>NC_135307.1:36144673-36775507 GCF_048772815.1 Callospermophilus lateralis | reverse complement strand
GCCAGGTCTCACCCGAAGTGAAATTCTTTTTCTAGAACAGCTACCCATGTGTTGGGGGTGTTGAAATGAGACAGACTGGAGCCTATGCCCACGTTGTCCCCATGGATATGAGCTCTGACCAATTTCCCTACACTAAATAGGAAGGTGATGGAAGCAGGCCTGGACTGAGGTATCTAAGATTCCAGTTTTGGGAACAAGTCGATGAGGAGTTTCCATTAACTGCTTAAGGCCCCTTTGACCCGTGATGGGAGGGAAGTTCCTTGGCCTGGCAAACAAGGATAGTAGTAAAGTGAATGAGGTAAAGTGAGTCATGCTGGGGAGGGGGTTCAGGCATGATGAAGGACATACATAAGGGCCCCACAGGAGCTGAGTTCAATGAGTAAATCAAGCCAAGGTGGCTGAGTTTGGAGCTGTCCTTTTTCCTCTTCCTCATCCTCAACCCCCAAAGGCCTCCAAGCTGTCTTTGAGAGTCAGATGAGACATCTGGTCTGTTCAGCTGTTTAGCCTTCATCCCTCAGAATGACCTCAGAAGTCACTTTGCCATGGCACCTCCCCCATCACCTCTAGTCCCTGGTCCTCTTCCCTAGGATGGTTCATCTCCTCCACAAAACTCCTCCTCCCTGGGATTTTCTGCCTGTGTCCTCAGGTTTCCCATT
Organism: Callospermophilus lateralis; assembly: GCF_048772815.1. NCBI lineage: Eukaryota > Metazoa > Chordata > Mammalia > Rodentia > Sciuridae > Callospermophilus > Callospermophilus lateralis. The sequence goes on along the minus strand of NC_135307.1, from coordinate 36,774,851 downwards.
GTTCCACTGTACCTCCTGAGACTCAGTCCCGTCACCTGTTCTTCTTGTCACAGGAAAGCAGGAAGCTGAAACTCTAAACCTCGGTTCTTGTGTTCCGGAAAAAAAAAAAAAAAAAAAAAAAGAATTGAAAGTCCGACACCAAAAGCCAGGCAAAAGAACTTTATTATAAGTGAAAGTAAAGAAAAAGTGAGGTGAAAGTAAAGTGAAAGCAAAGTGAGGCTTAAGCAGAGCACTCTCAAGAGTGGGCCATCTCTAAGCAAAGAATGACAAAGGAAATAAGCTGTCTCCAAATTTACTAGTTTGTTTTTTGGTTTTTTTTTTTTTTTTTCATGTTTACCAGGAGAATTGGGGATCACTTTTGTACTCTTTGCCACTTAGGTGTTCAACTCCTCCTTCACATTGGGCGGTGGAGTTTTTGACCTTAGTTGGTCCTCTCTGGAACTGTCATGGTGGCCGTCCTATTTAGAGGGCTTCATCTACCAGTCAGTCCCATGTTAATATGGGCACTGGGGTCAGTAGGTGGTCAAAAGTTACTTTAGTGCAGCTGCGCTACTAAAGGACTCTTCCTACTGAGACCAATGGAGATACTGATAACCATAACTCCTAGCTTCACATCAGCATCATTGCAGCCTGTCAAGAGATAGTCCCATGAATCCTTTTCTTTTGACATATATTTTCCCATTAGCTCCTTTGCTTCTGCTTATTTTCTACAAATTAACCACCACCCTTTGCTTTCTCATCTACTTTGAAAGTAGTTTAAAGAAGACCCTAATATAAGAACACTTGTGACCTTGCCATGATTACACTGCTTATTGCTAGCTACTACCTAACATTCCCAACTGACTCCTCCACTGGAATCTTTTCTCTAAACTTCCATCTCTTAGTCAACTGGTATTTGTTGCTACTCTTCAGTGCCCAGCTCTGGGCAGGAAAGAGTGGACATGTATAAGCAAGACTGTAAAACAAAGGTCAGTTCTCCAAGACCTTTCTGCTACCATCAGGAGTCAAACACTTCAGGGTAGGGACTCAGAGAAGCAGGAGGGGACACAACCCCCAGGATCCACCCTAGGCTGCACACAACCCTTTCCTATCAAGTTTCACCGTCTACAGGGAGTTACAACATTCTTATCTCTGACTTTTTTTTTTTTTAACCCAGGGACACTTAACCACTGAGTCACATCCCCAGACCTTTTTTGTATTTTATTTAGAGACAGGAACTTACTGAGTTGCTTAGGGCCTCTCTAAATTGCTGAGGCTGACTTTGAATTTGTGATCCTCCTGCCTCAGCCTCCCAAGCTTCTGGGATTACAGGAGTGGGCCACCAAGCGTGGCCTTTATCCTTGCCTTTCTCTGTCAAACCTACCTCTGCCTCAGTTCCTGTCTCCAGGAGGCCAAGAGTGTCCTCATCCATCTCAGTCTGTCCTGATTCCCTGCCTGACATTGGTTTGTCAGCTCCCCAACAAATACACACCTGTGGGTGCTCTCACCCACAGATCATCCCTACATTGAGCTGCAGAGGAAGATTCACCCCAGGACTGGGCAGAGGTTAAAGAGGGGGACAGTCTAGATTTTTCTACCAGGAGGTATCAAAGATAAAAACATTTGAATGTTAATTTTAAAGAGTGAAAATAGATTTTATTCAGCCTCTGGTGATAGTAGGAGAAAGAGTTGAGCTCCATTCTGATTAGTGCAGAGGTAACTGGTGATTTAAGGATGGGGGAGTGGGGAGTGAGCAGAGGCGCAATAGAGTCAGTCAGTGTGGTTAGGCTATTTGCGTTTGTTATCAGTTATCTAAATTAGGATTCTCACCTTGAAGAAATGGAGAAACAGGCCATTTCCTTTTTGATGATAACATTTCAAAGAAAGGGCTCTTAGGTCCTTGAGAGATGCTTCTGCTTGTAAGAGATACATAGTTTCAACTATATATCTAGCTCCATGGTGCATGCCTGAAATCCCAGTCAATCAGGAGGTTGAGGCAGAAAGATCACAGTTGGAGGCCAGCCTCAGCAATTTAGAGAGACTGTCTCAAAGTAAAAAGGGCTAAGGATATAGCCCAGGGATAGAGCACCCCTGGGTTTAATTCCTATTGCTGTGGTGGTGCATACTTCTAATCCCAGTGGCTTGGGAGGCTGAGACAGGAGGATAGCAAGTTCAAAGCCAGTCTCAGCAAAAGTGAGGCACTAAGCAACCCAGTGAGACTCTGTCTCTAAACAAAGTACAAAATAGAGCTGGGGATGTGGCTCAGTGCTTGAGTGACCCTGAGTTCAATCCCTGGTACCCTGGTACTCCCCCAAAATGAATGAATAAATAAATAATCCCTATTGCTGTTAGGGAAAAAAAGAGAAAAAAGAAACCTAAGCCCATTTTAATAGATGATCTAAAAACAGGAAGGTCAGGGGTCTAGCATAAGGTACAGACTAGAGCATATAGTAAATTTTCCTGGCAGCACTGAGTTTTCTCAAGCAGGCACTTTGGTGGGGTAGGGGACTAGTGACATCCTAGGGACATGGCCTTATGCTGCTAAAACCCATGCTAGAGTCTGGTCAAGTCTCTTAGTTCAGGGTTTGGCCAGAGTTGTTTTGCATCAAGAGGTCTGCAGTTCTCAGCGTGATGTACTCTCCACTGCCCTCTCCTCCGAAGCACCCAGCCACTCAGCAAGGGACCACTTATCCGGGGTGAAGAGTTGTTCCAGCCGGGGCCCAGGGACAGGCTCAGCTTGGAGTGAGGTGGAGGAATAGAAGGACTGCCTGTACTTGAAGGCCAGGAGTGAAGAGGAACTGGAAGTAGCCTGTGCTTAACTTGATAATGAGGAATCACTAGGAGAAGATTCTTCCTTAGGTCCTTGGAAATGGAGGAGTCTGTGAGGAATGCTGGGAAAGAAGAAGTGGAGACAGCTTTGTGCAATTTCTGTTAGCAAGTACCAACACAAGATGCATGTGCCATTAAGTGAGGTCTTGGCTCCTCTCCTCAAAGAGGTAGTTCCAGAAGAAACAAAGCCAGAGCAGACATGGCCTAAGCATCCTGAGCACACCTATAGGGGCTTCTTCAAGAGGGAGCACTGATCTGGAGTTATGGCTCAGTGGTAGAGTGCTTGCCTAGCACGCGTGAGGCACTGGATTCAATCCTCAGCACCACATAAAAATAAACAAATAAAATAAAGGTATTTTGTCCATCTACAACTAAAAAGATATTAAAAAAAAAAAAAAAGAAGGGAGCACTGACAACATATCCCCCTCTATCCTGTGGCCATCTTCCTCACACAGAAACTTTGACCCCTGCAGCACAGAACTGAACAGTGCCAAGCCACCAGACTGTGGCTGAGCTCCCACTGGGACCTGCCTTCCCTCCCTGTGGCTTTAACACGGCAGAGATGCCTGGTGTTATAAAGGCTGAGAGAATTTATATGTTTATTAAGCACCTGCAATGACCAAAACACTCACCTAAATCTTAATTTTTCCATCTACCCTATGAAGTAAGTACTTTTAAATAGATAAGAAAACTGAGGCTCATCTTTTAAAGAAAAGTTGAGTAACTTGTCCCAACTTTGGGTAAATTAAGAAAAGGTGGGGAACTTTTCCAGGATTGTAGGTCCTTACAAAAGAAGAGTCTGGATTCGATTAAATATGCCCAAGTTCTTTCCTCTGTACCAAGCTGGTTCTGCTGCTTTGATTTTTGCTTGGCTGTGGCTTTGGAGGACCTTTTATTTTTTGCAGAGGGAGTGTTGGGGAAGGGCAGATGGTGAAAGTATTCAAGTTTACTCAGCCTGAGGACTTCCCAGCCAAATTCAGTCCTGCCCTTGCCTGAATTCAACCACACTTCCTTTTCTCTGTACCTTTGCTTGAGTTATTTTGATCTCTGTAATACCACTCATTCCTCCTTCTCAGGCCCCTCCCCATTTCTGCCTGCCAGATTCATCCCACAGGCCCATCTCAAGCTTCTAGAAGCTTCTCCTGGTTTCTTGTACCCTTGCTTTTACTTTTCTGGGGAATCTCTTTCTATGATGTTCACTTGGGCCTTGACTAGTATTAGAGCTAAATGTCCTCCATTCCGTAAATAAGAATAAGTACCCCAACCCCAAGCCAGGGCTGGGTCTTAGACCCTTTATCCCCCACTATGCTGTGGCCACCTTCCTCACACAGAAACTTTGACCCCTGCAGCACAGAACTGAACAGTGCCAAGCCACCAGACTGTGGCTGAGCTCCCACTGGGACCCACTGGTGAGGGCTCTGCCTTCCCTCCCTGAGGGCTGGTGGGTTGGGCGGCCTGTGGCAACATCTGCACCTGAGTACTAAACCTCTGAAGACTCAGTAACTTCTACTATCCATTAGTCCTTAGCCTGGACCCCACATGCTGAACCTCAGCCTAATGCCCCTTACTGAGAGGTTTGGAGTTTGGAGAGGACCTCCTTAAAGGGCTGTCAGCTACGAGAGCCATGGTGGCTCTTTGGACAACTGCAGATCCTTCTTATCCTCCTCCACCCGTGTCATTTGCCAGAAGCAGAGGTCAAGCCTGAGTCATGATTGGGTGCACAGCGTTGCTCCTGTCAGCAATTCCAGGCAGTCTCCTTTACACTGAATTCTGAGCATCTGCACCACTCCCTATCCACTCCCTCCTGTGCCCAAAGGCCTGGCTGTGAGGACCAGAGTATGCCCAACTCTGCCTGATTAACCTAACTCACACTCCCTGCCTTGGGATCTGAGATCCACCCCCCACCCCTAATCCTTTACTCCAGCCCAGTGGGATGCAGCCTGTCTTACTCTGGCCTCTGCAGCTCATCATTCATTCATTCTTTTTTAGCTTCCACCACTGCCACCAGCTCTGTCTCAATACATAGCTCAATTTTCCCCAGAATGCTTATGAAACCATCAGGCAGGTATATTGACTTCTACAGGGTTTGTCTCTCCAACTAGAATGTAAGCTTTCTAAGAGCAGGGACCTTATCTATCTATGTTGGTCTCTGCTATATTTGGAGCTATGCTGGCGCCTAGCCATTGTCATTTTGATAATGAACTAGCTGAATTACTTAAATGTTTAAATGAAGCAGCAATCATGGTGCTGGCACCTTTCTAGTGAAGGGAAATGCAGTCAAATGCAACCTGGGTGGTTCATAGCAGGGTGAAAGTGGATGCTGCACCCCATGATGAGCTAGAAGGCAGGTACCACAGGACTGGTGCTGAGAGGCACAAAAGAGGTGTGCAACAGAGCCCCAAACCAGGGCTGCTCCTCCTCACCTGCAACCCAGCCCTGGATTTATTTCCTCTAGGAAGTCTATGTACTCCCCATTAGATGCTCACCCGGCACCACATACCTCTCTGAGATCACATTTGCTTATCTGATTATTTCTGTCATTAAGAAATTTATATTGGAAAGCACTGCTTTAGGTCAGAAGCTCTGCGAAGTCAAGTACTGAGTCGGTGTTTGGCTCACTGCCATAGCCGCTGTGCCTAGTGCAGGTCCAAGGAAGGGGCAGGCACTCACTGTTGTGGAACGGTGAATGCGACTCCCCAAGGGGATTAGGTCCTCCTTCCTGTTTCTCACTGGGCACAGAACTTCAGAGCTTCTGCTTCCTGGCACTAACACTGTAGACTGTGATGATGCCCCCTCAAATTGTGTAGTGTCCCTGGCACAACACTGAAGGTAGTATGCTTCTTGGCCACACTTCCAGCCCCACCAGTGCTCTGGGCAATTTTAAGCCAATATGTCATCTTCACCAACCACCATGCATTGCCTGGCTCCTGCAACAGAGGATCCAGTTCTGGCTCAAGAAGTTTTTCCAGATTTTCAGTCCCATCTCCTTGTTGCTTTTTCTTCCTCTCTTTCTGCAGAGATGCCAACCTGAGTCAGCACCCACCGCACCCTGGGTGGAACAGAATGTCCCATTATGGGGACTTTCCCTCTGTGGCCTTCCTGTCTTTTAGGTCCTGCCCTGAGAAATTTCCCTCCCCTATCACTGGTCAGCCTTTTTCCTCCCCTACCCCAGTCAGGAAGTACGCAGAGTAGCATCACTGGCCAGTGAGGAATTTTCCCAGCCTGATTCAAAAGGAATTGGTGCAGGGAGGACAGAAAGAATCCAAGTGCCCAAGGAACCCCAGGACCCTGGGGAAATAGGTAGTATGGAGCATTTTCTTGGGCTTTGAGTCACTCTAGTTCCCTGGTATATCCCAAGGATCAAGAATCTTGTAGAACTTCAGGGTAGGAGACTCTGGTCCTTGAATGTTCTCTAATATATTCTCACAAAGTGATTGACACTTGCATGGTTGCTTCCCATGATGGCGAGCTCACTACCACTTATTAAGGCCCATTCTATGGGGAATTGCATGGAAACGGAGGGAGACCCTCATTGTTATACTAAATTACATATAAGAGGTTGTAAGTGGAATGGGAAAATAAACAAGGTGAGAAATGAATTACAGTAGAAGGGGTAGAGAGAGAAGATGGGAGGGGAGGGGAGGGGGGATAGTAGAGGATAGGAAAGGTAGCAGAATACAACAGTTACTATTATGGTATTATGTAAAAATGTGGATGTGTAACCCATGTGATTCTGAAATCTGTACTTGGGGTAAAAAAGGGAGTTCATAACTCACTTGAAGCTAATGTATGCTAATGTATGAAATATGATATGTCAAGAGCTTTGTAGGGTTTTGAACAACCAATAAAAAAAAATAAATTAAAAAAAAAAAAAAAGGCCCATTCTACCTTTGGGCAACCTTATTTATTAGAAAGTCCTCCATAATAAGGTTATATTCACTTACTTGTCTTTGTTTTTTCTTTCAAGATACACAGAATCAGTGTACTTTCTGTTCCAGGAGTTTGAAGACTATTATCACCTGCCTGCTGAGCCTTCACTTCTGGTTCAGCATCTCCCTTTCCTCTCTTTGGTTATGGGCTCTCCTGACCACCCTGATTTCTCCTTCCTGGCCCTCTCAAATGGGCCACACTCCCAATGGGGTCTGACTGTCACTGAGTTTGGAACCTCCATCATTCTGGGTACTGAAGGTCCCTCAGTGCAGCTCAGTCATGTTAGTGCTTCTGGCAAGCAAATCATAGAGTCTGCTCCTACCAACCCTGTGCCAGCCACAATCTCCCTTTCTTTACGGGTTAGTGTTGTTCCACTTCCCACACATTTGCTCTTGTGCAGACAATGGAGAGCAAAGAATCTGATTCTATTTCTGCTCAATTCTATTCCTGTGTAAGCCTCTTCAGAGTTCCCCCAACTTTTTTTTTTTTTTTTCAGTACTGAAAATTGGACCCAGGGGTGTTCTACCACTTAGCTACATTCCCAGATGCATTTCTTTTCTTTTCTTTTCTTTTGAGACAGAATCTTGTTAAGTTGCCAAGGCTGGCCTTGAATTCATGATCCTTCTGCCCCAGCCTGCAGAGTAGCTGGGATTACAGGTTTGCACCAACCAGTAGATATTTCTCTCATTTCCATTAGCATGACTTCTGCTGAGTGTCAGAATTCCCAACTTTTGATTTATCCTCAAGTCCCCAGGGTGCCCCCAGGCTTCCTCTTCATCCAAATATCTTGTCTAAACTCCAGTCCCTTGAAACCGGCTGAGCTACCACGCCAGACTTCCCTCCCCTTGTTGACTCCTTCCCCTAGGAAGTGGGAGATGGTTCTGTAGCACGTCCACCCCAGCTCCCCAGGAGCCTCCTGAGCTTCCCTTCCTCACACTTCCTCCCACACTCCCTGCCTTGGCCATCTCGGGAAGAGTGCAGTGTGCAAGGCCAGGCTATAAAGAATCTGAGCAAGACTGTAGCATCCAGGAATCTGACAGCCTGGGCTCCAAGGTCTATCATCTCTGAGCACGTGTCAGTTTCTAGTCTTAATGGCTGTAAAGCAGTTAGTCATTATTCTGTCTCTTTAATAATGGCTTTGGGAACACTGCAACTGTCTTTCTTACTTCACTGTGCACTTCTCTCTTTGCTCCCCCATTGAGACTCCTCTACCAGCACCTTTAGACCTGCCCTTGCGATGACTCTTCCAAAGCTGCTTCTTCCCTCCCCACAATGCCCATTCCCTGGGGGGGGGGGTAATGACTACCTGTGCATGCCTGACACCCACGCCAACCTCTTCTGCCCTGACCTCTCAGCCTCTCTCCAGGCAAGTATTTCTTGCTGCCTCGGGACATCGCCACATCAAACTGAACAGGTTAGCAGTAGGTTTTTCTCTTCTTACACAACCCTGTCTCCCCACACTGCATTCTAAGACCTCTGTGGAAACCACAGATCCTCAGTCTCTCAGCTTTACAACCTAACTCAGAGCTGCCTTTGTCCCTATATCTTGGTCCCACCTACTAACTAATCCTGCCTATGAGTCCTCAGAAAGTTCTTTTTGCCAAGTATGGTGGCACATACCTGTAATCCCAGTGACTTGGGAGGCTGAGGCAAGAGGATTTAAAATTCAAGGCCAGTCTCAGCAATCCAATGAGGCCCTAAGCAATTTAGTAAGACCTTGCCTCAACATAAAAAAATAAGGGACTAGGGATGTGGTTCGGCAGTAGAGCATGTGCCTAGCTTGCGGAAAGCCTTGGGTTTGATTCCCCAGCACCACTAAATAAATAGAGCTGGGGATGTGCCTCAGTAGTAAAGCACCCCTGGGTTCAATCCCCAGTACCAGAAAAAAAAAAAAAAAAAAAAAACAGTCCTTGTCTCTTTCTGCCCTCAATGCACACCCACCCCTCCTGGCCATAAGGACTCAGATCTGATTCCAGGTCCTAAACATCCCCGAAGAGAAGGTTTTCTAGCCTTTTCCCCACATTCACCTCCACCCTCTGTGTTTTCAGTTCCCCCACTAACCTCTACCCACACCTATGATTGGGAGAATTTTAAAAAAGGAGAATCAGAGCTGTATGTCTATAATTTGTGCATTTTTAATATATATGTATGTTATTCTTCATTAATAAGCTTTACAGGAAGAATAAAATAAGCATCTGAAGTTTAAAAGAAAACTGTAAACAATTACATATCACCAGATCTAGGAAAAGGACCTTATAACTCAACCTGAGTCCAGACAAGGGGCTCCTTCTGTCCTACTCCAGCTGACATAGCTCACCCATGAGATTTGTCCTGCCTAATTCTTGCCACAAGCCTCAGGTGGATCTTTGAATTTAAATTAATTAAAATTAAACAGAATTAAAAATTTAATTCCTCAGTTGTACTAGCCACTTTTCAAGATCTCAAGAGCCACATGGAGCTAATGGTAACTATATTGAATGGTTCGAATGATGAGCATTTTTTCAACTGTCAAAAAAAGTTCTATTGAGCCAGACACAGTGGCGCAAGCCTGTAATCCCAGCCACTCAGGGAGGCTGAGACAGGAGGATCGGGAGTCCAAAGCCAGCCTTAGCAAAAGCAAGGTGTTAAGCAACTCAATGAGACCCTGTCTCTAAATAAAATACAAAATAGGGCTGGGGATGTGACTCAGTGGTTGAGTGCCCCTGAGTTCAATCCCTGGCACCCCCCCCCAATTTTTAAAAAAATTCTATTGAATAGGATCTATCAACAAATATATGAAAAAGTGTTCAACATCTCTAGCAATTAGAAAATGCAAATTAAAACTTACATTGAGATTTCACTTCACTCCAGGCAGAATGGAATTATCAAGAATACAAGTAAAAATAAATGTTGGCAGGAATGTGGAAAAAGAGGTACACTCATACATTGCTAGTGAGACTGCAAATCGGTACAACCACTCTGGAAAGCAGTGTGGAGATTCCTCAGAAAACTTGGAATGGAACCACCATTTGACCCAGTTATCCCACTCCTCAGCATATACCCAAAGGACTTAAAATCAACATACTATAGTGACTTGGCCACAATCAATGTTCATAGAAGCTCAATTCACAATAGCAAACTATGGAACCAACCTAGGTACCCTTCAACAGATGAATGGATAAAGAAAAATGTGATATTTATATATGATATACATGATATATATATATGATGGAATATTACTCAACCATAAAGAAGAATGAAATTATGGCATTTGCCAGTAAATGGATGAACTTGGAAACTATCCTGCTAAGTGAAATAAGCTAATCCCAAAAAATCAAAGGCTGAATCTTCTCTCTGAAATGAAGGATGCTAACTCACAATAAAGGGGTGGGGCTAGGGAAAAATAGAGGTACTTTGGATTAGACAAAGGGGAATGAGGGCAGGGAGGGGGGATGGGAAAGGAAAGACATAGAATGAATTGGACATAACTTTCCTATGTTCATATATGAGTACATGACCAGTGTAACTCCACATCATGTACAACCACAAGAATGGGAAGTTAAACTCCATGTATGTATAATATGTCAAAATACACTCTACTGTCATGTATACCTAAAAGAACAAATAAAAAAAATTCTATGAGACAGGGCTGCAGTGGATCAGAAGGTTCAGGAAGAAGACAGTATTTTTTTTTGTCCAGCACTAGATCCCTGGCAGCCACTGGCACACTGTGACACCAAACCATGATGCTAAGTATCAAGCAACTGAATGAATACACACAATGCCACAAGCTACACAGGGCCCAGTGATAGCATCAGTATCTGCCTCCTACTTATTCCTGCTGCCTTCACACCATCCATGTCTGCTATCCCATTTTGACTGGGACCTGACCTAGGGCTCATCAACCCTTTCCTCCCTACAAACCATTTCTGGTCACTGCTCAGGGTTATATGCAGTGTGTGTGCATGTGCATGTTGGAGGCAGAAGGAGAGAAAAGATTAGCAGATGTGAACAAACACCAGGGTTCCAGGGCTCAAAAAGTTCAAGTCTAGGCCTTTGGCAATGACCGTTCTCACCTACGCAGTGAACACCCAGGTTTTGATTTGAATTCTGGCCATGTTTCCTCCCAGCTATTCTACTTTGGGCAAGCTATGTAACCTCTGTGAACCAACTGCATGCATTGTTTCCTCACTGTAAGATATGGAAAGTAACACCTTCGTCCCATCCATAATGAATGCATTAAATAAGCAGTCTGGGGCTTATTGACAATCATAAAAAAAACTTGTTCCTGTCTCTACAGAGTATAGTAAAACTTCTTCCTCCAATCATTCAGATTGTGGCCCTCAGACACCTGCGTGATTCTCAGTTATCTCACAGAGGAGGCCAGATATAACTTCTGGAATCTCGTTTTTGCCTTCAAGCAAGAGTCTTATCATTAATTCCATTACTCTTATCCAAAGAGGCACCTGGCTCAGCACCTCTCTGCCAGCCAATTAAGTCTGTTTGACTTTCTCTCCCCCTCCTTCACGTCATCTACATGCCTGAAAGCCCTTCCTGCCCTCTCTTTCCAATACCCAGGCCCTACCTTTTTTAATTCAAATTTTTTTCATGAGACTCACTTCCTCTCTTAAGCCTGCCTGACTCAACCTCTGTAGTTTCAAGATTGCTAATCACTAAGAAATATTTCATGCTTACCTCAGCCTTTGTCCATCCCCTTTCCTCCTCCCTTAGTGACTATGATGTAACACTGTACCTGGCAAACCTGCACCTGTGGGTATCTGTGTTCCACGCACGATGTTCCTATGAGTGTATATAGAGCAGGAAGTAAGAACAGGTGGTAGATAAAATTCAAAGCAGCTGGTGAAGTGGGAGGACTGAACTAGACCAGACACAGGTCCCATTTGGCTACTTACTACTTGGGTGGCCCTCAGCAAGTTACTTAATCTTTTCGAACCTCAGTTTCCTTGCATGTTTGTTATGAAGATTAGAAATAATAATAATTATAGCTACTATTGTTATTTACTGAGTCTGTTACTCAATACAGTTATTATTCTAAGCACTTTATATAGATTAATCGTAATTTCAACTCAAGCAGCTAAGTAATATCTTCCCTATGACACTGCTGAAGAAATTTAGACACAGATGAAACTCAAGACAGGTTAAATACTTGCCCCCCGAGTCACATAGCTACTACTCACAAGTCGGGATTTATTACCAGGCAGTCAGCTCCAGGGTCCATGTTCTTAACCACTCTGCTGCTGCCTCCCACATGTGTCCTGAATGTATACACACACCTAGTATTCACAAAGCTCTGATCACGGTGCCTGGCACAAGAATAATAAGTTGAGTAAGTCCTTACTCATTAGGACTGTAAGTACGCCAGGCCAGGGAAATTGTCTCTTTTCCTCTTTAACTTGTTACAGGTTTGGAAAGGACAAAGTCTATACTGAACACTTTACATACATTTCCAGGGTCTGAGAGAGGTATATAAGAAATATAAATATTTAGGGGCTGGGGTTGTAGCTCAGTGGTAGAGCACTCGCCTAGCACATGTGAGGCCCTGAGTTTGATCGTCAGCACCAAATAAAAATAAATAAATAAAGTAAAGGTATTGTGTCCAACTACAACTAAAAAATGAATATATATATATATATGTGTGTGTGTGTGTGTGTGTGTATATATATATATATATATATATATATATATATATATATATATATATCCAGCACGTGTGGGCCCTGGATTCGATCCTCAGCACCACATAAAAAATAAATGATTAAAATAAAGGTTTTATGTCCAACTACAACTAAATTTTTTTTTTTTTTTTCAAGATTCCATTAGGAAACCCTCCTGCAATGGTCAAGGCCTCATGAATGTCCTCCTGATCCTTGAATGCCAACCACTCACATTGTTGGACCCAGCCATACTAGCCTTCACAATGTGGTATTTTGTTCATCTAATTAATTACCAAGAACTGAGGTCAGCCAGGTGTGATGAGGCAAGCCTGTAATCCCAGCAGCTCAGGAGAGTGAGACAGGAGAACTGCAAGTTCAAAGCCAGCCTCAGTAATTTAGCAAGGCCTTAGGCAATTTAGGAAGACCCTGTCTCAAAATAAAAAAGCAAGAAGGGCTGGGGATGTAATTCAGTGGTAAACTGCCCCTAGGTTTAATCTCTAGAACAACAACCAAAACGAAACAACAATTTACAGGATGTGACTTATAACTGTTTCTTGAATTTATGGAGCAAATTCCAGTCATTGCATTTCATTTTTAATAACAAATGAGCAAAGTGTCTTATAGATATGATACGATTGCTGGGCCTGGTGGTGTAGGCCTGTAATCCCAGAGATTTGGAAGGCTAGGCAGGAGGATTGCAAGTCTGAGGCTAGCCATTTAGTGAAACTCTGTCTGAAAATAAAAATAAAAAGGGCTGAGGATGTGGCTCAGTGGTTAAGTGCCCATGAGTTCGATCCCTGATACAAAAAAGAAAGAAAGAAAGAAAGAAATGAAAAAGAACTGAGGCAGATATGAGAGAAACTAGACCAAAAAGTATGGTTCTTGTCCTCTAGGAAATTTTGATCTGATTGGAGACACTGGTGCATAAACCAGTAGGTTAAAGAGCATTTGACAACACTTGAAAGTCTATCGAATCTGACTGGGGTATTTCAAATTTCCTGTGGTCACTCTTGTTTTAAATCTTAAAGATGAACAATAGTTAGCTTGACAAGGGAAGGGCACAGAAGAAGAGGAGTCAAGAAGAGGAAACCCCATGGCATAGTGGCCTCTGCCTGTAATCCCAGAGACTTGGGAGGCTGAGGCCAGAGGATCACAACTTTGAGGCCAGACTCACCAACTTAGAAAGACCCTATCTCAAAATAAGAATTAAAAGGGCTGGGGTGTAGCTCAGTGGTAGAGCACCCCAGGTTCCATCTCCAATACCTGGACAAGGAGTAATGACAGGGAAGAAGAGGAAACAGATTAACATATTTGGGCAACTGCAAAAGGTTCTATAAGCTAAGATGAAGGATTTTAATGGGAACAGCTGTAACCTAATTAGTCCATAATAGTTTGAATGGACTGAGAGGTAACTGTAGGCAGGTGAGGCATGGCTGGAGGAGTTGGATCAGTGGGGATGTGCCCTGGAAGGGTGCATCTTTTCTAAGGTCCCTCCCCTCCCTTTGCTTCCTGGCCCTTCCATGAGCAGTTGAGCAGCTCTCCTCCTCTGGGCCTTTCCCCCATGATGCACTGCCTCATCTTGGGCCCTGAGCAATGGAGTCAACCATCTATGGACTGAGACCTCTGAAACCATGCAACCCAAATAAAGTACCTTCTCTAAGTTGTTCTTGTCAGGTATAGTCAGGTTTAGTCAGGAATGCAAAAGCTGATTAAATCAGTTGGACATGGGGTCAGGGGCTAAACGCCAAAATGCCGGATATGCTGAAAGATTCAAATTCTGTCCTGAACCAGCAGCTCAGGAGGCTGAGGCAGGAGGACTGTGTGAGTTCAGAGCTAGCATCAGCAATTTAGTGAGGCCCTAAGCAACTCAGTGAGACTCTGTCTCTAAATAAAATATTAAAAAGGAGCCAGGCATGGTGGCAAATGCCTGTAATCCCAGCAGCTCAGGAGGCTGACCCAGGAGGATGGTGAGTTCAAAGCCAGCCTCAGCAAAAGCAAGGCACTAAGCAACTCAGTGAGACCCTGTCTCTAAATAAAATACAAAATTGGGCTGGGGATGTAGCTCAGTGGTCAACTGCCCCTAAGCTCAATCCCCAGTACCTAAATAAATAAATAAATAAAATTCTGTCCTAGAAACTGTCAAGAGCCACTGAGGGCTAGGCAGAAATGTGACACTGAATCTCCATTTTAAAAAGAATGTTCAAGGGGCTGGGGATGTGGCTCAAGCAGTAGCACGCTCGCCTGGCATGCGTGAGGTCCGGGTTTGATCCTCAGCACCACATACAAACAAAGATGTTGTGTCTGCCAAAAACTAAAAAATATTTTTAAAAATTCTCTTAAAAAAAAAAAGAATGTTCAAGCAGCACAAAGGATGAACTGATGATAGAGGGTACAGGGCAGAGATGGTAAATGACAAAAAGACTCAACTGTTCTAGTGGCAGCAGGAATGGAGAAAGTAAGTATTCAAGAGAGATTAAGAAATGGGGAGGGGGGAGGATTGTGGCTCAGTGGTAGAGCACTTGCCTAGCATGTGTGAGGCACTGGGTTGGATGCCCCGCACAACATAAAAGTAAACAAATAAAATAAAGGTATTGTGTCCATCTACAACAACAACAACAACAAAATATATATATATATATATATATATATATATATATATATATATATATATATTTAAAAAAAAAAAGAAATGGGGGAGGGAATAGTATTATTGTCTACCATAGGAAACATGAAGCCAATATCCTGACAGGATACATGGGGAACAATGATACCTTTTGACTTCTAGAGTTTGAGATACCTCTGCGGCACCCAGGTGATATCCAATAGGCTTTCGAATATGTATGTATACATATACATGAATACATTTATTATTAAGGTTCATAAGACATCTGGGCTGGAGATAAAAATTGGGGTGTCATCACCTTACAGGTAGTAATTAAAACCATGAAAGTTGATGAAGTCACCCAGAGAAAGTGTAGGGTCAGAAGATCTGTGGGCCAAAGACAGAGCTCTGGGGAACTCTAACTTTATCCCTCGTTGAACAAGACTTGGATGTGTTAACCCTGGAACAATGTGTGCAATGAAAAACACTGAGAACCCAGATATCGCCAAGATTTCAAAAAAACTGAACTGATGAAAAGAAAGAGGCAAAAGTAAAGAAGCAGGAAAGGAGCATCAGGCATAAAGAAGGCAGTGAGTGGTGTCAGTCAGAGGTCAGGGAAGATATGGGCAGGAAACTCCATCTGTTAGATTTGACAGTTGGGAGGTGGCCGGTGTAGCCACAGTAATTACGGTCAGTGGAGTTGTAAGGGTGTGGGTTTCCGGTTGTTGGAGAAACCTCTTCAACTAGACTTAAGTTTGAGTCGCTAACTGGAATAGCCTTCCCAACACACTTGACACGTATGCTGTGGCCGCGCGTGCGCACTCTTACACACTAAGGCCCTCAGAGGAGCCTCACGATCTGGCCTTCTCCACCACGGGCCCCCACCCGGTCCTGTAGAGGGCGCTGCGCCTTAGTGAGCTGCGGAGTGACGCCGCTCTAGCCACCGTACTGGCTCGGTGGCCAGCGCCGCAGCTCCGGGTCCCCAGCGTCTCCTCCCAACATAGGTGGGTCCGCCCGCAGCGGGCGGGGGTGCCTGGGAGCCGTGGGGCAGGCGTGCAGTCGTCCCTAGTGCTCAGGTGCCACGACTTGGGCTGCGGCCCGGGTGGATCGGGCTGTGGAAAGGGCTGCGCGGGTGGAGATCCCAGTCCTGGTGAGCTCCTCCTGGTCGCACAGTGCTTGCTCAGGTCCTTTACCACCCTGAGGGTCTCCGCCCAATCCCGCGTGCAGCTTCCGGCGGACACCTGAGGGCGGAGCTATTGGGGGCGGGGACCCGTGATTGACACCTCTCTCCCCAGACTTCGGTGCTACCCCTGGACCCCTCCCCTGCCCTGAACGCTGAGCCGGCACCATGGTGAGAACCCTGAGCCCAGCCCCTCACCTCTTCAGGCCCACGCCCTCGTCCCGTGTGACTCTGCTTCCTTTGCCCCATAGGAACTTTGGACTCTCCATTAGGGGGTTCTATTGGGTCGGCCCCTGCAAGGCAACCTGCATTCTTCCAACCTTCCCTTCCCTGTAGCACGGGCGCCTGAAGGTGAAGACGTCAGAAGAGCAGGCGGAGGCCAAAAGGCTAGAGAGGGAGCAAAAGCTGAAACTCTACCAGTCAGCCACCCAAGCTGTCTTCCAGAAGGTGGGGTTCTCAGAGATGGCTCCGACTCCAGGAGGCCCCTTAGCATTCACAGAGGCCAAGAGCTGGGCTTTAGAGCCCAACTGCCTGGATCCAAATCTAGGTTCTATCACTTACAGTGTGACCTTGGGCAAGTTTGCTGAATCTCTTTGGGCCTCAATTTACTCATCTGTAAAGTGGAGCTAATAATTGCACCCACTGCACAAGAATAGTTGTGTAGATTAAATGAGAGAATACCTGCAAAGCTTTTTGCATAGTACCTGTTGTATAGTGTGGGATTTACAGAATATTTTGTAGTTTCAAGTTATATCATTTAGCCCTGTGTTTGGAGAACCTCTGACCCTGAAACATGTCTTCTCAGCGCCAGGCTGGAGAACTAGATGAGTCAGTACTGGAACTGACAAGCCAGATTCTGGGAGCCAATCCTGACTTTGCTACCCTCTGGAATTGTCGACGAGAGGTGTTCGAGCAGCTGGAGACCCAGAAGTATGTCAGGGCTCAAAGTCCCATGAAGATTTCCCTAACCCTGACCTTTTCCTGCCTGGGTCAGGGGTTGGAGGAGGAGTGGGGCAGTGGTGTGTTTAGAGATGGGGGAAGGGAGTGGAAGCAGAAAGTGAGGGTTAAGCTGAGATTGGGTGTTAGAGGGCCCTGATTTTCCTTTCCCTCTGTATGTAGGTCCCCTGAGGAGTTGGCTGCTCTGGTGAAGGCAGAACTGGGCTTCCTGGAGAGCTGCCTACGTGTGAACCCTAAGTCCTATGGCACCTGGCACCACCGCTGCTGGCTGCTAGGCCGCCTGCCTGAGCCCAACTGGGCCCGGGAACTGGAATTATGTGCCCGCTTTCTTGAAGTCGATGAACGGAACTGTAAGTGCAAAAGATTCTGTTCCCACAACCCTCACATCCTGGTATTGGAGCCTTAGTAAGGCCCATGGTGGAGTGGGAATTTGCTGGTGGTAAAAAAGGTGATGGAGTCAAATGCATCCTCTGTGGAATCCATCAAGGTGTTTCTAGGGGTCTCTGAGGAAACTCTGGAGGTACCAGTGAGATAACTACTCTTTACCCTGCTCCTGAGATATGCTGTCACTACCATCCCCTCTAGTTCACTGCTGGGATTATCGGCGGTTTGTGGCTGCACAGGCAGCTGTGCCCCCTGCAGAGGAGCTAGCCTTCACTGACAGCCTCATCACCCGAAACTTCTCCAACTACTCCTCCTGGCATTACCGCTCTTGCCTCTTGCCCCAGCTGCACCCCCAGCCAGACTCTGGCCCACAGGGGCGCCTCCCTGAAGATGTGCTGCTCAAAGGTAAGCAAGGCCAGGGGATTCTGGCAAGTATTCTGCAGTGCTACCCTTCCAGCCCTGATGCCTGCCTGGCCCTATTCCTGTACCTCAGTAAACTTGGGTGATTGAGGACCTACTTCATGCCTGTCTTTGGAGATGCATAACACTTAGTCCCTGGCTGTAAGGAGCTCAGGTGTCCAATGGGGAAAATGAAACTGACATGTGAAGCCCAATGGATGGCCAAGGCATATATGAGACAGGACTGGAGATGTTTCAAGATATGTGTGGGTTGGTGCTGTGGCCAGGAGCCCACCAGCATACTCACAGCTCCATGCCTCCCTGGCCTCACAGAGCTGGAGCTGGTGCAGAATGCCTTCTTCACTGACCCCAATGACCAGAGTGCTTGGTTCTATCACCGCTGGCTTCTGGGCCGAGGTGAGCAATGGGGGAAGAGACTGAGTGTTTGGGTTTGGAAGGAATGGAATAAGATTATGGAGACCTGAAGCTGTCTCTCCCCAGCTGACCCCCAGGATGCGCTGCACTGCCTGCATGTGAGCCGAGATGAGGCCTGCCTGACTGTGTCCTTCTCTCGGCCCCTCCTAGTGAGTCTTGTGACTTTTGCTGGAGAATATCGAGGGATTATGAACCTGGTGCTGTTGGGGCTGATGGGTCTTTTTTTTGTCCCTTGTGCCAGGTAGGCTCCAGTACAGAGACCTTGCTACTCATGGTTGATGAGTCACCCCTGATTGTGGAGTGGAGGACCCCAGATGGCAGGAACCGACCCAGCCACGTCTGGGTATCCCAGGATTGGTGGGGAAGAAATGAGGACTTGGGAGACAGCTGGGTGGGATAATCTGAAAAGTGGCAAGGCTAGGGCATTTCCTTGACCCAATGCTCCCAGCTCTGTGACCTGCCCACTGCCTCCCTCAATGACCAGTTGCCCCAACATACATTTCGTGTCATTTGGACAGCAGGCGATGCTCAGAAGGAGTGTGTGCTTTTAAAAGGTAACACAACCTGCACCCCTGCCCCTTTCAGCAGTCCTCACCCCTCTCCCCCTCTCATGGGTATCTTCTGCTAACTCCCCTTTCCCTCAGGCCGCCAAGAGGGCTGGTGCCGGGACTCAGCCACTGATGAGCAACTGTTTAGGTGATGACCTGAAAGCACACAGATAGGATAGGGGTTCTGGGCTCTGGGCATCAGGCTGTTGGGGGCAAAAGTCTTGGGCCTGGGGGAGATGTTCTCAGACTGAATGCTGGGGATGACCCGTATCCTAGGACTTTGGGTATCATCCCTTTCCCACCCTGCCCACCCTCAGGTGTGAGCTGTCAGTGGAGAAGTCCACAGTGCTACAGTCTGAGCTCAAATCCTGTAAGGAGCTGCAGGAGCTGGAGCCTGAGAATAAATGTGAGGCACATTCCCTGAGAGTCTGTTCCCCAGAACCCATCTAAGGAAGCCCCCTGGGGAAAGCAGGAATGGTCTCAAGAGGATGGGAACAGAGGAGGATCCAGAGGAACTCCTCCATTTCTCTGACCTTTCCTCAGGGTGCCTGCTTACCATCATTCTGCTGATGCGGGCACTGGACCCCCTCTTGTATGAGAAGGAGACACTGCAGTACTTCCAAACCCTCAAGGCAAGTTGGGCCTGGGGGAACTGGCCAGGGGAAGACCAGTAGGCAGGAGGAAAGCAGCTGACTTACTTACCTGCCTGCTGCATTCCCACCAGGCTGTAGACCCTATGCGAGCAGCCTACCTGGACGACCTGCGCAGCAAATTCTTGCTAGAGAACAGTGTGCTCAAGATGGAGTATGCTGATGTGCGCGTGCTACACCTGGCTCACAAGGTATGTGCTGCTGTGTGTGCCCTCTGCTAGGCCCCTGCCCACTGGCCTCACCATATTCTGGATATATCTTCCCTACCCAGATTGAATCCATCATCCTTCTAGCCTTTTCCTTGAGTCCATGCTTTCTGTCACTTGGCCTATTTTCTTCATGCCTCCCAGTTTCAAATCCTGAGTTACCAGGGCCTCGTGCTGCTCCTTCTACCAGACTGGTCATATCATTCTGCCTCCAGAGTGACCCTTGACCCACCCCTGCTATGTATCCCGTGCTTCTCACCCTGAAGCAGACCCTAGAACATAAAAGTTCAAATAGTTTCTAGAGGTTTCTAGGCTCCACTTTCCCTTTTCTAGTCCTTACCAGTCTTCCTATAACATCCCTGAAGCCTACCTCTCCTCTTGACAAGCCCCTCTTGCTGACTCAGCAGTCACCCTGGCACCCTCACTGTCCTCTGTCCCTTCCACACTTTAGTCTTCCTCTTCTATTCACTCCCACTGGTCACCCCACCCTTAGTACTCACTGTCTGTTGCATGTCCCACAGGCTTCAAGGCAACCTTCCCACATGCTATCATCCTCTCCTCAGCAACTTCCCCAGGGGCCTGTATAGGGCACAGAGGGCAAGAAGCTGAGGACCCTCCCCCCAGTCTTGCTGGGTATCTCATCCCCTTCACACTCCTAGGATCTGACAGTGCTCTGCCATCTGGAACAGCTGCTTTTGGTCACCCATCTTGACCTGTCACATAATCGTCTCCGAACCCTGCCCCCTGCCCTGGCTGCTCTGCGTTGCCTTGAGGTAACTTTTACTGTTCATTCATTCTTCCCTTGCTGTTCTGTGTGGTCCTTTTTCCATTCCTCCAACTCAGAAGTCTTCCTGTGCTACAGAGATGTCCAAGACCTCCCCGTCCCTACAGGTGACCAGTTGCCCTCCCCCAGTCTATCACCCAGCCTGACCTCATGAACCCTTCCATATACTGTAAGCTGATCACCCTGGGCTCTTGTATTGCTTGTGCAAGCCCCAGGCTGACAACTGCCCACTCAATTTTGTGCCTTCCTGCTCCCCAGGTGCTGCAGGCAAACGATAACGCCATAGAGTCCCTGGATGGCATTACCAACTTGCCCCGGCTGCAGGAACTTTTACTGTGCAACAACCGTATCCTTTTGGCTCCCTTGCTGACAGTGTAGAGTAAGGAGGACACTGTGGAGGGACAGACTGCAGACATAGACAGAGTACCATCCTGAGACAGGGCGGGAGACAGGGGCTCTGGCAGTGTGAGCTGAGGGGAGATGATAGCCTGGGGTTGTCTGGAACTATCATTAACTTGCATCAGTGGAGTTTTGCAGAGGGTAAGTGACTTCCTCAAACCAGAGTTCACAAACGGGCAACCTGAAGGTGGTTCCTGGGGACCACACAGTGTTATAAAACCAGGAAATTGCATATTTTTTAAAAAATCTCAGACTGACTCCTCTTTTAAAAATTGGAAGTTAGAGCAACCTTTGACCATATTTCCACTTGGCATCACTTGGCCATTGCTGAACAGTGAATGCCTCTTTGTATCAGGTTAGTTTTCTTCTTTGCCATAGTCTCCACCACTGCCCTGGAACCACCCCCAGCCAGCTTCATGTGCTTCCTGCCCAGCCACTGTGGGCAGGTGTTTGCAGCCCTGCCTTGAGCCTTACTCCCTCCATGGGACATTCCCATCAAAAAAGCTTCCAAGCAGCAGTCACCAGCTCTCAAGGGTGCCAAGTAGTAGACAGATCTGGGGAAACCTGCTGAACTTTCCTTGACTCTCTACCCAAGGCCTCCAGCAACCTGCAGCACTCCAGCCCCTTGCCTCCTGCCCCAGGCTTGTCCTTCTCAACTTGGAGGGCAACCCACTGTGTGAAGAGGGGGACGTCTCAGAGCACCTGGCCGAACTGCTGCCTTCAGTTAGCAGCATCCTTACCTAAGAGGCCCTGTCCTACACCTTTTCCCTTTAACTTATTGGGACTGAATAAAGAATGGAGAGGCCCCTTCAGGCTGCTGAGCTGCTGTCAGTGCCGCTTCTGTGTTACTACTATCATTACTACTGCCACATATTCTGGAAAAAGAAAAGGAAGAGACTTGGGGTGTGTCTGCTTTCATTTAATGATCTACACTGTTATTCCCTGTTACAGAGAAGCAAAACCAGTGTTGGGCACAGAAGACAGGTCTGGATTTAAGCTTATCTTCTGGTTTTGTAATTGGATTTGGGCCTAGGTTCCAGGTTGGGATAGGAACTGGGAAAACCACAAAACAACTCTAAGTCTCTCTAACTGGCTGGGCATGGTGGCACACACCTGTATTCCCAGTTGCTTGGGAGGCTGAGGCAGGAGGAT
Organism: Callospermophilus lateralis; assembly: GCF_048772815.1. Lineage (NCBI taxonomy): Eukaryota > Metazoa > Chordata > Mammalia > Rodentia > Sciuridae > Callospermophilus > Callospermophilus lateralis. The sequence goes on along the minus strand of NC_135307.1, from coordinate 36,752,763 downwards.
CGTAGTTCAGAGTTAGTCTCAGCAACTTAGTGAGGCCTGAGAAACTTGGCAAGACTCTGTCTCTAATTAAAATATTTTTAAAGGGCTGGGGATGTGGCTCAGTGGTTAAGCACCCCTGAATTCAATCCCTGATACCAAGAGGGAAAAATGTCTCTCTAGCTGGAAGAGATCATAAGTTTCCCCCATGACACCTGCCCCTTTCAGATGCTCTCCTCTCTTCCCTGGCTCTCGTTCACCTCAACTGAGAAGTCTCCAGTGTTCCATGTTCCAGGAGGAGCAAATCAGAATTCCCTTTCTCCACCCTGTTGTAGCAATAGTATCGGTCCCCATGAACAGTGTCTCACAGTTGAAAAACCTTTAGAAATACTTGATCCCATTTGATCCTCACAAACTCTCAGGGGTGAGGGTGATTATACCCATTTGTACTAATGAGGAAACTGCTGTTAAGACTTGCCCAAAGATGCTGAGCTCTGAGGTGCTGGAGCCAAAGTCATCTACCAGCCTGTTTTTTTTCTATATCAATATTAAATGAAAAAAAGTACATGAAATGGTTGGGCAGTCTTGGCCTCAGCTCACTGAGATACTGAACTGAGTATCTGTTTCTAGGTTTTCTCTCTTCCTATCCCCTACACCTTGTCCAGACTTAAAACCCTGAGACACCAAGCCTCCAGGAAGGAGGAGATGGGGAGTGGCTCAGGGTTAGGGCACCCAGTCAAACCTGGCTGGGTAGAGAAAGAGAAAGATTGATTGAAACAAGGGAGAGTGTGACGAAGGCATTTTCCTGGTTCTCTGGGATCTGCCTGGGCCCACATGTGCTCACACACATCAAGCCATACAGGGCCTCACCCCTTCCTGTACCATAAGTGGTATTCAGACAGCCCCACGATGAAGCCCTTTGGCTGACCTGCCTCACACTGCCTGGAATTTTGATTTCCACCAGTGTATGTGCTGAGAGTTAGAAGGTGCCACAGACACTTGCCAGGTGCTGGGGCTTGCCGTTGGACAAAAAAGTCGGTGTGGGGCTCCCCTCCCGCTGGAGTCTCTGTCCCCAGTTCTCCCTTCCTGGTACATTAGCACACTCTCCTCAAGTCTGTTTCCTTGTCTTTTTTGGCAACCCTGTTTTCATTGTCTTCTGTTCAGTGGCTCATAGACAGAGCTGGAACCCAGTGGGTTGAAGAGAAGGGACTCCTAGCTGCTGAGCATGAGAGTAGGACCCAAGGAAAGCCTCCCTGAAGATGCCTAGTGCCTCTGCCTTGAGGTTGTCTCCCTGGCATCTCAGGTGTTTCTCTCAGAGCCAGGGGTGGAGCTAGGAAGCACACAGGTAGGTGCCTGGAGCCGGTTGGTCTGGATTCCCAGGAAGAATTCCAGGATGAAGAAGAGGAAGAATTTTCAACTCCAGCTGACCAGACACTCCTCCCAGGAGAAAAAGGAATATTGTAGCCTGGGGAGGGGGCCTCAGTTTCCACCCAGGCCTGAATGTAAAGGCCTAATCCTCCAGGCTGAGAGGAGAAAATAAGAGATTGTTCCTACTCTGACCCCCAACCCCAGTCCCAAACGGGAGACACAAGATGCTGAAAGGCAGCTCACTCATGCTGGGAACTGTGGAGCAGCTGGAGGAAGGAGAGACATGGGGGGTGGCGGTCAGAAGATCTGGTAAAGCAGGCAGGTCAGGGGCTGGCTGGTGGAGCCAGTCTGAGGGCCTGGCTGTTGATGTCACCAGTCTGCAGCCCAGGATGCTGGAACCTCCCTAGGCAGAATGAATTCCAGGACCAGACCCATGGGCCAGTTTCACAGGCTGAGCCTGGCCTAGGCTGCAAAAGAGTTTGGCAGCAGGGGTCTGCAGGAGTAGAGGTAGGCATCCTCAGCTTGGGACCATGAGGTCAGCCAGACATGGTAGAAGGGTCTCCCTGCCCCACCACTCTTTACGCACCCTGTCTGGCAAGAACAAGCCTGTTGTGGGGTCCCTCACACCGATAGTCCCACCAAAGTCTTACCTTTTCATTCCAGTCTTGGTCCTGACATACCCGGACCCCGCCCCCTCGCTAGCGTCGTCCCGGTTCCTAGAAAGGGGAAAGGGGTGTGGCCGGTACCCATTTTCCGCCCCTACCTCCCTGAGACAGCCCCCAGAGGCCAAGCCTCTTCCCCCCACCCCTCCCCAGGGATGGAGCAACCACTCTTCCCCTTCTTCCTAGCAGCTCGGCCCCGCCCTCCCTCCCCTCATAAACCACTTACCCCGCCTGCCCCACACCTTCTATTCGCGCGGCGGCGTCCAGCCCGTGCGCCCGTGCCATCAGTCCCGACCTGTTCCCGCCCGGGTCCTGGGACTCAATACTGCCGTCGCCAACATCGCTGCCAGGTGAGGGCCTCCGACAGTCATCGTGGTGCTGAGCCTCAGCAGTCTGCGCTTTCTGGGGGCCACACGCGCACAGGTCCAGCCCCAGAAAGGAGGAGTGTTGGCCAGCGGGTACCTGTCCGCTGGGCTGGAGAAGCAGTTTTCGCTGGACCAGCGCCGGCTCCCGGCAACTCCTGTACCCTGGCCCTCCCGGCAGCCCCATGTAGGGTTTGCCCCAACTTCAGGAATGCCAAGGACCCCAGGGGGCATGCCACCCGCCGGTCTTATGGGGAGCTTTCTGCAAAGAAATGGGTTCTAGAGGCTGTCAGCGTCGTGGACCTCTAGACTGAGAAGCCAGCAGGTGGAGGGACCAGGCCCAGGGACACTGAGGTGCACTGGTCTGTGGGGATGCGTCTTGAGGCTATGACAGGTGTTCATTCAAGGAACTGTGTCCATTTCCTCAGATGGGCCCTTGAGTGGGTTTTCCCGTTGGGCATCCGTCTTTTGGATGTGGTTTGGTGGATGTGAACAAGGAGATGGGGAAGGCTTTTCTCTGCATTATGGGAAGTTTTCTTGGGGTGTCTGAATGGAGTTTTGGGGGAGGGTCTCAGACGGGTCTAGGGGAATTTCTGGGTCAAATCAAATTGTTTCAGTCCTCTGGTTGGGATGACTGAATCAACTCACTGGAGATGGGTTTCTGAGTGGACTAGCTAGGTACAGCTCTGAGTGGGTGATCAGAGCCTCCCCTGCCTCTTCTTCACAGGCATGATGGATGGTCCTCGCTCAGACGTGGGCCGTTGGGGCGGGAACCCCTTGCAACCCCCTACCACACCTTCTCCAGAGCCAGAGCCAGAGCCAGACAGACGCTCTAGAGGAGGAAGAGCTCGGTCCTTCTGGGCTCGCTGCTGTGGCTGCTGCTCACGCAGGAATAGGGCAGATGATGACTGGGGGCCTGAGCCCTCTGGCTCCAGAAGTCGAGGGTCTGGCTCCAGAAGTCGAGGGTCTAGCTCTCGAGACCGAAGACCTGACTCCCGCGGCAGTGGTATAAACGCAGCTGGAGATGGCACCATCCGAGGTGAGGCCAGCTGTTCATCTTGGCTGAGAGCTGAAAGGCCTTAATGGGACCTGAGACTCATCACTAGGGGCATAAGGGAGTTCTGGTTTCCTTGTGGGGGGCTTCACTGACCCAGATATGTGGCCTTGCAGAGGGCATGCTGGTGGTGACTGGTGTGGATTTGCTGAGCTCACGCTCAGACCAGAACCGCAGAGAGCATCACACAGATGAGTATGAGTATGATGAACTGATTGTGCGCCGTGGGCAGCCTTTCCATGTGGTCCTTTTCCTGAACCGGAGCTATGAGTCCTCTGATCGCATTGCCCTTGAGCTGCTCATTGGTGAGTGTGGCCTGGATGGAAGGGCGAAGGCCCTAGATTTGTTGGAGGAGAGGCTGGTATCGGATCAGAGAGATCTTTAGGCTCCTGCCTATCACCCCTCACCCCTGCCAGATAAGGCATATGCAAATGTCTAGGTGATGTATTCATGACTTCTTGGGGAGGGTCTTGGTGTTTTAAGTTTTCCCAAGTTTTCTCTCCTCAGGCCTCCAGGGTATCTGTTTCACAATACTTCCTTTCTGGAGTCAGCCTCAGTGTGCCCTCCTTTCTGGGTCTGCTCTTTCTACAGAGTGTGGTTGGTTCTCCCCCCCCCCCCCCCCACACACACACTGTATCTATCTGTATCTCTCAATCTCTCTGTCCAACCCTGACTCTCTCTGTATATCTCTGTCCCATGACCCAGGGCAAGTGCCTCTCTCACCGCGTTGCTTGGTGACCGTTGACTGCCCAGGCTAGTGATTATGCAGCTACCGGGGGCGGGCGACTCTTTTTACCCTTTGATTAGAGCCCAACCTTGCCCACCCAGCCTCTAATTTCCCAGATACCCCTACCACCTCCACCAGGGATGCCCTGGGCTCTGGGAGCTGCAGCTCTGGGGAGCAGGTAGGGCTGGCCTTTGGTATGTGGACTGCCCTTTCCTACAGGATAGGGGGATTTGCATCAGCCAGTGTGGCTCTGCTCCTCCAGCCCAGGCACTGGGATTGTCAGGCAGGAAGAGGGTAACAATAGCCCTGTCTCCCCTCCCTATCTCTGAGTTCAATGTCAGGGGAACAGGTTTGGGATGTTGGACTGGGGCTCTGCCCTAACTCGCAGGCAATCATCGGGCGGACACAGCTACTCTGAGGGAGATTGTCACAGAATGACCCAACTCAGGGACACTCATATACACACACTGGCTCATAGACATTTTGGGTGGGGCTGGGAGAAGTCTAAGCAAGGCCTTACCAGCTAATTGCTAATTTTCCCATTCTAGGTAACAACCCCGAGGTTGGCAAGGGTACCCACGTGATCATCCCAGTAGGCAAGGGGGGCAGTGGGGGCTGGAAGGCCCAGGTGATGAAGGCCAGTGGGCAGAATCTGAATCTTCGAGTTCACACCTCCCCCAATGCCATCATCGGCAAGTTTCAATTCACTGTCCGCACACGCTCAGAGGCTGGGGAATTCCAGTTACCCTTTGACCCCCACAACGAGATCTACATCCTCTTCAATCCCTGGTGCCCAGGTAAGACAGCTGGGGATAGAAGCAGAGGTCGGCAGGAGGGAAAGGCAGGCCAGGCCTTCCTTTTCTAGGATCTGAGTGGGTGCCTGGGTACTTGGCCACAGGAAAAGTCAGCCTCTCATTGTCCTGTGGAGGGGAATTAGTCCCACTATAGAAACATGACCTGTCTTACCTCTACTGAGGAAGACCCTGGCTAGGACCAACCTTCTCCTACCATCTGTGTTGTGGTCCTTCTGTCCTTCCTGAGAGCAGTTCTGTCAGGCTAGAGTTATCCTCTGTTCTTCTATGGTCACAAGTTCTGCAGACCTGGCCAAGGGGCAGGTAGGGCCCAGAGAGAGAGTATAGGGAATAAAGTATGTGTTTTCTGGGGACACAGAGGACATTGTATATGTGGACCATGAGGACTGGCGGCAGGAGTATGTGCTTAATGAGTCTGGGAGAATTTACTATGGAACTGAAGCACAGATCGGTGAGCGGACCTGGAACTATGGTCAGGTATGACTGGTTAGGGTCACCTGCAATGAGGGGAGGCAGGTGGAGAAGGTTCCTGGCCCAGAGTCAGAATGCCTCCAGAGTGATCTGTAGCCAACTCTGCCCTCCCTCCTACCAGTTTGACCATGGGGTGCTGGATGCCTGCCTGTACATCCTGGACCGGCGGGGAATGCCATATGGAGGTCGAGGGGATCCAGTCAGTGTCTCCCGGGTCATCTCTGCCATGGTGAGCACCCTCATATCTCTCAGTCTTACACTGTGTCTTCCTGCTGCCTCCTCTGCACCCTGCCCAGGGTCCTACCCTTGCTGGATTCCTTCAGTATCCTCAGGAATGTCCCTGCCTTTGCAAAGGGTATTTATTGCAGGAAGGGGGTCTCACTCTTCTTCTCTCCCTTGCTTGCTCCCACTACACCCTTCCTTGGCTCCTGTCCCAACTCCTGTGTAATGTAGAGCCAAACCCACAACTTGGCACACCCAGGATTCACATTCCTGTGTCAGAACAGGGATAGGAGGGGGTATAGATAGTTCAGGGAAGGGATAGGTGGGGCTCAGGCTAATGTCTAGGTCTTGAGGCATTTAGGGGTGAGGGGTGGTTGCAGGGTCAGGGGCTGGGCTGGGGACCCAGCCAGGTCCTGAGCACCTCCCCCAACTCAGCCCCACCCCATCTTGTCTTGGGCAGGTGAACTCCCTGGATGACAATGGAGTCCTGATTGGGAACTGGTCTGGCGATTACTCTCAAGGCACCAACCCTTCAGCGTGGGTGGGCAGCGTGGAGATCCTGCTTAGCTACCTACGCACTGGCTATTCTGTCCCCTATGGCCAGTGCTGGGTCTTTGCTGGTGTGACCACCACAGGTAGTGAAGGGATCAGGACAGAAGTGACTTGGTCCTACAAGGAGGAGGGAGGGAAGCTAGTCTCCATCTTCATCTAGCCCAACCCAGTCATGGCTACTACAGCATAGGGTGCAGGCAAAGGTAGATGATAAGCTGCCTTAATTATCATTAATTATGTGAACAACAGAGAGAGGCCTGAGAGAGAGGAAAAAGAAGCAATACGCAGGGCTTGAGCCAGGCAGGTGCCCTGGCTTTCACTAACCCCGAGTGCTCTATAGCCCAAAGGTTCCTGGGCCCTGTGACCCCTGACCATGGTGGTGAATTTTAGCTTGGCAACCTCAGTTGTCCTTTTCCCCCTGATATTGATGACCTGATGCCTTACCTTCCCCCCTACCCTCTGCCCCGAATCTCAACCCTGGTTCCTCCACAGTATTGCGATGCCTGGGTCTAGCTACCCGCACTGTTACCAACTTCAACTCTGCACATGACACAGACACGTCCCTCACTATGGACATCTACTTTGATGAGAACATGAAGCCACTTGAGCATCTGAACCATGATTCTGTTTGGTGAGGCTGGGGCTGGGGCTTGACCTCCTATATCTGCTGAGGCTGAGATGTGGAGGGGCAGGCAAGGCCTGGAGCTGGGAGCCCTGCATTGGAGTCTCAGACCCAGCCCTTCCTCCACTACCCAGGAATTTCCATGTGTGGAATGACTGCTGGATGAAGAGGCCAGATCTACCCTCAGGATTTGATGGGTGGCAGGTTGTCGATGCCACACCCCAGGAGACCAGCAGTGGTAAGGCAGGCCTTCCCTGGCTCTCAGACCCCATCCTGGTTCCCTCCCTCCCACTCCATCTGGGTGACAAACTCTAAGTGTCAGTCTGGGACTCAGCCTGAGAACCAAGATCTTCAGCCTCAAAGTTCTTTAAATGGGTTTATCAACTGCATCGCCATGCAACTGTTGGTTTATTTTCACCTTTTTATGTAATTATTTATAATGGCTAGTTTTATTTATAATGGCCTAGTTTTATTTATAATGTCTAATTTTATTTATTTATAATGACTAATATACTCAGATGGCTCAAAAGCCAAAAGATTCAAGAGTTGTCAGTGTGAGGTTTCCCTCCCCAGGCAAGTCCACTATTCTTGCTTGCTTTTCTCACTTACATATCTGGGAGATAGTTAAAAGACCCTTTTATATATAATTTAAATATATATACACACACATACATATATAAATATATATTTTATACAAACATATGAACTGAAATATATAAATATATTTATGTGCATATAAATATATATATATATATATATTTATATATATATTTTTTAAATTCTCTATTGGATCTTTATTTTATTTATTTATTTTTATGTGGTGCTGAGGAGTGAACCTAGTGCCTCACATGTGCTAGGCAAGTGCTCCACCACTGAACCACAACCCCAGCCCCAGCTGGAGTGGCTGAAACAATGTCCACTGTCTATATAAAAATATATATTTTTGAAAATTTCCATGATGATTCTGAAGATCATCTAGGTTTAGGATTCACTCCAAGCCCTGTGAGACATGTGGGAAACTGGCCCACAGAGGTGAAGAACTTTGTCTGGGGCACAGGACACTAGCTTACCAGGAGAGCACATGCAGTCCCCTACTCACTCTCATTGACACATACTCTCACTTTCTCCAAGTTCCTCTCTGTTTGCTCCATTATTCAGTATAAGCTTTATGTACAGGATGAACAAATAAGATTCAGATAGATTCAAAGAAAGCAGCCCCTATAACCCAGTCCTAAGATATAGCCTGGGATCATATAACCTATCAGCCTTTCCTCTGCAAAAATGAGACCTATTGCACAAACAGATCCCTACTCGCTTCCAACCTTGGAATTCCAGCCCTGGAAACCTGGTCTGCCCCTCCAGTTTCTTCCTTCCAGACTCTCCCTTGCCTGGGTCAGATAGCCTTTGCCTGGCCTATCTTCTTTCTCTGGTCCCCTCCAAGATCCCTCCCTCTCAATCATCTATGAAAATGGTACAATGTTTAGCAATACAGTGGTGCCCACGATGCTGGAGCCAGAACTCAGGCACTGGCAAACCTGAGTTCTGGCCCTGCTCTGAGAAGTGGTGGGGACTCTGGGGCCAGCCAGGCCAGGGCTTGATTCCTCCTTGATCACTTCTCAGATAAGTGATCTTGGGCAGGTGAGTGAGAATCTTGCATCTTTGGGCTTCCATGTTTCTGTGTATAATATGGGGATAATGTATATCATAGAGGGTAGCTGGGAGGATTCGGTGAGAAATAATGAATCTAAGAGGACTAGCAGCATACCTAGAACATTTGAACACAGTAGCCACTCAATAAATTATTAGCTCCTTCCAGCTGTCTTATGAGATCCTGGCATCTACTTTACCTTGCTGAGCCTGTTTCCCCATCTGTAAAAGGAGGCCACAGTGTTAGGTGTTGTTAAGATTATTTCCTGTTAGATGCCCTCACTTCCTGTTGGCCTTCTCCTACTGGGCCTCCTGCTGCCAACCCACATCCTCTAGGAAACCCTCTTAAGTATGATAAAGACAGACTCTTTTTTTCCCCCACATGTTCCCCCACTACACCACTTTCCAGTAAAGAGCACAGAGTGGACTGCAGAGCTGAGATGTTGTTCTGGATCTTTCTGGAATGGCGATGGTGGTGTCATCACTTTCCCAGCAGAGTCACCATGGCTCTGGATGGATCCTGATGGAGGATAGGGAGATTGCCCTGTCCTCTGGGCATCACAGATAGTGGGCATTGTTTCAGCCAGCCCAGAGAGGGTGCTGATGACCTGGCTGTGAAGGCAGTCTGTCCACAGGCTTGCCCCCAACCTCCATCTTCCCACAGAGCAGCCTGGGCTGAGGAATGCTGACTGGCTGCTGTCTTCTTTGTTGTCCCTCCCTTGGTTAGACTGGGTGTTCACTGGCCCTGAGTATTTGGTGAGGATTTTTGGCCCCTTCCAGAGGCTACCAGCTGGGGGTACTGGACTTTGCTGGGTGGGGGGCAAAGGAATTGTGTTGTGGCCTCTGCCCAGGGTCTGAGGGTCCCTCTTGGCTTCCTTGGATCCCTCACTTCTGTCCTATCTGATTCCCTAGGCATCTTCTGCTGTGGCCCCTGTTCTGTGGAGTCCATCAAAAATGGCTTAGTCTACATGAAGTACGACACACCCTTCATTTTTGCTGAGGTGAGAGTGAGGTTCCAGGTGCCTCCTCAGGTAGTCCAGAGGGATCAGAGCATTGGCTTCAGTCCTGGATTCTCTGGTCCTGACTTTGCCGCTGACTGACTAGCTATGTGACCTTGGGCAAGTCACTCATTCTAGAGTCTTAGTTTCCTCAGCTGTAAAAAGGACATAATAATGGCTACCTTACTTCCTGTGCTCAGGATCAAAAGAGATAATGAGTATGAAACTGCTTCCTAAGTTGTAAAGCCAGTGAACAAGTGCAAGGGATTACTGTTATTAAAGTCCAAATGTACTGCATGGAGCCTCCCAGGCCAGCTTCTTCCCTACTCTCTAGCCTTGTCTGGCTCAGCTTGGAAAGTCTCCCAGTTGGGCCCTCCCAGGAAGCTTCCACTTTTCAGACTTAACCCTGCCCTGCAGCCCCTGGAACTGATAGAAGGCACTTGGGGTCAGGCCTCCCCTCAGACATTCTGGCTCACTCAGTCCTGCTCATGCTCTCACTCTGCAACAGGTGAACAGTGACAAGGTATACTGGCAGCGGCAGGATGATGGCAGCTTTAAGATTGTGTATGTGGAAGAAAAAGCCATTGGCACACTCATTGTCACAAAGGCCATCGGCTCCAACATGCGGGAGGACATCACCCACATCTATAAGCACCCAGAAGGTACCATTCCCCACAGACAGCTCCATGCCGAGTGTTCTACTGAGCGCTCACCACCCAGGCCAAAGCTGCATCTCACCCTTGACCCTTAACCCCCAGGATCAGAAGCAGAGCGGAAGGCAGTGGAGACAGCGGCTGCCCATGGCAGCAAACCCAATGTATATGCCACCCGGGACTCTGCTGAGGATGTGGCCATGCAGGTGGAAGCACAGGACGCAGTGATGGGGCAGGACCTGACAGTCTCCGTGGTGCTGACCAATCGTGGCAGTAGCCGCCGCACTGTGAAGCTGCACCTCTACCTCTCTGTCACCTTCTACACTGGTGTCACCGGGTCTACCTTCAAGGAGTCCAAGAAGGAAGTAGCACTGGCACCAGGAGCCTGTAAGTGTTCCTTACCCAGCCCTGCCCCCTAGATAGCCAAACACCAGGGGCTGTAGACATGGAGACCCAGAGCAAGGGGGTACACCTCTGGGAAGGCCACATCTGGAGAGACACGCCTTAGTGACCCGTGCATACTCTCCCCAGCGGAACGTGTGACCATGCCTGTGGCCTACAAGGAATACCGGCCCCACCTTGTGGACCAAGGGGCCATGCTGCTCAATGTCTCTGGCCATGTCAAGGAGAGTGGGCAGGTCCTGGCCAAGCAGCACACCTTCCGTTTGCGTACCCCAGACCTCTCCCTCACAGTGAGTACAGTTTGTGGGGGCATGAGGTGTGATCCGGGAGTGGTGGCATGGGGTTAAAGGAAACTGAAGGAGAAGAGGGGAGAGTGCTGAGCCAGGAACAGGCTGGCCTAATGAGTCTGTCTAGGAGAAGAATGTTAAGGACCAGCTCTGGTCTCCTGGGCCTCCCTCAGTTTCCTTGTCTATAAAAGGGGAACTCATATCTCTGATTCTGTGGTAGCCTTGGCTGTAGAGTGGGTTGGAAGTTTCCTCTCTGACTTTTGGGGAGCCTTCTCTCGGGACAGAAACATAGGACTTATGGGGAAGTTTTGATTCTAAGGGTCTTTTCACTGGGATGTAGCATATAGACTCTGTGTGTTTGGTCAGGGTCTCTGATAAGATATGGGCCTCTGTTTTTCTCAGTTACTGGGAGCAGCGGTAGTTGGTCAGGAGTGTGAAGTACAGATTGTCTTCAAGAACCCACTGCCTGTCACCCTCACCAATGTTGTCTTCCGGCTAGAGGGCTCTGGGTTACAGAGACCCAAGGTCCTCAATGTTGGGTAAGTCTGACCTCTCCTCCTGCCCCCTGCTGCTGCCCTCCATTTTCCCAGGTTACCCTGAGCCCCAGCTTTGCTTCTTCTCACTATCGGAACCCCACAAAGTCCCCTGGGGCCAGCCAGTAATCCCTCCCAACTCCAGTTTAGTCCAGTCCAACCAGTGCTTAAGGAGATCTGCTGGGTGCTTTGTGCAGTACTCCAGGGCCCTGACCAGCTCATCAGGGAGCTAAAACTCCACGTGGGAATCATTAGTAAGCCATGGCTAACATCTGCCCAGCACTGAAAAGTTGGCCAGACACTTGCAGGGATATTATCTTATTTGTAGATCAGGAAAGCTCTTTAAAGTAAATTAGAGGATTGTCACATGACTACAAGCAAAGCTGCGGAAACCTAAAGACTTGGGTTCAAGTCAGCTCCATTACTTCTGACTAGATAACCATGGGCAGGTGATAGCTCTTCTAAGCCTCAGTATTCTTGCCTATCAAGTGGGGCTGCCAGTAGCACTTCATCCTTGGGTTGTTTAGTCTCACATGTGCACAAACTTACTGCTCTGCATCTAGTCATTTCTATTTTTTGCCATCTTCATCCCTGCTTTATAGACAGGGACACTAGTGGCCATGGCTCACAAGGGACAGACTCTGCTCTCTCCTTTGGAGCATATACCACCCCAAGCTCTTGAGCTTGCTGCCTGGTTTGTGCCATAAGAGTGGAGTAGCAGCTCCAAGGGATAGAGCCGCATGCCTCAGGCCCTCACCCAGGCTGAGACTGATCCTGACTGCATGAGGCTCTGGGCCTAGGGAGGGTACACACAGTACTTGGGTTCTTTGACTTCTGTGTTTATCATCTCTGACACAGACACATGCTGCCCTGCCCCTCCCCAGGAAAAGCACAGAGGGAAAGCAGAGAAGGCCAGAAACTGATCTTTTAGACTGGCTTTCTGGCGACAGGGACAAGCGTTCCCCTCTTTAGAAAGAGGGTTCCTGAGTGCTGTGAGAGGGCCTGGAGTAAAGCAGTCCTGTCCACTCTGCCCACCTTTTCCCCTGCTTTCTTCCCCTGCTTTCACCATCAGGCCAACAACAGGAAGGTTGCTACCCTGATCTTTGTCTCAGCCAGGCTCCTGGGAATGCCGTGATACATCAAAAAATAGTGTTGTCCTCTTGCCACCCTACCAGGGTTCCTAGCAGCTCAGTGAAGCTTGACACCTGCCTTGCTAGTCTTCCCTGAGACATCTCTCACCCAGACTCACACAGTGATGGAGGGAGTCTCCCCCTGTCCTGAGGCTCCCCAGAGATAGATATCCCTCAGCAGCCCTACCAGACTTTTGACCCATGCCTGCAAGTAAGGAAAGCACCATTCTGCAGAGTATCAGGAGACCTAGCCCCTGTCCCCAGCTACAGGGCTTGTGTGCATCTCCCCACCATTTGAGGGCCATCATAGTTAGATGATGGCTTCTCAATGCAGGTCCTCCAAGGATTTTCTGTGGCTCCTTGGTTGCTGTGAATCCAGAACAGGGCCTCTAGGACTTTTGAGAGCCTTTAGGGGAACATCCCTGAGCTGTTGGTTCAGATACATTAGATTCCATGACAGGTGTTATTTTACCTCTCATTTGCACATCAAAGGCTGTGGTATGGAACCCCATTATACCAGAAGGCATGCCGCCCAGAATGGTGACTGGCCACTTAATAAACATTCCAGGACTTCCTCCTCCAGTTGACTGTTGTCACCATCAAAACAGTCACAGGGAGGCTGGAAGTCTGTTCCAAGCCCTTCTTGGGGATTTCCCCCAGAGTCTGAATCACAGTCTCTAGCACATCCTTAAGAGTGGCCAATTTGGGGGCTGGAATTATAGCTCAGTAGCACAGCACTTGCCTAGCACTTGTGAGGCACTGGATTTTATCCTCAGCACCACATAAAAATAAATAAAGGAATTGTGTCCATATACAACTTAAAAAACATTAAAAAAAAAAAAAAGAGTGGCCAATTTCCCTTCTTGGGGAGTAGATTGGACTTTCGGGAAAAGCCTGAAGTCATTTAGAGACTAATAAGGTAAACAAACAAGGGGGTAAAGATGCCCTTTCATTCCAAAATGAAGCACTTAGAAAAGGAGGGGCAGGCTGACTGCATGTGTGCATGCGCACATGTGTGTATTTTATTTATTTATTTTTTAAATATTTTATTTTTTAGTTGTAGTTGGACACAATACATTTATTTTATTTATTTTTATGTGGTGCGGAGGATCGAACCCAGGGCCTTGCTCTGCGGAGGATTGAACCCAGGGCCTTGCTAGGCAAGTGCTCTACCACTGAGCCACAGCCCCAGTCCCCCCACCCCATGTGTGTGTTTCAAATGGCTCTAAACAAAAGTCGAAGAAAAGTTTTTAAAAGTGTTTCAAACCCTGGCAACATGGTTGGCTGGGTACACACTGAAGGACAGCCCTCTCCAAAATCTCCTTCTAGTGCCCTTGTTTGGGAGTCAGTCTCATTAGGTCTCATTACCCACATGCAGTTACGAGCACATTCCAGCTTTAGCATCTGGCTTGTACTCAGCTTAAACTCAAAAACAGGGGTGTGGCAGAGGCCTCACCTGACACCAAGACTGGGGCAGGGAGGAACTTTGACTTTCCCAGAGGAAGCTGGAAGGCAGCTTCTTTTGGAAATAATGCTAGTAAGTGGAATGTAAAAGTTAATTTCTGAAATATTGCAATTCAACTATAGTTAAACAGACTTTTTTTAAGAAAAAAAAATTTTTGAGACAGAGTCTCACTATGTTGCCCAGGCTGGTCTGGGACTCGTGGGCTCAACTCATTCTCCTGCCTCAGCCTCCCAAGTAGCTGTGACTATAGGTGCCACAGTTAGACTTTGAAGGCTGTTTTGAGCTTAATTTATCTTTAAATTCCTATCAATGGAGAAGTGAGCAAAAAATTAAAAACACAAATTTATACACAGTCAAAACATAACCTATCTGTTGATTTATAGATTGTTAGGCTTCCTATTATTATATTGTATTATAATATACACTCTTGTTTTCCTCCTTCATGGAGCTCAGAGGCACCTTCAAAGCCATTGATTCCATCACCTCATTTTACATTCACTTCCACTTTATGGGCTAGAAAGTGAAGATCAGAGAAATGAAGTAATTTATCATAAACCACATAGCTAATTAGTAGTAGAAGGGTAGACCAGCCCAGGGAAACCTCTCAGAAGCAGGCTCCAAGCAAAAAGCTTTGCCCTATGGAGAGCTTGTCTCTGGGGTTAGGGATGTTGCCTTATTCCCTTAGGGATGATGATGACTGCACAGGGTCTGACTCCAAAGAGGGAGCACAAGATAGGCTTGTGTTAAAAGGGGGTCAGAAATAAGGGTTTAGACAGCGGCAGGCAGGAGCAGATGCCATATATATGCAGTCATGTTCAGTGCATAAAATGCAAAATGTAAATTGCTGGAGGAGCTCAGAGAAGGGTGAAGTTCTCTTTCCTAGCAGCTGGAAGTACTCAGGAGCCTCAGTGAAGAGGTGGTATGAGCTGAGCCTTGGAGGAAGAACAGGGGTGGGGAGCCAGTGCTAAGAGCTCATGCCACACAAGGCAAATGCTGCAGAGCAGGACAGTGAAGGTGAGCTGGGAAGGGGAAGGTTCAGTGACACCAGTGCACAAGAGCAATGTTGCGAGATGGTGTGGCTGTGCAGGTAAGAGGGAATGAATCAGAGAGAAGCTGTGTGTCAGGTTGGGGAGCTGGGATCTCATTCTTTAAGGAAGCCAAGTCCTTGAAGGACTTAGTATACCTCTGGTTGGCAGCACAGAATGGAAAAGCAATATGGGAGACAGGAGGGCAGTGAAATTGGTGAATCATGAAGATTGGTGAAATCATGACTCCCAGAGAGGTAGCCTGATAATAGATTTTCAGAGGTCCATGAAGAAGGGAAGACATTGTAGTGTGTATGTGTGTGTGCATGCACATACCTCCTCACATATAACACAGACTCACAAACATGGTGGTGCATGTCAGATTAAAAATGCCAACTGTCTCTCCTTGGGTAGGCTTTTCCTTTTGTTCTAAGACAACATTTTTCTAATGGGCGCTTTCTTCTTTGGAAAGATGATTGAAAGATGAGAATAATTAATTCTCTTCTTTTCCCCCAGTACTGGGGATTGAACCCAGGGCCTGTGCATGCTAGGTAAACACTCCACTACTGAGCTAAATTCCAACTCTTTTTTTTTTTTTTAAGAGAGAGAGAATTTTAATATTTATTTTTTAGTTTTCGGTAGACACAATATCTTTGTTTGTATGTGGTGCTGAGGATCAAACCCGGGCCACATGCATGCCTGGTGAGTGCGCTACCGCTTGAGCCACATCCCCAGCCCTCCAACTCTTTTTGTTTTGATATAGTCTCAAAATAGTAGCCCAGGCTAGCCTTCAACTTGCCATTGTTTTGCTTCAACCTCATAAGAAGCTGGGATTACAGGCCTATACCACCACACCCAGCAATTAATTTTCTTTAATACTTTTCTGGCAAAACAAAAGCACTTGGCAATACTGTGTTGGGCTCCAAAATCTCATTTTGAAGTGTTTTTTTTTTTGGTCTTTGAAACCCTAGTGAGATGGGAATGGTCTGGTTAGGGCAGGAGCCATGGGGATGGACAAGAGGGGGCTGTGAGCTGTCTCTGGGGTGGCATCACAGTCTTTGTCCAGGTGGATGTGGGAGCAGGCAGGGAGGAGTCCCCAATGATGGGGAGATCTTTAGTTCAGGCAGCTGGGCGTGAGGCTGCTGATCTGGCTATGTGGAGGCGGTCTTGGGGCTCAGTCTTTGCCCTGGTTGTGGGTGTGGAGATTCCATCTGAACCCAGAAATGCCTGAGTGGCTCCACCTGTTGCTCTTTCCTTACTGACTGCCCTTCCATTCTTCCCTGAGTTACTCTAGGCCTATGACCTTGTCTCTGCCCACAGGGACATCGGGGGCAATGAGACAGTGACACTGCGCCAGACGTTTGTGCCCGTGCGACCAGGCCCCCGCCAGCTCATTGCCAGTTTGGACAGCCCACAGCTCTCCCAGGTGCATGGTGTCATACAGGTGGATGTGGCCCCAGCCTCTGGAGGCATGAATTTCTCAGATGCTGGAGGTGACAGTCGCTCAGGAGAGACCATTCCTATGGCATCTCGAGGTGGAGCTTAGCCCTGGACCAGGAACAATGGGACTGGAGTCAGATGAGCAAGGACACTGCCCAAGATGGGGACTCACCACAGAATAGCTCCCCAGGAGCTCAGGTGGGAAGGCTGGGGCACTTGGGGAGAGAGCCAATCTTCACCTGCATTGGGTAGCACAGATGATAATAAACTTTTTTAATGAAGCTGCTGTTCTGTCCATCTGTGAGTCCATGCCAGGTCAAGGTGTGTGGGGCCACAATATGTGTAGGGGATGCATGTGCACCTGGTCCTGAGACTCATGGCTGGCAGTGATGGTGCCAGCCCAGCCACCCTTGAACAGAGCCTGCCAAGGGTCAAACAGCCTCCCTAACTCCCCCACCCAGGGGCTGCCTCTGACCAGAAATCTAGAAAGCCCCCTCGGGTATGGCTGGACTGCCTGCTGACCACAGTACCCACTGTGGGAGAAAAGAACCTACATTCTCTTTTTTAGACACATGTTGGAGATAGACATAAGGTAGAGTACTCTCTGAGCAGCAAAATACACCTCCAAATACTTATTTTCAAAAATACTCAGATCTAAGAATTTTTGCAAAAGTTATATATGTTCAGTTTTGAAAGTTAAGAAAATATAGAGCTGGGATGCAGTGGCTCACACTTATAATCCTATTTACCCGGGAGGCTGTAGCAGAAGGCTTTCAAGTTCAGAGCCAGTCTTGGCAACTTAGTGAAATTGTTTCTCAAAATTTAAAAATAAAAATATTTTAAGGGCTGGAATGTAGCTCAGAGGCACACTACTTGCCTAGCTTATGTGAGACCCTGGGTTCAATACCCAGTACTGAGGGAGCGGAAAAAAGGAAGAAGAGGAAAAGGAAAAGAAAAGAGAAAGAAGAATTGTAAAGAAAATAATAGTTGGGCATTACAGTGCTCACTTGTAATTCTAGCTTCTCTGAAGGCTGAGGCAGGAGAACCACAAGTTTGAGGCCAGCCTCAGAAACTTAATAAAAAGAAAGCAAAAGGGCTGAGAATGCAAATCAATGGTAGAGTACCCCTGGGTTCAATCCCCAGTGCCACCAAAAAAAAAAAAAAAAAAAAAGATGAAGATCAAATAATAATAACTCCTCAATCACTGCTGAGAACTCTTGGCATCTTTGCTTCATATATTACTTCCCTCTACATAACCTATGTTGAACATTTTCTCACAGTATTAAGCATTCTTTGAAAAATAATTTTTAAAGACTGGACAGTGTCTTGCTCCCAGTCCACCTACCTGGTCTTCCTGAGTCTCAGTGCAGTCTTTCTTGGTCTCCTTAGCTGCTACTTCCTCTTCTGATCATCACTGGGGTGCTGGAGTGACTCAGGGTTTCCCCCAGTGCTTTCTCTTATCCAACTACATCTGCCTACATGATCTCAGCCAGACTTATGTTTTTTAGAATTTTTATTTTTGGTACCAGGAATTGAACACAGGGGAACTTTATCACTGAGCTACATTCCCAGTCCTTTTTATATTTTTTATTTTGAGACAGGGTCTCACTAAGTTGCTGAGGCTGGCCTTGAAATTTCTTTTTTCTTTTTTCTTTTTTTTTAAGAGAGAGAATTTTAACATTTATTTTTCAGTTTTTGGAGGACACATCTTTGTTTGTATGTGGTGCTGAGGATCGAACCCGGGCCGCACGCATGCCAAGCGAGTGCACTACCGCTTGAACCATATCCCCAGCCCTGGCCTTGAAATTTCAATCTTCCTGCCTCAAGTTCCTTAGCAGCTACGATTACAGGCATGCACCATAATGCCAGACTCATCTAGTGATTTTTAAAAACCATGTATCACCAACCCTACTCTTTTCTTCAAAACCCCTGAAACTGGGGGCTGGAGATGTGGCTCAAGCGGTAGCGCGCTCGCCTGGCATGCGTGCGGCCCGGGTTCGATCCTCAGCACCACATACAGACAAAGATGTCGTGTCCGCCAAATACTAAAAAAATAAATATTAAAATTCTCTCTCTCTCTCCCTCTTTCTCACTCTAAAAACAAAACAAAACAAAACAAAAAAACCCTGAAACTTATACATCTACCACCTTCTCAACATCTCTATGGATGCCTGATAGACACTTCACATGTAACATGGCCTCCCTCCAACATATCCTCCTCAGAGGCTGCAGCTCCAACTTTTCCAAACTTCTCGGGTTCAAGATCTTGGAGTTATCCTTGATTCCTTTCTTTTTCTCATATCCCACATCCATTCTGTCAGCAAATCTTGATGGTTCTGTCTTCCACACGACTCCAAAATCTGACTGCTCCATTTACCCCTACAATGTCCACCCTGCCAGAGCTGCCTTCATCTCTCACCTGGACCACTACCTCAGGTTCTCAATTATCCCTCTAGCTTCCACACTTGCTCTTTCATACTCCACTTATCACACAGCAGCCAGAAAGAGCAGGTGAATCTGATCATGTCAATCCTCTGCTCAAAACCTTCTACTGGCTTCACCCAAAGCTAGAGTCTTTATAATGGTCTGTTCCTGCTTTCTTTCCTCCAGGCTCAGTCTACCCCAGGCTACTGGCCTTTTTGTTTCCCTTCAGTGCTAGGCCTGCTTCAGGGCCCCTGTGCAGCCATATCCTCTGCATGAGATGTTCTTCCCAAGATATCTATGGCTTGCCTCCTCATCTCCTTTAAGTCTTAGCCATAACCATTTTGGTTATGTCTTCCTTACATCCTGCTTTTAAATTGCAATATCCTCCACACTCCCTATCCATTGTCATGCTTTATCCTCCCCCATAGCTTATATTACCATCTGACATTCTATATGTTTAATTCTTTGCATTATCAAATGCATTATCAAATTCTCTTTTCTGGGTCTATCCATCATACTCCAAGCCTCCATCATCCCTGACTTGGAAAATCACACCAGCCTGTTCACTGGCCTTCCCCTATCCTGTCTATTCTCAGCTTGGCAGTCAGAGGGGTGCTTTTATATCAGTGAGGTCATGTCACTGATCTGCTCACCTCCCTCAGTGGTTCCTCACCTTGTGCAGATCAGCAGCCAGAAACCTCCCTGAAACCCTCAGGGTCCTGCAAGAATGGCCCAACTTCTCTTCTGATGTCACTTCATCCTGTCACTTGTTCCACCTCTCCTGGTGTTTCTGGAGCCCTAGGCCTCCTCCCACCTCATGTCATTTCCCTTACCTGGGACATTCTTCTCCATATATAAGTATAGCCAGTGCCCTCCCCTCCTTTAGGGTCTTTCCTTTAAGATTGCTACCTTAGTAAGGCCTTCTATAGCCATCCATTTTAGAATGCATCCCCCCCCAAGCATTTATCCCCATCCAACACAATAAATAATTTAACCATGCATATTTATTGCATCTCCCATTCCCCAACTAAAATATAAATTCCACAGAAGTAGTGATTTTTGTCTGATTTATTCTCCTATATCTATGGACATTGGTAATAGATATGTCCATTAAATATTTGCTGAGTAAATAAGAATGTAGGTATTAATCTATATATATAAGTCATATAATCTTTACAATAACCTCATCAAGTAAGCTATATTATTATTCACATTCTACAGATAAAGAAACCAAGGTAAATAAGTTAGGTAATGTGTCAAAAATCATTTAGCAGTCTAGACTAGAACTGGAGTCACAGCCTATATTCTATCTCAAACTGAAAGTGGTCCACATAGCTCTTAATTCTACTTCAAATTGTTCTTCCCCTAGTTTTCTCCTATCTCAATGGTGTTCTAATGACCCAGTTGTTCAAGCCCCAAATCTACAAGTCAAACCTTTTTCCCCTTTTATTACTTTTTTTTGTTACTGTAACAAATTTTTAACTTTTTTAAAATTTTTATCACATCTTCATACATGTATTTTGTGTAATGATGAGGGTCTCATTCCACCATCCATGTTATTCCCTTTCTCCCCCCCTTTCCCTCCCACCTTATTCCCTATTTAGAGGTAATCTCCTCTCTTGCTCTCCCTCCCAACCCCATTTTGAGTCACTCCCTTTATATCAGAGAAGACATTCGGCATTTGTTTTTTTGGGATTGGCTAACTTCATTTAGCATAATCTTCTCTAATGCCATCCATTTCCCTGCAAATGTCATGATCTTATTCTTTTTTATTCCATTGTGTATAAATGCCACATTTTTTTTTAATCCATTCATCCACTGAAGGACATCTAGATTGGTTCCACAGTTTAGCTATTGTGAATTGGGCTGCTATAAACATTGATGTGGCTGTGTGTGTCTCTGTAGTATGCTGTTTTTAGGTCCTTTGGGTATAGTCTGAGAAGAGGAATAGCTGGGTCAAATGGTGTTTCCATTTTCAGCTTTCTAAGGAATCTCCATACTGCTTTCCAAATTGGCTGCACCAATTTGCAGTGGGGAAAAAGGTACACTCATACACTGCTGGTGGGACTGCACTTGTTGTTTGTCTTCATAATGACTGCCACTCTTACTGGAGTGAGATGGTGTCTTAGCGGAGTTTTAATTTTCATTATTCTGATTGCTAGAGATGATGATCATTTTTTCATATATTTGTTGATTGATTGTATATCCTCTTCTGAGAAGTGTCTATTCAGGTCCTTGGCCTATTTATTAATTGGAATATATTTTTTTGGGGGGGTACTTATCTTGTTGAGCTCTTTATATACCCTAGAGATTAGAGCTCTATCTGATGTATGAGGAGTAAAAATTTGTTCCTAGGATGTAGGCTCCCTATTCATCTCACATATTCTTTTGCTGAGAAAAAACTTTTTAGTTTGAGTCAATCCCATTTGTTGATTCTTGGTTTTAATTCTTGTGCTATAAGTATCTTATTAAGGAAATTAGGGCCTACTATTTCTTCTATTAGATGTAGAGTCTTGGTTTAATCCCTAGATCCTTGATTCAGTTTGAGTTAACTTTTGTGCATGGTGAGAGATAGGGATTCAATTTCATTTTTTTGCATATGGATTTCCAGTTCTCCCAGCACCATTTGTTGAAGATGCTATCCTTTCTCCAGTGCATGCTTTTGGCACCTTTCTCTAATAAAAGGTAGTTGTAATTTTGTGGGTTAGTCTCTGTGTCCTCTATTCTGTACCATTGGTCTACCAGCCTGTTTTGGTACCAGTACCATGCTGTTTTTGTTACTATTGCTCTGTAGTATAGTTTAAGGTCTAGTATAATGATACCACCTGTTTCACTCTTCCTACTTAGAATTGCTTTAGCTATTCTGGGTCTCTTATTTTTCCCAGATGAATTTCATGATTGCTTTTTCTATTTCTATGAGGAATGCCATTGGGATTTTGATCGGCATTGCACTGAACCTGTATAGTGCTCTTGGTAGTATGGTCATTTTAAAAATATTAATTTTGCCTATCCATGAGCAAGGTAAATCTTTCCATCTTCTAAGGTCTTCTTCTATTTCTCTTTAGGGTTCTTTTCATTGTGTAGATCTTTTACCTCTTTTGTTAAGTTGATTCCCGAGTTTTTTGGTTTTTTGGTTGGTTTTTTTTTTTTTTTTAGGATATTGTGAATGGGGTAGTTCCCCTCTAATCTTTATCCATCAGCAAACCTTATTAATTCCACCTCCAAAATACAACTGAATCTTCATTTTCTCCAGTTATACTGTACCAAGCTCTCTCCCTATGAAACTGCCATGCCTAGGTTTCCACATTTTTCCTGAATATTATCTAATTTCTACACAATCAACAATCTTCCTAAACTGTAAATTAAAACCTGCGTCTTTCCTGTGAAAAAAACTTCCCAATGCCTTTCCATTACTTTTGGAATAATTGAAAGTCCCACTCTGACTTGCTGGGCTCCTGCAGACCTCTCCAACCTTGTCTGCAACACGTGCTCCTAGCTCCCTCTGCTTCAGCTATGTGGTCCTTGAACTTCTCAAATTCTCCAACCTTGGACCTAAGAATTGGTCCCTGCTCTTCTTTCTGAAGGACTTCTCTTCCCTCAGACCTATGGCTAACCCCTCACTGTCATCCACATCTCAGTTTAAATGTTGTCTCTTGAGGAGGTCCCCCTGACTATTCAATCTGGTTAGCTTTCCTGCTCCCCAATCTCTTAGCATATCATCCTGTTATTTTTTGCTCTAAATGGCACTTATTGTTTAACATTAATTTGTTTATTTGGTTATGTATTAGATTCTCCTTTCTCTAAAACATAAGCTTTAAAGAACTGAGATCTTATCTGTCTTATTCACACCCATGGTCCCAGTACTTAGAATAGGGACTAGCATATAGGTGCACAATATGTATTTGTTACTTACAACTTAAAAGCAACAATTCAGTCAAGCATGGAGGTACACACCTGTAATCCCAGCAACTTTGGAAGTTGAGGTAGGAGGATCACAAGTTCCAGGTCACCATAAGCAACTTAGCAAGGCCCTAAACAACTTTGTGAGACCCCGTCTCAAAATATGGGATGTGGCTCCATGGTAAAGTACCCTTGAATTAAATCACCAGTACGAAGAAAGACAAATTAAATAAATAAATAAATAAAATAAAAAGGGCTGGGGATGTAACTCAGTGGTAAAGTGCCCCTGGGCTTAATCTCCAGAATGGATGTGCCCTTGCACCTTGTGTGGATAGGTCTGATTTGGAAAAGTCTGTGATCGATGTTGGAAGCCACTGCAGTCCCTTCACCCAAGGATCAATGACTGACTATAGGTATGAAATCCATAGAGCTCAAGCATCAGCCCTTGAGGTTGATTTTCTAAAAATACTCTGAGTAGATGGAAGTCACAGGGTGGAGAGCAGGACTGTCCTGGTGACAGCTTCCTGGTGAGCGTGGAAGCTGAAAGGACTGCCTCTTTGGCTAGAGTTCTTAAATTCTGGGAGAGGTGGAAAAATCAAAAGAAAGATTTTATCTTCCAGATAATAAGTCATGTAGAGCTAACTGTAAATTTAAAAGCAAAAATTTATAATATGTGACTTATAAATTCATAAGATGTGACTCAAAATTAGACTACAGTGGTTACATTTTGTTTTTAATAAAGTTCTTTTAAAATAATGGCTAGTTTAGTTGTTCTAAGGTCATCCTGGAAAGGAATTTTTGTCCATAGTTGGACCAGAGTTTTGAAGGAGACCCTGAAGGCCAACGTCCAGTCATGGAGGTGAATAATGGACCCATCCTCCACTGGCTTAACAAATATTTGATGGCATATGCCAAGCAGTGAACTAAGTGCTGGAACACAGGACAACACTGGTTCCTCTCCTATGAAGCTTACAGTCTGAGAAAAACTGAAAAACTGCAAAAGACCAGGGAGAGTACGTGACTCTGAAGTTTACAGTAAAGGTGTATGACCTAGACTGGTGGTGGTGGTTAGGAAAGTTTTACCTAACAAGAGGACAAGAGAGCATTAGCCAGACAAAGAGAAGGGACAAGAGGACGTTAGTTAGAGAGAAGGGAAATCACTTCAGGCAAACAGGAAAGCTGGTACAAGAACCCGAGGTGGAAGGATTAAACAAGGCTAAAGGACAGTGTAGCTAAAATGAAGAGAGTACAGGGCAGAGTGGAAGCAGTGAAGCAGGGACGCAGGTCCAAGTCCTGTGGGGTCTCAGTGGCCACATTAAGGATTTGGTCTGCCTAAGAGCTACAGGAAGCCTCTGAAAGACTTAAGGGATTAAAGGTGACATGACCAGATTGTGTGGTTTGGATAGATTACTCTGCCTGTAGTGTCAAGGATGGAGTCAGGCAGGGCTAGAGTTTGAGTTAGAGTGGTAGTGCTGAAGCCAAGGGAAGAAAGCTTGAAAATAAAAAACCTAGGAGGCAAAATTGACAGAGCTCGGGGAAGGATGGGTTGAAGCTAGAGAGGAGGAACATAGGACAACACTGGTTCCTCTCCTATGAAGATTACAGTCTGAGAAAGAAAAACTTAAAAAACAAAACAGTAAAGACAAGCCCCCAGGATTCTTGGCTTGTGAAGCAGGACTGATTGATAGGGTCATCCACTGAGTATAAGGACTACTCATCAAAGAGGAAACTGCAAGGGATGGTGAGGCTCAGAGACTCAGAACTAGTACTCCTTTGTGAGGCTCTCTTCTAATTGGAGATTTTCCTTTGGGTTACATTATAGCGTGATTCTAGAATGTCCCCCAAAGATTCATGTGTTAAAGGCCTGTCCTGGTGACAGCTGGTCCCAAATGAAGCAATGTTCAGAAGCGGGGATTTGGGGAAGTGATTAAATCATGAGGGCTCTGATCTCATTAACTGTTTAATCCACTAGTGGATTCATAAATGAATAGACTATTGGAAGGTAGTGGAAACTGTAGGAGGTAGGGCCCAGGTGGAGGAAGTAGGTCACTGGAGACATGACCTGGAAGGGTGTATCTTGATCCTGGCTCCCTCCTTATTCTCTCTTTGGTTCCTGGTTGCCATAAGGTGAGCAACTCTGATCTATCATGTGCTCCCCACCTTGATGTTCTGCCTTTCCCAAGGCAAAAAGTGATGAGAAAAATGATCATGGACTAACACCTCTGAAACCATGTGCCAAAATAAATCTTTCTTATTTTAAGTTGATCTTCTCAGATAGTTTGTCCCAGCAACAAAAGGCTAAAACAGGTGACTTTGGAGAATTTTGGCTTTGATTTGAATGAAACTGTCCTCTCATGTTAGGGTAGTCTCTAAACATCTTCCATTACAATCATCTAAAATAGTTATTAGTTAATAATTCAGTTGTTTGGGCCCCAGCATAGATTTCATGTTATCAGGATCCCTGTAGCAGAGGCCCAGATCACTAGGTTTGACTCCAATGTACACTAAAGATTGAAACTAATAACCTCCTATTTTTCTTCTCAGCTCTTTTTTCTTTTCTTTCTTCTTTTTTTGGTACCAAGGATTGAATCCAGGGGCATTCTACCACTGAGCTATATCCCCAGCCCTTTAAATTTTTTTTTTTTTTTTTTTTAGTTGTAGTTGGACACAATACCTTTATTTTATTTATTTATTTTTATATGGTGCTGAGGATCAAACCCAGAAGGCCTCGCACGTGCTAGGCGAGCGCTCTACCACTGAGCCACAACCCCAGCCCTTTTTATCTTATTTTTGAGACATGGTCTTGCTAAGTTGCTGAGGCTGCTTTTGAACTTGCAATTCTTTTGCCTCAAACTACCAAGTTGCTGGGAGTATAGGAGTGCACCACCATGCCTGGCTCTGATGGTTTTACTTCTTGAGTTGTCCCTGCCTACACTCTTCCAGGGTCAGCAGTAGCTCTGAGACCATGTACCTGATATATTCTCTGAGTTCTGGGCACAAATCTTCTTGAATATTTGAGTTAAGAAATCTTGGGATAAAAGGCTCCAAAGGGGAGGAAGAAGTATGAGAGTGAAGCTGCTCCTACTAGCTGTGAACACATGAACAAAGTGCCACAAGAGGCACTAGTAACATAACATGTACAAGAAAGAAGCAAACCCCTTCCTCAGAAAGTTCCTGCCCAGTGGGAGTAAGAGACATACAAACATTCTAATCACAGTCAATACCATTCTATATCTGCAGTTTC
Source organism: Callospermophilus lateralis (assembly GCF_048772815.1). Lineage (NCBI taxonomy): Eukaryota > Metazoa > Chordata > Mammalia > Rodentia > Sciuridae > Callospermophilus > Callospermophilus lateralis. Next base: position 36,726,787 of record NC_135307.1, on the reverse strand, counting down.
ACAGATTTAAATCCATAGATTTAAATGACCAAAGATAAAAAATATTGGAAAAAAAAAGTATGCACTACACACATACTTTATTTCTTGTTATTATTCCCTAAACAATACAGCATAACAACTACTTACATGGTATTTAAATTGTGTTTGATATTATAAATAATCTAGAAATGATTTAAAGTATACAAGACAATGTGTGGTAATATGCAAATACTATGAGATTCTACATAAGGGACTTGAGCATCTACAGATGCTTCATGGGGTTCTTGGAACCAATCTCCTGTAGAAACCAAAGAATAACAGGAAAGTGTACATGGCACTTACTAGGAGCCAGGCTCTGGGATTATAAACTCTGTATTTATTCATTCATTTAAACCTTATGAAATAAGTTCTGAGGGGATGGGGTTGTGGCTCTGCAGTTGAGTGCTCGCCTGGCACGTGCGAGGCCCCAGGTTAGATCCTCAGCAACACATAAAAATAAATAAATAAATAAAGGTACTGTGGTCCAACTACAACTAAAAAATATTTTTTAAAAAAAGAAGTTCTGCACGAAGAACTAACTTTATTCTGTATGGTGGTACCGGGATGCATAGAGGTTGAGACCCAGAGAATAGTGAATTCTGCCTGAGCTGATCCAGAAGAGCTTCATGAAGGTGATTATCAGATGAACCAGAAGTTAAGCTCATGAGGTAGAGCACAATGGAATCAGACAGCATGTACCAAGCACAGAAAGGTGAGACAACACAGTATGTTTCAAAAATGCAAACAGTATAGTGAGTACAAAGGGCAAGGGATACGCTTGAAGAAGTAAGCTTCGGCCAGATCATTAAAAATTCTTTTGCTAGGAATGGGGTATGGCTCAGTGGCAGAGATCTTGCTTAGCACATCTGAGGTCTGGAGTTTGCCAGCATCACACACACACACACACACACACACATACACACACACACACATATACAGAATCTTTTTTAATATTATACTTTATGTGGTTATAATTTTTAATATATTTTTTAGTTATACATAGACACAATATCTTTATTTCATTTATTTATTTTTATGTGGTGCTGAGGATCGAACAAGGATCTCTCACGTGCGAGGTGAGCGCTCTACCACTGAACCACAACCCCAGCCCCATATACAGAATCTTGTCATATTTTAACAGTTTAGACTTTCTTCTCAAAGTGAGAGGGATGATAGTTAGGGGTGATATATAATCAGGTTAGCATTTGCCCAGAACTGTGGTGAAAACAGCATGGAAAAAAATTGGTAGGAAAAAAAAAAAGAAATTGGAAGGGTTGGTATGGAAATGAAGTGAGTAGAGTCCTCTCGGAGAAAAAGGCAGGAGAAAGTGAAATAGAACAGAAGTCAGAATGAAAAAAAGAGGGTAGGTTTGATGGTTATATAGAAAATAGAACTGCTTAGATTTGATGATGAATTAGATTTGAAGAGAAGGAAGGACAGAGTTGAGGGTGGCCTGGGTTTTCTGACTCATGGTGCTATGAAGGGAAGTGTCCTGCACAGATTACAGAACCTAGAACAGATCATAAAAAGAAAGTTAATGGCTTCTAGTGCTTAGTCTGTCACATAAGAAACTTGGAAGTCCTCACTCCCATCCTCACAAGAAGGAAAAAGCTGAACAAACTGAAAATTCACAACTCTTCCTGGATCTATCAGAGAACTGCAGGCACAAGGCAAATTGCTGCCCCTAAATTAGAGATAAACAGGTAGATACAGAGAATTCCAATTTACCAGCAAAAGCCCAGGAACAGAAACTTCTATGGAAACCAGCACCAGGGTTAGAAAAATTAAACTGTAATTGACAAATAGCTAGAGACTCAGTGCAGACAAATTTGAGAGTTAAAAACTCCAGGGGGTCCCCTTCTTAAGGGGGGTCCCCATGAATCTATGAGTTTTACCTCAAGAAATTTACCAGGTTCTCACAGTAAAGACTAAAGAAAATGCTCATTGGACTTCTGGCAAGGGGAGAAAGAAAGTGGCCTTTAAAAAAATTACTTTAATTTTAATTTTGAGACAGGGTCTTGCTAAATTGCAGAGCTGTCCTTGAACTTTCAATTCTCCTTCTTCAGCCTTTCAAATTGCTGGGATTAGAGGCATGAGCCACCATGTCTGGCCAAAAGTGGCCATTTTGAAGTACATTAAGAACATTCTATTTTTAACAAGGTTTGTCCTCAAGAGAAACTAAGTCTTACTAACTTAGGACATAAAGAGAGCCCAAGTCATCTGGGAAAAGGGAAATCCCTGCTCTAGCCTCCTAGCATTTCACATGAGGAAGGGAAACATGCAACTTCAGCTCTAGCGTTCCTGTTTGACCTGTTTGGGGCAGTAGGAAATGGGGGGTGTCAAGGACTGAGAAGCATTTGTGAAAGTCACAGCCCCAGGCACAGGCTCTAAGAAACTGAAACCTAATTATAGGATTCTAGAATGTTCCCCTCTCCATACTTTAACACCAATAGAGCTCTGTGTAATAACAGGGGAATGCAAAAGAACTGCACATCTTGGACCTTATTTAAGAAGTCTCTTGGGACTACCAAAGACAACAGGGGAGTCAATGACAAGGATGCTGGAAGAAATTTTAGCTCCTAACATCTACAACTAACAATAAACATAGCCTAACCCCTAGGCAGATAAACATAAAACACTTGACTTTCCACAAAAAAACCAAAACAACAACACCACCAAAATGACATGGCCGACTAAAAGACAAACAACAACACCCATTTGAAGAGACATAGCAAACATAAGAATCAGACTCAGATATAGAAGAGATACTGAAATTATCAGACGGAGAATTTGAACTATAGTCAATATGCCCCGGCTCTAATGGAAAAAGTGGACAACATGCAAGAAAGAAGGGTAATGTAAACAGAGCATGGGAAATTCTAAAAAGAACCAAAAGGAGGGGCTGGGATTATGGCTCAGTGGTAGAGCACTTGCTTAGCACATGTGAGGTGCTGGGTTTGATCGTCAGCACCACATAAAAATAAACAAATAAAGGTATTGTGCCCAACTATAAAAAAATTTTTTTAAAGAACCAAAAGGATATGCTAGAAATAAAAAAAAACTGTAATAGAAATTAAAAATGCCTTTGATGGGCTTTTTAATAGAGTGGACACAGCTGAGGAAAGAATCAGCCTGAAGAAATGTCGATAGAATTTCCAAAGCTGAAATGCAGAGGGAAAATAATTTAAGAAGAACAGAATATCCATGCATTGTGGGATAATCACAAAAAGTGTGGCATACACTAATGAAAATAGCAGAGAAGAACAGAAAAAAAAAATGTTTGAAACAACATGGCTGAGAATTTCCCAAAAATTAATGATACCAAAAATAGATTCAGGAGGCTCACAGAACAGCATCCAGGATAAATGTCAAACAAATAAACACAAAACAGAACCACTACCATCATATAGGCATATCATATCCACACTGCAGAAAATCAAAGACAAAAAAAAAAAAAAAGAGGAAAGAAAGAAAGAGAGTAAGGAATGGGAATAGGCTGGGGAAACTTATCTACAGAAGAGTAAGGATAAGAATTACATTGGCCTTCCATTCAGAAACCATGAAAGCAGAAAAGGAGTGAAACATTTGCAGTGTTGAAGAAAAATTTCAAAACTCACCAAATCTTGAGTTCTGTATCCAAAAAATTATTCTCTAAAAGGAAATAAATACTTTCCAAAAAAAAAAGTTGAGGAAATGTATTACCATTAGTCCTGTCTTGCAAGATATGTTAGAAGAAATGCATTAGAATAAAAATTATGTAGGTCAGAAATTCAAGTCTACATAAAGGAATGGTAGAGAAGGAATAAGTGAAGTAAAAATGGGAGATGACTAGAATTTCCCGTACCCATGAAATTAGTCAATTCAATAAGGGACTGACTCAAGTTAAGTACTCAACAAAAATCTGAAAGGAAATTATTTTTAAATTTTATAACTGGATACATAAAAAACAGAAAAGCACAAAATACTGCATATAACCCCACCATGCAGAGAAGACCAGTTAACAATCTGATGCCTCTTTAACTTTTGCAGAACTTGGGATTGAACCCAGGGGCACTCTATCACTGCACCTACACGCAGCTCTTTTAAGACAAGGTCTTGCTAATTGAGTTGCCCACGCTCTCTGGCCTCGGATTTGCTATCCTCCAGCCTTGGCCTCCAGAGTAGCTAGGATTACAGGTGCAACCAATCACGGCTTGTATTTTTTTCCGGTACCGCGGATTGAACCAGGGGTGCTTAACAACTAATACACTATTCCTATACCTTTTATCATTTATTTTGAGACAGGGTCTCACTAAATTGCTGAGGCTGGCCTCAAATTTGCGATTCTTCTGCCTCAGCCTCCCGGAGTCCCAGGATTACAGACCTCCGCCACTGTGCCCAGTTCATATATTACTTCTTAAAGGCGAGCGCCCTCTTCTGTTTGGCTAAATTCTTACTGGAAGCAGCATGTCGCTGGGGAAGGTTTCGCAGGCGCTAGTTGAGGACTGAGATTTAAGCATTTGTCATTTCAACGAACGAAAATAATGGACAGAGAAGACTGCATGATCCCCGAATTAGAAAGTCGGGCCTCGGAAGTGACACGACTTTTCAGTAGGTTCTGCGAAAAAAAGCGGGAACTGGGAAGGCCCCGAGGGGCGAGGGGCGAGGGGCGAGGGGCGAGGGGCGGTCACAGATGTCTCAGCCGCCAACTAAAGCACCAGCAGCCGGGGGGCGGAGCCTGAGAGAGGCCGGACCTGCGGGGGCGCGGCCTTATGACGCGACGTCACACTTCCCTGTCTGGCAGACCATTGGTTCCCTTTTACCATCCTTTTCCGGGGCAAGGGAAACTAGTCTCAGAGCCGGAAGTGAGGTACCTTCGAGTTCCAGATAGCGGTGGCGCTTAAAGCTGAGTGATCCTGGTACCATTGGAGACGCCCTTCTCCTCCATTCAGGCTCCATCCTGAGCTAGGAGAAGCCCCCAGAATTCTGGCGACCTATAGAAGAGAATTGAGTCAGATCGCAGCGTATCCGGCGCACCACGAAAGAGCCGAATCAGAGGGCCCCCGGAAACCCGCCCCCAGGAGGGGTCGGGAAGTCTCTCCAAAGGTGGAAGAAGCCTGAAGGAACAGCCCTGGGGCGGAGACAGGGCCATGGCCACGCCTCCGGGGGCCGGCCCCGCTACTTTGCGCTTCGCAGCGGCAGCCAGCTGGCAAGTAGTGCGCCAACGCAGCGTGGAGCACTTTCCGAGAGTACTAGAATTTTTGGGATCCCTGCGCGCTGCTGCTCCAGGCTTGGTTCGCTACCGGCACCATGAACGCCTTTGTATGGGCCTAAAGGCCAAGGTATTGGGGCGGAACGGAAGATCTGAGAGGGCCGAAGGTTGGGGGACAGGGGAGATACCAGTTGGAAAAGAGTGGTTTGCCGCGAGTGGGTATTCTGAGCTTAGTATCGTGCAGGTGGTGGTGGAGCTGATCCTTCAGGGCCGGCCTTGGCCCCAGGTCCTGAATGCCCTGAATCACCACTTCCCAGAATCTGGACTTGTAGTGCGGGACCCTAAAGCTGTGAGTAAAACTTGCAAACAAGCCCAAACCCCAGTTGCACTTAAAAGTTGCCCCTGTTGCCCTCAACTTCTCTGCCTTTCCTATCAACAGACAAAGCAGGATCTGAGGAAGATTTTGGAGGCACAGGAGACTTTTTGCCAGCAGGTGAAGCAGCTGTCAGAGGTCCCTGTAGATTTGGCTTCAAAGCTGCAGGTGAGACTGGGTAGTGTGGAGGCTGTTAGGTGGTTGTTCCTATTTTCTGTAATCCTTTTCTGACCTGCTTGTCTTTCTCCACTGTAGGAACTTAAACAAGAGTATGGGGAACCCTTTCTGGATGCCATGGAAAAGCTGTTTTTTGAATACATGTGTCAGCTGGAAAAAGCACTGCCCTCAGTGCAGACACAGCAGGTTTTGTTGGAGCAAAACACTTAAGGACAGAGTGTGGGGTGGGATTATTGTATCAAGGACTGGTTTTTATGCCTCTTTTCCTCCCCACAGCTTCAAGATGTGCTGAGTTGGATGCAGCCTGGAGTTTCTATCACCTCTTCTGTTGCCTTGAGCCAATATGGTGTGGACATGGGGTGGCCACTTCCAGGTATTAGTACCACCTGGGATAACTAGCTATTTGTGGATGTGGTGTTTAGTATGACATATTTTGAGTCAGTCAACTTGAAGTTAGGTGGGCCTGAAGCATAAGGAACCTGAGCAAATTAATCTGTTACTATTTATTATTCATTTTTTTCTGGTAATGGTAGTGAACCCAGGGGTGCTTAACCACTGAGCTACGTCTACAGCCCTTTTTAAAATTTTGGGACAGGGCTTCACAAAGTTACTTAGGGCCTCATCAAGTTGCTGAGGCTGGCCTTGAACTGGTGATCTTCCTGCCTCAGCCTTCTAGGTTGCTGGAATTACAGGTATGTGCCACCATGCCCAGTTATCTATTCTCTTTATAAGAAGTCTCATTTTCTCTTTCAGAGTGCTCTGTTTCTGATTCAGTGACCCTGACAGAGATGGAACAAAATCCTCCTCTGCAACAGGCACTAGCACCCCATAGTCCTCTGCCAAAAGCCAAGCCTGGCCCTCAGGGACCAGCTTCAAGGAAGCACCCAGAACGTTTGGCAGGCCACCACTTCAATTTGGCTCCTCTGGGCCAGCGAAGAACCCGGTCCCAATGGACATCTGCTAGGGAAGGCCATAAGGAGCGCCCAATGGTCATGCTGTTCCCCTTTAGAAATTTGGGCACACCAACCCAGGTCATATCTAAATCTGACAGCAGGGAAGAGCACAGAATTCATACAGTAGACCCATCAGATGCTGTGGGCACAAGAACAGCCATCACGGGGAAGTCTAAGAGTCCATCTCAGATCCTAGGAGAAAGTGCTCTAAAGAACCCTGCTGACTTATCTGCCTCAGAGCAAAAAGAGTAAGTGTTAGCTTTGCTTCTTCCTAGTAGGACCACACTGTTTACTTGCTTTTCTTTCACACTGTTCTTTGCTTGCTTCTACCTCAGGAATTGCTTGGATTGCTATATTGACCCACTGAGACTATCATTATCACCTCCTAGGGCCAAGAATCCAGGTAGGTAAACTGAGTCAGGTTTTGCTTAGACAGTCTGTTTTCTTAGATACTTTTCAGAAACTTCATTCACCTAGAAGGAGTATTTTGATTCTGGTTTCCTTCCTCCAGTGTGTTCCCCATCTCTGTGCAGCTCTGTCATTACCATAGGAGACTTGGTTTTGGACTCTGATGAGGAAGAAAATAACCAGAGAGAAGGAAAGGTGAGTAGGAAGGAGCAGAAAGCTAGGGAAAAGGATGGGCAGAACAAGCCTGAAAAATCCACATGCTTCAGAATACGGAGAATTTAGGGGATGGTTTTTCGACAATAGGATCTCCTGCTCCTTTCTCTGTAGGAGTCTCTGGAAAACTATCAGAAGACAAAGTTTGACACTCTGATTCCTACCTTCTGTGAATATCTCCCCACTTCTGGCCCCAATATGGTGCCCACTGCTTCCTGTGACCACCTAGGCAGCTCTACACCCTTGCGATAGCACTGGAATGCCCTCTTCCTCCTCGGTCTTTAGGCAGTTTAGTGGGAATAAGTGGAAACCAGGCTTGGGTTGTCCGACTACATTACTAAAAACTTTGTGATGCTTGATAATTAAACTTTAGATTTGTTACAACACTGTCTTGATGTGAGGAAGGACTTCTGTAGGTCAGTGGATGTCATTTCTTAGACATAGAATCAGGTTTCTAGAGTTGGAAGAACCCTACCATTTTACTTCCCTTAGATAGTGTTATTCAGATGTGCCCAGAAGTTGAGAACCTGGAAGAGAAATGTCTTTTTATTGTTCTGAAAATATATGCCTAATGCTGGAATATATTTTATAAACTCTCATGCTGCCAATTCACCTGGGGGTGGTGGCGCTAGAATGGAAACACTTTGTGGGAATAATACTTATTGTCTTTAATACCACTGGGTCAATGCTAATCACTACCTTCCTACTTTGGAGCAACACCCAGATGTCAGCCTTGTGCAGAAAGCCTTAGCATCTCTTTTATAGTTAGAGAGATCTCTTTTTATTATCTCAATATATAAAAACTTATGAGCCTTTTAGATATTTAAAGATCTCATTTAATGAAGCTGATTAATAAGACATAATTCCAAAAGCCTGCCCCATCCAGACCAAGGCCATATAGAACATTTATGATTTAATCAGTATCTTTTCATCTTTAGGATGCTGGGTCCCCAGATACCCATTCGATTATCTTACTTCATTTTCAGACTGTATTCTTCCTCACTTCCTCCCTAGTAAGTGCTCTGAGCATCTTGTGGGTACAAACAGAGAAGTATAGCCTTATTACAGGAGCTCTCAGGAGGAAGACGATGGAAACTGTTAAGTGCACTGCCGCAGTAGTTAGAATGGGTGAGAAACCCATTTGGGAGACCCTGTTGCGAAGTATTGGTGCCTTGAGCGGGCAGAAATACTCAGGTCTAGTGTGCATCACTGAAGATTGGATTCACCTGCTGGGTGACTCGGATGAAAGTAGTTCTCCGGCTTAACTCCTTTAGCTTAGCTGCTCCCACATAGGTGCATGTAGATCGGATCCCTCCTAGGATGTCACGAATGGTATGCTCCACATCCCCTTTAAAGGGGACTTCTACTGTCTTTCCCTCTGAGGCCCTTGAAATAGGAAAAAAGTTATTACCTTCTTATTCTAGATTCCTTAAGCTCAATGACTCTTCTGTCTCTAACATTTAACACCATGTCACCATTTTTCCTCCTAAGAATTATATCATCCATTTTCCAGCAGCCATGAGCTCTGCCACCATACTATGCAGTCACATTCTCCAAGAACCCTCAGCTTCTGGTCCTCCACACATACCTGTACTCTGCCACGCCACCAGCATACTTCTTCATGGCCATTTCAGAACTCATTCCATAGAAGAGTTTGTACTTCTTGCCATCCCTCTCGATGAGCTCACCACCTGACTCACTGTGCCCAGCCAGCATGCCACCGAGCATCACAAAGTCAGCCCCTGCCCCTGCCAAAATCAAAGAGGTAGGAAAGAGATTCCTCTGGCCAAGATGCCCACATGGCCCCCCTTCAAAAGCAACTCATGCCAAATTCTCAGTCCTGACAATGTCTCCAGCATCTTCCCAGCACTGTTTTTCTCTCTGACCCATATCCACAAAGGCCTGCTTTGACCTAGTTTATTCCTCTGGGCCTGATTTCCTCAAGATTTTAAAAATAGCCTCTGGAGATTCCCTGCCCAACTTCTGCTTTCATTGTCTTCTCATCATTTTGTTTTGTTGCTCCCATCTGAGTAAAACATCATGTGTCCCAAGAATAGTAATCTCATTTTAATGTGAAGAAGAAAAGCTTAAAATGCAGGCTTATAGTCCCATTCTTCAGAGTCAGTGACTCAGGAATTTACAGATGGCCCTGGCTCACACTTGGAGCATCTAAATTAGACTCAGGATTTCCCCTGCTGGCTTACCCCAAGTGACACCAGAGGCTTTTCAGGGTCACTACTTCATATTATGAGAGAAGGCTTCCTGAGTCTCTCCTACCCTGACCCTAGATCCTGAGAGGTAATATATCCTCTTCTACAGGATCCTTCTCCTGTGCCCTCCCTAACTCCTTACCAAAAGCTTTGGCCACATCCCCAGGGCAGCTGCAACCTCCATCCTGCAAAATAAAGAGCACAGTGAAGACACAGCATGGATTTTCCAAGCGCTCTCAGCGATGTCCCAACAGTCCACTTCAAAACTGACATGCACTCAAGAGTCCTGACCCATATCTACTAGAGCCTCCATACTGCAGAAAATCTGTTGGCAGCCTCATACCCTAAGACTTTGGGCCTTACTGAAATGATGTGTCCTTTGAGGCCATGAGCAGCATCTGCACACTCCATCACTGCACTGAGCTGTGGATACCCCACTCCAGTTTTCTTCCGGGTTGTACACACAGAACCTAGGAAGAACATGCCAAAGGTGAGAGTGAATTCACTCTGTGAATTTGCCACTGAAGGTGAGAGTGAATTCACTCTGTGAATTGGCCTCAATGAAATAGCTTACCTGGCCCAATTCCCACTTTGATGATGTCAGCCCCAGAGAGGATCAACTCTTCCACCATCTCTCCTGTTACCACATTCCCTGCCTGGGACAGAGGAGTCAAAATAAGAACATCCTTATGGTCAGAAATGGACACAAGTTTATTTGCTCTTAGATGGCATGCCTGGACTATGACTTCATATTATGAGAGACTAATACAAAGAAAGGATACCTAGGTTCCCTATGTTGGGAACTCTGAGGGCTTCTACACTAGCTACTTCAAAGGACCCTGCTCTCTATACTAAGCTAGCTAGATAGGGAGTAATGGTGGAAACTGGTGTCACTGTTGAAATGAGGGTAAAGCCAGGGTCCAGGATGTACTTTACTATCTCAGGCAGCAAGGTGTTATGAGACCCACAGGGAAGAAGTGAGATGGCACAAAGAAGTGTTCAGTGAAGCAAAAGAAATTACTAGATCAAACTCAGATCTGACTTAAGAGCAGATTTATCTCCAACATACCCTGTTCTGTCATAGAACCTCTCTGGCTTCAGGGAAAGGGGAAGACATGGTAATGTAGGCTAAATACTCCTCCCAACTGTATTTGCTTTTGATGGTCAGCAGAGACCTTCAATGCTATGAAAGAAATGGGTTCTTGTCATCCCCTCCACAAGCTTGTAAAAAAATTAAACATTATTTCATATGATACCTTTTATGTGATTGTCCATTTCAATGGGCAGATGTATATGTACCAGAGTAATGTACAATGCATACATGTTCCATCATGGTTTTGTGAGTGATATCAAGGACACTGGATTTACAAAAACTAAATCAAGGATTGGAGATATTGCACTGCTAATAAATATTTTAGACTTGGAATCGTGGTATAATCAATCACCCAGTAATGTTATGTGGACTAGAAATAGCATAATGTAACAGAAAAATGAATTGATGTAACAAAACGAAGTGTTAAGAAAAAGAGAGGAAGGTAACAACTACAGGATAATAAAAACATACCATGATGGTGTGTTGAGGAAAGCGCTTCCGTACATCCTTTACAAATTCAACAAAGTGTTCAGAGTAGCCATTTGCCACATCTAGGCATATATATTTCACCTGGGGAATAGCTTCCAGGATCTGTTCCAGTTGCTCAAAGTCAGAAGAGCCTGTCCCTGAACTGGCAGCCAGATACTGTAGAAGAAACATGGTCATTGACATGAGAAGCATTAGACTAGCCTGTGACATTATATTATCAGAGATGATCTAGTGACCAAAGGGGTAAAAGGTGAGGGTTGGTTCCTGGCAGCCAAAAATGGTTCCCTGGAAAACGGACAAGGAAGGGAGCAAGAGGGGCCCAGTGTTACCTGAAGACAATCAGGATTCTGGCCAGCAAACTCTTGCCACTGATGAAGACTGTAATGTTTATGGACAGCAGTGAAGAGGGAGAACTGGGAAGAGAAGCATTCAGAAAGGAGAAAACATTATCAGAATCTTTTTCTCTAAAAATAGATCTTTATACTCTTCTGAGAGAAAAAAACAATTGGAGTTTGGAAGGAAAACAAGTTCTTGGCTGAGCTGGGATTTGAGTTCGACCATTATTATCCCTACAAATTCCAGTAGGGCTTTTTCAACATGAAACTAGTATTTAATTATTCCTACTAAAGTACTGAGTCATCTGGATTTCACCAGCTAGCATATACATTGCTTTTGACCTAAAAGGTGAGAAAGACAAGCTCTTGGTGTAAGGGGACAAGTAGGAGATACGTAGGAACCATGAAGAGGCTAGATGGAGCCAGTGATTGTCTGCGCTTATGCAATCCCTCCTCCTAAGTACTCTAGTACTATATCTGACTTTAGTATCTTCTGATTCACTTGCCAGCAGTAATTCAGTGAGTACAGATGCCCACAAAAAGTAAAGCCTTAAGCTTAGTGGAGCTGTTAAGGAGCCATACCATCCTTTATTTCTTCAGGAGTAAAGACAAGTATTCTTTGATGGGGAGATAGATAAGAAAAGTCTATTTCAATCAACCAAGTTGTAAGACAATGACTTATCAGGTTTATATTCTCTAGCTCAACAAATGACAATGTCCCAGTACTTTGAGAAAGCCATTCAAAAGCCACTGTGGCCAGGCTCATGCCTGTAATCCCAGCTACTTGGGAGACTGACTCAGTAGGATCACAAGTGCAATATCAGCCTGGGCAACTTGGTGAAACCCTGTCTCAAAAAATTTTTTTAAATGTACTTCAATGATATAGCATGACCCTTGGGTTCAATCCCAGATACTGAGAGAAACAAAACAAAACAAAAACCACTGTACACAGTGTTTGTGCTTTAAAAGTGCAAACATGCAAACAGACATGAGACAGCACAAATCTTGCAATGCACCAGAAATGCAAGGAAGTCATGTATCAGCTAGCAGCAGAAAATGCTATTCTTAGAGATGATCATCAATACCATCTAGCTAAAATCTGGTATTAAATTCTACCTTCTCAGCAACACTGTTAATATGTTGATTAAGTTGCTCTAGGAGGTCAACATGCCTTGGAGATGCAGTGGCCTAGTGTGGCATGAATACATCTAATATATAACATAATCTAGGAAAATATGTTTGCTTGCATCCGACTTTTTCATAATTATTAGGAAACTTGGCTCTGTCTCTAAAATCTGACTTTAGTACTCATCAGCAATACTGAAAAGCCAGTCTCAATATAAAGTATTAAGACATTCTCCAACAAGGTTCATGTATTACAGCATGCTGGTTAAATCTCCAGTCAGATTTACCATTCCCCAAGTCTACTGGTCAGGGAAAGCAGACTATGGGTAACAGCAGGATTCCTAAGCAGTTAAGTTAGAAAGGCAACAAAAATAATAAAACTGCATAACTATCAATCTCAGAGAAATAACAGACATTCCACAAAGAGACAGCAATTTGAAACAAGAAGATGGATTCTTTAAGGCTAACAGAACCACAATCAGCAACAAAATCCATCAACTATGGTTACGTGGATTGACCAGTAGAGTGCTTGTATTCTCAAAGTGTCCAGGTAACCTCCTCAGATAACAAGTACAGAGGCAGGTAATACTACTGACAGGAGCAGTGTCTTCCATTTTCAAAGTGAACAACCTGCATTTAAGAAAAAAACCCCACTCCATTTGGGGAATATCCCAGAAATTCCCAGGAACCTAGGACTTACAAGGAAGAAAAAAAAGGAGAAAAGAAAAGTAGACATAAAAGTAATAAGCTGCTTCTCCCTAGAATATTCTATTTAAGAATTTTTGAATGTTCAACCTGTATTTAGTTCTAGACTAAACCAGTGAATGCTGAGTGTTATGAATAATGGTGTGTTTGAAGGGATGCCTGTGATTGGGAGCAGGTAACCTGGGTGGTGGGAAAAGTTGGTAAGGTGTATAAAGATAAGGAAAAAAAGTTCTGTTCATTTATCGGAAAAAGGGGGCAAGATTTCCCAGTGCAGGGGTGTCCACCTGTAATCCCAGAAACTGGAGTGGCTGAGACAGGAGGATTACAAATTTGAGGCCAGCTTCAGTAACTTAGCAAGGTCCTAAGCAACTTAGTGAGACAAGCTTAGTTTCTCAAAATGAAAAACAAGAAGGGCTGGGGATGTAGCTCAGTGACAATGTGTCTCTGAGTTCAACTGCTGGTACAGGAAAAAAAAAAAGGGCAAAATTTAACTCTGAATCTCACTATTTCAGATAGCCTTTATTTATTTGTTTGTTTGTTTATTTATTTATTTATTTTTGGTACCGGGGATTGAACTCAAGGGTACTCACCACTGAGCCACATCCCCAGCCCTATTTTGTATTTTATTTAGAGACAGGGTCTCAATGAGTTGCTTAGCGCCTCGCAGTTGCTGAGGCTGGCTTTGAACTCGAGATTCTCCTGTCTCAGCCTCCCAAGCCACTGGGAATACAGGCATGCGCCACCACGCCTGGCTCAGATAGCTCTTTAAAATAATCAGATAATGGCGCCTTAGTAATGGAGAAAACAGTAAATAGAGCGTCCTCACTGCTATTTGCCAGAGGTAACTGAGAATGGGGAGAGGGATGCAAACACTTCTATGGCCATTGAGGCAACTAGACACCTACCTTACAAAGAACCTTGGCCATTTCAAAGGTGCCTACAGTATCCATATTAGCAGCAATGATCGGGACGCCATTGTACATCTGCTTTGAATTCCGAAATGAAAAGGATCTTGTGAGATCCACCTGCAGATGTGAACAGAAAACAGTATTTTATTCATCCGGAAAACACATCAGGACAAGGACCAGGCAGTTTTCTTGTTCCTGCTTCTGTCCAGGAGCTTAGGGTTAAAAAAGAGGAAATACTAAAGCTGGCTTACCTCACTTCGAGACTTTAGGGTGCTGCGTTTTGGCCTCAAAAGAACATCCTTGAAGTCTAGTTTCACGTCATTGTCGATATGAGGCATGGCGGGGTCTGGAATCTGAGTATTGGAGGGTAGGAAGTCAGGAGGAATCTGAATCAATATTCCCTTGGGCCTTAATGTCCTGATGTGGCTGGGACAGGGTGCATCTCTCCTGGCTTAAATCGTGGAAGGTCGGGTTATAAGGCAAGGTTTGGGCCCTGAAGCAGGTCGCCGGCACTCGTCCTGGCCTCGATGCTTCCATCTCAAATACAGATTGTTGGGTAGAACTGGGTTGGTGAACCGGAGTGTTCACTTTACCCAGCTACTTTCCCTGCCCACCCCTGCAAAGAGGAGTCAGATTTAGGGAGAAGAAATGGGAAGGTTTCAATCAACTTCCGGCATGGGGGTACTCACTTCCTGTTGCCTTGGTGTCAGTTTACGAAACTCCCCTAGCTTAGCTACTAGCCTCGTGCAGCCCCGCTGAGCCTTGTGGGGTCACGCCAACAGGTTCCGCTAATTGCGGGTAAGACAACTAATCGAGGAATTCCACCTTCGGGGGCGGCCTGCGAGGCCTTCTGGGTAACAGAGTTCACACACTGAAGTTGCCGTTGGATCTGAGCGGCAGGAAACTACAACTTCCAGGGTGCAACGAGCAGAGCGGCTTTCTGGCATGATGGGAGAAGTAGTTCGTTTTGCCCCAGCTTTGCGCTAGCCCTGACTTCTTAAGGATTCTCAGAATTAGGAAAGCGTCATTTCTGCTACACTTAATCCGGCTGCGTTATTTTATTTACAACGCAACTGAAACGAAGCGCGGGAGCATTCGTGAGCCTTTCGGAAACCCTGTAGAAACGGGGGGGTGTGGCCAGAGGGTGACCCGGAAGCAGAAGTGACTCCCACAAGCGGAGTGTTAGGAAGCGTCGGCGGCGACCAGAGCGGGAGAAGCAGCAATTTATCTGTTTGCAGCCACAATCTGGGAAGAAGATGCTAATTAAAGTGAAGGTGGGAGCACTTCCACGCTTGCCAAGACTCAGTGGTACTGGGCTGGCCGCTGTGCCTTACGGGAAAAGCGGGGAAGGAAAACCACGCCTTATCCTGGAGAGTGCTGACAGCCTCGGGGCTCAGCGCGAGGGGTCATGGGAAATAGGGGGACCCCGGTGGGCTTTGAGAGCTGGAGGCTGGCCCCGCCTGAGGACCCTAGGGCTCGCTTCATTCGAACCCGCTCTGTCTAGAGAAAGTCTAGCAGCAGCTTGCCACCCCTATCCCCGGATTCTTGAGAAAAGCTCTGCCCTCCATTCTTCATGCCCAGGTTATCTGCTGCTCGCAGCCCCTAATGTAGGCTATCTCCAAGCACAGTGCTGAAACATTAGCTTGGGAAAACTGGAGGTCTTCCAAAGGCTATAGACTATAAGTCTTTGCTGGTGGTTGCCGAGATGTGTGTAAGCCATTCTTGAGGAGCTGGGATTCAGTCGTCTTTTGCTTTTCTGAGCTGTGCATCGCTTTCTTGACTGAGGCAAGTAGTTACGGTTTCTTAGTTCTTGGTACTAGCTGTCTTCCTTATTTTCATCTCTCATCTCCTGTGGTAGTTCTTCACCAATTTTTTAACTCCTCTTATTTTCTCTTTTGTACTTTTAGCCAGAGACAAAAAAAAAAAAAAAAAAAAAAACACACCCTGCAATCGACACAGTCCAACACTAGTTTGCCTTTTTATAGCTTAGTAATTCTGTCCTTATTTCATCAGCTTATTAGCATGTTTACAATATGTCATAGCCATTCTTTTTTAAAAAATTTTTTTAGTTGTAGATGGACACAATACCTTTATTTTATTTATTTTTATGTGGTGCTGAGGATCGAACCCAGGACCTTGTATGTGTTAGGCCAGCGCTCTACCGCTGAGCCCCAGCCCCCGCCCCCCGTCATAGCCATTCTTAAGCTTCTCTTCTAGTCCTTCCAAATTATCTCTTGCCAGAGAGCATGTTGAAAATCATTGTTTTTCAGGCTTTTTAGAAACCTAAAAAAGAGTTGTAAAATCAACTCTGTGGGTCGCAAGCACCATTAAAAAAAGAAAAGATCAAGGTATACTGCTGGATAAGGGTATTGTTTTGTGAAGCTTGTTTTCATTTTTTTATATATATTACACGCATGTGTTACTATTCATATGTGTTTCTTAGTGTTTCACTGTCACAATTTTTAGAAGCACTAAGGATGAATGCTCATGCTTTTTTATGTCCTCCTAGTCCAAAGAAAAGGGTTATTACTATTCTTTTGTTAAATGTTTTTTCATTTTTTTAAATATCAACCCACACTAAGAAGTTTTAATATTAAACACAAACTACTTTCTGTGTGTGATACCTTCTGATATTTTTAGTTCTAAGTTTGTTTCATTACCCACTGGTGGGTTAAGACCTACAGTTTAAAAACTACTTATGTTCCAAATGGACTTCTCAAACTTCAAAGTGCATTAGAATAGCCAGGGAGTCTTGCTGAAATGCTGATTATGATTCTGTGGGACTAGGATGGAGTATGAGAGTCTTCTAGCAGGAAATGATGATTGCTGTTTATCTGAAGACTATACTTTGATTATCAAGGTTGTAGATTTTACCTTTTTTTAAATCCATTTTTACAGTCATTTAAAATTTCCAGTCTCCTTCCCTGCCACACTTTGCCTTCTGTTTCCTATCAGATCTCTGTCCTCCATCTCTTTTTTGTTTACTTCATTCTTTATATATTAAACACATGAGAGCAATTTGTTTGATATTGATTACTATGTAAATGATAGCTTTTGTGGGGGTTCCTTTGTGAATTATCCACCTTTCAATTGTTGTTTCTGTGTAACTGAAGTCAGTAACTGTGTAACTGACTTCATCCATATCTTTCTGTAATCCTTTACAATTAAATCCTTCCTGATTTAAATCTTATAACCTAATCTCCGTGATCCTAATTTAAGCACATCATCTTCTATCATAAGTCATCTTCTCTAGGACCCATTTCGTATGTTAATACCCTTGATTTATCATGTATCTGGAACACAATTCTTTAGAATCATTTCTCTTCTGTAGTACTTCATTTTTCATATGAAACCAATTTATGCATTATTTTTCTTTCCCATCACATTACTTTCCTGCAGGTCTGGGGTTCATTAACATATATCCTTAGCTGGGTGTTGTGATGCACACCTATAATCTCAGCTACTTAGGAGGCAGAGGCAGAAGGATTGAAAGATTGAGGCCAGCCTCAGCAACTTATTGAGTCCCTGTATCAAAATAGAATTTTAAAAAGGGATGGGGATGTAGCTCAGTTGTAGAGCATCCCTGGGTTCAATCCCCAGTACAAAAAAAAACACCAACAAAAAAACCCCCAAAGCCTTAAATCCTTGTTTCTCTGTGAAAGTTCTATTTTCTTACTTCCATTCCTTCTTTAAAGTGTATAGTCTAAACCAAGACATGGTGTACCAAAACCATAGTGTACAGAGGTCTTCTTTAAGCTTCTTTTGATCATATTGTTCCCTAACCACACATCTGGCATTGGTTTCCCTGTTGTAGACTACTCTGGCAGCTGTGTTTACTAATCTTAACTTGTTTTCTCATTCATTTCTCATCCATGTTGTCTTAATATAATAAAATTATATTCAGCCAGGCATGGTGGCACACCATGAAGCTGAGACAGGAGAATCATGAATTTATTTATTTTTTTTTTTTAAGAAAGAGGGAGAGAGAGAGAGAATTTTTTAACATTTATTTTTTTTAGTACTTGGCGGACACAACATCTTTGTTTGTATGTGGTGCTGAGGATCGAACCCAGGCCGCATGCATGCCAGGCGAGTGCACTACCACTTGAGCCACATCCCCAGCCCGAGAATCATGAATTTAAAATCAGCCTCAGCAATGGCGAAGTGCTAAGTAACTCAGTGAGACCCTGTCTCTTTTTAAGGGTTCAGTTCAGTGAATTTTTAACAGTAATATAAACCCATGTAACTACAAGCTTTAAAGCATTTTCATCCCTTTCCCCCACCCCAGAAAGTTCTCTAGTTTAGTTTTGCTTGTTTTAGAACTTCATATAATAGAATGATGCGGTACAGATAGATAAATTTTTTTTTTTTTTTGGAGACAGGGTTACTATATTTCCTAGGCCAGGCTGAAACTGTCAATCCTACCAACCTCCCACGTAGCTGGGATTACAGGCATATGTCACCATGCCTGGCCAATATATAATTGTTGTGTCTAGATTCTTTCAGCATTATATATATTGTAATGTGTATCTACAATTTGTTCCTTTTTAATACTGAATAGTATTCCATTAGATAATTATATCATAGTTGTTTATCCATTCTTCTGTTGATAGGTATTTGAGTTGTTTCCAGTTTCTGGCTATTATGAATTAAGACTTCTGTAAACATTGTTATACAAGTCTTTTTGTGGATAAATGTTTTCATTTCCTTTGGATAAATACCTAGGAATAGAATTACTCGGCCATGTGGTAGGTATATATAACTTTGAAAAGAAACTGCCAAACAGTTCTCCAAAGGGTTGCACTGTTTTGCCTTCCCACCTGCAATATCTGAACATTTCACTTTCTCTGAACCCTTGCCAATTTCTGTTGATCTCATTTCTTAGCTATTCTTGTGGGCATGTTACCTCATTCAGGTTACATTGATCGTTAATTTTCACTTACATAGTATTTTGTCATAGTCTCTTGTATTTGGACAATAATACTCAATATGGCACTTCTTTGTGTGCTGGTTTGTTCTTTTTTGTGTATTAATTGTTTCTTGGCTGTAAAATCTTCACTTTAAGAAGCCTGGATCACAGCTGGGTGTGGTGCTGCATGCCTAGAATCCCAGTGACTTGGGAGTTTGAATTAAGAGGATTGCCAGTTTGAGGCCAGCCTCAGCATCTTACTGAGGCCCTAAACAACTTGGCAAGATCATGTCTCAAAATAAAAAATTAAAAGGTCTGGTGATGTGGCTCAGTGGGAGAGTACCTCTGGGTTCAATCCCTGTTAGCCAAAAATAAATAAATAAATAAAAGGGGCTGGGGATATAGCTTAGTGGTCTAGTGTCCCTGGGTTCTCCCCCACCCCACCCCCACAATATTAACTAGTATTTATTATGTGATAAAGGAATATAATTTTATAAAAAATTTAAACAGAGATAAAGGGAGAGTTACCCTTGATAAAGCCTTCTCTCAAACCACCGCCCTTTTTAAAAAATAATCACAATTAAGAGGGGTGTGTATATTTCTAATTCTTTTTTTTGTGCATATACATATGTCTGCATATAGAAAATGTTATGTAATTATACATTCTTTAAAGAATTATACATCATTTATGGGGTTGGGGTTGTGGCTCAGCAGTATAGTGCTCGCCTATCATGAATTAGGCACTGAGTTCAATCCTTAGCACCACATAAAAATAAAAGGTATATGTCCCCCTAAAACTAAAAAATAAATTTAAAAAAATCTTTAATAAAAAAGAATTATACATCATTTAGATCTTTCCTTATTATATAATGTATAATTGTATAGCTTACCATTGTTTAATTTTTTGTGTTTTTATTGTGCAAATCATTTATACATAATAGTGGGGTTTATTTTGACACATTGATAAATGCATATAACATGATTTGCTCCATTTCAATCCCCTGTACTTCCCCTTTCTCTGACAGTTTTCTTATAACAGGTTTTACTTGTTTCTAGTGATATGCTTTCACAAATGTCACTGCAATAAACCTTACATGTGCCTCTGGATACATGCCCAAATTTTTCCTCCAAGTTTGTAACCTAGAAATGTAATTAATTGAAGAGTCTTTACATAGCCAGATTGATGACACATACATAGATGTGATTCTTGCAACTCGGGAGGCTGAGGAAGGAGGGTCAGGTTTGAGACCAGCCTCAGCAACTTATCCAGACCCTGTCTCAAAATAAAGATAAAAAGGCTGGGGATGTAACTTAGTGGTAATGCACCCTTGGATTCAATCCCCAGCATCAAAAAATTAAATTAAATTTTAAAATTAAAAAGGATAGGAGATGTGACTCAGTGGTAGTTGCCCCTGGTTTAAATTTCCAGTACCACACACATACCAAAAGAGAGAGAAATAAAGGACTTTCTGGTATCCTAGAGAAGTCTTTGAATTATCTGAAAGGTGACTTCTAGTGTTGATATTTATTCTGGAGCAGTCTTTCTGACTTGAAGGAATACTTAGACTATCTCTCATTCTTGTATCATCGAATAAAAAACAAAACAATATTCTTACTGATTTGGATTGTGGAGGGGACAGAGGGAGATGGCCTGTGGAGGATCTAATGGTTCACAGAATCTTGCCCTACCAAAGTCATCCACAGCCTAAAACTGTTTGATAATACAGTTATGATCAAAGCCTTCTGATTCTCCAAAGCAACCTTACTGAGAATGTCCATCTCTTAGAAGTCAACAGAGAATAGGACAGTCTGTTTTACCTAGAAGATAAATTATATTTTGGATTACAGGACTTATAATAACATTTGCCTTTCAGACG
Source organism: Callospermophilus lateralis (assembly GCF_048772815.1). Taxonomy (NCBI): domain Eukaryota; kingdom Metazoa; phylum Chordata; class Mammalia; order Rodentia; family Sciuridae; genus Callospermophilus; species Callospermophilus lateralis. The sequence goes on along the minus strand of NC_135307.1, from coordinate 36,705,803 downwards.
CTGACTGGAAAGGAAATTGAGATTGATATTGAACCCACAGACAAGGTGATGTATGCCCAATACCCTTCTCCTTGCCTGTGTCTTTATTTGAGTGTGCTTATGAACTTAGTCCATTTGCTGTCATGCTATCTGTATAGTTCTTGTTCTTCCCATTTCCATGGTTCTTTCCTCAAGCAGCCTCTGACTACTTGCTCTCTAAAGGTGGAACGAATCAAGGAGCGTGTCGAAGAGAAAGAGGGAATTCCCCCACAACAGCAGCGGCTCATCTATAGTGGCAAACAGATGTGAGTTTGGAGGGAGAGTTAGGGTGAAGTGATGTTATGTGAAAAGGAAGTGGGGACAAGTGCTTGAGATGGGTCAGGCCTGCCTCTTTCTTGCTCGCGCTCTCTCTGTCTCTCTCTCTCTCTCTTTTTTTTTTTTTTTTTTTTTTTTGGTAGTTGTAGATGGGTATGGTACCTTAAACCTTTATTTTATTTTTTTTATCTTTGATAAAGCTTATAGAGTACTTCTCAGGACAGAGAAATTTTTTTAGTATAGAATAAAATATGTGGAATTAGAAAGGAAACTAATTATATTGAAATACAGTTATCAAATTATGAAAACAAATGTGGTATAATAACATGTACTTCTTTAGTAATAAATAAGATCTAGTAGTGGGTCTAATAACTGCTGTAATTTTGAAATATTTTCAAGATACCTGCAAACATTGTAATATGATATGGGCATCTAATTTCTGTTGTTAACAAGTTACTTACATTGCCAATGCTACTATGAGTTTTTATACTTTATTTTCTTATTTTCAAAATTAAAAGAAATAGTTAGAGGTTAGTAAAAATAAAGGTTGAATTTTTTCTCATCCAAGTTCACAGACTTCCCAGAGAGAACCATGAAACCCAGATTAAGAAACCTTGTTCTAGCTGGGCATACTGGCTCAGCCTGTAATACTAACAACTCAGGAGGCTGAGGCAGGAGGATCGTAAATTTGAGACCAGCATCAGCAATTTAATGAGACCCTAAGCAACTTAGTGAGATCCTGTCTTAAAAAAAAGACTGAGGATGTAGCTCATTGCCCCTGGGTTCAATCCCCAGTATCAATAAACAAACAAACCTTTTGGGCTGTGGATGTAGAGGATGTAACTTAGCAGCTTAAGGATATAACACTAGTTTAGCATGCTTGAAGCCTTGGGTTTGATCCCCAGCATGACCCCCCCAAAAAAGAGAGAGAGAACACCTATTCCAGATGGTATTTCTAATGCTTCTTTTGCCCCTCTGTAGGAATGATGAGAAGACAGCAGCTGATTACAAGATTCTAGGTGGTTCAGTTCTCCACCTGGTGTTGGCTCTGAGAGGAGGAGATAGTCTCAGGCAGTGACGGACCTTCCTTCCAGTTCACCTCCTTATGCTGTTGCTCATAATGAGGCATCATATATCCTGTCACTCTCTGGGACACCAGAGCCACTCCCCCCTCCCCTGGATGCCCAGTCTTGTGTGTGGTGGGAGAATATGAGGACCCCAGGATGCAATGTTTCTGGCCCAAAGGGCCCCTGCTGGCTATTGGGTTTTAATTTGCAGTCCTGTGTGCTTCCCTCTCTTATAGCTGTGTCCCTAGTTGTCAATAAAATTTCCTGGCCTCCTGTAATCTTTTTCTGTTGCACAAATGTGACTGAAATAAAAACAGACCCAATGATGACCATTTACACTAGGTTTAAGGAACAGTACCATGAAGAGCTGGTGCCCTTAGAGGGATTATCACACTCTAGGAAAGCCCACTCAGGTGTATGCTGGTGAGGCTGGTTCATGAGAGCCACTTCTTGCCACCTATTTCCAGCTCCATGTAAGTGACTTTGTGTTGGTGGAAATTTGCCCTGATAGGAATAATTATAGAAACTGGCATGTTAGTTCCTTTCCACAACTTGGTTATTGCACATCTGTTAACATACTACTGAAGTGAATGGTAGAAGCCAGGAGAAAAGGTTTTCTCACACTGTGGCTCTGACTCTACATTTGTACCTGGTTGGAGAAAGCCTGAAGGACTTTACAGACCTTACATTCTTTTTATTTATTTATTTATGTTTTAGATGAACCTCTAAAAGTGAGCCTCTTGCTTCAGCTACCTGAATAGCTAGAACTCTAGGCGTGCACCACTGTACGTGCCTACAGACGCTACACCCTTCTTTTTTTTTTTTTTTTTTTTTTTTAAGAGAGAGGTGTGTGAGAGAGAGAATTTTTTTTTTATATTTATTTTTCAGTTTTTGGCGGACACAACATCTTTGTTTGTGGTGCTGAGAATCTACCCGAGCGGCCCGCATGCCAGACAAGCGCGCTACCGCTTGAGCCACATCCCCAGCCTCTACACCCTTCTCCTTGCCTGTGTCTTTGAGTGTGCTTATGAACTTAGTCCAGTATCTGTATAGTTATTGTTCTTCCCATTTCCATGGTTCTATCCTCAAGCAGCCTCTGACTACTTACTCTCTAAAGGTGGAACGAATCAAGGAGCTCTGCGACAGCCAAAGACTCTGAGAAACTATCAATAGGCTGATGTAGAGAAAGGTTGAGAAGGAGTGATAAGCTGGGATGGGATATTCAGTCTCGGTAAGGTAAAAGGGCTGGTGTTTTTAGAAGAAAGGATTTCCTTTCCTTGGCTTCTCTAGTGAAAACTGGTTGGAGTGACGAAGTTAAGGGGAAGATGCCTTGGCCAGTGCCTTAGAAGGATCCCACCCCTATATCTCCGGTCACTTTGGTGCGGGACTGCAGGCCTTTCCCCGTGCCGCAGCAGAAGGCGCTCTTGCGCGATCGCCATACTGGCTGCGGGAGCGCAGCGACGCTCTAGTCTCTTTTCTCTGTGGCATCCCGGCAGCTTCTTTGGCCTCTGCAGCGTTGCGAGTTCTCCGGCAGGGGAGAAAAGGCCAACTTGGCACACAGCCTCCGGGGCCGAGGCATGGCACGGCTCCCGAAACTCGCAGTCTTTGATCTGGGTGAGGAACGCGCAGGAATAGTTTCGTAGGGCATGCTCCCTTTCCCTCGCCAGCGACAAGCCGACTCCTTGCGCACCCCAAGGCTGAACCTCCCTCGCTCTTCCTCTCGTAGATTACACGCTGTGGCCTTTCTGGGTCGACACGCACGTAGACCCCCCATTCCACAAGAGCAGGTGAGGCAGGGTATCGGAGGACTAGGCGAGTTGCGACGCCGCCGGAGCTGAGTGTTTTCTCAACCTCTCTAGTGATGGATCTGTCCGGGATAGTCGGGGCCAGAACATTCGGTTGTACCCGGAGGTGCCTAAGGTCCTAGAACGGTTACAGGACCTTGGGGTGCCCGTCGCGGCGGCTTCCCGGTAAGAAGAGGGAGTGACAACAATCCCTGTAAATGCTGAAGAATGCATGCACGGGGAAACATTTCTCATAACCGCTTGAGTACTAAGATTTAGGGGGTGCAAATTTAAGATTATGTGCATATTTTTCCTAATTGTACATCCTCCTGTGCATTTTGGTTACTAAACGTCGGCTAACCGCCAGCTATGGTTAAACAGAAGTCTGTGGAGTTGAATGAGGGCAGAGGAAGCCTAGCCTTCCTGGAAAAACAACAAAGTGGTTTCCCCCTGGTTATATTTAACTTGGCTTGCAGTTCTTCAAGACTTGGCCTTTCTCTCTCCTATCCCATCTATTATACCTTTCTGCAGGACAGGTGAGATAGAAGGGGCGAACCAACTACTGGAGCTCTTTGACCTTGTTAGATACTTTGCTCATCGGGAAATTTATCCGGGCAGCAAAGTCACACACTTTGAGAGGTAGGTGGAGATAAGAGTAGGAGCCAGCAGGGAGAGTACCAGAGAGGCCAAGATTCCAGCTTGGTTACCCCTGCTCTTTCTTGCACAGGTTGCAGCAGAAGACTGGGGTTTCATTCGCCCAGATGATCTTCTTCGATGATGAGAAGCGAAATATTGTAGATGTTGGTAAACTGGGTATGAGCAATGAGAGCCATTTGGGGAATGAGAAGAAAGTGTTCCTAAGAGGGTATTAAGTAGTTATGTGCAGGGTGGATGGTCTGCATGACAGGTGACACCCACAAAAGGTGAGTAATAATGGAAAGGCCTAAAAAAGCCGATGAAATGTGACTTATTTTCCTTATAGGTGTTCTCTGCATTCACATTCAGAATGGAATGAGTCTTCAAACCCTAGCCCAAGGGTTGGAAACATTCGCTAACTCTCAGGCTGGGCACTGAGGTCCAGCCCTGTGGATGAGCCTCATTTGAAGCCTAAAATGGAAAGGAAATGGAGAAGGCATTTTTTTCAGGTGCATTTGCAATTTATTAAAGTGTATCTATGTGTGGGTTGTTTTTATTTTTCTAGTGTGTGAACTGGGGCTGGTTGTCGTCCTGAGGTGCCCAGAGTGTGAGACAGGTTCTGCCATATAGATTGTGGCAGCCCAAAGGTTGTGACTCCTTCATTCTGGAACCCATCCCCACGCCATATACTGAGGGGCCTGAAGAATTTTCCCACTACCCCAATGGTGGGTGCTATCATGCTGTACGTTCCCTTCCACGGAACAAACCAGTTTTAGAAACAAAACTAGTTTTAGTAGAAAGTGAAGCGGCCGCTTTAAGAGGAGCGCGTCAACCTGGGGGATGGTGGCCCTGGTCACATGACAGCAGTGGTCTCCTTTGCGCCTGTTGATGATGTCGCCGCGCGGCGCCTTAAGGAGGGATTGGCCAAGGCGGGCCTACTCGCCAGGAGCGAGGCGGAAGTGCGGGGCACGCCGAGGGGCGGAGGTGGGAGAGGCGAGGACGCAATGAGTGGGCTCGGCAGACTCTTCGGGAGGGGTGAGATTGGGCCGCCTTGAGATGCTGGTCGCAGTGGGGGGTGGGGGCGACCGCGGCGCCCCGCCAGGGAAAAGCCTCAGGAGTCAGGCGGACCGAAGACACCGGCCCGAGTTGAAGCCAGACTCGTCTCTGGTGCCAATAGGCCCCGCCTAGTGTGGGCGCCTTGCTCCCTCCCGCTTGTCTTCCAGGATCCCTAAGTCTTGAGCTTGTGGTCAGACAGAGGGGACGTGAGTGGAGAGCATGGCGACTGAGCTGGTTCCCACCGCACAGGCTGGGGGTTACTAATTTCCAGCAGCCTCTATCCAGTCCCTTCCAAAATACTGATGGTTACTTAGCTGGGCAATCGAGACCTAAGGTGAAAGACTACCTTCTGGAAGCTCATGTCAAGGGGAACACAGGCCATTTGTGTAGTATAGCAACTCAAAAATAGACATTCTTAAAAGACTAGGGAAGCACAGAAGTAGGTGTCGGCGGTGTTCCACCAGGCTAGCAGTTTGCCATGTGGAGTACTGAGATACTCCAGAAGTGGTAACAGGCATCACAAAACATAGGCAGGATATACATGGGAGAAAAGTTTTGGCTGCCGCAGTGTACGTGATTAGAAGAGGAGAGAAAAGTAAAGGGAAGGCCTTCGGTCTCCCTAGAAAGTTTTGGATTTTGTCCTGTAGGTAATGGAAAGTAGGGAAGGATTTTGCCCAGGGAAAGGTATCAGATTTCTATTTGGGAAAATGAGTGTTGTATAGAAGATGAAGGGAGAAACTAATTTTTTTTCCCCTCTAGCCTTTTGTACTTCATTTAGTTTGATATTGTGGAATTAGGATCTTTGGCATCTCCTAGGACAGCAAATGAAAATAGTGGTTATTAAAAGTGACTGGAGAGACTAGGGCTGAGGCTCAGTGGTAGAGCGCTTGCTTAGCATGTGTGAGGCACTGGATTCAATCCTCAACACTACATAAAAATAAATAAAGGTATTAAAAAAAAAAAGTGACTGGAGTCAGTTGAGTGCAGTGGTGTAGGCCTGTAGTCCTAGCTACTCAAGAGGCTGAAGTAGGAAGATTGTAAGTTCCAGGCTAGCTTTGACAACTTAAACCCTGTCTTGAAATAAAAAATAAAAAGAGCTGGGGATCTAGCTCAGTGGTACAGCACTCTGAGCTCAATCCCCAGTACCGCCAAAAGGGGTGGTGGTAGCTGGAAATCACTTCAAAGAGCAAAAAGAGTATTTCAAAGTCATTGTGCCACATTTTGGATTCCTACTAAACTTCTTGTGATTTTAGATAAAATAAATAAATAAATAAATAACACCTTTGTGCCTGTTTTCAGATTTTTAAAGTGAAGATAGTATACTCATTGTAGAGAATCATTTAGAGATTAAGAGTCAAGTGCCTGGCACATACTGTGCACTCAACAATTGGTGGGTAATATTTTTCTTTTACACAACATGGGTCTATGTTGCACTGGACTCTTCAGGGAAGAAGGAAAAGGGGCCAACCCCTGAAGAAGCAATACAGAAACTGAAGGAGACTGAGAAGATACTGATCAAAAAACAGGAGTTTCTGGAACAGAAGATTCAGCAGGAGCTACAAACAGCCAAGAAGCATGGGACCAAGAACAAAAGAGGTAATAAGGGAAAGGAGCCACTGGGGAGGGCCCAGGTGGGAATCTAGTATTTCTGACTCTGATGTTCAGGATGTGGGCTGGGTCAGCTGCCCTGCAGGCTTTGCGGAGAAAGAAAAGATTGGAACAGCAGCTGGCACAAACTGATGGAACATTATCCACCCTGGAGTTTCAGCGTGAAGCGATTGAGAATGCCACCACCAATGCAGAAGTGCTTCGTACTATGGAGGTTGCTGCCCAAGGCATGAAAAAAGCCTACCAGGACATGTAGGTACGGGGCGGAGGAGGAGAGTACCTATACACTGGGAAGGATGGTTTGGGATTATACTTTCAAGGTTTTTTTGGTTTTGGTAACACTGGGGATTGAACTCAGGACCTTCCACATGCGAGGCAAGCACTCTACCACAGAGCTACACCCACAACTTAACACTTTCAACTTTAAAGCCTTTCAGAATACGAACTTGTGTGAACTTGTGTAAACTTGTGATAAGAAGACCTGTCTGCCTCCTTGATTCCTTCAAGAAAGATCCTGTTGCTGGGCCATTCTAGGGAGAAAAGAGGATTTCTTTAATTTTTAAAGATCATTAGCACAACCTGTACTTTCCATTGTGGCTTTTTGCTGTTCCTTGGCCCAGACTTGATTCTACCTTTTTCCTGCCATCAATTTAATAGTATGAGGCCATAAGACAAAAGGGTTTCATTCATGTGATATAAGGAATTCAGGGTAGGGGTCTTGCCTGATTTCTTCACTGTATATCTTGTTCTCAGGGACATTGACAAGGTAGATGAATTGATGGCTGATATCACAGAACAACAGGAACTGGCCCAGCAGATCTCAGATGCCATTTCTCGGCCTGTGGGCTTTGGAGATGACGTGGATGAGGTAACTGGGGGTGAGGGGTCAGGGACTATTAGAGAAGCTATGAGACTGGCCAGAATGAATGCCCAAGAGAAGCTCTTGGGGCAGATTTGGAAGGGAATTTCAAAAGTGATCTGTTTGAAAGTTGAAATTTCTTTTCTTGGTCTTTAACTTTTTTGTCATCCCATATCCAGGATGAATTATTGGAAGAGCTAGAGGAACTAGAGCAGGAGAAATTGGCCCAGGAGTTGTTAAATGTGGGCAATGAGGAGGAAGAACCCCCAGTCAAATTGCCTAGTGTACCTTCTACACATCTGCCTGCGGGGCCAGGTAACCAGACTATTTGTTGTCTGGAAGACTTGATGATGTGGGGAGATATGGGGTAAGATTGTTCCCCATCCATCCTGCCACATATGCAGGTTGTTGACTGTGTAATAGCATCTGACTAAAAGGGAGTGTGGATGAAATTCAGAATCCAACCTGTGCTCCACTCAGTGGAGTACTGCAAGCTGTGTACCCTGCTTTAGGGATGCAAATGCTGGGAACAAAAGGAAGCTTTTTCTAATTTGCATTAAGGTGCTGTGGGAATGAGTAGCAGCCTCGCAAGCAGGACTACACACCTTTAGGTTCTTTGCTGGGGAGACACACTTCAGTAGGCTCCAGGGTTCACAGTAGGGCATAGCTAGAAGTTACTGAGGCTTTAACATTTCTCTTTTCTTTTTCTGGGTGCCCTTGTCCTCAAAGCTCCCAAAGAGGATGAAGATGAAGAACTAAAACAGTTGGCTGAGTGGGTATCCTGAGTCTGGGTTTGTCCTCCTCCTGCTGCCTTCATTGGTCCCTTTTCCTTAAGTGCCAAATGCCAAGCTAAAGAAGCACAGCTTTTTTGGGAGGTCTTGCTGATGTGGTAGTATGCCTATATGAGAAAGGGACCTGTTGCCCTTCCATCCCTGGCTGAACGCTGAAGGATCTTGCTGCAGGGGCCCCTGGGCTCCATTCTCTTTGATAGCAGTTACAGTGCCCTTGTTATCAATAAAATTTGGAAGATGGATCACCAGTGTCTATATTCTCTCACGTACACTTGAAACTCTTCTCTGGTTCTTAAAGCTGTTTTAAGCACTGAACATGTGAACGATGAGTCACGAGAAGGGGTTGGAACACAGAACAAATGGGTGTTTCTAATATCTCAACATGTATTCTAGGGAAACAAGTTTACCTTGGAAGTTGGTTTATCCTAAAGGTGCCTAGTGTTGAAGGTAAGCAAACTTCCATGGAGCCGTCTCTAGTGTTAACTGCTTTTCTCACCCATTTTCCTTTGCAAAGCACATTTCAAGGACAGGGAGGGAGAATACAGGGATAGATCAAGTAGCTTTCCTTTATCTAGAACTCACTAGTTCTTAGCTTTCATAACGAGAAGTCTTGGTGTGACTTGAAGACTCTTGTCACTTCTATGTCTGGGAGCAACAGTACAAGGAGTCCTGACTCCCTGGTATTATTTCAATAGCAGTTAAGGTGGCACTGAAGGAAGGAGGAGCCAAAAATATGGCCTAATACTCATTTGTGAAAGAACCATACAATGCTATCATTTTGGACTATAGATAGGCAGAACTATAAAGTAGAGCTTTTGTCCCAACCACTTCTTGAACATTAAGTGCATACTTAATTGGGTATTAATCTGAGTATCTGACACCCCCCCCCCACACACACCCACCCACCACCCCCATGAACTGCATTGAATTACTGTTGATCTACACAAGTGTCAAGATTACTGGTTACAGGATCTGGCCAGAAAATCCACCCTAACTGATGAAACCGTCAGAATTACATTTATTTTTGGTATAAAAGCCCCAGACCCTCCTACTTTGCTCCTCTCAGCACCTTGCCTTAGTTATTTTCAGCTCCTGACTTCCAAAGACTGGCGACGACGATTACTGTTGTCGGGGGACTGGCACATAGCCTCAAGTAACCTGATCTCATATGTGGGTTGCTCAGGCTGGAATTTGACCACCCAGGGATCCTTGAGGATGTCCAGGATGGTGGCACGCTTGGTAGCTGGGCGTAGCATCCGGAGGACCAGGTTCTATGGCAGAGGAGAGAGAGGTCTTGGCTGAGCTTGCCCCCCATTGTGCCACACAGGCAATGAGCAGTTGGACCTAAGAAAGAAGCAAGATAGCCCATCACACCACTCTGGTGAAAGGGGGTATGGCCCTGCTTTTATGCTAGAGAGCCAGACATTTTCTGCAAGAGAAGGGAAGAATTGGGGTAGGATGGGGGAATCTCTTGCATAATCCCCTTCTGACCTAAAGGAATAGAAGCTGGAACCACTTTATCAAGCATCTGTTTGGAGCCCAGTGGTAGACCCTTTAAGCCCTCCCCACTACATATTTAAGAGTGTGAGATAACCCAGTTGGAAGAGCCTTCCCCAGGATTGGAAGGCCTAGGATCACTCTTCCCTGTGGGTCATCCCTAAGGCCTCAGCCCTCCTGGGGGAGCCAGCACCTTGCACTCCTGGGAGATGGTGCAGTTAGATGGGAAAGTGACCTCCTTCTGAGTCTCTTTCAGCAGCTTCTTGAGATTGGTGTCATCAAAGGGCAGATGGGCGACCACTAGAGTGTAGAGGATGACGCCCATGCTCCAGGTGTCAGACAGGAAAGGATTGTAGGGCAAGCCTAGCAAGATCTCCGGGCAGGCATAAGCAAAGCTGCCACAGTAGGTCTGGCTGAGGTGGGAAAATAAGTTCACTTGGCGGTAAGAAGAGCTACTACGCACAGGCTGGTTAGAAGGCACCATCTTGGAGAAGCCGAAGTCCGATATCTTCACATTCTCCCGCTTGTCCAGCAACAGGTTCTCCAACTTTAAATCCCTACTAGCAGCAGAAAGGCTGGGGGTCAGGCTGGGGAGAGGGCTTAGTATTAGACCGGGAGCTGAAGGGCCAGGGGTCAGAGGCTACAGATGAGGAGAGGCAAAGTGGGAGGTATAGACCATTATGGGAGCACAAGGTAGTAAGGAAGGCCATGGAGCTGTGAGCAGAGCCTAAAGGAAGAGAGAGAGGATGGTACCTCAGGACCACTGAGAGTGTGAATACAGTGGGTATTTTACAAATGTCCTTGACCAGTGATTAACAGAATGGATGAATGGGCCTAGATGTTGAGGAGAGAGGTTAAGGGAAGGAAAAAAAAAAAAGAGCAGCAAATGGGTGATATGCATAAAACCCCCTTGGGATCCCAAAGGCCGCAGTCTGGGTGGCTATGCCCTCACCGGTGCACGATGCCCTTGCTGTGCAGGTAGGCGATACCCAGGGTCAGCTGGGAGAACCACTTGCCAGCAAGGGGCTCAGAGCAGGCCCCAAAGCGCTGGATCCATTCAAGGACATCACCACCTTGAGCCAGCTCCAAAACGATGTACACTCGGGATGTTGTCTCAATGGCCTGATAGAAGTTGATGAGGTACTTGTGCCGCAAGACTTTCATTACCTGACCCAGAAGAGAGAACCATCAAACCTGGGAAAGGAGAACCCTGCCTATACTCCCAACCCTCTCCTACCTTCCTGCTGCAACTTACTTAGAACTCCACAACAGAATCAACCCCTCAACTCCAGAGCACTGGTGGACTGTGAGTAAAACCTATTTTGCATTTTTACTTACTGGGAGGCTGGAGCCAAGAGGGCAGATGGGAAAGAGTCTGAATATTATTAAGGAATTTTCCCAGTTGCTTAGATGTTCAGATCTGATTTGGGGGTTTTGGGCTCTACCTGCTCCTAGTCATACCCCTTTTAAGAAATCTCAAGTCAGTTAGTTATGAGTTTCCAGCCCTTTCTGACCTGTATCTCACGGGGCAGGAACTTGTTAAGATAGTCTTCAGAGGCCTTCTTCTTTGAGATGATCTTGACAGCCACCATGACCTTCTGCTTTGTGTAGTAAGCCTCATACACAGTCCCATAGGAGCCATTGCCAATGACCTTGCCCACCTCATAACCATACTCTTCCATGACAGAGCGATAGGCTGTGGTGGGTGGTGCTGACTCCATGGTGTCTCCCTTCATGATTTTGGGTTTGCTTAAAGTAAGGAGTTTTGATACTTAAGATGCCTCTGTCTATTCAGAGGCCAACACCTTGAGCCATTGATGGCTAAGGGACCAAAATCAAGTTGAGACTTTGAATGCTTGTGTATATAGTCACACAAGTCTGGGATGCTGGGCTCAGTCCTCCACTAAGAACTTAGAGTGGGAAAGAACAGAGAAGCAATTCTTTTTGTCTCCACTGGCTGTTGTTACTTCTTCCTTCTCTTAGTTACGGAACTTCCTAAGATCCCAAGTTCTGTACACATCACAATCCACTTTCTATCCATGATCACTGGCCACAAAGCTTGAGAATGTGTGGTTTGGAACATATTCATTCATACAGGCATGTTCTGCAATCTGGTGAGACTCCCCCGCAGAGACTCCCCATTACTTCAGATTTACTGAGCACTTTCTATGTGCCATGTGCTGAACACTAAATTAATCAATAAGGTCAATAGTAACCCTATGTACCTAGACTTTATAATTCAGCAAGACATACATGAGCATATTATGAAGAACTACTAGGTGTTAAAGCTCATTCCAGGGTCTCACTGATTTTCCGAGGCTGGCTTTGAACACCTAATCCTCCTGCCTCAGCCTCCTGAATTGCTGGGATTACAGGCCTGCACCACCATGTCTCGCTCATTCTAGAAACTTAATACTGAAAGGCATCCTTGCTTTTCAGGACCCTGAATTTTCTAGTTTTCTTCTCATGCTTCTGGTCATTCCTTCCACAGGAGCCTCATCTATCTTTTTTTTTTCCCCCTCACAGTGCTGAGGGTTGCACCCAAGACTTTGTACATGTTAGGCAAACAATCTACCACTGAGCTACAGCTCCTCCATCTATTCCTTAATCGTATTCCAAGCCCAATTATCTCAGATCTCCACATCCTTTCTTAAGGATCTCATCCCCTCCCAAGGCTTCAATTACCACGTTTATGCTGACTGCTCCTAATCTCATCTGTACCTCAGATATCTCTGCGGTTTTGGATACAGTGCCCACTTGCCTACTAGACATCACAGATATCAGGCACCTCAAACTCATCATGCACAAAACTGAACTTCTTATTTTCATCTCTGACTTTTCTTTTCTGTAAGTTCTACACTAGTTATCTTTAGACACACAAATGTCGTCCCAGATTCCCCTGCTGCTTTGGTCCCTACATCCAATCTATCACCAAGTCCTGTCACTCAAACCTCCTAAATATATCAACAATGTACTCATGGTTCTCCAAGTCCACCATTCCTCCCTTACTTCAAGCCTCAATCATTCAACTGATTATCCTAGCAAGTCTCTGATCCCCTAAGTCTGTCTATTCACTGAAGTCCATGGGATAAATCTGATTTTCTTCCCATTTAGAACAATTCAATGTCTTCTTATTCACCTCAGGATTGTTTCTTTTCTTCTTCTTCTTCTTCTTTTTTTTTTTTTTCCATTTGGCTTTATGATAAACCTGCCCACTTCTCCAACTTTTATTTTTGGTACTGCATTCTAAGGATTAAACCTAGGGATGCTTTACTACTGAGTTACATCCTCAGTCCTTTTTATTTTTGAGACAGGGTCTCACTATGTTGCTGAGACTGGCCTCAAACTTTCCCTTCCTTAGTCTCCCAAGTTACTCGATTAAAGGCATGCACACCTCACTTAGTGTTCCAACTTTCATCTTTTAACACACACATAACAATGCGCCAACCAAACAGAACTGCTTTTCCATCTTTGTTCTGTTTGCCTGGAAAACTCCTATTCTTCTTTCACTAAGTTTGGGATGTTTTTTTTTTTTTTTTTTTTTTTTTTGGTCTTGCTTACTGGTAGTGGGTGGAGGTTGAAGTCCAGAGCCTTGTGTATGCTTGGCAGGACAATTCCCACTGCCCTTTCCTAATGAGATAGGTTAACTAAGTTTCCCAGGTTGGTCTCAAAATACTGTCTCAGCCTCCTGACCAGCTGTGACTATAGTGTGGAGCTGTTTTTAGGAAGCCTTTATTGACAGCTCAAGGTTAAGTTAGTTCTGGGTACGCTCACAGCTCTGATACTTTCACTATCACAGAACCCAAATAGTATGCAAAACTGATTTTGTTTGTATCTCCTATGAGGCTAAGCAGGGAGTCCAGTGATGCAAAGAAAGTTGAAGTCAGAGGTTTAAAAAGAATGAATTGTAGAGAATGGAAAGGACCTGGTTTAGAAATGAGCAGTGACTGGTTAGCAATCAAAGTCCAAGCGAGGCTGGAAAATAAAACTTAGAGACATACAATGTTGAGATTCTTTTAGCATCTTAGCTATAGGTGCTTGAATACTGGTGGATAATTCAATCTAAGATTACAGTTTTGTTTGGCAACTAAAATGAAATAATGGTAGAGGCACCAAGAACACAGGCAAGAATGTGGTCACAATAATGGAATGTGGAATCTACACTATATAGGTAAGGAAGACAAGCTAGAAACAGACCAAAAGGGCAGAAGGATAGGTTGCAGGTCTCAGTGGAATGGAAGAACAAGTTTAATGGAAATGGGCTGGGGATGTGGCTCAAGCAGTACGCACTCACCTGGCATGCGTGCGGCCCGGGTTCGATCCTCAGCACCACATACAAAGATGTTGTGTCCACCAAAAACTAAAAAATAAATATTAAAATTCTCTACAAAAAAAGTTCTGGCCTCCAGAACTGTAAAACATTAAAAAAAAAAAAAAAAAAAAAAGTTTAGTGGAAATGACAGTGAGGAGGACAGGAGGCTGTAGTCCCAGGTTCTTCGGATTTAAGATGGGAGGGGTGGGCAGGAAAGAGTAAGAATTTAGTCTCATGTCTTCCATCCCCCAAAATAAAACAAAAAGAACAGATTATGCCACAGGCTACTGGTAAAATTCCCCTACTGACAGTCTGACCCTGCTGGCAGCATAGTTCCAAAGTTCTGCTGGAAGTCAGCTCTACATCCTCAATCTATCAAGGCACACCAATGGTAAGAAAGCCTGTCTTTTGCTCCCACAAAACTGGTCCCTGGATAGATAGGTACCTTGGTGATAGCTCTAGTCCCTCACGTGTTTAGGGAGTAAAACAGTTCACTCAAGCATGTATTAAGCTGCCTAGTATACATGAAAACATTGCTAGATCCTGAAGATACAAAAACAGATATATCAGTCTCCTTTGAGGAGTTAGCAATTAACAAGAGATTTTTATAAATAAAATGACGGTACAGAGAGATGAATTGCTATGAACAAACCTGGAAGGAGAGGGGAAAGAAGGCTTTATAGAGATGGTGTTGTTTGTACTGCTCCCCATATCCTCCACCTCCCAAAAAAAGTTCTCCAGGCAGGTAAATAGGAAATGGTAGATTGAGACCTGCAGGCTTGAGAGAACACCATGTTCAGGATTTGAACTCAACTTCAGGACAGAATTCCAGAAAGGGACTATACCTTAAGAAATTCTATCTATCTATCTATCTATCTATCTATCTCAGAACTAGAATACAGGTCTGAGAGGATTCATATGTTAAGCTATTTACACTTTATCTTATATACTCAGGGTCAAATCTTGTTGTGCATCAAGATTGGAGCTTGTTCATAAAAATAAAAAAGCTGACATACAGCAAGCCCTCCCCTGAGATACAGATTTTTAAAGATCCTTCCAGTAGCAGTGTGAAAAATGATCCAAGGGAGGGTGACCACACTAACAAGATGGCTGTTACAGTAACTGAGGTGAGAGAGGATGGAGCTCTTTCCAAAGAAATGGTGGAAAGTAAGTATTGGAAGATATTTGGGCAATAAGTAGAGGGAATTTAATGACACTGATATTTGGGAGAATTGAGATCAAGGTCCTATTTCTGGTTTGAGACACCAGGTAGTTGTGATGATTTCAACTGGACCAATGGTGAATGCCCATAATCCTAGTAGTCAGGAGGCTGAGGCAAGAGGATCATGAGTTCAAAGCCAGCCTCAGCAACTTATCAAGGCCTTAAGCAACTCAGGGAGACCCTGTAGCAAAATAAGGTATTTAAAAAAAAATATTTCCAAGTTACTGTAAGTTGCTTTGGGGGGGGCGGCGGGTACTGGTGCTTTATCAACTGAGCTACATTACCTAGACTTTTTAATTTTTATTTCTTAATTTAGGACAGGGTCCTGCAAAGTTTCTGAGGCTGGCCTCAAATTTGGGCCCAGCTTATAAATTACTTTTGTAGTTATAAAAATCATTCATTATTGAGTCTGTTCCTGCTGCACATCTGTAGCCCCAGTTCCTCAGGCCGCTGAGGCCCGGAGGATCACTTGAGCCCCAAGTTCCAGGCCAGAATGGGAAACATAGCAAGACCCCTTTGGGGGGTGGGGAAAGAATGACAAGAAAAATCATAGTCTAATAAACTCAAACCCCTACTTCCTGGAACTTCACCTGTTTATAGGGAGAAAGGCTGAGTCAGAGAGAGCAATGACAGAGGTGGGTAAATAAAGGAATTCTGAGGCCTGAAGCCTCTTACGATTTTTCACAGTACTTCTTTCCCTGGGGAGAGAGAACTTTAAGTCAACTTCCATACAAGTTATTCCCAGGTAGCCAAGCATAAGTCATTGCCTAGAGGTCGGACTTTCGGAAATAACTCCCCTGACTGCAGAGAGCCCATTTAAAAATAGCTGAGACAAGCAGGTCCTAATTACATGCCTGTAATTCCGGTTGGTGGCTGGGGCAGGAGGATCACAAGATCTAGACCTGTCTGGGCAACCTAGCGAGATCCTGTCTCAAAATAAGATAAAATAAAAAGGACTGTAGTTCAGTGGTAGAGCATGAGGAATGGGAGTTACATCCCAGTACTAAGAACAAAAGCTGAGGCAGACAATGACAAAGTTTTTCAAGATAATAAGCATACAAAATTAAGAGAATCCCAAATAATGCACCCAGAGCATGTATCTAGAGATCTAAGCACAAACGTATCTAGAGAGACGAAAAGTCAACAAGATTCTTTACCTCCAATTAAAAACCCTATAAGCAGCCCAACTCGCCGATGGAAGTGAGACACCCTATCTCCGCGTGCCTCTGCATCTGACCCGGCTCCGGCCTACTTATCGCCAGGCACTGAACAGTCGTCCTACGGCCAGGGAAGCCTCCAGCAGCTTTGGGAAAACACTTCAAATATTTATCATTCTTACGCGGAGCCACTGTTGATAGGTGGAAGGAATGAGGATATTCAGGCGTAGTACCCTTGCATGAGACCAACGTGCAAATCCTCACCCAGCTTGGGTTGGGGGCCACCAACCGCCTCCCAGGGCTCGCCCCGGCAGTCCCATTGGTTCAGCCCGCAAACGCTTCGGGGCGTCCACTGGACGGGGACTCAGCCACCGCCAATGCTCCATTTCAGGCCTCCGACCGCTCAAGCCAAAGGTGGGCGCTACCTGCCCGGGCTCTCGCGCCCTAAATCTTCTTGGGGACGGGCGGACGGCGACTCTTATCCCGAAAGGATGTTGCATGCTAACTACCAGGCCTTGGTAGAATGCAGTCCGCGAAACAAACGCACTGCCCCAGCAGCGAGAGACCCGCTAGGATCCAGAAAGGAACCTTCCGCCGGGCTGAGGTCCCCGCCCGTGAAGACGGAAGTGGTAAGACTGACGTGTCCTGGGCTGCTCTCCTGAACGCCAGGAGGACTCCCCACCAGGCACCGGCGACCCCAGCTTCCTAGGATCTCCGGAGCTGGACCCGCGCCTCTGAGGATAACATAACTCCTTGGGGAGCACTTGACAGAGCCAGGTGCGGTATTCAGCGTGGTGTAGCCGCAGCCTCCACGATCAGGCGCAGCCGCGGACAACCCCCTGGAGGTCGGTCATCAGGTCCTCTCCAACCCTGCTGCTCCCGCGCCGCCCAGGGGGAGACCAGGGCAGGAGCCCAAGGGCAGCTACGGGGCCGCAGAGCCCGCTGGCGCCGCCTTGGGCAGCCCTTCCCGCGTGGTGAGGACCCCAGAACTGTGGCGGGAAGGGATCCGAGCTGCGAAGCCGCGCGGCGTTACCATGGAAACGGGCTAGCGCGCGCAATAGAGGCTCCCGGCGAGAGGGATGAACCCCTGGTTGGGAGGACTAGAGAGGAGGCCAAGCCCGGTCTTTGGGGTAGAGAGATACGGTGTGGTGTGGGGTCGGGAGGCCAAAATGGGCGTCCATTCGAGGGACCTAACCGGGGGCGTCATGAGTTGACCCCTAGTTTCTGTAACCGTAGGATTCCCCCAAACAGGTTCTGCTACCTTAAGGATGAAAGTTCTAGGACAACCTCGAAGTTGGAGCTGCCAGTGGTTGCCAATCCTGATACTGCTACTGGGCACCGGAGGTGGGCCAGGGGTAGAAGGTGTGACACACTACAAGGCTGGAGACCCTGTCATTCTATATGTCAACAAAGTTGGACCTTACCATAACCCTCAGGAAACTTACCACTACTATCAGCTTCCAGTCTGCTGCCCTGAGAAGATTCGTCACAAAAGCCTTAGCCTGGGTGAAGTGCTGGATGGGGACCGAATGGCAGAGTCTTTGTATGAGATCCGCTTTCGGGAGAATGTGGAGAAAAGAATTCTGTGCCACATGCAACTCAGTTCTGCACAGGTTAGCCTCTCTACATTCGTCATTACTTAGCCCAGGAGTTATTCCCAGGGACCAACAGTGCCTCGCATTTATGGTTCAAGTGTACCTTTATGAACATTATCTGACTTGATTCTAACTACAACCCTGTGGGGCAGACAGGGCAGATGATAGTATTCTAATTCAGTTGACTAAGAAGTGACTTATTTGCTCAGAAGTGATTCTTAAAGATTGGCTAATGAATTGCAAAGCTGATATTACTAGAGCCCAGAGCTCTTTGCTCCTACTTTCTCTGTTGGTAATAAGGTCCCAACTATTATTCCTGAGTAGTTCTTTCCTTCCATACCTACCCCTTAGCTCTTTCTTGATTGGCTCCTTTACTCTACCCTAGTCTTCCAGTCATGGTTTTTCTTTGGCAAATTCTGACACTTCTTCTTAGTCTACTCCAGTCTTACACCTTGCCTCTTAAAAAAAAAAAAAAAAAAAAAAAAGCCTTAACCCTGTCAAAGTAGTATCTGTATCTGCTGGGGTGTGTGTGCACAACATACTTGAGTCTAACTCAGTCTCTACAGGGTTTTGTCCCCCAAGAGACATTTGGCAACATCTATAGACATTTTTGATTGTTACAACTGGGAAGTACTACTAGCATTTTGTGAATAGAGACCAGGGATGCTGCCCACCTCCCAGCCCTCCCAACAGCAAAGAACTACCCAGCACAAAATATAGGTAGTGCTGAGGCTGAGAAACCCTGCTGTTCCCAGGCCTGGGAAGACCTTGTGTGATTGTCTCCTAACTTGCTCTTTATAGGTGGAGCAGCTGCGCCAGGCCATTGAGGAACTGTATTACTTTGAATTTGTGGTAGATGACTTGCCAATCCGTGGTTTTGTGGGATACATGGAGGAGAGTGGCTTCCTGCCACACAGCCACAAGATAGGACTCTGGACCCATTTGGACTTCCACCTAGAATTCCATGGTGATCGAATTATATTTGCCAATGTTTCAGTGCGAGATGTGAAGCCCCACAGCTTGGATGGGTTACGATCTGATGAGTTCCTAGGTCTTACTCACACTTACAGTGTGCGCTGGTCTGAGACTTCAGTGGAACGACGGAGTGACAGGCGCCGTGGTGATGATGGTGGTTTCTTTCCCCGAACATTGGAAATCCATTGGTTGTCCATCATCAACTCCATGGTGCTTGTGTTTTTACTGGTGGGTTTTGTGGCTGTCATTCTAATGCGTGTTCTTCGGAATGACCTGGCTCGATACAACCTGGATGAGGAGACCACCTCTGGAGGTTCTGGTGATGACTTTGACCAGGGTGACAATGGCTGGAAAATTATCCATACAGATGTCTTCCGCTTCCCTCCATACCGTGGTCTGCTCTGTGCAGTGCTTGGTGTGGGTGCCCAGTTCCTGGCTCTTGGCACTGGTGAGGTGATAAGAATTAATGCGGGATTTATCTCAAGGGATAGGTAGTTTATTAGAATAGGTCTGTGGATCTTCTGTTCAAGGTGAAGGGCAGACCTAAGGGTTAAGATGGCTCTAGTGAGGATGTGTATTTTATTGCTGGCTTTCTGGACAACTGAATTTGGGGAAGATAGTTTTGCTGGCAGTCGTGGGTCTGGGAGAAGGGTTGTGATTCCTTTGAAACTGCAAGAGGAATTGAAGAGGTAAGACCTAACATAGGCTTTCCACTACTACCCTGTAGGCATTATTGTCATGGCACTTCTGGGCATGTTCAACGTGCACCGTCATGGAGCTATTAACTCAGCAGCCATCTTGTTGTATGCCCTGACCTGCTGCATCTCTGGTTACGTGTCCAGCCACTTCTACCGGCAAATTGGAGGCGAGCGCTGGGTGTGGAACATCATTCTCACTACCAGTCTGTTTTCTGGTGAGGACTTCCCCTTCCCTAGTGGGTCTGCCTGAACTTGGGAACTAAGAATACATCATGGAACCTGGAAAAGTCAGAGTGAAGCTTTAAAGGAAAGAATATGGAGGTGGAGAGAATTAGGAAACTATCAAAAAGAATCTATTTCTTTTGAATAAAAGTTAAGTCCTTAAAAAGTCCTAAGCAATGTAGTAAGCACTTGATGTCTTCAGCTCATTTAATCCTCACAATGTGTGTGAAGTAGGTAATGTTGTCCCCATTGCAGATGAAGAAACTGAACTTCATTCAGCTAGTTAGGTAATTTAGCCAAGATTATATCCAAAAGTAGTAAATCGGGTATCAGATGCAGGCAATCTGAATCTCAAGCCTGTGTTCTCAACCATTATACTTAAATAACACTCTTGAGTTTACTTTTTGATACTTCTTTTTATTTTGGAAGTATGGTCCCTCTAGCCTTTCAAACAAGATTGCCCTTTCAAAGGCAACAGATGTGTGCAATCTGAACCCTTCCTCTTCCCAATTTTGCGTCTGACTTATATCCCACCTCATTTTTATTTTTTATTTTTTTAGTTGTAGATGAACAGAATGCCTTGTGGTGCTAAGGATGGAACCCAGTGCCTCACACATGCTAGGCAAGCACTTTGCCTTTGAGCTACAGACCAAGCCCCCCATCACGTTTTTATTTGAAGTAGGACTTTCTGAAAACAGGGCCTTAATCCAAAGGAATGTCTCATGCTAGAAATTACCAGTATTACGGCAAGACAGGCCCCTGAAGGCAGGTGGATTTGTGTCAGTCTCAGATTTTGATGAAACGATTACCTTGAACCTTGATGACACTGGGTAGGGGGAGAGTGTTGAAAATATAAGGAATAAAGAACAGTGAGCACTAGGGATATGGCTTAGTGGTAGAATACTTGCTCAGTACACACTAGGCCCTGGATATAAACCCCAGCACTCAAAAACAAAACAAAACAATAGGATATAAAAGGGTGGAGGTAAAGGCAGTCAGCTCTGTACAGATATCCAGGAAAATAGGTGGGCTGTTAAGAGTGGCAGGCTGGTTCACTCTTCTCCCCTTTAGGTGCAGTTTGAGTGGGTGCCCCCAGGGACATAGCTCCTAGTGCTCACCCTCCTCTGGGGCCCATCCCTGCAGTGCCTTTCTTCTTGACCTGGAGTGTGGTGAACTCGGTACATTGGGCCAATGGCTCAACACAGGCCCTACCAGCCACCACCATCCTACTGCTTCTGACGGTCTGGCTGCTGGTAGGCTTTCCTCTCACTGTCATCGGAGGCATCTTCGGAAAGAACAATGCTAGCTCCTTTGATGCACCTTGTCGTACCAAGAACATCGCCCGAGAGATCCCACCTCAGCCCTGGTATAAGTCTACTCTCATCCACATGACTGTTGGAGGCTTCCTGCCCTTCAGGTATTCTATCTTTATTCCATGGTCATCACTCTGTTCTTGACTTCAGTTTTTCCTTTCCCTACCTACTCCCTACCATAACTCAATGATAATCCCTTGTTCAGCTGTACCACTATAAGCTCATTAAATAGTTCCTCCTATCCCCAAGCACAACTGAACTTCAGTCAGTTCAGATGTCTCATTTGTCACACTCTCTTACTTAATAAATTGAATGAGTAATCAAATGGACTTTAAGCCCCACGTGCTGCTAGTGTTTATAGGCATCATGATTACTCTTTCAATTTGCTGGATATCTCTTTGTTCCTGATAGATGATGCAGTAGAAAATAAAACAGACAAGATCCCTCCTTTTGGGGCTGGGGATATAGCTCAGTTGGTAAAGTGCTTGCCTTACATGCACAAGGCCCTGGGTTCGATCCCCAGCACCAAAAAAAAAAAAAAAAAAAAAAAAAAATCTCTGCTTTCAATCTCAGAGAAGATGTTCTTGAATTAAGAGCTGCTAATCAGGGCTGAGGCTGTAGCTCAGTGGCAAAGCACTTGCCTAGCATGTGTGAGGCACTGGGTCCGATCCTTAGCACCACATAAAAATAAATAAATAAAATAAAGGCACTCTGTCAATCTACGATTACAAAAAAAGAAAAACAAAAACAAAACAAAAAAAAAACCCCAGATAATCAGCCAGGCATGGTGGTGCATGACTGTAATCCCAGTGGCTCAAGAGGCTGAGACAGGAGGATCTTGAGTTCAAAGCCAGCCTCAGCAATGCACTAAGCAACTGAGTGAGACCCTGTCTCTAAATTAAATATAAAATAGAGCTGGGGATGTGGCTCAGTGGTCAAGTGCCCTTCAGTTCAATCCCCAGCACCCCCCCCACACCAAAAAAAAAAGGGCAGCTAATCATAGGCAAAAGAATACCCACAGTCAAGTGTGGTGACAGATGCCTGTAATCCCAGTTACTCAAGGAGGCCAAGGCAGGTGGTACAATGTTCTAGGGCAGCCTCAGCAACTTAGTGAGATCCGGTCTCAAAAAATAGATAGGGCTGGGGATATAGCTCAGTGGTAAAGCCACCCCTGTGTTCAATCCCCAGTACCGAAAAGAAAGAAAAAAATCTGGGGCAGAGTGGAATGGACTCACTTTTCAGTGATCCAGCAACATGGGAGGGTGTGAGCTGAGTTTTGGCTTAGCCATGGTGTCCTGCATAGCCTTAAATTATGTATATTGTTTCTTCTCTTCACAGTGCCATCTCTGTGGAGCTGTACTACATCTTTGCCACAGTATGGGGTCGAGAGCAGTATACCCTATATGGCATCCTCTTCTTTGTCTTCGCCATCCTGTTGAGTGTGGGGGCTTGCATCTCCATTGCACTCACCTACTTCCAGTTGTCTGGGGAGGACTACCGCTGGTGGTGGCGCTCTGTGTTGAGTGTTGGCTCCACTGGCCTCTTCATCTTTCTCTACTCGGTTTTCTACTATGCTCGCCGCTCCAATATGTCAGGGGCAGTACAGACAGTAGAGTTCTTTGGCTACTCCTTACTCACTGGTTATGTCTTCTTCCTCATGCTGGGCACTATCTCCTTTTTTTCTTCCCTAAAGTTCATCCGTTATATATATGTTAACCTCAAGATGGACTGAGTTCTGAGTAGCAGAACTATGGCTCTTTCCTCCCTTCCTTCATGCCCCACTGATCTCTCCTGCCAGCTTCTCTTCTGAGTGAGTGAGTGAGTGAATTGTGTGATGGCATCGTTGCCTTCCCCTTTGCTCTTTGGGCCTTTCTTCCCAAGAGAGAGCCTGGAAATTATAAATCTCTATTATATAAGGAGTATATATTTGAACTTTTTAAGTTGCCTTTAGTTTTGATCCTGATTTCTTTTTACAATTATCAAAATAAAATTTATTAAGAAAAAGGAACCTGTATTTGGAGATTTGGGTCTGGCTATGGCCTGCCATTAGGGGCGCGGTCCCTGGGAAAGCCGAGTCCTCCTCTCATGCACGAAACTCTTCAACCGAGTGTGGGAACTCTCGGCTGGGGGAACCTATGTAGCCAGGGCCCTGTTTCCGCGGCCCAGCCCGCACTCCGTCTAACGGAAGCCGCGGAGTGGGAGCTCTTAGTGGGAAAGAGTTTAATCACCCTGGCGACCGAAGGGGCGCGGAGCAACGCCCTTTCCGCCGGAAGTGTGTGTCAGAGCCTCCACGTGCAGTCCCTCCCCCATCCCGGCCGCGTAGCGGCGGCTCCGCTGCTGCCATGGAGCCCGCCGGCCTGGAGCAGATATTGAGAGAGCTGCTGCTGCCGGACACCGAACGCATCCGCCGGGTACAGGACAGGCGGGGCTGGGCTGGGGCAAGGGGGAGGCTGTGGGAAAGGCCCGACTGTGACCCCCCCCAGTCTCCCTGTAGGCCACCGAGCAGCTCCAGATCGCTCTTCGGGACCCCGCCACCTTGCCCGCACTCTGCGACCTGCTGGCCTCGGCGGCCGACCCTCAGGTAAGGCCCTGGCCCCTATCCGCCGAGCTTTCCCCGTCAAGCCCCACCTCCCACCCACTGCGGTCCGCTCAGCATCTTCCTGTTCCTACCCTCACATGCCTGCCTCCTGGTCCTAGATCCGCCAGTTCGCGGCTGTGCTGATCCGCAGACGACTAAGCACCCGCTGGCGACGCCTGGCGACCGAGCAACGCGAGAGGTGGGCTGGGCCTGGGGCGGGGTAGGGCGGGGCCAGGCTAGACTGAGGCAGTTCTTGGGCCGAATGAGTACAAACACCTACCACGTGTATTCCAGCTTCAAGTCCCAGATCCTGACGGTCCTGCAGAGAGAGACAGAGTAAGTGCCTACCGCCTTCTCTTTGGATCCCAGTTGACTCCAGACTGAGACCCTCTCTAGCTTTCTGCCTTCTCTTTCAGCTCCAGGATGGGACTTGGGGGGGCAGAGCCTTCAATCTACATCACCAACAGAGTAGGGATTCCAAAGCTGTGTTAAAGACTAAAGTTCTTGAGAATGGGTGATGATGATCTGTCAAACTAGAGTCAGAAGAATGAGACTGATATTCAGGCTGGTTGAGACTGAATTCTCCAGATCACTCCTTTCCCCTAGTGCTGCTGAGCTACTTCTGAGCTGATCTCTCATGCATCCCAACTTGGCAGTGACCTATGCCCACACCTGAAAGTTTCTTGGCCACCCCATTGAGGCTGGTCCACCGTGTACAGGGGATGGTATTGAAGGATAATTGCTGGGGGGAATCTCCTTTTGCAGACACTGTGTGAGCCTCAGCCTGGCCCAGCTCTCAGCCACCATTTTTCGAAAGGAAGGCCTAGAGGCCTGGCCTCAGCTCATGCAGCTTCTTCATCACAGTACTCACAGCCCCCACAGCCCTGAGAGAGAGGTACCATCAAACTTTTGGCAGGAGGGAGGAACCAAGAAACTGGATAAACCATGTAAGCTTTTCCCTTCCATTCCCTTCTCCTGGACAGATGGGGCTTTTGCTGTTGAGTGTGGTAGTAACTTCTCAGCCAGAAGCTTTCCAGCCCCACCACCAGGAGCTTCTTGGACTTCTGAATGAGACTCTTGGTGAGGTGGGCTCTCCAGGGCTA
This sequence comes from Callospermophilus lateralis, assembly GCF_048772815.1. Classification (NCBI taxonomy): domain Eukaryota; kingdom Metazoa; phylum Chordata; class Mammalia; order Rodentia; family Sciuridae; genus Callospermophilus; species Callospermophilus lateralis. The sequence continues at coordinate 36,681,036 of NC_135307.1, read as the reverse complement.
CTCTTCTACTCCCTGCGCACTCTGACCACCATGGCCCCCTACCTCCGCACTGATGATGTGGTGAGATGTGGGCCCTCACTTCCCCCAGCTCTATATCCTGGGGCCTTCAGCTCCTTACCCCGTGGGTCTCAGAGGTGTTTCGGCTTCTTATCCTCTTTCTTCTTCCTAACAGTTGTGGGGGTTGTGGGGGTGGCTGGGCCTGGCTGGTATGCCTGGGCCCCTTCTCAAGAGTACAGGCTATGAGGAAGCTACCAGCCTCTGGGGCCTGAGATTATGCTGCATCATGCTCTCTGTGATTTAGCTCATCCTGTGTCCCCCAGCCTCTTGCAAGATCATTGGTGCCCAAGCTCATCATGGCTGTGAAGACTCTGATTCCTATAGATGAGGTAAGGGTAGGTGGGAGGGGAGCTCCTTCTTTTGGAAGAAAGTACAAGAATATCCAGCCTATTCCCCTGAAGAGGAGGAACATGGTAACCCAATGACTGGTCTTTCTGACAGGTTAAGGCCTGTGAGGCCCTGGAAGCTCTAGATGAACTGCTGGAATCAGAGGTGCCCATCATCACTCCCCACCTCTCTGAGGTCCTCACATTCTGCTTGGAGGTGAGCCTGAGGTGGGCATGACCCTTGCTGCTTGATTTTCTAGGAGTATCATTGCTTGTCTCTGATTTTTGTTAGTCTCTGGGTAGGTGGCAGGAAATATGGCCCTGGGTGATGCGATACGTGTACGTATTCTCTGCTGCCTCACTTTCTTGGTCAAAGTTAAGAGCAAGGTAAGTGCCCTCTGATCTCTATCACCCCACCTCCACTTATACCTTTATTCTCACTGTTGGGGCTTTGTGTTCATCTCAGGGCATCTAAAGTACCCTGGTTCAAGCCCTGGCCCAGACTTACCCCAGCTCCTGCCTAAGAGATTAGGAATCTCCTGCTGGGTCCCTTGTGACCTGGAAGACTGGAATTTTTAATGTGAGTCCATCCTGGGAGCTGATTCTCAGGGATAGTACTCCCTTCTTCCTCTTAAGGCCTTACTGAAGAATCGTCTCCTGCCTCCCTTACTGCACACCCTTTTCCCCATTATGGCTGCTGAGCCCCCTCTGGGCCAGTTGGATCCTGAGGACCAAGATTCTGAAGAGGAAGAGTTGGAGACTGGGCTAGTGGGGGAGACTCCCAAGCATTTTGCTGTACAGGTGGGATGTGGGACAAGGGCATGGACAAGGTGTTAACTGGCTTTGGGAGGTTGAACAGGCAGAGGTGGAGTCAACAAAGCCTCCTTGACCTTTTGCAGGTTGTGGACATGCTGGCCCTACATCTTCCACCTGAGAAGCTCTGTCCCCAATTGGTTAGTGTAACTCTTAACTTTCTAATGTCCCTATCCCCAGACATGCCTCATCTCCTGAGGTCAAGGATACTTGGGCCCTGGTAGGTGTCATGGGCCTGTTGCAACAGGAGTAGGCAGGCTCTTGCGAGGGTTTCAGTAGAGTGCCATATGCTCCCTTAGATGCCCATGCTAGAAGAGGCATTGCGAAGTGAGAGTCCTTACCAGCGTAAGGCTGGTCTCCTGGTGTTGGCTGTGCTGTCTGACGGAGCTGGTGACTACATCAGGCAGAGGTATCCATTAAATTCCTGTCCTAGTTTGAGGGTGGGCCATGGGGAGGAATGCTACACATCCCATAGTAGTTCTAAATCATATGTTTCAGCATATTTTTTAGGAAAAAAAAAAAACACTTTAGTGCTAGGGATTTCATCCAGGGGTGCTTTGCAACTGAACTGTGTCCCTATCTTTTTTCTTACCCGCCCCCCTTTTTTTGAAACAAGTTCTAAATTGCTGAGACTGGCCTTGAACTCCTGCCTCAGCCTCCCAAATAGCTAAGGTTACAGGCATGTGCCCTATACTTGGCTTGGATTTAATTATTGAAAGCATTAATTTGCTATAGCATTTCCCCCCACTCTCAAAGGTATCCTGGATTGGAAGATAAATGAAATGGTGTCCCAGCTCTAGTGACCAGTGGATGGTACCCAAAATCAGATGACAGAGAAAGCTTTAGTTTTTGTAGGATAAGTAAAAAGAACAGGCCAGCTTAGGTTTTCCACCCCTCAGACTGTGTCTATGTCTTTTCTTGCCCCATCCAGACTGCTACCCCCACTGCTGCAGATTGTGTGTAAGGGCCTGGAGGACCCTTCTCAGGTTGTGCGTAATGCTGCGCTGTTTGCCCTGGGCCAGTTCTCAGAGAACCTACAGGTCAGCAAGGTTAAATGTGGACAGTTGCCACTTGGGAGTCCCCCACACAAGCCAGAGACCACTTTCCCCTCAGCTTTTGTCTCTTCAAGCCTCCTTGCTGCCCTTGGCCCTGAAGGGTATGCTCTACAGGTGAACCTGACTTGGACCTGCTTGCTCCTTTCCCCCAGCCCCATATCAGCAGCTATTCAGGGGAGGTGATGCCACTGCTCCTCGCTTACCTGAAGTCTGTGCCTCCAGGGCACACGCACCACCTAGCCAAGGCCTGCTACGCCTTAGAGAACTTCGTGGAGAACCTAGGTAGTGATGGCAGTGGGGTGTGCAGGAGAGGGAGATGAAGCTGCAGCTTTGGCTAGAGGGGCAGGATGTGCATTTTTCTCATCACCGCTGTAGTGGGAAAAGGGGCAGGGCATGGAATGGCCACAAGGGTCAGCCCAGAGGGAGGTAGATTTGCAGAAGTTTGGAGAAAGGCATTGTGCCCTTTCTTATAGGACCCAAAGTTCAGCCTTATCTTCCGGAACTTATGGAGTGTATGCTGCAGCCTCTGAGTAATCCCAGCAGCCCCCGGGCCAAGGAGCTGGCTGTGAGCGCCATGGGAGCCATTGGTGAGGAGAAAGGCAGGAGGAAGGCACAGGGTTCACCCAAAGACCTTGTAGCAGAAGGTCCCCACCCTTGTTCCACCTTTGATTCTGGCCTCCATTCTACAGCCACAGCTGCTCAGGCCTCCCTGCTGCCCTACTTCCCCACCATCATGGAACATCTTCGGGAATTTCTGTTGATGGGCCATGAAGACCTTCAGCCTGTGCAGATCCAGAGCCTGGGTGAGTAAGGGCCCCCTAGGCAGGGTTCCCGGTGCCAGGGAAAGGCCAGTGCTCACCTGATGTTCATGGACATTGCCCTCAGGGTAGTGCAGGTATCTTCCTTCTCAAAGGTGTTCTCTCCACTCTGTACCTAGGAGTAGGTGGAATTTCTGAATTCCTCCCAGCTACACCTTGGTCTCCCAGCCCACTTGCACATCCTAGTGCCAACAAGTCCTTATCCCCACAGAGACACTTGCGGTACTGGCACGAGCAGTGGGGGACCCCATGAGGCCCCTGGCTGAGGAATGCTGTCAGCTGGGGCTGGGCCTTTGCGACCAGGTAGACGACCCTGACTTGCGCCGCTGCACGTGAGTGACCCCTCATCTTACCCCTTTCCCTCTTGCCCACCCACTGGATCCACAGAGCCCACCCCAGACTCCAGTCCTCTGGTTTTGGACCACAGGCAGGTTTCCCTAGGCTCTCCCATCCTGCCTGGCTACAGTGGCAGCACCATACAGCTTCTGTCTCTCTCTACCAGTTACAGCCTATTTGCAGCCTTATCAGGTCTAATGGGTGAGGGCCTGGCACCCCATCTGTCGAAAATCACCACACTCATGCTGTTGTCACTGCGTTCCACTGAGGGCATTGTGGTAAGCAAAGGGTGGTGGGCTGGGCCAGTTAGGTAAGGCTAACCCTATGATGTGATTTAGGCCCAAGTGAGCCAAAGTTCTTGCTATGTATCCTCTATCCAGCCTCAGTGTGAAGGAAGCAGCCCTTTCCTTCTGTTTGATGATGAGAGTGATGGGGAGGAAGAGGAAGAGCTCATGGATGAGGACGTGGAGGAAGAGGATGACTCGGAGATCTCAGGGTACAGAGAGGTGTTTCTGCTCAGAGGAATCGATTTTGAACAAAGGCTAGTGCCAGACGTGCTCCTTCTGGTATCTTATCACCCCTGCCTTCCCACCTTCATCTAGGTATAGCGTGGAGAATGCCTTCTTTGATGAGAAGGAGGACACCTGTGCTGCCCTGGGGGAGATTTCTGTGAACACCAGGTAAGCATCAGTCCTTCCCTGGCACTGGGAACACCTTCTGGGAGCCCTTTCCCCACAGTCATGTGTCTCTACAGTGTGGCTTTCCTTCCATATATGGAGAGTGCCTTTGAAGAAGTATTCAAACTGCGGGAGGTGAGTTGCCTATTGAATGGAATGGGCGAGGTGCTTAGGCTGAGGCTGTGCTCTCCCCACATAGAGTATGCATGAACCTCTCCTCTTCATTCCACAGTGTCCTCATCTGAATGTGCGGAAGGCAGCCTATGAGGCTCTGGGTCAGTTCTGCTGTGCACTGCACAAGGCCTGTCAAAGCTGTCCCTCAGAACCCAACAATGCTGGTGAGAAGGGGAGACCAAGCCAGACTGGGGGCTCTGGGTAAGGAGCAGGGCCTGATTGAGGTTTCAGCCAATAATGTTCTCAGCTCTGCAGGCTGCTCTGGCCCGGGTGGTGCCATCCTACATTCAGACAGTGAATGGGGAAAGAGAGCGTCAGGTGGTGATGGCTGTGCTGGAGGCCCTGACAGGGGTGCTGCGCAGTTGTGGAACCCTCACACTGCAACACCCTGGGCGCCTTGCTGAGCTCTGTAACATGCTCAAGGCTGTGTTGCAGAGGAAGGTGAGTAGGGCAGGGGGCTGTGGGAAGAGGAGGTGTCAGGCCCCAGAGGAGTGGATAATGAGAGATTATAAGTTCAGTTCTTTGTGCCTATGTGAAAAGAAGGTACAGGAGAACCCAGATTCAGCTGAGCTATTTCTCCCCACAGACAGCCTGTCAGGACACTGATGAGGAAGAGGAAGAGGAGGATGATCAGGTGAGAGCTACAAATGAAAACAGGTTAAGGCAGTCCAGGTAGTCTCCACAGGGTCAGGAATAGACAGTGTATTCATTTTGACCTAGGGGGAGCTAGGGCCAATAAAAGATTAGTAATGGCAAGAATGATGTAATCCTGATTTCACTAACGTAGTGAAGTTCAGGGGAGAGCAGTATGACTGCAGCAGTCTTGGAGCAATAGATACGGGGCAAGAGGGCCAGAGTTGCACAAAAGCTAGCCTGGAAGTTTGGGAAGTCCCATCAACCAAGGCCATGCCTGCTGCCAGTGGCAGAACTGAGTGGAAAAGTGTGAACAGGCACAGAGCTGGCCCTGGTGCTCCAGCCCATAACCTGGCTCCATAGGCTGAATACGACGCCATGTTGCTAGAGCATGCTGGAGAGGCCATCCCTGCCCTGGCCGCCGCAGCTGGGGGAGACAACTTTGCTCCTTTCTTTGCTGGCTTCTTGCCATTATTGCTGTGTAAGACGGTGAGTGCTCCATCCTCGAGCTTTAAACCCTGGTCCACCCATGTACTCAATGCCTTGCTCCCCAACTGTGTCCTAGTCCCAGGCTAATTTATACTCCTCTGTCCTCCTCCCCGACAGAAGCAGGGCTGTACAGTGGCAGAAAAGTCCTTTGCAGTGGGGACACTGGCAGAATCCATTCAGGGTCTGGGTACTGCCTCAGCTCAGTTTGTGTCTCGGCTGCTTCCTGTGCTATTGAGCACTGCCCGGGAAACAGACCCTGAGGTGCGGAGCAATTCCATTTTTGGACTGGGAGTACTGGCAGAGCATGGGGGCCGCCCTGCTCAGGAGTATCCTTAGCTTGTAGGTGACTAGAAGGGTGGGGTTGGGAGAGTGTCCCGAGGGTTCAGGGAACGACAAGGCCTACCTGTGTGCATGCACCTATTCCTTGACTGTGGACCAGCCACTTCCCCAAGCTGCTGGGCCTCCTTTTGCCTCTTCTGGCACGGGAGCGACATGATCGTGTCCGTGACAACATCTGTGGGGCCCTTGCCCGTCTGCTAATGGCCAGTCCGACAAAGAAACCAGAGCCGCAGGTGAGGGAGGGGGACATAAAACAGGGTCTGGAAGCCAAGGGTGGCAGAGGGGTTGGACAAATAGGCCTAAGGCATCTTTGTGTCCAGGTGTTGGCTGCCCTGTTGCACGCCCTGCCACTGAGGGAAGACTTGGAGGAGTGGGTCACCATGGGGCACCTCTTCAGCTTCCTGTACCAGAACAGTCCTGACCAGGTAACCTCAATGCTGGCAGCACCCATGAGGGAGCATAATGCGCCAGTCTCAGTGATAGACTGGTGATAAGTGCAGCGAGTGGGGGACGAGTTCCAGCTGTTCTTATGCTCTACTTTCACATTTTCTTAATTGTCCATAAGGATTGACAAGCCATCTTGTAGTAGGAGAAAAGAAGCTTCCTCTATTTCCCTTAGCTCCTTTTCTACCCTCTGGGCTGAGCTAGTAGTTTAAAATTTTCCTAGACTTATTTCCTAGACCAGGGCTAGGAAACTACTCTTTGGAACTGTGGGTACCTCTGAGCCACCTCACTGTCATTTCAATCAGAATAGCTCTGCTTTCTGAATGAGATTTTGTCTGTACCAAGAAGCTATGTGGATTTGTGTTCCAGTTTTTTTTTTTTTTTTTAGTTGGACTCAATATCTTTATTTTTAGGTGGTATTGAGGATCGAACTCAGGTCCTCACACGTGCTAGGCAAGTGCTCTACCACTGAGCCACAATGTCAGCACCACCACCCCCTCCCTGCTTTTTTTTTGATACTAAGAATTGAATCCAGAGGTACTTAACCACTGAATCATATCCCCAGCCTTTTTTTTTTTTAATTTAGAGACAGGGCCTTGCTAATTTCTGAGGCTGGCTTTGAACAATCCTCCTGCCTCAGCCTCTGAGCTGCTAGGATTACAGGCGTGTACCCCCTGTCCCCAGCTGTTCCAGTGTTCTTGTGTTACCTTTGTCTAAAAGACTTTTAGAGTCTATCTATTGTGTTGGAGAGCTTGTGGGTGTCCTGGCTTCTTTTATACTTGAGGCTATGACTTTAGTCATTCATCTCCATCCCTTCCAAAAAAAAAAGTTATTACCACATTTTCTTACTCTGTTCACAGTTGTTTTGGATGCCTGTGAATCAAATAGCCATGACAGGAGACTGCCTCTTTCCCAACCACCTACCTCCTTAAGTCCTGAGGGCCCATAGGAGCTACTGCCCCTGAGTCAACCACTCTTTTTCCACAGGTTGTAGATGTGGCTCCTGAACTCTTGCGCATCTGCAGCCTCATTCTGGCTGACAACAAGATACCACCAGGTAAGGGTGGCTGTCTTGGATGGGGAAGGAGAAGACCAGAGTAGCAGGGTTCAACCGGTGTGGGGCAGTAAATATTTAGGAGTGCAGTCCCCCATCAGGTCCTCTCCCTCTGCACTCCACCCAGACACCAAGGCTGCACTGCTGCTGCTCCTGACATTCCTGGCCAAACAACATACGGACAGTTTCCACACGGCACTGGGCTCACTGCCTGCTGACAAGGCTCAGGAGCTCCAAGCCGTGCTGGGCCTCACCTAGAATGCAAGCCGCAGCTGGGCCAGAGAGCAGAGCCTGCCCAGGCCCTAAGACCACCTCTGACCCCAGTTCCTGCTCATGCCTTACCAAAGATTTTGGGCCTCATCCACTGGAGTCAACCCTGCTTGCTGCCTTACAGGGGTGTCCGTGGGACTGCATCTGTTACAGGTTGAGTCATAACATCATACAATAAAAAAGGCAGTTTGTTTTCTGCTTGGATAATAGCTCTGAGAGCTGGAAGGCTTGAGATACTTATACAGAAACGAGGCAGCCAAGGCCCAGTGAGGCAGGGCATTGTTTAATGAAGGCTTATAAATGGCTCTACCCTTAGTGAAATCTGGGTCCTGCATGAATCAGAAGGCGCCCGTATGGCTTCTCTTGTTCCACAAGAAGGATCTGCTGTGCTGAGAGCACTGGTCAAGAGAAGAGAAGATGATGGCAGGTCACAAAGAGTATCTGTAGTGGCCGCTGGCCTGTGTGTCTGTTATACTTGCACTAACCCAGGAGTAGGTAGAAGACCCGGGCGGCTATCCGGCGGGGGCTGAGAGGTGACACCAGGCTATTGAAGTCTGGCTCCCTGTTGGCCTGTAGCTCCAATGCCACTGCCCTGTAAGAATCAAGAATTGTTAGCTGAGACCCTATATGTCCAGCCCATTGAGGTACCCCATCCCTGGTATACCTGTGCACTGCCTCCAGTGAGAGCAGCTCAGGCTCTGGGGGCATTTCCAAAGGTATCTCCATGGGCACTTCTGGGAGCTCGGGCACCACAGGCAATGCAGGGGGCTCTGGCTGCTCTGCCTCAGTCCAGGCCCTAGGAGAATATGGGAGTCAGAGCAGGGAAGGTGGTGGCCATGACAGTGGTGTCAGCACAGCCATCCTAGCTGACCCCCTCTGGCCCAGGCTCACATAGCCTGGTTGCTTACCACCGTTCTTCTGGCAAGGCAAGGCTGATGCGGGACTTTTCCTCTTCTGCTGCTTCTAGGGAGAGTTCTATTGTGGGGAGAAAAGGTGCTAAGAGTGTTGGGTTTGAGCCTCAGCACCACCAAAAAAAAAAAAAAGTCCATCCTGTATGAATAGACACCAGAGCCATATGGATTTGTGAAAAGCACCTAGGCAGGAGAACTGAAGAGAATCGGTCTGTTTCCTTGTGTAACACTCTCTGCCTGATGGAAACAACTTCAGCAATTGGGGCACTAGTCTCTTAAAACATTGGTTAGTGTATGATCTCTGCTGGCTCCTCTTCTTCAGGTGCTTACCTGAAGATAGCATGAGGGGACCACTGGGCTCCTGGGCCTCCCTTAGGACCTGAAGGTGAAAGAATGAAAACTGAGACCCAAGCATCTGGATTCAGGCTTCTGATAGAAGGCACTAGTTCAGTGTACCTGCACTGTTGGATTGCAGCAGAAGGCAGCCTGCAGGGGCTCAGGCAAAGCAGAGCTTTGGGACTTTAAAGGAAGTGGTGTGGGTGCACTTACCTCGATCTCACTCAGTGTTTCAGCCCTTCTTCTTTCCTCCTCTGCTGCTGCCTCCCTTTCAGCCTCCTCTTCAGCTTCCAGGGTTGGCCTTCGCCTGAGCACTTTTGGGGGTACCTGGGCACAGCGGGTCCAGAAAGCTAGTAGTTCTGGGGGTAGCCAGCCAGCTGAGGATAAGGGGACTGGGTTTGAGTTATAAGAAACACTAAGAGTGGGGAATATTGCTTCTAAAGATCCCATGTGCCCAACTGCTGCCATTCTTACAGAGAGTTGGAGTTCGGAACAGTTCTGCTGGGCTTTCGATGGTCCTCTCTGGAGGTTGCACCATTGGCTGTATGGTGGGGGAAGACCAGAAGCCCCTTATGTGCCGCTTCAGTGCCACTTCACCTCTGCTACATATTGTGCCTCGGCCTCTTGACTTCCCTCTACTTTCCTCATTTCTAAAAGGACTTTTTAACCAGAAGTGCATGGAGACTTGGGTGCATGTGCAAATCCACATGCACTTTCTAAGAAACCAAGTGGGTTTTCTTTGGATTCCCAGAGCTCCCCCTGATGAGTTTAAAAGGCCCAGCCTGACCTGTGTCCCTCTTTTCCCTGGGCTGCACTCACACATTCCCAGCAGTGGGCCCTGGTTTGCAGCTGTTCCTGGAATTTCTCCCGTGAGATCTGTGTCTCCTTGTCCCAGAACAGTAACTGGCGTCGGCGTCGGCGAGTAGGTGGGCTCCCAGGAGGTGGGGGCCTCCTCTGCTGAGTGGAAGGGGAGATGGGTACACAACACTACAACACTCCTTTTCTTGTCATCTTGATGGGCTGCTAATGGCTTCATACTCTGCCTGGGGCAGGATCTTGGGCAAGGCTTCTGTACACTTGTGCAGCACATATCTTACATGAGGGTACCCATTTGGGAAGTAAAGCCACACATGGGATATGGAAAGGGTCATCTTTTACTAATCACAAAAGTCCCAAGTAACCTAACAATGGTGCAGGACAAAAAGAGGGAGGTGGCTTATAAAGGACACTGCTCACCTCTGGGCTGGGTGGGGCCGGCAGGCGCAGCTCCTGTGGAGGGGTCACCTCTGCAACAACACCCGAGATCCTGGCTCTGTCCCACAAGCCCCTTCACTCTCATGGTCAAGAAGCTACGTCCCACCCCACCCTCCAGTGGGTTGGGATACAGGACCTTTATTTGCAACCTATGGAGGTCTTCCCAGAAAAGCCCAGGGGCATGGTGGATACTCACCAGTGATCAGGGGCCCAGGCTCCCAGGCTGTCAGCTTAAGTTCCTCAGGTCCTGGGACCTGGCCTGGAAGTGGCTCTCCTATCCCTTCTACCCTTAAGGGAAATAGGCAAGTGGGTTTAGGACATCCTTCTTAGCACTGACCCCTTACCTGGTACAGGGATTCCTGCCCTTACTGTGCAGGAGCTGGAGGCGAAAGCACGGAAACTACAGTATCACCCTCCATGACACGGGGTTCTTCCTTGGATTCTGCAGAGAGATCAGAGCTCAGAGGGCAGGAAAGAAATGGGAGCACTGCCAAGCCCCAGACTGCTGGTGCTAGGGTTCTGACCATCCAGAGCCAGACGAGCCCTTCGCTTCCTAGGCCTGCCTTCCTGGGATGCATCTAACAAGATAGCTTCATCCTCCTCTGCAATCAGCAGGTCCAAGTCTCGGCGGCTGACCTCCGGAAGATCCTGTTCACCCTGTCAAAAGAGGAAAAGCTTAGGAAGGGGCTCAGTCCCAATTCTGAAAAAAGGCAAGTGGATCTAAGAAGCATGCTACAAGCCCAGGCAGAGAGAAACAGATGCACGGGGCTGAGGCCCCATGTGCTAGGGGATTACTCACCTCGATCTGCAGCATACGTATGGGCTCTGCCTCCTGGAGGGTGATGGCTTCAGGAGATAGCACAGTAACCAAGATCCTGTCTGGAGGGGGAGGGAAGTCACACACCAGCCCCTCTGCCTGTTTTCAAGTTCCCATACTATTTCTCGGTTCAGTGGTGATCAAAAGCATGGACTACAGAGCTGAGTTAAGTTAGATTCTAGTCAGAACCAGTCCAGTCAGTCAACTGGCCTGACCCTGTCTGCATTGCTTTTTTTGTTGTTACCAGGGATTGAACTCAGGGGCACTCGATCCCTGAGCCACATCTCCAGCCCTAATTTGTATTTTATTTAGAGACAGGGTCTCACTGAGTTGCTTAATGCCTTGCTTTGGCTGAGGATCCCTGTTCCACATCCCGAGCCCTATTTTGCATTTTACTTAGTGACAGGGTCTCACTGAGTTGCTTAATGCCTTGCTTTGGCTGAGGATCCCTGAGCCACATCCCGAGCCCTATTTTGCATTTTACTTAGAGAACAGGGTCTCACTGAGTTGCTTAATGCCTTGCTTTGGCTGAGGCTGGCTTTGAACTTGCGACCTTCCTGCCCCAGCCTTCCAAGCTGCTGGGATTACAGGCATGCCCAGCCCCATAGGACTCTTGTGAGACAGTGATAAGTTTCACACATAAAGTGCTCCTCACAGGGCCTGTCTATTAAAAGAAGCTCAAAGATAGCTATTTCTTCAGCTCTTGGACCTTCCGATGCCTCTCACCAGGAAGATTCTCTGCTGACCTGGCTTCCTGGGCTCTGTAGAGACTTCAGGAAGGGTCTTCTCACCAACTCTCTCTGGAGTTGCAGCCTCTAACAGATGTCGAATCTTTGGAGAGGAAATAGAACAAAAGATATGGTTCAGCCCCAATCCTCTGCTTTCCCACTTTCACAGTATTCAATGGTCAGCAGTTGGTAATCTCCCTTTATACCTAATTATTTGGCAGCAGGTCCCAGGGATGGAATCCAGAGCCTCCTCCATGCTAAGCAAATGCTCAGTTACTGAGCTACACCCCTAATTCTTGTGGCATCGATGTTAGCTTGCAATAAATCCACTCACCATCTGTTCTCCTTTCCTCTTCTTCCTGTCCTCACCCCCAAATTATCAAGCCTTTGTCAGTTTGTGCATGAAGCCCTGCATCCTTATGTCAACTGTTGTGGGGGACAGAGGTAAACAGCAAAGATTCTTGATTTTGAGCAGATGGTCTCATGTGGAGACATGTTTCTACATGACCCCAACAAGAGTTGAGGCAAAGGATAAAACAAGCTAGGTGCTGTGGCACATATACCTGTAATCCCATGGCTCAGAAGGCTGAGGCAGGAGGATCACAAATTCAAAGCTAGTCTCAGCAACTTAGTGAGGCCCTATGCAATTCAGTAACACCCTGTCTCAAAACAGAAAGGCTGGGTGTATAGCTCAGTGGTTAAGCTGAGTTCAATCTTTGGTATTAAAAAAAAAAAAAAAAAAAAAAAAAGCATTGAGCTTGGTCTGTAAGTATATGTAGGAACTGACTAGTAGAGAATGAAGAGTGACCATTATAGGCTAGGGACACACTTCTTTTAGATAGGCAAAAAAGTGAATGTTGCATCTTTGGGACATGGACTAAATTGATGTTTGGAAGCCAAGGATACCTCAGGGGCAGCTGAGAGAAAAGTAGGAAGGTGGCTATCTCAGAACTGGGTATGCAGAGTTCCAAATGCTTGTACTGTTTGCAGCCTGGAACCAGGGAACAGGGTGACATTATCTAAGCTGTGGGAGTGTTGAGAATGGATGAAGGAGGACTGGGGTAAGGAACACCAGTGCACAGATGATCAGATGATGAGGAACTGGATTAGAGCCTTGGCAGTGGGAACAATGTGGAAATGAGTGGGGACAGAGCTATCTCCAGCAAGGAGACCATCCTAGCAGGTTGGTCCTGAGGAGGCAAATACAGGGGGCTCTGCCTATATGGACTTACCATGTTAGTGCCCTGCCGCATCTCTTCTGAGGAAGAGCTATAGCAGGCTTTTTCCTGAACCCCAGTTTTAGACAACAGTGATACAGCTCCCCTTCTGTTAAACTTATGTTCTAGAATAACCTCTACCTGAGGGATATCAAAGGGGCTGGGAAGTCTGGGATCCACGGACATCATCCCAAAAAAGGGGTCTGGAGCATCTTCTAGGGTCTCCATTAAGGCCAGGTGGTTGGGAAGCAGCAGACTGGGTCTGGGAGAGAATGTGGGCTTGTCAAGGATGGATGTTGAGATAGGCTGAGGCCAAGAAGAAGATAGGTGCTCCACCCAGTCTGCTGTGATCCCAGTTCCCGTGGGACACTCACAGGTCAGCCTCCACCATATCAATGCGGATCTGCAGTTGGGCGCGGTGCAGGCGCTCCAGGATGTGTTGGATGTCCTCTGTGGGCAGGAAGGACAAAGTAAAGAGCCAGCTTAGCAGAGGGCCACTCAGCTCTGCCGCATCTCTAGGGTTCCCAGCCTTACCAATGAGGTACTGGCATTGCTGAGAGTAGACTCGGATCACACCTATCTGGAGCTGCGCGGAGAGATAGAGGGAGAAACGGGGCCGCGGCAGGCCTGGCATCGGGGGTTGCACTCGCACCAGCACGTAATTGAGGATTTCCTCGCTGGGGGAACAATGTACACAAATAATCTATGCACCCGGCACCCGCCCCACAGCCTTGTCCGCCTCACCACCAGGCCCTCCTTCCTCCTTTTCTGGGCCTTACCAGGTCTTCACTACGTTCACCTTAAGGTACTCACGCTTCACCAATCTGCTGCCGCGCGTAGCTGCCAGCCTGGAGCGGTGGGAAGGTGAGTATGAGAGGAAGCCGTTAGTCTGGGATCCCCGGTTACCTCTCCCGGCATTCCCACCAGTCTGGCCCTCACCAGATAGTGGCAAAGCAGCCAGTGTGGCGCTGAAGCACGTTGGGATAGTAGAACATCGTCCCTCTGGGGTTTCACCCTCGGTTCCACCACTTCCCAATTAGGATCTCAATCGGGATACTTTAGGGCACAAGATTCCAGCACATCAGAGAAAAGTAAGGATTTAGACAGGTGGCACGGTGGGGTGGACCCAGAAAACTAAATTAATGAAGCGATCAACCGCTGCTGGTTAAACAATTAAGGGGGTAACAGCAGATTCGCAGAGTTGGGACGCCTCTCTCCGCCGCACCTAAGTGGGTTCGCACCTAAGTGGGTTAGTCAAACTTACTGAAGCCTTCGGGGTTGGTTTCCAGGTTGGGGATGCGGAGCTCCGAGGGGAAGGCCCCGCGCTGGGAGACAGAGCAGGTCCCCAGGGAGCACAGCGTCCTCTATAGCAGGCCTTCACCTTTGAGGCCAGGGAGACAGGCCGAGCTCCTCAGTCTCACACTCGGTTGGGTCGCTCTCCCGTGGTACTAGGTCTGGCCGCAGAGAGCGCGCTCTGAGGCTTTGCTCCTAGCTCCTGGTTGGGAGGGCGGTGCCAGGACAGCCAATGGGGAGCTGGCGTCTGAGGGGAGCGCTCGTTCCTGGCACCAAGCAGCCTGCTAGGGTTCCAGGCCATAGGGTCATCGAGACAAGACAGCGAACCAATCCAAAGAACCCTGAAGGCCGTTTGGGCATTGTGAAGTGTTCTGGCCAATAGGCTTTCATTCTCGCCTGTAGTAACAAGGACTTCTCTGAGGAGCTTCTCTGGCCAATGAGCGGGAAGCAAACCAGCCTCTAGCTGGCGCCAGGTCTGGTAACAAAGTGTCTCAATTGGTAGGCAAGGTGGGGTCACTTCGGGGGCAACTACCCTACCTGCTTGGGTTGCCAAGGCTTAAGGACGCCTGACACGTGCATAGACCCTGCACTTTCTTCCAAATTCCAAGTCCAATTTTGTGTCCAACTAAGGCCTATGCTATGCTAGAGAGGTCCAGTGTGAGGTGGCCTTAGAGATGCCACAGGTCCAAGAGGAATAAGTCCATCTCACAGGAAATAGCAAGGATCATTTCCTAAAGTTGAACAACTTAAGTTGGGGGCATGCCTCATCTGGTCTTTTTGAGTTATGAATGTTCTTTTGGCTGAAATGGGCTTCAGAGCTTTGTTGAATGCAGTGCATATTTTTCGGTCTATAAAAGCTATTTGGCTCAAACAATTATTTGTGTAACACGAAATGGTATGGGCAGGCGTTTTGGCACATGCCTGTAGTCCTATGCATGTACTTAGGAAGACGAGGCAGAGGATGGAAAGGTTGAGGTCAGCCTGGGCAACTTAATATTCTGTCTCAAAAATAAAAGGGCCTGGGGATGTCCTTTAGGGGTAGAGTGCTTGCATAGCATGAGGCCCTGGGTTCCATTGCCAGCAAACACCTCCTACTACACAATTAGGTAGTATGGTTGTAGTTGTAAATACCCCTTGCTGCTCCTGAGCCTATGACCTTTGCACAGTCATTTCTTTTGAATCTTTTTTGAATCGATTCTTGGCAGGCTCTGGTATAAGACTTTTAGTTCTTGTTGCAGCTGAGTTGACCCTACCTTTTTATAGTCCCCTTCAATTGGGGAACTTTTGAGATTTGGATCTTGTTTTTGTAGGGATTATCAGGCATCCAGAGCAGTGAGTGTTTGTCACATAATTGTGCAGTTGCCCTATATTTACAATCAGAATGTCAATGCTGAAAGGAATTTAGATATCTAGTCCATGTCTACTAGCATGTGTGAGGCTCTAGGTTCTATCCTCACACCCCCAAAACAAAAGAATAACATCAAAAAACACTTGCCTTAGCTATTTAGTTCAAGCCCTGCCTTTACACATGAGAAAGCAGAAATCCACTATGATTGTTTCTTCTAGCCTGTGCAGCTCCCTAGTGAAAGCCTGGTTGGGAATACTGCTCTCTTAAATTCCAGTGTTCCAAATCCCTGTTCCACTGTGATTGGCTAAACTAGTTTCCACATGACACTTACAAATTGTTTCAAGCACTGTACTCAAGTTGTTGATGTTTATAAATAATTTGGGATTCAAAGATGAAGTGGGGGCACCTACCCTGAAGTTGCTCAGAACCTAGTTTAGGAGATGAGCAAAGAACATATATTAATGTGTTCATTCATTCAGCTAGTCATTCAATTTGACAGGTATTAATTATGTGCCTATTCCATGTCTACTATGTGCCAAGTATTCCTCTAGTCATTGGAGATACAGCAAGGAAAAAACAAATCCTTGTTTTCAGGGAAAAGGAAAGGAGAGGATAAATATATATGAAGGCAAATATATATGAAGCAGTGGTCAGTGCTACAATGAAAAATAATGACACAGAAGGAAGACAAAGCCTAATGAGCATAGGAGGATGAGAGCTATTTGGGGAGGGAAATAGCTTCCTCAGGGAGACCCTCTCTGAAGAGATGATATGATTACCTAAAGGAAGAGAGTTTTAGACAAAAAAGAAAAAAAAAAAAAAGCAAGTGCGAAGACCCTAAAGTAAGCCAGGTGTGGTGGTGTGCACACCTGTAATCCCAGTGGCGCGGGAGGCTGAGGTAGAAGGGATGTGAGTTCAAAGCCAGCCTCAGCAAAAGTGAGGTGCTAAGCAACTCAGTGAGACCCTGTCTCTAAATAAAATACAAAATAGGGCTGGGGATGTGGCTCAGGGGTTGAGTGCTCCTGAGTTCAATTCCTGGTACCAAAAAATAAAATAAAAAAGATCCTAGATCCTAAGGTAGAAATGTGTTTGGTGGATTCAAGGAGGCTGCCTAGAGCAAAGCAATGGAGGGAAAGAATGACAAAGGGTGAGGTTGGAGAGAATTGGAACTAGGTGTGATGATGCACATCTGTAATCTCAGCTAACTTGGCTGGGCAGGAGGATCACAAGTTCTAGCCAGTCTCAGCAACTTACCCAGGCATTGCGAAAGTAGTTCGGTAATGGAGCACTTGCCTAGCATGTAGCATGTGCAAGGCAAGTATAACATGTCCCAAGTATGTGGGGGTGCAGGGGATAGAGAGAGAGGCAGAAGGCCACAAAACAGGATGTTGTAAAGGTCTTTTACCCTGAGGGGGTTGGGAGTCAATGGAAAGTTATGAGCAGATTTATATGCCAATGAAGATCTCTGCTGCCTTGAGAATAGGCTGAAGACAGACAAGAGTGGAAAAAGAGATGTGGAAGGAAGCAAAGAAGAGAATTAGAGATCATGGTGGTTTGTTTTGTTTCAAAGTGGTAGTGGTGGAAGCAGAGAGAAGTCAGATTCTGGATATATTTTTAAAAAACAAGATTTACTGATGGACTGGATGTGGGATGAGAGAAGACAGAAGTAAAGGAAATAATTTCAGCAAATTGAGGGCACAAAAAGGTTTGTGCACCTGGGTACTCGGTATCTTTCTCTGCTGCTAGTGCAGATGTCTGTTTAGGCTCTTGACTTCCCAGGAGGAGAATGGATAGACCAAAGGAAAGAGGGAAGTGTAGGAGGCAGAAAGGCTCCAAGGCAGCACTGAGGCTGATAGATTGGGATAGTGAGATCCTAAGAGTGTTTAGGTATCTAGATTTGATCATGAAGGTGAGCCACTGAGGGTTTATAAGAGTGATAGAGCAGGAAGGAGTCTGGAAAACCAATCTGGTATCATGTGCAGGAAAGGGAAAGCTAGAGGCTATGACAAGTCTGGTGAGCAAGTGACCTGGATTGGAATTAGTCTAGTGGAAGTGAATATTCAGAAAAGTGAATGACAGTGGCCATGTAAAGGAAGAACTTCCAGTTTGGTGGTAAAATGAACATGGAGTAAGGGAGAGGAGTGTCAGCCAATTTGGAGTCCACAGATTTCAGCAAACAAGGTGTTGGGAACAAGACATTCTAGGCCAGGTGGTCTTTTACGGGTCTCAGGTGGAACAAGGAATCCAGTCTGGAAGCACTTTTTTTTGTTTGTTTGTTTGTGTTATTGGGAATGAAACCCAGGGCCCCACCCATGCTAGACAAGTATAGTTTACCACTGAGCCATATTCCTAGCCATTATTTTTTTTAGAGGCAGGGTCTTACTAAATTGCCTAGGCTGGCCTCAACATTCTGATCCTCCTCCTCAGCCTCCTGAATTGCTGTGATTATAGGCATGCACCACCATGACCTCCTGTTGGGTGACAGTATACTCTGTGCTGGAGGAAAAGGCATCAGGGTCTGATATGCCCCACAGAGACAGGAGCAACAAGCACAAGAGGTTCAGCAACTCTTCCCTCTCGTCCCTCTATCCCTAGGTCCCAGGGCTTCTAGACCATAGTTTCAGGTCAACCTCAAGTATCTCCTCCTTGCTTAGGCCTCAACCCAACCCAGGCCTGAAGTAGAGGTGTCTAGCAAAAAACTGGAGCCCAGATCTTGCAATGTGAAGATGGTGGCTGTAATGTCTGGCTGTTTGCCTATAGGCCCATCCCCTCTTGGTGGATGATTCCAACCTCTCCCTTATCTTGGTTACCTATTGGGTACCTCTCTGAAGAATGCTAGGTCCAGAACCCACAGAGCCCAGACAGTGTCCCAGCTAGAATGTATGGGTGGAGTAGAGCAAAGGGGCCTAGATATGTCAGGAGGAAAAGAACCCAAGTGCCACCTTCTTCTCCCAACAAATCAGATACTGATTCATCTTTCAATAAAATTTTTATTTTAAATCCTTATTGGAGATGTAGGAAGAAAATGTAAAGTGCTTGGCTTTTGAATTGGAGGTTGGGTGAAAAGGGAAAGGCCCCCTTGAGTTTCTATCGCTTGGAATATCCCAGTTCCTTAGAGATAAAAGAGGGTATGTTTTTTTAAAAGGACAAAAATAATCCTTGAGTTTCTCATGAGCCAGGGTGGGTAAGCAGTTCAAGGACATAATTTACAGCCATGACTATTATCATAAAGGGAAGCAGTAAAACAGAGTGAAGCATGAGTTTATTTCAAAGGAGAAAGGAGGAATAGAGAGGTGAGGCAGCAGGTGGGTCCCCTAGACTACAGCAGGATAAAAGTGGCTGCCTGCTCCTCTTCTCCAGTAAATGTCGGGCAAAGGCCTGCTCCATCTGTACAGGAAGAGATGAGGAACAGGGCTCAGTGAACACAGCAGGACAGACACTACCCCCAGGAGCTCCCTTCCCACAAAGAAGATCCCTTCTTCTTGAATACCTCTTCCCCTCTCCCCCACAGACAGGTTATTCTGCCCCTGCTCTGAACTCACTTGCACTGTGATAAGATTCTGTGAGGTATTGTTGGGGTCAGAGCTCCTCTCCCAGAAATGCAGTGCTACCTGGAACTTGGGTAGGGGGCCCAGGCCCTGGGAGTACCTGTCCAAATCTAAAAGATAAAGGGACAAAGGTTAGAAAGATGGAGAGAGAAGACCGAGTATGATGGAACACACCTGTAACCCCAGTGACTTGGGATGCTGAGACAGGAAACTGCATGTTCAAGGCTAGCCTTGGCAACTTAGTGAGACCCTGTCTCAAAATAAAATAAAAAGGGCTGGGGATATAACTGAGTGATAGAGTACCTGTGGGTCAATCCCCAGTACCAAAAGCGGGGGGAAAAAAAAGAGGAGAGAGAGAGAGAGAGAGAGAGAGAGGGTCCACAGACAAGGAAGGACTATCAAAGAATCCATGTTGGAGAAATAGAGTTGGGAGTGAGGCCACATGGAGACCAATGCCAAAGAAGGAGCTGTGGGACAGGAGGAATGCTATAAACTAAGCTGCTACTTGCCCATGTGCAAATAGGAAAAGGGGCCCGTTCCTCAAAAAGTGTTTAGAGGTAGCAGCTCAACTTGAAAAATTCTCCACTGAGAGTTTAGCATCCTCAAAGGCAGCAGCCCTGGTTGCTAACACCTTTGTTGCTTGCTCACACCCTTCCAGCACTAGGGTACCCACAGATCTGGGAACACCCATACTCTATCTCCTGTGTTCCTGGCCCCATTCCTAAGGTCAGATTTAGAGTTGAATGGAGGCAACTAGAATTACAAGACTGGATGGGAGAGAGGGATAGCTTTAGAGGATAACTGGAGTGTGGCAGAGACAGGGGCAGTGCACCAGGGCATATAAGGTGCACTGGCTCTCCCACACATGCAGAGTTGTGTGTGCCAGTGAGTGTGTAGGAGATGGCCCCAAGGCTCAAAATCTTTGTGCTGACTTGTTCACTCAACTTCATATAATTACAGTATCCTTCAAAGTGATGATGTTCCCCAAAATGTGACTCTCATACTAGGCTCCACCTGAAACTAATCTTCCATGACCTTGGCTAGGGAAGGAGAGCTGCCAGGGATGAGTTTATGACTACACTGGATGTGCACAGGTTACAGTGAGGATCTGCTGGACAGGCTGGTGGCAGGACCCATCAAATCAGACCCAGGGAATATTAAGAGCTAGGGGGCAAGGCCTAAGTACCCAGCTGGAGCAGTCTTACCTCTGCAGAAATAGGTGGTCCTGAAGAGCTCCACACACTTATTGCTGGGTAGCAAATGCGGGCCTGGCCCAGGTGGGGCCTGGGGTGCATTCCAGGAGATGGGGATGGGGCAAAGGCGTTGTACAAAGAGACCTCTGGAGTTACTGGCCACCAAGATGCCTCTCTCAATCTGGCTCAGGAGGCGCTGGATGGGCTCTGATGGGTCAGGCTTGGGAAATACAACCTGTTCCATGCTGCTCCTGGAGTCTGAGAACTCAGCAACAAGGCGGCAGTCCAGGCTGTGCACCTGGGCTTTGCCTACCACACGCCCACTGTAGATGAAGGTGAGCAGCAGCGAGTAGTCTGCGGACAGAACAGCAGAGCTGCACCAGGTCCTGGAGGAGCATGCAGGCTGGAGCAGCCTCTCCTGCCAGGGATACACCTGGTCAACACGGGCTTTAAGAAAACGAAGTAGAGCTTCTTGCCATCTTATGTCCTCATTTTGCTAATGAGGTCCAGAAAGGGAAACCAAACAAAGGCTGGGGAAGACAAAGGAGGCTCTAGGGCTAGGGCAGCAACTGCACTTTCTGAGGTGGCTAGTTAGGGGCTTCCTATTGGGTTTTCTTGTTATTCAGAAAATCAGCTAGCATATGGGTTCACCCATATCAGTACTTAATGCAATTTATAAACTTGAGGATGAGGTCTTGCATTTTACAAGAAGGTCCCTGAAGACTGGGCCTCTGCTGAACCCAAAGAAATCAATGTCTCAACATGGATATCCAGGGAACAGAGCATGTAGGGTGGGGTCTGGCCAAGTACATGGAATTTTCACTGCCTAGAAACCAGTGCCTCTGTCTAAATAAGGTGGGCTCAGTTTGCTGTAACTGGTGGACTAGACATGCATGCAAAGTCAAAGGAAGCAGACCTGAGGGAAAGGGAGCAGGAAAGAGTCAGAAATGCCAAGTACCTGAGTTCAGAGGCGGGAGATGCTCCATGGATACCTGATCCTCTTGAACAGTAGCCTCAGTGGTATCCACACCTGGAAGGGAAGCAGAGACACTGGTTATTCAGAGTGGAACTGGGGAGTCCAAGGGCCATAGGATGTGGCAAGGTAGACAACACAGAGGCAGGGGAGGTAGTACCTTCCTGTGACTCAGGGCTGCTACTTCTGCTGCTGCTGCTTCTACTGTCTGAGTGGCTTGCTTCCCCATTAGTCCTTACCTCCTGCAGATATAGCATCTATCATGAGCCCATTTCTCTAGTTCCTGTACTGCTCTTAGGCCCACCCTTTACCATCACCCCCTAACTCTCCCACCTTTTACCACCACCACCCAGCTCTCACATTACTGAGGGGGTCCTGGAGATAGTTGAGACTGAGTGTGCAATTGTTCGAGGTATCCTCCTCCTCCTCCCTCTCAGAGGACACGGAACTGAGGCGTCTCTTTGATGGTGATTTCTGGGTCTCTGGCTGGGCTGTGGAATTGTTGAGAGGAAAGACAGGAAAAGAAGGTAGAGGAGAGGTCTATAGCAGTGAAAGGATGGGCAGGACTGGAAAGGAAATCTGGATAGCAGCTTCCCAAAGGTAGGGACAGGGCAGACTCTGAGAGGCCTGGGGGAGAACCACCACCTTCCCAAGAGACTCGTATCTCCATCTTTCTGCTCCAGGCAGCTGATTCTAGGAAGGGTTCAACAAGGGAACACTTACCAGGGAGGGTGCCTGGTGGCAGCAGCCGATATACCTTGTAGGGTTCGGCAACATCCATACAGCCTCTCTCAGGAACCTCTTCAAATTCAGGACTCTTGTTGAGGGCACAGCGCAGGCGAGTCTTCCAGACAGCAGGGCCTCCTATGTCGCCCTCCTTGGACTTTCCCTTAAATATAGCCCAGGCCTAGTAAAGAGAGGAAGGAAAGAAGAAACAACATGTCACATGTATCAGCTATCCCTCCAACAGTATTGGCTTTACAGGTGTGCAGCCTGAGCACTTGCATAGGCCCTTAACTCAGATGGGCTTGGAATGGGTTTGTGTTCTGATGTTGCCATTTTGCAATGCTTAATAAATGTTTAATGTGGGCTCTGCATTTTCCTTTTGTACTGGGCTCTGCAAATGACACAGCTGGTTCTACTCTCCAATATGCTCTTTGTCTGAAATCCAGGTAGATAAAGGTGCTCAAGGGGAAGTATGCCATGGTATACTCCATTTCTTGCTTGGGGGGGATGGTGGCTTCCAGGCCCTTCACCTTGAAGAAGGCAGCATCCTGGTCCTCCCGAAAGTCCTGCTTGCCTGCGTGCTTCCAGGGAATCCGGAACATGGTCTTATTTGTGTCATCCCAGCACACTCCTGGGAAATTCCCACTCTCCACTTGCTCTACCACCCAATTCCGGAGCTTTCGCGTAGAACGTGCCCTGCCTGTTGCCATCCTGAGAAATAAGAGGAGCAAGAAGCATCAGAACTAACACTGTGAGAGAACATCTGTTAAGATTCTGACCACTGAGGTCAGTTTTTAACAATAGCTCAGACCCATGCATCTTCTTTTGGCTCTAGACATACCTCTATATTCTCTGAGGCAAAATTATTTTGTTTCTGCTATCACTAACAATTATTATTTTTTAAAAATTCACTGGACATGGTGGCACATGTAATCTCAGCAACTTGTGAGCTGAGGCAGGAGGATCACAAATTCAAGACCAGCCACTGTAACTTAGGGAGTCCTTAAACAACTTAGCTAGATACTGCCTCAAAGCGGAAAAAAAGTGAAAAAGCTGCTCAATGGCTAAGCACCCCTGAGTTCAATTCCCCAGTACCAAGAAGAAAAAGAAAAAGAAAGAAACAAAAAACAAACCAACCTCTAACGTCCGGAGTTGATATTTGGAAGGAAACCATAGGTCTTAATTTCAAGACTTTTCAGATATGTATTTTAGGAGAGAATTCCCTTGATGTTCTGGTCAGAGGCTCTGTCTAGATTGCTAAATTTCTGCAGAAGCTATATCCTTCTGAGATGTCCATCAAACTTTTGCACCTGCCACTCTCACAATTTATCCTTTGACCCCTATCTCTCCTTTGCCCAGGGGCCATGAGGAGGGGGGAGATGGGGTGGAGTTTCAGCATAAGTGGGCAGGGCCAAAAAGCAAGAAAATAAACAGGGTAATTTGAGGTTGGGCCAAGAACCTTCCTCCATAGACAAATGAGTTTTTCTACGGCCCTTGCCTATAGGGGCCTAGGGTACTGGCCCTTATCAGTTTTTCAGTCAGGCCAAACCTCCTACTGACTCTCAGGCTTTTCTCTCTCTGCCTGGCAGAAGCGTCCCAGGAGCCACCAACCCCTACTAGCTCCAGATCCCAGGCAAAAAACCCATCTTGTCTGCTCTTACCTGAATTTCTGTGCTTCAGAGATCCGGGAGCCTTAGCTCTGCTTGAGCCTAAGCAGTCCGATTTCTCCACCCCTCTACAGTCCCCACCCTCTAAGTTTCGATTTCCTCTTGGGAGGTCCTTTTCCCAGAAATCACATGGTCTGAGTTGTAGGGCAACTGGCTACCACTAGGGGGAAGCAACATCTGAGAGCCTCACTGTCAGCAGAGGACCACTTTCTGCAGGCTCAACTCCTGTCTGGCTCCTTCCTCTCCTCTTCTTCCCTCTTACACTCCTTTCTTATATCTAACCTTCTCTGTGTGATGTTGCTACTTCCCCAGTGAGGCCATTTCCTCTGGATCGTTGTGTTGCACATCTGTGTTCCCCCATAGTGCCCTCTTGGGGACCTCAAATACCAGCAGAATTTGATGGAATGATGAAGGGAGAAAGGAACGGAAGAAGCCCAGGCTGGGTGGTTGGATGGGGAGGTCCTCACTTGCCCATCCATATGTCAATTTCTTCCTTGCCCTGGGTCCAGAGTGAATCAGATGGTAGGCTGCAGGGGGCCCTTTAAGCAAACTCTGTTCACCCCCCTTTTCCCTGGTGCCCCTAGATGGTGGGGCCAGGAAGAAGGACCACCAAGAAGCTGGGGCAATAAGATGCCTCTTTATTGGTGCTGGAGCTGTTCCTGAGGGAGCTGGGCCACAAGACCCTCATCAGGACCTTTGCCCTCAGTTACTTCCTCCTGCGGGGGATACTCTGTCCCAAGGGCACTTCTTCCATCAGTTTCTGTAGAAGGAGAAAGGATAATGATAACAGAAGCCTGGAGATCAGAAACAGGTTGGGATAGGAGACTTCCAGAGGGTGGTGTCAAGGGAAAGGCTGGGTGAAGGCTTTACCTGTAACAAGCGGGCTTGGTAGACAGGGGGATCTTCTCCAGCCAGTGGCTGGGGGTGCACATGCAAGTATCGCTCAGTAGCCGTCTCCAGCTCCTCGACCTCATAAAGGGTGGCTGGGTCCAATGAGTGGGCATTGATGAGACTCACAAGATATTCTTTGTAGTGTGCCCTGGGGGTATGAAAGAGCAGACTATTTGTTCTTTTGTTGGCTAATATTTTTTTTTTAATTTTTTTTATTTGTAGATGGACACAATACCTTTATTTTGTTTATTTTTTTATGTGGTGCTGAGGATCGAACCCAGTGCCTCACACATGTTAGGCGAGCACTCTACCACTGAGCCACAACCCCAGCCCTGTTGGCTAATATTAATTGAGTGTGCCTAGCACCTTGATGAACACTGGAATCCTCAGGGAAGCTAGACTAGGCAGAGCCAACCAGAGTATGCTGCCTGCTACTACCCATCCATGCCCTTGTCTACTCTTTGTAGGATCTACTGTTCCCATTTTACTGCCTGGGCATACCCTCACCATTTCTTTCCCCATTTCCAACATCATGCTCCATGCCCTGCCTGGCACTTACTGGCAGAGGCCGGCATAGCCAGGTGGGGTTTCTTTGCCACAAGCTTCATCCCTGAGACCATTGGGAACCTCTTTCTGCTCCATCACTCGGCACCCACCTAAGGGTAAGAGAAGAAACCTTTGGTTAGGAGAAGCTCATTGACCACAAAGCCCCTGGAGAACTGGGATATGCATGCAGCATGGGGAGGAAGCTTCCAGGCAGGGAACTGAAAACAGGGACTCTTGCTCCGGTGGGAGATACTCAGAGACACCATCAGCAGCAGACCAACTCTGATACAGAGGCAGGGACCTTGCTGTTCCTACTTTTATCCAAGCTGACTTTTGGCCCATGAAACAGCTCTCTTGGTCGTTATTTAGCTCCAGCATAACCAGTTAAGAGATCTTACCTCTATCTAGATGATGAGAAGTAAGGCAGGTTAGAATCTTATATAACATTTTTCTGTTGCCCCCAAGGAATCCAAAATAGTGCCCTGCAGCTAGCGAGTCTCATTATTCATGGAGTTAATTAATGAATCATTATCATTTATGAATCATTACCATTTGAGAATGTGAGAAGAAACTCGGCATTAAGGACCACTGCTTTAATGATATTTTACATAAAATAGCTTAGTTGCATAGAGGATATTATTACTCTCATTTTACAGAGGAAGAAACAAGACATGAGGAGGTTAATTAACTTGTCAAAAGGCACTCAAGTGATTCCAGACACAAGACTCCCCACTTTACCTACCACATGGTAGGAGCCAACTCACTACCTTCCCTTCTCAGAGACTGTACTGATACTCACCCCCAGGGACTGTCCGGGCCCCAGCTGGAGGCTCTGTATTAAACATGACGTTATTGTCCTGAGGAAGGGCAAAGACAGATGGGCATTATGTCCCTTGATGCCAGTCACTGTTGCATCTCCTAGCATACATACAGCCTTTTCCATTTTGCCCACCCTGGACTCTGTCTTCTCTTCCTGGGTAACTTGCAAACTCAGCAAGGCTGGGGACCTCTGACCTGAAGCAGTTTCTGAAGACGGACAGCAGTCCAATCCCGAAGGTAGAAGAGACAGTCTCGCGGGTGGTGGCCATGCAGAGACTTTTTCACCCTACAGTTAGGGTCTGGACATTTCTGGTGAAAACCCAGATGGGAGAGGGGTAGTTGGAGACTGTTGGGGTCCTAGACTCTCAAGAACCCCTATGTGAGAGGTAAGGGGGGTGAGGGAGATAGAGACACTGGAGGGTCTGGAGCAAGCAAAGGGGAAAGAGGAGAGAGAAGTACTTTACATCTCACTGACCTCCTCTTCACCTGGGTCACTCCTCAATGGCCTCTGCCCCTCAAACCAATGGCAGCCCCCCACCCTTCACCCTTCTCTTCCTTCCCCATTCTCTGAACTCACATTCTTAGCATAAAAGGCATTGTAGCAGCCACTGCAGAACTGGTGGCGGCACTGGGTACAGTGAAAGTGCATGCAACCTCCTCTGGCCAGTGCGTATGAGAACTTGCATTTGGGGCAGTCTGTAAGGGATACTAGATTAGGGCTGGAGCTGCCACTGCAACTCAAGGCCCTCAAGAAGAGAGCTACTGCCAATGACAGACTATTGAGTAGACAGGTCCAGAGAGGCAGCCTTACCAATGCCATTTTCCTGAAGATACATTGCCAGGCCCTGGGCCTGGTATTCTGGGTCATTTGTGCGTTTCCAGTTCTGGAAATCCTCACAGCTCCGCCCTCGGTGCTGCTCTTCCCACTGGCAGAGGAAAATAGGTTTTGCATGGAAGTTCTATCTAATGCCCTGCCTTTCTTGCTGGATTCCCCACTTATATCCATCCAGTGGTACCTAGCATAGTTTATGTTGCTGCCATCTACCATTTGTTCAATTCCTAAAATTGAGGAGCCATCTTGGTTTCCTCACTTTTTCCCACCACTTCAAATTCATTCAAAACTCTTGTTGTTTTCACCTATCTCAACCCTGTCCCTTTTCTTCATCTTTACTGCTACTGCTACCATCTTACTCCAAGCCATCATTAGATATTGACCTCAATCGCTTGCTTGAATTATTAGTCTCTCTGATACTACTTCTACTCCCCAGTAGCCTGTTCTTCACACTGTAGCCAAAAGACCTTTCAAAGTATAAGTCAGGAAGCATGTTAGTAGTGTGCTAGTTCTGAAGTCGGGTGGTAGGGTTTGGGATATTCATTTTATTATCATCTTTCATAAAAGAGATGCAAGTTTTTAAGTATCATGCTTTAAATGTTTATTTATTTATTTTTTTCATGGTACTGGGGATTGAACCCAGGGACGCTCTACCATTGAGCTATTCTCCTAGTCCTTTTTATTTTGAGATAGGTCTCACTAAGTTGCCCAGGCTGGCCTTGAACTTGAAATCCTTCTGTCTCAGCCTCCCATGTAGCTGGGATTATACACATGCACCACCACACTGGGCTCAAATGCTGAACTTCTTAAAAGATAAATAAGAGCGTCACCCCTTGCCTAGTCTCAGAATAAAAAGCAAATATCTGCCTCACTTGACCTCAAGGGCTATCCTGATCTGGCAGCTACCTTTTCTCCAACTACCTCCCAGGTTCACCCTTGTTCTCAAGATTCCAGCCACACAACACTTTTTCTAACTCTGGCCATTCCCTGGGTTGTTCCTTCTCCCCAAATATTTTCTGCATGGCTTAACTTTCAGGCCTGAGCTTAAACTAAACCATTTTAGAGAAGACTTCTCTGTCTTCATTAGGTCCATGCTCTCATTCCTGTCAGATTCCTACTTGTTTTCTGCATAGAACTTATGCCTATGTATAATTATTTCCCGTCCCCCTTGATTTTCTTCCCTACTTCCTCCTTTCCTTCCTCCTCCCTTTTTCTCCCCACCCCTACCATCTTCCTTTTCTCCTTGTGCCTGGATTCCTACCTCTTATAGCTCAGAGCTTATGTCTATTCTGCCTTCCAAAATACTCCATGAGTCTAATGCAGTACTTAGCAATAGTTTAGCAAATATTTATGAAAGAATGCACATGACTCACCTGGCGCTTGCAGCGCACACAGAAGGTCTGGTGACACTGGGGACATGTTGCCTCCAACTGTTCACGCTCATATATGAAACCAAAGGAACACTGAGTGCAAGAGCATAAAGTTATTTGAGGACCAAGCTGGCATCATCCCCTGTTCCTCCATAGTCAGTTGTTATGGGCAGGGCACTTACCTGGGCACACCACAAGAACTTGGGGTCCCGCATCAGCACACCTTCAGTTAGCTTCTTATGGAACAGTGCATAGGCATCTGGCTCTAAGCTCTCCCGAAGCTGGGGACAGGATGCAGAGGCAGTGGGTAGGTAGGATTCCTATTTGATGCATAGGCACCTGAATTCTAGGGGCTGCAGTACCTGGATGTCAAGGGTAGAGAAGTAGCTGAGCAACTGTGTGTCATCCGTAAGGTCAGGGCGGCCACAGGCAGGACACACCATATCTGTGATATGCTTTTCCTTCACAGCAATGGTGAAGTGTTGGCGGAAGCAGTCAGGACAGATGGTGCATTCACAGGAAATCAGAGCCTGCATCTAGAGAGAGATGGGAAGAAGAAAGGGAGGGAGTAAGAAGCTTTACCCAAGGAAGGGACAGTTGCCAGATGTCCACTGAGAAACTAGGGTCTAATTAACTGGGCAGGGATAGCATCTCCAAATGCCAACATGTGCCAGGTAGGCAACTCAATAACCCAAATGTCTGAGGACAGCTGAGTGGAGGAAAATAGTCAATGGCAAAAGTAAATGGAATAATTTCTCTGAAGGCATTCATTCAATTAAAAGCAAACATACAAAAACCCTTAAAATGACAACACTACAGAGATGAAGAACAGACTAGTGGTTGCTGGGAGACTGAAGGCTGACTACAGAGGGTAGTAAAAGACAATTCCTTTGAGGCAACTATCAATCTGTATCTTCATTTACTTATTTACTTTTTAATTTTTATAGCACTGGGGAGAGAATCTAGGAGTGTTCTATCTCTGAGGTATATCCCCAGCCCTTCTTAACAAAGGGTCTTGCTGAATTGCACAGGCTGGTCTCAACCTCCTGAGTAGCTGGGATTATAAGCATGCACCTTTGTGCTGGCTCAGCAGTCTGTATTTTGATTACAGTGGTGTTTATATGAATTTAAACATGCAGCTTATACAAAATTGCAAAGAACTACACACATTCAAGCAAATAATGAACAATTAGAATATTGTCAGTATATATTTCCCTTCTTTCCTTTTTTTTTTTCAGACCTGTGGATAAACCTAGGGGCACTCTACCACTGAGCTACATCTCCAGTCCTTTTAATTTTTTGAGATAGGATCTCACAAAATTATGAAGCTAACCTTGAACTTGGAATCCTCCTGCTTCCCAAGTAAGATTATAGGTATGCACCAGACCTGTTTTTTTTTTTTTAATATATTTCTTTTTGGTTGTAGATGAACACAATACCTTTATTTTATTTATGTGGTGCTGAGATTTGAACCCACTGCCTCACATATGCTAGGCAAGCACTCTACCACTGAGCCACAGCCTCAACCTTAAGACCTGGCTTATTTCTTGGTCTTGATAATGCACTATAATTATATGTCAGTATTAGAAGGTGGGTGAAGAGTCCATAGAACTCTGTACTATTTTTGCAACTTTCTGTGACTCTACAACTATTTTCAAGTAAAAAATAAAAGCAAAACACAAAGCAAGACTAAACTAGACCATCCTGGCCCAAGAACTGCCATTCTAACCTAGTTTAAGAAGTGGCTCAGGAGATAAGGACCTATTTCTACCAGATGGATTTTCTGCGGGGGAGGGGTACTGGAGATTGAACCCAGGAGTGCTTTTTGTTTTTTGAGATAGGATCTTGATAAATTGCTTAGAACCTCACAAGGCTAGCCTCGGAACTTGTGATCTTCCTGCCTCAGCTTTCTAAGTTGCTGGGAATATAGGTATCCGCCCAGTACCAACTGGATATATTTTTGTTTTTTTTGGTATTAGGTACTGAACCCAGGGGTACTTAATCACTGAGCCACATCCACAGCCCCCCCCTCCTTTTTTTTCTAAATCTTGAGACAAAGTCTCACTATAATTGCCAAGCTGGTCTCAAACTTGTGATCCTTCTGCCTCAGCCTCCCAAGTCAAAATATACAGCTGGTGCTAGCTGTATATTTTCAAGTAAAAAATTAAAGCAAAACACAGAGCAAGACTAGACCATACTGGCCCAAGAACTGCCATTCTGACTAATTTAAGAAGTGCTCTGACATTACAGAATTCTTGGAGCAGTAGTACATCTGTAACCCCAGCTACTTTGGAACCAGGCAGGAAGATTCCAAGTTCAAGGCCAGCCTAGGCAACTTAGACCCTGTCTCAAAATGAATAAAACAAAACAAGACCAAAACAATTACTGTGGGCTGGGGTTGTGGCTCAGTGGTACAGTGCTCGCCTAGCACGTGTGAAGCCCTGGATTCAATCCTCAGCACCACATAAAAATAAATGAATAAAGGTATTGTGTTCAACTACAACTAAAAAATAAATATAAAAAATTACTGTATTGGGCTGGGGATGTGGCTCAAGCGGTAGCGCGCTTGCCTGGCATGTGTGCAGCCCGGGTTCGATCCTCAGCACCACCTACAAAGATATTGTGTCCACTGATAACTAAAAAAAAATAATAATAATAAAAAAATTACTGTATTATTGTTAGTTCTTTTTAGTGTGGCATGATATTGTGGATGTGTTTTCCAGATTTTTACCTTTTAGATACATACACTGAAATATTTACAGATAAACTATATGACACCTGAGATTTGCTTCAAAAGTAATCACATGTACAAAGATGAAATACAAATTGGGCATACACTGGTAATTGCTGAAGCCTGGTGATAAGTACACTGAGGTTGGAGGGGTTGTGGAGATAGGGAATTCACTAACAATTTTCTCTACTTTTTTATGGTGGTTTCCTTTTTTTTTTTTTTTAATGTGGTACTGGGAATTAAACCCAGGGGTGCTCTACCACTGAGTTACATTCCTAATGTAAGATTACATTCCCAATCTTTTTTAAGTTGTATAATTGCTATATAATTTCACTTTGGATCCTAAGTGCTCCCCAAAGGTCCATTTGGTAAAGGCTTGCTCTCCAGGTGGGCA
Source organism: Callospermophilus lateralis (assembly GCF_048772815.1). NCBI lineage: Eukaryota > Metazoa > Chordata > Mammalia > Rodentia > Sciuridae > Callospermophilus > Callospermophilus lateralis. Next base: position 36,649,957 of record NC_135307.1, on the reverse strand, counting down.
CTACTTGGAGAGGGAGATGTGTTCAGGAGGTGGGGCCTAATGGGAGGTCCTTAGGTAACAGAGGAGGTGTGCCCTTGTGGGGACCCTGGTCTCTTCTTTTTCAGCTTTCCTGTGAGGTGTTTTTGCTCTACTACACGTTCCTTCCATGTTGTGCCACCATAGGCAAAAGCAACAGACCAACCAATCATGGGCTGAAACCTCTAAAACTGTGAGCCAAAATAAACCTTTTTAAAAGCTGATTATCTTTGGCTTTTGTTATAGTACTAGAAAGCTGACAAATATAACATCTGAAAATTGCCATAATAGAACATCTAAAGAAATGAAGAAGGCAGGGCTGGGGTTGTGGTTCAGTGGTAGAGTGCTTGCCTAGCACACGTGAGGCACTGGGTTTGATCCTCAGCACCACATAAAAATGAATAAAGATATTGGGTCCACCTACAACTGAAAAACAAATATTAAAAAAAGAAAGAAGGGGCTGGGGATGTGGCTCAAGCGGTGGCGCGCTTGCCTGGCATGCGTTCGGCCCGGGTTCGATCCTCAGCACCACATACAGGCAGGGATGTTGTGTCCACCGAAAATTGGAAAATAAATATTAAAAATAAAATTCTCAGGCTGGGGCTGTAGCTCAGTGGTAGGGCACTTGCCTAGCATGTGTGAGGCACTGGGTTCGATCCTCAGCACCACATAAAAATAAACAAATAAAATAAAGGCATTAAAAAAAAAATTCTCTCTCTCTCTCTCTAAAAAAAAAAAAACAACTCCATTTCCATTAATAATCCCCCCATTCCACTATTCATTCCATGACAACCACCAATCTAATTAAAAAAAAAAAAAAAAAGAAAAAGAAAGAAAGGAAAAAGGCAGCCTGTTCCTGTGCTCCCCTTCTCAGATGCCTTCAGAAGTATCTGGATAACTACAGAAAATAAGAGAGGATCAGATAGGAATGAGGTGGGGGTCCCAAAAGGAATAGTACCATTCTAAGGCCAGATATAGTGGGGAGTGGCTTACTCTGTTGCGGGGCAGAGTCCAACCACACACAGCACATTCCTGGGCAAGCAAGCGCCGCAGGAAGGCCCGGTCCTGGCTTTGTCTTACAGCCTCTACCACATCCAACAATTCATAGTTCCTGGGTGTCTCCTGCAGCAGTGAAAGTGCCAGCTCTGCCCGGCCCCAGCTGGGGAGTGTGTAGACTGCCAAAAGTCGTCTGACAAGGCTCTGTAATGTGATTCAGGTGGAGAAGACAGAAGTGGTAGTAAGATCCCAGGAGATCCTCTCCCTCAGTCTTCCCACTTGCATCTCTAGGTGGGCTCTTGGGCTCCTCATCTACCCCAGCACCTGCTTGTCTGGCCCATCCCAGGACGGAGTGAACTCAGAGCCACTGTCCCAAAGGCGCTGGTGGAAGGGCTCTAGGCGCTGGCGTTGTAGCTCAGTTAAGGCTCGTGCCACGTCACCCCCATGCTGGAACAATGCCTGAAGAGACCCGTCCTCAGGCCCAAAGCCCAGCGACCGGAGCTCTTGCACCTACAAATTGGGAGAAGCGAAAGGAAGTAAAAAGGGAAAAACAAGGGAGAATGTGAGAGACTCTGGGAACCCCAAAGCTGGTACCTTTCTCCTTCGGGTTCTCACACACTCTTCCACAGCTTCATCAAGATTGCCATGACGATCCAGCCAGGCTTTCCGGGCTTCCTGGCAGGAAAAGGCACCCAGTCCTGGGTCCTGCTGTCCAGCCATCTCAGCCACCATCTCCAGCACGTAGGGAAGCTCTGAGCGCAACCACTGTAGGGGTACCTCAGTTCCTGAATATTGCAAAGCTGAGAAGATCTCCTCTGGGCAGGCCCCTGCAGCTTCTCCTTCCTTATGGGATAGTCACACGCAGACAGAAGACCCATCAGCAGGGGTACTCTCACCCTCATTAAAGATGCCGACAGTGGCTCAGACATGCCAGTCACATGACTACTGCACACTATAGTAACTGCCATGTAGGAAGTACTCAATAAGAGACAGATGCTGCTAACAATGACAAGTTTTATAAGAACTCCTATTATAAGTTACAGCATCTTCCTTGCCCCGCCAGTTCAGTCCCACTTCATCCTAGGCCCAGTCCTTACCCGGATCATGATCACTAGCTGGAGACCTTCTTCTCGCATCTTGTCTTGGCGCTGTTTCTCAGGGTTTCCAAAGGAACTGGGCAAGGGGGCACTGAGATGTTGTGGAGGCCCAGGCTTTGGGAGTTCTTTTTTCAAAGAGTTGGCATGGGGCTGGGGGGTATGTTGTTCAGGGATGGGGCTGCTGGTCCGGTTGCACATAGCACACACCCAGCCAGGGCCCGAGTTGCAGAAGGTACAGTGAATACAGTACCAGACTTGAGTCTGGACAGAGGACAGCAAAGAATCCCCCTGCTGGGAAGGTAGAGAAAATTATCCTGTTAACTGGATGGCTGAGGTTCATGATGTAATTAGAGGGAACTGGGGGGAGCTGAAGGAAACAGGGAATGGGAAAGTAGAGAATGATTTGAGGTAAGAAGTACAAATAAAAAAGGCCAGGAAGAGGTTACCTGAAGAGGCTGCAGACAAATTCCAGCATCATGGGAATCTACCACCAAGCTGGGAGGTTGGGCCAGCCGAGGTCGCTCACATATGGCACATAGTACAGCTGCCGCCTCATTCTCAAAGGTACAGCTCTGGCAGGCCCATTGACCTCGTGAAAGCTCAGGTTCTAGGCCTCCAGTTCTTTGGGGATTCTCAATCCCCAACCCCAATACCTTACAGCCTCTGGGCCGATCACAGGCCACACAGAGCACTGTCCAAGGCTCATTTAGCATGGCACAAGCAACACAGTGCCAGGGAAGACAGGCATTTGCAGGATCAGGTGAAGAAAGAAAGTTGTCTCCTAGGGCTAATAGGGAGGTTGAATGTGGCTGTGGTTGAGCTGAGGCAGATAAGCTGTAATAGAAAAGTACATATGATCTGCTGAGGAAGAACCTGGTACCTGGGTCCCTCGCCCCTGGGCACCTTCTTTGCACATGCTGTTTCTATCTCTTGAACATTTAAATGATACTCTAAAGCCCATTTCTCCCAAGTAAATATCTTTAACATAAGGCCTGACTTATGGTAGGTAATTAAAACACTGCCAACTGATTGAGCTTGTCCTTTAGATCTGTATACCATAATAATGTATCTTACTGTGACTGCTACTTGCTTGATATATATGTTTATCATCTCCCTGAGAGCTGTGATTAGCTGCTTATCCTTTATCAACGGTCTTTAATACAGAACCTTGCACACAATAGATAAACAAATAATTTTAAATTCTCTTATTTTCACTCCCACCAAGAAGAGAAAGCCTCTCACCTGGGGCTCAGGTGGGTGGCCTGGAAGGCCCCAGGCAGAGTCTGGCGGAGGTGATGAGCACGCGATGGGTGTCCATGGAACAGGCGGTCACAGGCTGGGCATGAGGCCTGCTTACAGGCTGGACAGTGCAGTGTGCCTGGGGCAGAACCACAGAGAAAGCAGGGACCAGGAGTGGAGTCTGGAAAATAGGAGCCAAAGAACAAAAAATTGTTTATTAAAAAGATCAGGGTATATCTGAGTCTACTATGGATGAAGGCAAATCATAAGACTACTTTTTAGCACATCTGGACCCAATGAAATAATTTTTTTTTTTTTTTAAAGAAAGAGTGAGAGAGAGGAGAGAGAGGGAGAGAGAATTTTAATATTTATTTTTTAGTATTTGGCGGACACAACATCTTTGTCTGTGGTGCTGAGGATCAAACCCGGGCCGCACGCATGCCAGGCGAGCGCGCTACCGCTTGAGCCACATCCCCAGCCCAATGAAATAATTTTAATCACTTTACAAAACAACAAGAGCAACAACAAAGATAACAGAAAAGGTAGAAGGAGGTATCCCCAAATTTCCATCAAAATAGTTATTGTCCCTCCAAAGGATCAATAATACCTGGGGCAGAGGATATGGTAAGGTGGCTAGGAGCAATCTCTCTCAATAGGGGGTCAAACTCTGAAAGTTGCAGGATCTGAGGAAGGACAAGCACAGAATGGGCAAGGGTTTGGGGACCCAGAGTACCACAATTCCTTATTACCTTTGTTCAACAGCACCCTTCCTGCCTTCCTTACATCATCTTCCACTTTGTCTTTTAGCAGCTGCTCCAGGGCCTTCTGTCTTGGATGGGTATTCTGTAAACAAGATAAAAGGGTTCCCACCTAGAGCTCTAGATAGAACAAGACTCTCTAAGACCTGGTTCCCTAACATTCACAGGAAGAACCATCCCAGGAGCTCCCAAACTGTTGTGGGGACAAGACTCATGGTTCAGCAGCACGAGGATCCTCAAAATGACTTTAGTTAGGCTGGACTTAAGGTCTCAGAACTAGAGGAACATCTCACCTGCAACAGCAGGCTGAGTTCTGTCCGAAGCAGCAGTACTTCCAGTGTGACTGTAGCAACCTGATGCTCATCTGGCTCCTCTTGACCTTCTGGGAAGCTCAATCCATCTGGACGTTCCTCTGTATAGCCATACAATCGCAGCACATCTCGGCCCCCCTGCCACACATTCATAACCAGTCACCGCCCTGAAGGCCCTGTTGGCAATAGAACTGGACCACTCCCCATTCAGACTCAGGCCCTTTCTAGCCAACCCGCAGCCCAGATCTAGTCCCCTTCTCCCATAAGGTCCAAGGGTCTCACCTGCACAGCATCTACCGTGCTGCGAAAGACAGGGTTATTAAACTTGACCCCACGCCAGTACCGCGGCCGCTGAGCGCTGAGGAGGTTGCGGCCATATTTCTCCAGGATATTCAGGGCCGTGGACAGAGTATTGAGGTAGATTCGGGGCTGGGAGCAGAGAGCAGACCTGTGAGCCTAGCTCTGGACTCAGGACCTATGTCCTCCTCCCGAGCTGGGTTGGGAGAGCCTGGTCTTACCTCCCCACGGGCGTTGCAGCGGACCAGTCGTGTGGCGTCCAGCTGCAGGTAGCGGGCGGCTGGCGGTAGGGAGGTGACCAGTAGTGGCCGAAGCTGCTCCAGGGAAAATGTCTGTCCACAATCCCTCCTCAGGGCGCTCACCAGCTCCTTGCGGGCAGCCAGGAAGGCTTGCTCCTCCTCCCCGGGCATCCCGAGATAGGAGTCGGCCCCAGCCTCGCCGCCCGCCAGGACCCGGGGCAGTGTGCGCGAGGCCGGAGAGCCACCCCTCGCGCCTGACGTCGGACTCTGCGGCCTGACTAGCTCCCCGCAGCCTCCGGGTATCACTCAAGGCTCGGTCACTCTCGGGTCTCCGGCCCAGGGCCAGGGGTAGTCTGGAACAGGAAGTACTGGGGAAGAGGGCGGGACTGCCACCCCTTTCGGAGGAAGAGGAGGGATTTAGTAAGGAAGGAGGACGTCGGGAAACGACAGGGCGCGGCCTAGAAGGGTAACAGTGTTCCAACCAATGAAGAAGTAAATCGCCAGGCTCCTCCCTCAGCACCTCCCAGCACTTTTCTCAAATTTAAGTGTCCTTCCCCGCCTTTCTACAGGCTGATTTCGCTCCTTCCGGGTAGCCCTAGGCGTGGGGTTAACCTATTTCGCTCACAGCAGCCTTCTATCCCGCGCATTCTGCTACGCTCCGGTTCCCACCGGGGGATTCCAACCTGTCGGGGACCCGATTCTGACCGTCCCTTCTCCTGTTTGTCCTCAAGGCAAGGCGTCCTCTCCGCGCCTGCTCTCTTCCACATCCTGCTAGCCCGCCTCCGCCCCACACCCTCTCTCTTACTATTCTGCCCATCTCTCGGATCCTTCTCCGTTCTCCCTTCGGAGTTCAACCCTCTCGGGCGACCCCAGACACCGGATACCCACTTTCCCTTCTCCCACCCCTCTCCAACCCTGACTTCCCCTGGACTGCCCTCGCCCTAAGCCCCGCCCCTCTCCGAGGAACATCCCCAGTTCCAGTCTCCGCGCCCCTACTCTAGTCCCTCCCTTGGACAGCCTCTGGGTTTGCGACCCAGACAGCACCGCCCCTCCTAGTGGCAACTGGCTGGGAATGGCTGAGGGACTACCTACTTTTTGCAGCCCGACAGAGGGTGTGTGTGTGGGAGGGGGTAAGCCGAAAGGGGGCGGGACTGAGGGGGGCGGGCCTGGACACAGGGAGTGAAAGCGAAAGCCGGGGCTAGAGTCCCGGAGATCGAAGATTTGGCAACTGGAGCAACATGGCCAAGCCTTGTGGGGTGCGCCTGAGTGGGGAGGCCCGAAAACAGGTAATGGGGAACCGGAAACCAGGACGGGGACGGGGAACCCTTCTAATGGAGGCCAAGCTGGGTGCTCTAGGGGACCGAGGCCATGCCAGAGAACTCCCCCAACCTGTCTGTAGTGCTTTCACTTCTGTACGGTAATTTCCAGATTCCTGCCCTTTCACCACTTTCTGTACTGGAGCAGGGACTTCCAAGGAAAACTGGCTTGTGGAAAAGGCCATAGCCACAGTTGGATGGCAACCCTTTGGGGCTGGGATCTTACTCTTGATAACTGAAAAACTCTTAAACTAACATCCGGGTTCTGCTGTCTGCAGGTGGATGTCTTCAGACAAAATCTTTTCCAGGAGGTAAGTCTCTGAATTCAAGTGATTTGGCCCAGAATCTTAGAGCAATACTTGAGTGTCACAACCCCTCAGTGACCCCGAATCCACCCTAGACTTGGTCCCTACTTTCCTTACCAAGTCTACACCCAAGATGAACTCCTAATTATTGATTTCTACCTTTAATTTGACCCTCTAAGAATTCTTCCCCCACTTTCCTCCCCTCTTTTGATGGGGAGGGAAAGGCATGACCCTCAAAGCAGGAACACCTCAGTCCTAAACTTGGTTCTAACACTTACAATCGTGGGCAAGTCCCTTCATTTCCAAGACTTAAGTTTCCTCATTTGTAACCCAGTAATTTCCAAGGGCCTGTCCAGTTTCACTTTTCACACATTTCACTGATGGTCTTCTATGGTTCCCCAAACTTGCAATGTAACCCACAGGCTGAGGAGTTCCTCTACAGATTCTTGCCACAGAAAATCATGTACCTGAGTCAGCTTTTGCACGTGAGTAGTGTGGGTCCCTTCTGCCCCATCCTGTGGCCTCTCCTTTCTGCACACCCTCTTTAACTATCAACTGGGTTCAGCGCACAGAGAACAATTGTGAGTTGTGGATTGAGAGTATCAGAATGGTGTGTAAGGCCTGAGCCCAGATTGCAAAGCAAAGGGCAAATGGAGTGTGTAGAGGGAAGGCTATGACTTAGGGTGAAGGGAAGAGGCTGGGCAGCACTGACACTGAACTCTGTGCAGGAGGACTCCCTCAATGTGGCTGACCTGACCTCCCTCCGGGCCCCTCTGGACATACCCATCCCAGACCCCCCACCTAAGGATGATGAGGTGAGGCACCCGGGGTACAGGGTTTAGACTATAAACCCAACTGAGCTGATAGCCTTTTGGCCTTCATGACTTTTCTAAGGAAAGCTTCTTTACCCCGTTCTTGCCTTAGATGGAAACAGATAAGCAGGAGAAGAAAGAAGGTAATGGAGGAAGGGGTGATCAGGGAAGGGGAAATGACACACTGACTACTAGAGGAGAAAGGGCCCAAATCCCTTCTTTCTCACAGTACCCAAGTGTGGATTTCTCCCCGGGAATGAGAAGGTCCTGGCCCTGCTTGGTCTAGTTAAGCCAGAAGTCTGGACTCTCAAAGAGAAATGTATTCTGGTAAGCCTGGGAACTGGGAGAAGTGGGAAGAGAAAATAAATATCTCCTTCAGAGATGCAAGGCCTTCATCCAGAGACCTTGTCCCAAACAAAGAAACTTCCTTCTGTGCTTTGGGTTTAGATCCCCTTTGTTCTAATTCTGTTAGACCTTTGCTATTACAGTAGCACTCTTGAAATCTGAGACTGCTATATCCACTCTATAACCTCATATTGTACTGCTGTATCAGGTACACAGTGGAGATGATGGAATAGAGTGAATTGGTTTAAAGGTGTGGATCCTAGAGGGAATCTGGGTTCAAATCCTTATTTTCTCACTTACCAAGTTGATAACCCTAAGTCACTTAGACATTCTGTAACTCGGCAGGGGGGGCAGGGGAGACATTCTGTGACTCTGGTATTTTATTGTTAAATGACTACAATAAGAATATATAAGTTGGGCCAGACATAGTGACTCCTAGGGAGGTTGAGACAGAATAATCACAAGATAGAGGCCACCCTTGGTCACTTAACAAAATTCTCTCTCAAAAATAAAAAGTAAAAAGGGCTGGGGATATACCTCAGTAGTAGCGTGCCCTTAGGTTGTATCCACAGTATTGCAAAACACACACACACACACACACACACACACACACACAAATATGCACGTGACAATTAAAAATTAAGTGAAATAAATAATTTATAGCACAAAGCCTGGCATATAATCAGTGCTCAATTAAATAGAGCTGTTATTAGAAAGTGGCATAAGAACCCAGTAGGTTTGTTGAATGATTCTTCCTCTTAATGTAGGTGATCACTTGGATCCAGCATCTGATCCCTAAGATTGAGGATGGAAATGATTTTGGGGTGGCAATCCAGGTAAGAAAAGGGTGACTGAGGACACAGAAAGGAAACTTGGGAGACATAGGAGTTATGCATGAATTAGGTGGAAAGGGAGCTAATGAAGGAGATAGGAGATGAAGTATTCTCTTTGCCTCCCATGTCACCACAGGAGAAGGTGCTGGAGAGGGTGAATGCTGTGAAGACGAAAGTGGAAGCCTTTCAGACAACCATTTCCAAGTGAGGGCTGCTGCATGAAAGGCTGCAAGGACATTCATTTGGGACTGCCAAAGCTAGGCAGTCCTATCAGGGTGATGGGAGATTCTGGGAAGGGAATTTGAATATATCTCCCTGAACACAATCTGTGTTATATCCTTTGCTTGTGACAGGTACTTCTCAGAACGTGGGGATGCTGTGGCCAAGGCCTCCAAGGAGACCCATGTAGTGAGTGCATAGCCCACCAGTCTTTTAGCTGACTGACTATGGGTGGGACTGGAGGTGGGTGGGAAGAGGTCTTCTTCATGACTTTCCCAATGTGGAGAATATTAAACCAAAAATATTTCTCAAAAAAAGTAATTACAAAAATTAACAAAGAAAAAAACCCTGTCCCCTAAAAATTTAAGAAAAAATTACAGAAGAAAGAAAAAGAAAAAGCATTGCCTAGTTTGGGCTTCCACAACCATGACATTTTCTTCTGCCTTATCCTATGGGATACCCTTCCTTGGTGCTGAGTAGGAGCTTATCTTCAATTTACCTATTCCCTATATGAGGAAACCAAACTGATAATCCAGCCTCCCATGGGATTGACTCAGCTTTGCCTCCTGTATCCTAGATGGATTACCGGGCCTTAGTGCATGAGCGAGATGAGGCAGCCTATGGGGAGCTCAGGGCCATGGTTCTGGACCTCAGGGCCTTCTATGTGAGTGTGGAATAGACTCCTAAGGGAGGTGGATGGATGGGGTGGTGCTGGAGGCTAAGAACCTAACTCCTGCTTTTCTGCCCTTCCTGCAGGCTGAGCTTTATCATATCATCAGCAGCAACCTAGAGAAAATTGTCAACCCAAAGGGTGAAGAGAAACCATCTATGTACTGAGATGGAAAATAAATGACCTATACTGTGTGATTATCTGTGGTGTATCATTGATTTGAAGCACATTCATTGAGTGCTGAGGTGAATGTGGTGGGAATGGGAAAAAGTACCAGGAAGACAAAAATGAATTAAGTGCTCATTTTCTTCTTAAGAGGTCTTCTTAAAGAACAGGGTGGAAATTGTTATATGCCATGCAGATAATCCACATTTTGGAGTATCACAGAGTTATTTCCATCTAGTGGTCTTATGTTTCATGATAAAAACACATCTGAACAGAGCTCTTACAGAAATAATCAAGTTTTAGATAGATGGGAAAGCTATGTGGCTGAGGTCCAGAAATACAAACCAAATGAAAATCCTTAGCTCATAGCAAGCCTGGAAAGAGAATGTTGTTTCCCTGGGAGGATTAAGGGCGAATAGCTGAACTTCTTAAGGGCTGGCAGAGGGGGAAAGTCCTTCAAAGCCATTGTGATAAAGTTAATGTATCACAGATCATTATGAGAACAATGATTTGTAAAGTTTTTTTTTTTTTTTTTTGGTCTCTTTTACTCGATTTCAGCTATTTGCTTTCTTTGTAATTGCCTTTTGGTATTCAGCTCTGAAAAGGTGGTAGAGACAAGGGTCCTCTGCTGTGATCTTTGCTATAAACTCTATAGGACTGTTCTTTAATCTAGGGCCTTGTCCCGGTTTTTTTTTTTTTTTATGTTTATATTTTAGTTATAGGTGGACACTATCAATTTTTATGTGGTGCTGAGGATCAAACTCAGTGCCTCACGCATGCTAGGCAAGCGCTCTACCTTTAAGCCACAACCCTAGACCCCTTGTTCCGTTTTAAAATATGGAATAAGAATGCTCCATAGCATTTGACAGTTTGGAAGTCCATCTATATCTACGTCTTTATATATCTCATTTATAATAGGAGCAAGGGAGTCGGCTTTTTCCCCACCTTCAAAGATCCTCTGTTGCCTGATTGCAGGCACCCAGCTAGTTCTGAGGGGATCATTGGAGAGATAACAGGTAATCCGCAGAGCCAACCAGCAATCAAGAGCAAAAGTCGGGTAGCCCAACCAAGAAGCGCGTGGTTTCCTTTCTTTCACTTCTGCGCATTACTTCCTCCTCGCCCGAGGCAAGGGCGGGGCAAGACTAGAGCGCGGTCGTTGATTGGACAAAATGAGATCCTCTAGACCTATCAAAGAGCGGAACTTGGGCGGGACTCAAGCGTGTACTTCTAGGAGCCAGCGCGGACCTGAGCCTGTCGCTGGGGGCCGAAAGGAGGAGCTTGGCGTGGCGGGATGCGATCGCCACCGCCTTCTCCGCCACGCTGGGGGCGGGCTCCCGACCTAGATCTCCCTGAGTCCGTCGGCTGCCTTCCAGACGTGTCATCATCACGGTCAAATCTAAGTGATAGGGCACCGGGAAAGGCCAAGCTCGCCTGCGCGGGGTGGAGAAATCACACTAATCCGGTTTACTGCGTCCCAGCAGGTCCCGCTTGTCATGGGGGAGGTGGAAATCTCGGCCCGGGCCTACGTGAAGATGTGCCTGCACGCGGCCCGGTACCCGCACGCTGCGGTCAATGGACTATTGCTGGCGCCAGCGCCGCGGGCTGGAGAATGTCTGTGCCTCACCGATTGTGTGCCCCTTTTCCACAGCCACCTGGCCTTGTCCGTCATGCTGGAGGTCGCTCTCAACCAGGTGTCACTACGGGGCACATATCCCCAACCCCGACCCTCTGGCTAGTCTCCTAACACCATTAGCTCAAGTCCATGCCCAGCCCCTTGGCAGCAATGCGCACCCACAGAGCCAGCAGCATGGTTTAGTTACTGATGGCTCCTTTCCCACGACAGGTGGACGTGTGGGGCACACAGGCCGGTCTGGTGGTGGCTGGGTACTACCATGCCAATGCAGCTCTGGATGACCAGAGGTGAGTGGGGTAGTCAGAAGTAGAAGGCAAAGGATTATGGAGATTGTGGGTGGGATGTAAATGAACTAATGTCATTCATTCCATCTTTCTTTCATCAAACGCTCAGGAGCAGGGTCTGTACATCAGGCACTATGCTGGATAGTAGAGTAAGGAGATATAAAGATAAATAAGACCTTCCCTGGAGGGGCTGCCACATGGGTGGGAAGGACAACTGTGTTTCAACAAGATGGGGCTGATCTTGCTTTAACTGAGGTGTCACCCAAGTGCTGCAAGAACACAGAGGAACCCTAACCAGCAACTTAGAAAAAAACCCCTTGATATATGTAACTATATATGTTTATATATATATCACATATATAAATCAAGTTAGAAATACTGTTTTCTAATTTGCCTTTCTCCCTCACTTAATAAATATTTGACATCTTTTGATCTCCACACCAAGATCTGCTTTAACACAACAGCTATAGTATATGAATATGGATATACCATAATTTATTTAAACATTGAGGTTATCTCCATGTTGAGACTTTTCTATTACTACAGTTAATTCTTTTTTCTTTCTTTCTTTTTTTTTGTGGTGCTGGGGAATGAACCCAGGGCCTTGTGCATGCGAAGCAAGTAGGCAAGTACTCTACCAACTAAGCTATATCACCAGCCCTACTACTGTTAATTCTTTATAAATCGACTCTCTTGGTTAGCATATGCTAAATATTACACTTTCAATTTGGATGGTTTATGCCAAATTACCCTCCAAAAGACCACCTTTGATTTCTGCTCTCACCAGCAGTGTCTGAGCACCTATTTCCCACAGCACTCAAGCATCAAGCAATCCTTCATCAAGCATCCAGCAGGCCCACCCCCCTCAGGCCAGCTACAGGGAAAGTCCACAACTACGACCACATCTATGAGACCTGGGAAGCCCAGCTCAAATGGATGGGGTCTGCCCACAGTTGGCTGCTCACTCTGATCTTCCCTCTACACAGCCCTGGGCCCCTGGCCTTGAAAATTGCTGGGCGAATTGCAGAATTCTTTCCTGATGCAGTACTTATTATGGTGAGGCTTGGGTTTCAAGATGGGGAGGTGGAGAGAGTCAGGAAGGAGATCCTTGAAACTCTTACCTGCCCTTCTTTGTCCACCCAGTTGGATAATCAGAAACTGGTTCCTCAGCCTCGAGTGCCTCCAGTCATCGTCCTAGAGAACCAAGGTCTCCGCTGGGTCCCCAAGGACAAGAACTTGTGAGTGCCCCACTCCCTCCACCTCATCTTAGAAGCCCAAGGTTCCTGGACCTTCTCTGTCCTTGGTCTTTCTTCTTCTCAAAACCCACCTTCTCTTAAGTCAGTGTCTGGCCCCACTGTCCTGATGTTTGACTTCAGTGGGGTTTTCTATTTCAGAGTGATGTGGAGGGACTGGGAAGAGTCACGGCAAATGGTGGGAGCACTACTAGAGGGCCGGGCCCACCAACACCTTGTGGACTTTGACTGCCACCTTGATGACATCCGGCAGGATTGGACCAACCAACAGCTGAACATCCAAATTACCCAGTGGGTTGGTTCCACAAATGAAAATGTCTGAGCTAGGACCAGAGGGTTCAGGATCCAATAAAGAGACTTGGGCTGGTGGGCAACAGTATGACTATATTTATTGTGCCTGGGAGGCAAAGTGAGGAAGAAATCTCAATGGTAGGAAGGTAAGGGAAAGTCTGGAATCCCTGGTAAAAAGCAGGAAGGTCTCTGCTGTACTCATCACAGAATGAGAGAGAAGTCTCTCAATAGATCATTCCCTTTGTTTCTCCTCGGGGCTTCTTGAGCTTCTCAAAGTTCTTCAGGATGATGTCATATAATACAGCCTATAGAGCCAGAGAGGAGTGAGGGTCAGTCACATGGTTCTGTACCCTACTTCTAGCTTGTGGAGAGGCCAAACTTTTGTCATTGTTGACACTTAGCCTGCAAGGTCAGGGAGTAGATGGCCTAGGAAAGGGGTCTGCCCACCCCTGCCCAGCCCTTGCCCCCTCACATAAGCGTTGCGGATCTCCATGACCATCAGCCGAATGTCCCGGTACTCTGCTTCATCCAACTCATGGACCAGCTGCCGATAATCACCCTGTGGAAACTCAGGGTCAGACCTGATTTGAAATGTGTACTTCCTCCATGCACCCTGACCTGGATATCACCTACCACATGAGGCTGTTTAGCTGCTTTGGTAACTGCATCACCACGCTCAGAGAAATACCTGTGGATAGGAGTATTATGTATGGAGTGGAAGAAGGAGAAAGTCCAGGCCTATTTCCCCAAACAAACAGAGTGTGTACAGGGGTGCAGGTGGCTGGTCACTCACTTAGAGATTTGAGTGTGGAAGCCTTCCAGCTTGGTGTGAAGGCTAGTCATCAGCTCAAATACCTTCTCCTAGGGAAAGAAAGCATGGTTGTGCATGTGTGGGGTGGTAGGGAAAAGATATACAAGTTATACAGGAAGATTGTGGGTAGGGTGATGCTCTTACCTGGACAGCCACTCCAAAATTATTCCCATCCTCAATCCGAGGTATCTGTAGCTGCAACCATGTAGTGACCTGGAGGGAGGGAATAGCATCAAAACCACATCTGCTCACATCCAATCCCAGGTTCCCATCTTCCCTTGCCTCCTTCATTTGCTGTGTCTTTTCCTGCTGAGACCTAGCAAGTGTCATGCCCTAACTGTTGGACCAAGAGCACAAAGGGTTTCACATGAAGGCAGGAAGGTAGAAGTGGGAGGGCTCACCAGGTTGAGTTGCTCAATGACATCCTTGATTTCAGGTTTCAGACGTTGCAGGAGGACCACAATCTTCTCATTGCAGTTCACTGGGCCACAGGGAGGACCTAGAAAGTGAGCAAGGGGTCAGTTACATGGCAGCCTGTGTGGAAAGGAGTCCTTCGGAAGGAGCTCCTGCAGCTTGGGACCCAACTGGTTTTCACTACATAAATTTCAAGTACCTTTGTCTTCATCTTCCCCTTTCTTCTTCTCATCCTTATCTTCCTTCTGTAGGGAAAGAAGGGCTCTTTGGAGACAGAACTAAAGCTGATGATTTTCCCCATAGTTAGGCCCCTCCTCCCAGGTCTCCTAGCTTGCCTCCTGCTGTTTCTTCCGATCCTCCTTCTCTTTGTCCTTGACTGGATCAGGCACTGGGATGTCCAAAGGGGCCTTCAAATTGCTCAGGTTGGCTTCATTGAGAGCTGGTTCCTGGGTGCAGGGTTGGAGGAAGACTGGAGATGAGGATATCCCTCTCAAGGCCCACCAGACTCTCCTCTTGGCCCCCACTCTCTAGTTCCCTGCCCTGATACCTTTAAAAATGCATCCAACTCAGAAATCTTCTTGGGGAAATAGCTCCCGAGCAGGTTCTCTGTCTGTGTTTGAGGTGGGGGTGGAGGAGGATGGGGTTCAGATTCAAATGCCTTTACAAGGCAGTGAGCCTGGGGTGACACTGCCCAGCAAGGGATGGCTGAGCAGCAAGAGCTGGGTAGAGAAGGGTTGCTGATGGGGCAGGTCTTACCTTGGTACACAGGTCTTCACGAAACACATCCACCTGTGGGGCACAGGCAACACTTCAGAAAGGTGGCTTAAGGCCAATGTATTTGGGCACAGAGTTGTGTGAGAGATGGAGTGGATCCCTCCAAAGTGACACCTGAAGATGGGGGATGGGTCCCTGTGAGGGTGGACTGGAGTGGTGGAGGAGGGGATCTCTGCAGACCTGGATATGGGGAGGGTGAAGAGGATCCCTGTGAAGCTGGATTTGGGGGATGAGAACATTCCTGGCAGTGAATGGTGACAGGTTTGCATCTCTCTAGATGAAATGCAAAGGCCCTGGGGTCGCCTGGGTTGTGTGAGGAGGAGTGTGAAGAGAGCCCTCTGTCAGTGGGCTGGGATGGAGTGTCCCACAGAATGAGATCTGAAGCCCTTTCTAAGGGAAAGACCGCGGTGGCAAGGGCAGGTCTGGCGCCCCAATTGTGTGTGGCCCCGGGGTTCTGGGCCAGTGGACTTCCCCTCCTGTCCTGTTCTCTGCTTCACCTCACTCCGCTGAAGCATGGCCACCTCGCCTCTCCCGGGGCTCAGGTGCTTGGGGCACGTAGCCCCCACACAGGTGGCGGCTGGGCAGCGGGCCAGGGGCCGGGGGCGGGTCAGGGGAACCCTCAGCGTCTCCGAGCCACGCCTCCCCAGTGGCCAGTGCTCCAACCCGCGGCGCTCACCTTGGCTTGGGCTTCAGGCTGGACCCTGAGTGTGGCCATGGCCGGGGCGAGGGGCCTCGCGCCGCACGAGGAGCCGGGAGTGGGCACCGGGAAGGGAAAGCGAAAGCAGCGCTCGCTCGCAACCCGCACGGCCTTCCTGGGTACTGGGGAGTGGAAGGACTGGAGGAGGCGGGGACTGCCCGGGAGTGGGGCGGGGCGGACCGCGCAGGAAGGCAGCTGAAGCTGGGCTCCCCCTAGAGCCCAAAAGGAGTGCTTCCTCCCGGTTCCTCCGCCTCTCCGCCCAGCTCCGGTTCCCGCCTCCCAAGGCTGGCCTTCCAGTCTCGTATCTCCACCCGCCTCTCACTGCCAGCCTTCTGCCTCCGCCCCTCCAGCCTCTCTCTGCCCGGCCTCCCATCTCCCTTCCTCTGCTACCGGCTCTGTTCTTCCCCTGCTCGGCCTGGAACAATAAATCTTATTTGGTATTCTTGCATTTTTTTTTTTTCTAAAATGGAACAAAGCCTGGCATCTCTTCCCTAGCCTCTCCAGTATGGTCCCCTGGCTACATGGGCATCCTCTGTCCCACCAATCCATATTCAGACATTGACACCATGCCTACTCAAGCCATTATCTGCTCCCCTCGGGACCCGAGCTGCAGGCTCCATTCCTCTATGACCTGCTCTTGCAGAGCAACAGGTTTGTGTCTCTCTAGATGAAATGCAAAGGCCCTACCTGACACTTGTCTCCCCTTCAAGTTCATTTTCTATTTCTTTCCGCCTCATTCATTACACTTGCAAATACTTGGGTTTTTCATTTGTCTTTCAAAGGCCTCTTGTTCATTTTTGCCTCAGATAATTTGCCCTTGAGAAACCCTTTGCCTCAAACACCCTTCCCTTGGATGTTGACATTCAATTCTCAGATCAGCTGTTTCCTCTTCAAGGAGATCTTTCTTCATTATCCCTTATAAAGTACTTCTCTCCAAGCTTCTGTTATAAATCAGTGTTCTAGTGCCTTCATAGCACTTATCTCTGATATTAGCCAGTTTGTGGTGTGTGTGTGTGTGTGTGTGTGTGTGTGTGTTTGTGTGTGGTTAAGAGAGGGTAATGTAGTGGTTTAAACTAGGGCTAAGCAATCTTTTTTTTTTTTTTTTTTTCCCTGTAAGAAATTAGATGGTAAATATTTCAGGCTTTCTGGGCCTTACTGTGTCTGTAGCAACTACTCAATTCTGCCATTGTAACACAAAAGCAGACTATATAAATGAATTAGTGTGGCTAGGTTCCAATAAAAATTTATGGACACTAGAATTATAGTTTTATATAATTTAAATGTGCCATGAAATGTTATTCTTTGATTTTTTTTAGCCACTTAAAAATGGAAAAATCAGATGCTGCCATACATGACTGCAATCTCAGCCGCTAGGGAGGATGAGGCAGGAGGATCAAAAATTTGAGGACAGACTCAGCAACTTAGCAAAGCTCTGCCTTAAAATAAAAAATGAAAGGGTGTGTATAGGTCAGTGGTAGAGCGCCCCTGGGTTCAATCCCCAGGGAGTTGGGGGAGCCGGAAGTAAACCACTTTTCGTTCGCAGGCCATACAACAACTGGCCACAGGAGGGCAGTAATTGGCTAATCCCTGGTTTAGGGCACAGCCATTGCACCGGTATTGCCTGGGTTTCTATTCCTGTCTCCTCAATACCTGTGAACAAATTACCTAGCCTCTGTGCCTGGGTTTCTGCAATTGTGAAAGAGGAACACTACTAAATCAACCTGATAGTGTTGTTGCGAGGACTAAATGCATTAATTTATATAAAAACTTATAGACATTTAGACATTGTTAAATAAATGAGCACAGAGATACCCTATGAGGAAGACAGAGATAGGAAGTGTTCCTTTATGGGGTCCCCAGAGAGGCAGCCCCTTGAAGATAGTGGAGAGGAGATTTAGTGGAGAAATTAGAAAAAATAAATAAATTAGGCTGGAGAGAAGCACCTACTCAGGGAGGGTGATATACACACCTAAGGACACTATCATCTGCCTTTGCAGCACCATCCCTTGAAACCACAGCCCCAGAGAGCCAGAAGTCTGCAGACCAGGAGACTGAAAGGACAGAGGAGGAATGGAGGTCATGTACAAAGAAGGATATTCAAGGCTGATGACAGAAGGAATAGTTGAGGAGCCCCAGTGACTATTCAGACCCCTTTCTTATCCTTACCAGGACCCAAAGGAACAATGAGAGGAGACAGAGCTAGGCCTGATGTGCCTTTATTTCTTTCAGTTATGCTTGCGGCTAGAGCGGGGGTGAGGGAAAAGCCCATGGCCTGGGCTCCCTGGAGACCAGGGCTGATGATACCAGCTACCATAGGTAAGGTACCAGGCAAAGGTGCCTACTGCGGCACCCACCACCTTGTGAGTGTACTGGTGGAAATAGATGACGGTACAGAGCAGCAAGAAGTTCCAGAGGCCCAGCAGAAGCACGTTGAGCAGGAAGACCAGGCGCAGGGGGGTGCCAGCAGGCAGCCCATGGGCCAGGTACTTGGCAAACACTGCTGCTTCCTCAGCCATAAGCAGGCAGCAGAAGGTGAGCAGGAAAGTGTGGGAAGAGACGGTGTAGCCCCGCCACTGGTGGCCTGCAGCCAGGCAGCTGCGGCGGTCAGGTAGCTCGTGAAGCAGCAGGCCCTGGGGCAGAGGCTCGAAGCAGGAACCAGTCAGGTCTTCGATGAGCAGGAAGGCCCGGCCGGCCCCCCTCCACACTGCTGCCCCCACCACCAGTCTGCTCAGGTGCCTGGCAGTCACTGCCACTCTCCGTGTAGCCAGGAACACCACCAGCAGCACAAAGCCCCCCAGGAAGGTGCATGTCCAGCCCCAGGCTGAATTCACAAACTTGCTGTGGGCAGAGAAGAGAGAAGGCTACTGAGACCCCTCCCCCCACCTCACCTCCCCATCCTGGTCAATGTTCCCATCATTGGTCTGTCCCCAGTTCTACACATCATCACTGGTTCTCCTGCCCATGTCCTTTATAGCCCCCAGCCATTTAAACGTCACTATCCCTTTAGAGGACCACTGAGCATTCTAGGGTCCACATTTCCTCTTCAGTTCTACTCCTGCCCCTACCCTGTACCCCCACACTGTCCCCCTCCCCCTCCCTCTGACCTTCTCCTCAACCTTCTGTACTATTTTTAGAGTTCAGACTGGCAGCAGAACAGAAACCTAGAGAAAGGAGCCGGGTCCCATGCCCTTATGTGGACTCACATGTTGAAGAAGTTGCCGTGGCTGGCGAAGATAGTCCGAGGGTTGACGTGGAACTGTAAAAGGGGCCCAAAGATGACCACCGCTGCCAACCAGGCATGGTAGAGGCGCCGTAAGCAGGGGCTTCCCAAAAGGCGGGCAGCCTGTTCACTTCCAAAGTACAGCAAGGCAGAGGCTACCCAGAGGAGCACCTTCACCAGGCAGCCCAGCAGTGCCCGGATTCGGGTCCCAGCCCCCGGCCCTGCCCCCACCACCGGCCCCCGCTCCATGTTCCCTCCCCTCCCCACTAACTGCCTGCTCTGCTGGGCAGCTGAGGAGGGGCTGATGGCCCCCCCTCCTCGCTGGGGCAAGGACAGGCAGTGACAGGTGTGGCAGACACAGGGCAGAGCCCTGTTGGCAGCTGGCAGGCGGGGGAGAGGGGCGGGGGGTAGTAAGGGGCCAGGGTGAAGGGCTGTCACGTCAGCAGGGTCCTGGCCTCGGGTGTGTGATAGTGTGTGTCCTGACAGCAGCCTGAGTCCTTTCCTATTAGCCCTGTGTCCTTAGCTCCCTCCAATTACATTCTAATTCATGTCTCGGGACCAGGCCTACTGTTCAGGGCTGTCATGTCTACAGCTGCTTGAGTGTGCCTGCCTTAGTTTGGTCATCCCAAATCCCTCTACCCTGTACCCGACTCCACAGGGAAATAAGAGGTCATGAAGTTAAAACTAACCAAATTTTAAAAGTCATTCAAACAAATCTGTGTCTGTCTTATTATCAGTGTGGTCTAGTCCTCCTGGGGTTCTGGGAAGCAAGGTGGGTGTGCACAATAGTGTCCCCTTTAGGTTGCAGAAAGCCTATCAACTGTGGTGTCCACTTCAGTGAACTGTGACCCCTGGACTGAGGGGGCTCTAAAGGGTTAATTTAGCCCAGGGCTGCTGTGCAAACCAATGGTTGTGCAATGAATGCACAAGGGAGCACATCTGATGGGGCACCATTTGTGTTTATGATAATGACCAACAGAAGAAATTCAAATGTTCTGAGAAAGGCATCTTGTGTGAAATGATTAGTAGCCCAGGTTAGACTCTCAGAACCCCAAAGATGAGGTTTATTCTCAGGTCACAGGGGCACAGGTGACCCTAGAAAAAAAGAAATCCCCAGTCTGGACAATTCTTCAAAACATTAGGTTTACTCAGTTGTGATAGTGAATACCTATAATCTTACTGACTAGGGAGGCTGAGGCAGGAGGATGGCAAATTTTAGGCCAGCTTCAGCAATTTAGCGAGGCTCTAAGCAATTAAGTGAGACCCTGACTCAAAAAAGGGTTGAGGATGTAGCTCAGTGGGGGTAAAGCACCCCTGGTTTAAATCCCTGATACCCCAAACAAAACAAATAAACAAAATCTTTAGTTTCATTTGGATGTGGTGGTACAAGCCTATAATCCCAGTGATTTGGGAGGTTGAGGCAGAAGGATCCTAAATTAGAGATCAGACTCAGCAACTTAAATAAAAAATAAAAAGGGCTGGAGATCTAGCATGGTGGTAGAGTGCCCTTAGATTCAATCCCCAATACCAAAATCAAACAAACAAATAAAAACTTTAGGTTTTGTCCTCAACCAATTACCCTGAGCCTCAGGGTTGCCAGTCTGGGCCTCCTAAACCCACCACTGGGCTGGAGCAGCAAGAGAGCAACTGACCCAAGAAGTCCCTGTTATTCAGTAACTATTTCAAGATCACTTTTTTTGTCTTCCTTCTTCATTCCTCAAAACTGATGGTGGGCTTTCAGAGCACAGCAGAGGCCCATGAGGCAGTGAAATAAATGAGCAAGAAAGGTTCCCCAGATTGTGTCCTAACAGTGACTTTGACTTTGGGAAAATCTGCCAATCCTTCTCTGTACACAGGGCCCTCATCTATAAATTGATCAAGATAGATTAGATAATCAGTGAAGTACCTTCCAAATCCTAAAATCCCAAACTTCAACAGAGTGGCCTTCATATCTCTTTGCTCAGACACTATAAGAATTTTGAAGACCTACAGACCTCCTCACACATTTTTTAAGTTGGACATGAAATGTTCCATTTGTGATTCTGAATAGTTGAAAAAGACATACATAGCTTCCAGTGTATTTTATCTGCTGACATTTGAAAATAAAGCTATCACTTTTCTTTTTCTTGCAGTACTGGGGATGGAACCCAGGGCTTCATGTATACTAGGCAAGTGCTCTACAACTGAATTACATCGCCAGCCCTATATTACTCTTTTACAGGTGTCCAGTGGAATCTAAACACTACAGTAATGAAATATCTCATCATTATCCACTTTAAAAACATGTGAGAAGATATTAAATCAGAGATCATATTTCTTTTCTATATTCCCCACAAAATTTATCTTAATGTTTTTATGCTGGAAAGTCTTTTATTGGCCATTTGTCACATTCTTTGCAAAAAAGCATATGATTTAAATTTTAATTAAAAATTTTTCCTGTGATCATGAAGTCCTAAAACTTTTTTCCTTCTGGACTGAATTTTCATTATAATTGTTAGTAGTACAAAATATACAATTAGTATTAAAAACAGTTTACACAGTTCAATAACATAAAATCATACTGAAAATGCCTGAGAGGATGGATGGTCCCTGAGACCTTGATCAGATGAGGCTTTGGGGATACTGATTTTAATTTGCCTCTTAATTTGGCACCTGGAATTAATAGATTCTGGGTGAGCTGGGAGGGATCCTGGTGGTGAAGTGATGGGGGAGGACTGAAAGGGCAGGTGGGAAAGGAGATCTGGCATGATAGTTTCACACTAGGTAGATTAATCTAAGGAATAAGAACATGTAGAGGCTGAGGAACTGGACAGTTATCTTTTAATAGTATCTATTTGGGGCCAGGCATGATGGCTACTCCTGTATTCCCAGCTACTTGGGAAGCTGAGGCAGAAGAATCACTTGGGTCCAGGAGTTTTGAGATCAGCTTGGGTAATGTGGTGAGACCTCACCTCACAACAAAAACACCATACCTATCTAGCTCTTAAATAGGTACCCCTTTTACCCTTTGCTGTGAGAATCCCTGGAAGTGTACACCTGGGTTTCTAAATTGCCTTAGAGAGCAAGACATGCTGTGGGGAAAGATCTCATCAGAGCCAGATGTGAAACAATCTCACTCAGCCTTCAGTTTCCTCTGAGGCCTGAAGTTCTGAATGGTAGGCATCCACATGGGGTTTTCTCTGGCTCTGTGTTCACTCACCACCTCTTGTGAAGACTGGAGCAGCTCTAGAACAGAGCTATTCACAGTATTCCTGGGCTGTAACAAAAACTGTGCTTATCTTCTGCTGTCTCCTGGGAAGTTTCTGAGTTTGACAGGGAGACCCTGTTGCAAAGCTCAGTTAATAAACAATTTTAGCATTTTCTTTTCTCATAGGGTGTCAAAAGGATGTTTTCTTCTACTGAGGAACATACCTGAAGGCTTTGTTGAAACTGTTAAAGTGAGAGGATAAAAGAACTAGATATGAAAAAGAAACAGTGAGCAGAGACACTGAGCCAGGTTCCCACAGAGGATTTATTGAGGGAGCCAAAGCCAGTGAAAGGACAAAGGAGCCCTATTTCAACCTCCTTCCTTGAAGCTGCTGACCTCCAACATGACAGGACTTTCAGAAAGGTAGGGCCTGTGCCATGTGGGGCTGCGTGAAACTTTTGGAGACCCCTGCCTCTCACATCACAGCCTGTCCAAATCCAAAGACCCAGGCAAGAGAGAAGACATAATCTTCACCCCAGGAGAGTGCTAAGGAAACACCTTTATCTATCCTGCCCTCCCCACCCCCTTAGACCTCAAGAAGAAAGGCCAGGACACCTGGCTCTCTGACTGGCCAATCTAATCCTCAATGTGAAGACCTGGGCAATGGGCCTGGCTGACAGGTTAATTTACACCTGTCCTCAGGCATCTATCTAGGAGCAAACACCTAACATCATAACATGATTAAAAACACTCAGGACAATTCTCTTGCTGGCAGAAGTCCCACCAGACCCTGGCCAGAGATAGGAACCCAAGCCTACTGGGTGTGCATACATGAGAAGACCACCTGGCCTTGTGGGGTGGATCTTGCAGGGCTAGCCAAAAGCCTGGGCTTCTGTTTCTTGCCACCCAATTCCAGAGATTCCTCCAGACATTCCCCAGAAGAGAAAGAGGAGGAGAAAGAGGAAGAGAATTTGTTGAGAGGTTCACCCTGTAAGGAGCTGGACGTCTGATCTACTGGGGTGAGGAAAAGGCCGTACAAGAGCGGAGCACTGGGGTAGGGGCACTGGTGCGTTCCTCTGTCTCTGGCATGTCATCCGGGAAGTACTCAGCCTGGCGATACTGCCACAGACGCAGGTTCCCGTCCCACTGCAGGGCAGAAGGTACCAAGTAGTCAGGGGGTGCTGCCCCTTCCCAGGTCTAAGTCCCAGATATGTACTGGTCCCTCAAACTTGCAACCTCACCGAACTGCTGACAATCTTCTCTTCAAAGGGGTGCCAACTGACATCACGCACACAGGCTTTATGGTTCGTCAGCTTCTTCACGATGTGGCCACTGAGGAGATCATACACTGTCCGGGAAAGCCAGAGTGGAGAGGAGCTGCCACAGACCTTTAAGGCACCCACTGGCTCCCCAAAAGGCACCAATGACCTAACTCTTGGGCAACTTCCCATTTTCCCATGGGAATGGGGTTATTTTGGATTCCTTCCCCAGCTTAGGTTGAGGCTATGGTATGTTGGTATCCCTGATCCTCAGCTAAAATTCAAAGGCCTAACTTTAGAAAACAGTTGCCTTAAAGCTCTTAGCAAGATACAGACAGTGGCAAAAGTGAATTCTGCACCTGCTTGTCCTTGGCTAGACAGGGTGCATCTCTCATTTCTGCATGGGTCTCTGTGTACCTACCTAGGTGCAGCATGCTGTCAAGCTTTTTCTATCTATAGTTCTGCTTGTGTTTCTTTTTGTGCATTCCTCTTGCTTCAGTGATTGGAAGTCCTTTGCTACTTGATGCTCTCTTTTTGTGTCATTCTTTTTGCCTGTTTCCTCCTACCTTTCATCTGTAACCCCTTTCCTTGACTAAGAAAACATAACAAACTATATTTTTAGTAATCGATTATGTTTACTGACTAAATTCCATGTCCCTTTTCTTAATTTAAAATGCTCACAAACAGAATGTTTTTTATTCTCTGTTTAAGCCTCCCCTGCTCCAGGCCAAATTAAATTTCACTAGGAGTTGTCATTTGGATTTTTTTTTTTTTTTTTTTTTTTTGGTTGCTCTGGTTATAGGTGGAATGCCAGAGAAACATTCCTGCTCTTCCCAAGCCCCCTGTTCTGACACAATCCTTACCAACCACTTTGCCAGTGGAGCAGCCACTATAGATGAACTGCTGGCCTGTGCTATGAGTCGGGGAGAAGCGGCAGCGGATGAGGGTATGCAGCACCCCGTGGCCTCGGTAGGTCATCAAGGAGCTGTCCCCTGGGAGCTTCAACTTCCGCCAGGCTGGGTAAGGATTCATGGAAAGCTCTAAATTAGGGAGTCTGCTTCTGGATTGTCCAGTTGTTCTTAGCAAAGACTCAGAGACAACGGTCTCTCTAGTCTTGACTTTTTTTGGGGGCAACACTGGGGATTGAACCCAGTGCCTCACACATGCTAGGCAAGTGCTCTACCATTGAGTTATGTCCCCAGCTCTCAAATATTAACTCTTTCCCCACCCAACAGTCAACAGTGATCAATATACTTTTGTACTGATTGGCTCTGGGTGATCCCCAGCCTTCAACCCTGGGAATCCCTGGATATCCTCGTGGGCCAGTGAATCAAGGGTTAATGCCTAGAAAAGGGGGTTGTGATAGGGCTCCGGGACTCCCGGGCTACAGATGAATCCATTGAGCCCATGCCAGACCCTACCAGTGATCAAGTACTTTCATTTCCAACCCAATTCTTAAGTCTAAATCTCAATTCTTTTCATTTTCACCTTTTTTGGGCACCTGCTGCCAACGGTAGTCCCAGTTTTGCTGGGTGGCAGCCTGGCGTGAGGCTTCCATGCCTTCCCGGCTGGAAAAGCGTCGGATATCCCAGAGCTTGATGGTCTGGTCTTTGGAGTTGGAGATGAGATACCGGGCATCACCCTATGAATCCAAAGATAGATCAGAGTTTGCCATGTCACTACCTGTTAATCTAGTTCCCTGCTCTAGCTGAGGGGTAAGAACCTTTCCTTTTCTGATTTTGCTTGCCTCTTTCTTCATCCAGGTGAGTTCATCTTTGATGCTCTGCTTCAGATCTCACCCTCTAGTTAGGTTTTCCTTTCTTTGCCCAGGGTACTGATTGAATATCCTATTTTATTCTAGATTAGATGTCCTCTACTTTTCTTGTAAAGAAAACCCTGCCTGCTTCTTAAGGATTGGCAGATATGAGGGAGCTCATGTTTCCTAGTTTAAGCCCCTTCTCTAAACTACTGCTCTTGCACACCCCGGCTAATGAAGAGCTTGTCAAATACCCACACCAGTATCCTTCACACCCTCCTGGGCAACCAGAACTTCAGTAGCCTGGCTGTGCTGCCCTGCCTCTCTGCCCACCTTGCTGTCAATGAATGTGATGCCATCCTGGTGTCCAGCCAGTGCACCCACGGGCTTGGGGTCATCCTCCCGCATGGTGCGTCGATCCCATACTTTGCAGATGGCATCATCTCCCCCAGAAAACAGGATCTGGGAGCTTATATCAGCAAAGGCCACTGCATTCACATCATCTTCATGAGATTCAATCTAGAGGAGAAGAAGGCTAACACACTTAAGATTCCTTAAAATAGGTCAAAGACCAGAAGACAGAGGCTTTAAGTCTCAGGAATAATACCTGAAGGGTGCGCCGGTTTTGTTCTCGGTCAAAGACATACAGACAGCCATCATTGGCCCTGAAAGGGAAGGGATAAGGAGGGTGCTAGAGCCATGACTGAGTGGACCAATTTTATGTATACTCTGGAGAGTCCTGCTGAGAAGTTTTATTGAGGGTCAAGCCCTTGTCTGTTCCTATACAGGACGTAGGACAAGAGTGAACTTTGTTTTCTTTTTTTTTTGAATTTTTTTTTTTTTAAGAGAGAGAGAGAGTTTAGAGAGAAAGAGAGAGAACTTTAGTATTTATTTTTTAGTTATAGGCGGACACAACATCTTTGTTTATACGTGGTGCTGAGGATCGAACCCAGGCCGCACACATGCCACGCAGGCGCGCTACTGCTTGAGCCACATCCCCAGCCCCTTTTTTGAATTTTTTAATGTTTATTTTTTAGTTCTCAGTGGACACAACACCTTGTTTGTAGTGGTGCTGAGGATCGAACCCGGGCTGCATGCATGCCAGGCGAGCGCACTACCGCTTGAGCCACATCCCCAGCCCCAAGCTTTGTTTTCAAGGAGACTTGAGAACTGTTTCCTCATGTTGGGAAAATGGTGAGCAAGAGGGGAAGCAGCTCATAAACCCCAAATTTAGAGAAGACTGGTTGTTGTCCATAGCTAACAGTTCAGCCTCTGTGACAGCAGAAGTGATCTCTAGCAGAACTTCTCTATCTCATTAATTGAGGGGGACATCCCCCACAAACACTTACCCCCCAAGTATTTCTCGTCCATCTGAGGAGACAGCAATGGAAAAGACAGCAAAGCGACGCTCATCTGGTCTGAAGAAAGCAAAGGAGTTGTGTTGGGTGGACTACCCTATAGCTTTTGTTAATCTACAGAGAATCTGACAAGGATTATAAAAAAAAGAACAAGAAAGCCTTCCGATACATGCTAGAATGCAGACCACATTAATGAGAACCTATAAATAATCCTGTAACTGTCTATTTCACCCTGGTCTTCTGGCTGACAATTCCCTCCCAGGAATCCATGCAGAGAAACTTGCAACCAGTATACTTTTCCCTCTAAGTGGGAGTTTCAGTTCAAGAGGTTTGCTCCTGGGGAGACTTCCTTGAGAAGTTTCTAGAGAGTATGATGAGAAAGAGAAGCCAATACCTTAGATCCAGGGCAGTGTGTGTGTCTCCTTCCCCATAGATATTGCAGATATGAACTAAGGGAAGCAAAAGAAACAAAAATTTTTCAGGGCTGTGGACAGAATGTGGAAATGAAGCTATGGAAGACACAGAAAAAAAGGTAAGGTCATCAGAGCACCTTGAGAGTGATTTTCTCAGGACAGGACATGGAGTCTTGTCTCAGAGAAGGATGCATGGAAATCTCATATTCTAGGCTGGAGACATAGAAGTCTGGTGTATACTCACTGTAATCAGACCAGCTGGAGTAGAGGAAGTGGTTCCCATCAGGGGTGAAGGCCACATCCAAGACGCTCCAGCCTACATCCCGGGCCTTGATACTCTTGAATTTATGGAAACGGCCATATCGGCAGTCATACAGTCGGATTGTCTGGTCTGTGTAAGTAGGAATCAGGCAGAATTATGGAACACCTTTTTGTACCCTTCCTAGATCATACCTCTCTCTCAGTGTCTGTAGACTCTTTCCTTTATCATGGGAAGCAGGTGCTAACTAAGCATCACTAAATTAGGTTCTGAGCTCCATGGTCTATGACTTTCTGTCCTCAGTAAACTCATTCCTTGTTCCAGAAAAAGGCAGTATAATTATAGGAGCTGGGTCTGGTACCTTGGCAAGCAGACATGAAGATTTGACCATCTTTGCTGTAGATACCACAGAAAGCCTTCTGTGAGTAGGTATCAGTGAAGCCCAGACCATTGGGCAAGAAGCTGGGGAAGCAAAGTGAAGGGTAAGTGGAGCTCAGAATAAGAATTTCAGTTAGCAGAATGTAACGCCAGTAAAAACACATTATTCCTTTTTACCTTCAGCTATTCCACCATCCTCTAAATTTCTATACTTTTCCATTTTGTTTATTCTCAAAGCCTCAACCCCTTTTAACTAACCTTAATATCTCAGAAGATCCTTTAACACCTACCCCTTCAATATTTAGGAGAAAAGATCTATCTGGCCCTTAGAATCTCTCCACCAAGCCCCATACTCACTGAGACATCACTCGAGACCGTTCTCCAAGGGAGAAGCTTCCCCGGTGGCAGAGGCCCCGTTCTCTCTAAATGGAAGGGATTGGGGAATATTGCTAGCAGAAATAGAGGGCCACTTCAGTCACACCAACCCCCTCCTCCAAGGAAATTGTTTTTGCTACTGAAACACACACCACACACAGTAGTCTGTCCAATATGGACTGGCTAACTCTCCAGCCCCAGCACTTGAGGTTTCCTTGCAAAGTTTGCTTCTTTTTTCTCTCTGGTTGCCTAGCAGGTCTGCTGCTAGGCTGGCTGGAGGTGGAGAGGCCTACCTGGTGTAGCATTCGAGGAAAACTGTTCTCCTGGGATGCCTGCCTAAGTCCCAGCCGCCCAGTGGCTAGTTCCACCTGTGTCTTGATCTCATTGCATTCCAGTTCCCGGGTGTCAGGGGTTGCATCCACTGTGAATACCAAAAAGAAGTTTCTGGGTCTTCCAGCCCCAGAAGATACCAAAATTATGCCCAAGCCCACCCAATATGGCTGAATATATACAGGGGCTATATTCCCTCATTTCCTCAATTATCCCATCCTCTTTTTTTTTTTTTCAAATTAACCTATTATCCTTCACCAGAATAAAAAAGGGTTTCCTAGTGAAAAATCTTTAAACATTAAGGTTTTGGTCTATCCTCTTACCAGGTGGATTGTATCGATCTCCGAGACGACCATCCCAGGCACTGTCATGCTCTTCTTCCGAGTCCGAGAGGGCCTGGATGAGTTGTAAATTTGCTGCACCTCCTCCCTGCACCAACCTCACTTGGCCTCTGTGGAGAGACCCCCCCCCATTATAAAGGAGGGGACCCCTTTCTCCAAACCAACTAAATTCAGAGTCAATAGCTACCCAGCTCTTACCTTTGGTACTCATTTTGACGTTTGAGGCTAACTAGCCCTTGGCTGTTATTTTCAGTCTCCCATAAGACACTGTAGAAAACTGATTTGTACTTTTGGTGCAAGAGCAGAGAACCCTAACATGCTGTGGAGGCTGACCTACTAAGCTGACCTCTCCAAGAACTAAACAGGAGAGCATTTCCTTCTGAGCCTCTGTTAGAGGAATCCAGCATGGAACACAATATTCTTAGGGCTCTCAAAGTTTATCTTCTAAGGAGCCACACAAAAAGAAACAAAGCCAGCTGCACCCTTTTCCAGTCAATTCCTGGTGGTTACTCTCTTCAAGGCAATTGTTTCCTCAAAAACAATGTTAGAGTTTGGGGCTGGGATTGTGGCTAGTGGTGGAGTACTTGCCTAGCATGTGTGAGGCACTGGGTTCAATCCTCAGCACCACATAAAAATAAATAAATAAAAATAAAGGTATTGTGTCCATACAACTAAAAAAAAAAATCTTAAAAAAAAAAACTGTTAGAGTTAGGCCAATTTAAACTTATTTTTCAAGTAAATCCACATGGTCTCATATCATGTGTCAATTACTTCAACATCCCCCTCCCCAACTCTTTACCTCTCAAATAACTCCTTTCCCATCAATGCCCCCCCCCGTTTTTTTCTTTCCTTTTACTTACATGGAAGTTAGATCACATTCTGTAGTTATAGCCAGAGAAATTCCCCTAAGCAGCCCCTTCAACACAAGAGTGGGTCCTTTGTTGATTGGCCCCAAGTAAGAACCACTCTTACTGGGCATGGAGCTGAGTGCCATGGGTGTGCAGTAGGGAAAGGCTGCTTGGTTTAAACATTACAGCGTCTTGGACTAAGCTCATTCCCTATACTCTGTAATTTTCTTGCCTAGAGTTGGGATCAAGGGACTGTGGTGGCACCTTGTGGAGCCACACCAGAGAGTAAGTTACCTGCGAAGGAGATAGGCCAGTACCTGGGCCAGATCCACATCTTCATCCTCCTCTTCCTCTTCCTCGCTCCGACGCAGGCCAGCCCCTCTTCGGGACAAGCCCTCAGAGGGGTCTCCAGACCCGGATCCTGCGCTGCTGCTGTTCCGAGAGCCCATCTTCTGATCACAGCATCCTTAGGTCCTGTGCAGAGGCTCCTCTTGTCACCTCCTTGGGTTTGTTGAAAGCAAAGTCTGCTCTAGAAAGACCAGGATCTCCTGAGTTGATGGCGGTAGCTATCTCTAGGAGGGAGACCCTTCTTAGTGACTGAGATCCCGTCTCTTTAGCCTATGACAACTCCCAACGCTTCGGGAACACAAACCTTCCCCAATCCTGTGAGCAAAGAACGCGGAGTGAAGCTTAGGGTGCGACCTTAACTCACAAATAAGAATCCTTTCAAGAGGAATTTCTCAGCTTCCTACCTCAAACTCACCTATCAAAGTCCCCTGGGGGGTGGAGTCCCAGGTAACCCCTCCGGTCAACCAATCAAAATCACTCGCGGAAGAAAGCGCCTCACTAGCTTATCTCATCCAACCAATCAAAAGCCTTAGGACTCAGAGACCCCCGACAACCCCCCTTACCGACCAATCAGAGTGCTTTCTTTCAGGAGCCGGCAGCAACGACAGCCAATGAAGTTAGAAGTCTGCCTAACACCCCTTCCTTCTTTGCCTCACGCCCACGTGGTGTTCCGGGGGTGTGTACACCAAAGGGGAGAGGAAGCCGAGAAGCACCTCCCACTGGAGCCGGCGGTTACCGCCCCGTGCGGGACCACCCACCAGCCAGGAGCGGTCGCAGGACCCGCGGAGGCGCGAGGCCTTGTTTACACCGACTGCTGCCGCAGCTTCCGTCAACCGCTCCTCCGTCACGCGCCTCCTTCGTCATGCATCTCCCGGCTTCCCCGCCGGCAGGCTGTCTACGTCACGCGACGCTCCTGATGGCTCCGCCCCCTTGATCCGCTAACTGGACCGCCGAGTACGGTGATTGATAGGTGGGCGGGAGGAAGTGCGTGACAGAGGAGGGGCATTCACTCTTGGTGGAGAGGACTACCGGGAAACTTGTAGCTTTCTGCTTAAGAGATAGCGGAACTAGACGTAATGACTGGGAGGCGGGGTTCACAAAAGAATCGGTTGATGATTAGCTACTGAGAGGTATTGTAGCGAGGGATGCAGTTTACCGTTGATCCCTAAAGATCATTTGGCCTTGAACTTCTTGGACACTGCCCCGGAGCCTCCACTTTGTCCCATCCCCCAGCATTCTCTTTCGTTCTCTTAGCTGGCCTAAGCTCCATCGACTCTGTCCCAAAGAGTGTCCGACGCCTTTACGTCACAGTTGGGGGACTCAGACCCACACCTTTCTTGTGGGTTTAGCTTGTGGAAACCTTGTTCTTGTAGGAAGAGCCTTTACTAGACCACCCCTTTTCCGCTTAGTCCTTTTTAGACGATCCTTGGCTTCCCTCTGCAGTCTTTGCAGACGCTCCCTAATATACCCTTCTGTCTCCTTGGGCCTTTCGGATTCCGTCAGTTCCCTGAGACGCTCCCTTGGCCTGTCAGGATTTGCCGATCTTCCCTCTGTTTTCGCGCGGAGCGGCTCAGTACCCGGCCGCGAGTTCAGGGTGTGCACGCGCGCCGCCTCCTACCCTCTCCTGCGAGTTTATGAGTAACAGGGCTGAGTCCAAGGCCGGGACCTGCCACGTCTGGGGATCCTTGCCCGGGCTGGGGGTTGGGAGATGTGACCTCGCTGTGCGGGTGCGAAGGTCTGGGGTTTGAGCTCCATTAAGCCCCACCTGCTCGGGACCCTTAGAAGTGCTGCCAGATTTCTTTACCTAGCTCCCTAAGGGCGGAGAGGGGATTGCGGGCCCTCAGTTCCTCTGGCTGGAGCTCACTTGCTGGAAGACTTTGGGGTGATATTCCCCCGAGCCCGTCGCTGGGACCTGCTTTGTGGGCGTGCGACTTTTGTGGTCGAACAGAGGGCTTTGCCCTTAGAAGAGTCCCATGCTTAGTGTAATAATGTTCTGGTGTCACCGTTTTGAAATTATTAATAACTTAAGCGGCCCGTATTTTTATCTTGCTCTGGACTCCATAATTATGGAGGCTGTTCTGTGCCTTTAGAATAACATGTTTCTGGGTTGTCCAGCGGGGAAAATCTGGACTTATTTTGATCTTTTCCTTGCCTTTAAGTTCAGTTTTTTTAAGTCCTATAGATATTTTACCTGAGGTTAATTTTTCCAGTCACCACACATTTTTCTCCATGCCTCCCCACCTCATTGATTCTCTGAAGTATCCTCCTCGAGCAGCTTTTGGTTAGTTCCTAAGAACCCATAAGTGGTCCATTGTTCATTTTATTCTTTCTAATAAAAACTCTTCCCAACCTACTTGTATTGTTTTTGTAATCTATTTTTCCCCCCTTTTAAGTATTTCTGCCAGGCATAAAATAAATGCCTTGCTTATTTCCACTTCTGCACCCTCCTAGAATGTTTTATCTGAGGAAAACTTTGTCTCTCCGCATCAAGTTCTCTTCCTCGCAGCTTTGTACTTTGACTAAGTGGTACCACTTTGGCTTATTTAGCTTGACCCTGCATAAAATTTATGTTTTGCATACAATCATTGATAATAGTGGAACATTGGGAACAAAATAGACCCAAATATCCTACAATATGGGATTGGTTAAATAAATTAGGAGCCACATGGTACAAGAAGTGCCTGGTAACCGTTAAAATGGTGTAGTGGGCAGAGAATGGAGTTCAGTGTTAGAGTGCTTGCCTAGCATGTGCTAGGTCCTGGGTTTGATTCTCATCACCGTGAAAACAATAAATAAAAAAGGGATGTTGATTTCTTCTATTTTTATTTCTTGGAGAATTGTGCAAACAACATTAAATTTTTAAAAAGGTGGTAGGGCCCAGGGGTGTAACACGCTCAGTGGGAGTGCATACATTCAGGCTCTGGTTTCAGTTTCCAGCACTAAAGAAAAGGTGGTATTTAGTCCTTCTGGTGTCATATTCTGGGGAATACAAAACCAATATGGCCTTATTTTTGTATTAGAAAGTATAAAAATACCCAGGCTCATTGTATAATTAAACAAATACTGAAATGGAGAAGGCCTTGCATGAAACAGTGACAAAGATGTACCATGAACAAAGGATTATGATTAATATGATTCTAGCACCTATGGTCCAGAAAACAAAACAAAATTTCTGTTTAACTCATCCCAGGGTGTGTGTGTGTGTGTATGTATTTAAGTACTGGGGATTGAACAGAGGGCCTTGCAAATACTAGATAAGTGCTCTCCTGCTGATATACACTCCCAACACCACCACCCCCACCTACCTCAGCTTGGCATAAACTTGGGATTCTCCTGCCTCAGTCTCAATAACTTATTTTTTGATGATCTCTTTCCTTTTCTTCTCTTTACCATTTGCAAATCTAGCTTACACCTGAAGAACATCTTGTTAATCCAATCCTTAGTAATGTAGAACTTATACATTATTGAATAAAACATTAAAATTCATGGTAAATATTTTTAAAAATCATGTTTTAGGACCAAAGTGAATCCTTCTGAAAATTAAATGCTAAAGTAGCAGTATTTGCTAGGTGCAGTGGCACATGCCTGTAATTCCATTGGCCCCATTGGCTTGGGAGGTTGAGACAGGAGGATTGCAAGTTTGAAGCCATAGTAACTTAATAAGGCCCTTACCAACTTAAACTCTGTCTCAGAATTCAAAACAACACACAAAATGTAATATCCATCACTGGATCCATTGATTTTTTTTGTGATCTTGGGCATTGAACACAGAACCTCATGCATACTGGGCAAGTGCTCTACAACTGAGCTATACCCCAGCTCTATTGATTCATTTTTTTTTAATAAACTTTTTTTGTTGTTTTTAGTTGTAGGTGAACACGATACCTTCATTTTATTTATTGTATTTTTATGCTGAGTGTTGAATCCAGAGCCTCCTCACACACTTGAGGTAAGCGTTCTACCACTGAACTACAACCACAGCCCCTGTTGATTCACTTTTGTAGATAAAAGATCTTAAACCTATGAATTAAACCTATAAATGTTCCTTGTGTCCTATAATGATTTTTGAAATGTGTACAAGTACACATGTCTAGAAAAAAAATCCAGAAGCATTTATATTTTGGGGTATATAATGTGTTTTATTCAAAGAAATAAAATGACATCTTTAAAAATAATTACAGGGCTGGGGATATAGCTCAGTTGGTAGAATGCTTGCCTTGCATGCACAAGGCCTGGGTTCAATCCCCAACACCACAAAAAAATAAAAATAAAAAATAAAAAAAAATTACAGTTGTCATTTCTATGATTCTACAGGCCTTCCCTTTCTTGATTTTGATGTTTGGCTTGTTGCTTGGTGAATTTGTAAAGTGATTCTCATTTGGGCAGCCTCTACTCTCCCCAGCTACACTAGAGTTACAACTACAGAAAAGTTTTTATCTTCAGCACCCATTTTAGAATCATTTCTAGTATACTAAGAATCAGACAGTTGACTTCCTGTCTGAGCTGCTTTGGCCTGTTTCCTGCTCTTGAGTATCTCCACTAGGGGGCGGGCTGCACTAGAGAGGAGTGAAGGAAAGCAGTTTTCAATCCCTGACTGACCTGACTTTTTCTGGCCTACTGAAACTTCAACCCCCAGCTTGGTGACCACTCAGAGGTCGGAGAGATATCTCTAGGTGACTTTATATTTTTTTATATTTTCAGTACTAGGGATTGTACCCAGGGATGCTTTACCACTGACCTGTACCCCAAGCCCTTTTCTTTTTTTTGAGACAGGTTTCTTGCCTCTTCAGGAGCTGGGATTATAGGTATATGCCAGTATGCCCAGTTTATCTAGGCAACTTGAAGGGAAAGTTCCATCTTCTGAAGTGACTGATGCCCATACATGTGTTTATACCTTGTTTTCTTCTATCACTCTGTGTAGATGGAAAGGGAGGAATATTATAATTTACCTAGGGACTTAAAATGTGTTGATTAGAAAGCAATTGAGTAATTATGAGATATGCCAAGACTCTCATCTCTCATGTCTTAGGTCCTTAAGAATCAGATTTTTTTTTTTTCGTGTGTAGGATAGGAGCTGCAGATGTAATATAGAAGTAAAAACTCTAGCCCTAATTTTGGACAGGAAGTGGAAATATCAATATGACTTCATGGGATGTTTCATTTTCCTATCTCAAGCCACCAAAAAAAGTCTACTAAAAATCACCAATCCAGAAGCAATGAACACTCTTAGCATATAGATTGTAATCTTAAAATACCATTCTCAACTGAAAGAAACTGGAGCTTTTAGAAATAGTTGATTCCAGGTCTGGGGCAGGAAATATACTAGTGTGGAACAGTTAACCATACCAGATGTGGAAGAATCAAGTAGGAATTATAGAATATGTCAAACAGACTCAGGAGCTGAGCTTCCATGGCCAAAGGATGATTCAAGCATTAATAAAGATAATTTAATAAACACTTAAGTTCATGAGTGTATAATGGTGTGCATGTGTTTATAACTAATTGGTCATCTTTTTGAAGAATAATAGGAAACCAAAAAAAATTTTTTAAAGGTACTAGAGATTGAATCCAGGGGTAGTCTGCCACTGAGCTACATCTGCAGCCCTATTTATTTATTACTTTAAAATTATTGTCATTATTTTCATACTGGAGATTGAACCCAGGAGCACTTAACCAGTGAGCCACATCCCCATCCCCTTTTTGTATTTTATTAGAGACAGGGTCTTACTGAGTTGTTAGGGCCTCCAGGGCCCCGCTAAAGTTGCTGAGGCTGGCTTTGAACTCACAATCCTCCTGCCTCAACCTCCTGAGCTGCTGGGATCACAGGTGTGCACTACCATGCCTGACTCCGAGTCATTTTCATTTTGAGACAGGGTCTCACTAAGTTGCTGAGTCTACCTTTGAACTTGGGATCCTTCTGCTTCAACCTTGTGAGTTGCTGGATTACAGGACTATGCCATCATACCCAGTAAGAACAGATTTGAGAACACTGGAACCACTGTCACTGGTAAATGGAGCTACAGAAGCTTCTGCATGTCTCAGTGGGAGATCAAGAATTTTAGTCCTGGAGACTGCCTTGAGGAACTAGCTCAGGCCTACATCTTTTTAAGACCTCAGGATACATGAGGGCAATGCCTTCTCCTAACAGTTCCTACTTATGTGACCCAGAGGTGAGATTGATGTTAGAGGGAAACCTGTGAAGTAGGTAGGAAATGAACACAGTACAAATGTTATATAAAATAAATGAGCATCTCTTATTATTGGACAGTGTATGGGGGAGGTCTGTGGTCTGGTCTCAGATGTTAACACCAAACTGCTCATATTTTCTGCAAGCCTGGGGCTCCCTTTTCCCAGATGTTGGTATTGTGCTATTTGGCCAGTATGAGTCGGGTCACATTTTGCGCACACGTCCCTCCAGGGCCTCCAGCTCAGCCAACACCTCCTTGGGCAGATCCTCGTTGACCTGCTCTGTCAGATAGTTCCGAATGTCACGAACCTCCTGTTCCCAGAAGTCCTTGGGGAGCGAGAACAGCTGAGTGGTGTCTATGGTTCCAAGGCCACTGAGATCCAGGGCTCCTTCTTTTGGCACCAGCCCGATGGGTGTCTCTCGGCCACTATCCTCCCCTTCTAATCGCCGGCAGATCCAGTCTAGAACCCGAGCATTCTCCCCAAAGCCTGGCCACAGGAATTGGCCTGCCTCATCACGCCGGAACCAGTTGACATGGAAGATGCGAGGTAGCTGGGCTCCCTTGCGCTCCTCCATGCTCAGCCAATGTTCCAGGTAGCGCCCAAAGTTGTAGCCAAAAAAGGGCCGCATGGCAAATGGGTCATGCATGATGATCTTCCCTATGGCAGGAGAAGAATGGGTAAAGAATCTTCCTCTTTTAAGGAGGGAAGGGAAGGGCACACTGTATCCAGTTGGAGGAAGTTTAAAAGGTTCACAGTTCTGGAATGTCCTCAGAGAAAGTGAAGAGAAAGAATGGGGGTAAAGGTAGAAGTAGAAAGAGGTGGAGTCCCTGAAGACTCCAGGGAGGGCAAGAAGATCTGGCTCAGAAAGGGAGACAGAAGGTGATGTGGGCACACATGAGACGAAGCGATGAGCAATGTACTTACCTTTGTGTTCAGCTGCCGCAGTGGATTCAGAGCGCATGGCACTACCCACGAATACCCCATGACGCCAGTTGAAGGCCTCATATACCAGGGGCACCCCTAGAACACCAATGAACAGGGTCACAGACAGCCCTTTTCTTTGGATCCTCACTCTGTCCCTTCTGATAATGACAATCTCATTCTTCTAATACCTCAGCTATCCCATTTTCAGACCCTATTGTTTCCTTCAAATTCTGCATTTACCAGGGAAAAACTCTGGAGACAGCCAGCTACAGTTGGAGATCCAGGCTGAGGCTCCCTGAACTTTAAGTACAGGAGGGACAGTGGACCCTAGTTTAGAGCTAGGCCTTTTACCGAGAAGGCACAGAGTCCATGTGTTACCTTTGGGTCTGCGGCCTCCAAAAATGATGGCATCAATGGGGACACCCTCTGGGGCCTCCCAGGCTGGGTCAATGATAGGGCACTGACGAGCCGGAGCACAGAAGCGAGAATTGGGATGTGCACAGGGTTCCTTGTCACCTGGCAGAGGAAATACAAATACTGTCACTTCCAAGGTTATGCCCACCCCCAACACACACATACGTGTGCGTACACTCTTGCATAATTTCTTTTTGCCTCATAAGCTATCTACAGCCTTATGTGGTAAAGAACAGGATGAAGGGAGCCAGGAGACCGCCCCCAAAAGATCAGATATTTTTTCCATCTGGTACTAAAGATTGAACCCACAAGCCTTGCACATGCTAGGCAAGCACTCACTCTACCACTGAGCTTCATTACCAGACCTTTGTGTTTTTTATTTTGAGACAGGATCTTGCTAAGTTGCTGAAGCTGGTCTAGAACTTTCTATTATCTTGCTTTAGCTTCCTGAGTTGCTGGAATTATAGGTGTGCACTACTGTGCCCAGCAAGGTCTGGTTATTTTTCCATAATGGTGCTGCCAGAGAAAAAGAGTGGAGGAGGAATTGGGGTTCTACAGGGCACTAATGTTTATGCCAAGCTACAGGTACTTGGCATTGACCAGGGCTCATGGGAATAGGGCTAACACTGATGTGAGATTACAATAATCTTTCCCCTATGAACTTTTTTTAAAAAAAAAAAAAAATTATTTTTTTAGTTGTAGTTGGGCACAATACCTTTATTTATTTATTTTTTATGTGGTGCTGAGGATCGAACCCAGGGCCTCACACATGCTAGGCAAGCATTCTACTTCTGAGCCACAACCCCAACCCCTCCCCTATGAATTTTTTATTTATAGGATTATTATTTCCCAGACCTAAAGCAAAAACTGCATTCACTAGGGGAAAAATAACAGTTTTGTATTTCAGACAATTGACTTTCTATCAGCAAACTAGAGATGACAGAACTTCCTGAGCTATCAAAATGCAAACACGATCTGATCTTTTTTTTTTGGGGGGGGTGGGGAGGGAGTACTGGGGATTGAATTCAGGGCCACTCAACCACTGAGCCACATCCTCAGCCCTATTTTGTATTTAATTTAGAGACAGGGTATCACTGAATTGCTTCACACCTTGCTCTTGCTAAGGCTGGTTTTGAATTCTCAAACCTCCTGCCTCAGCCTCCCAAGTTGCTGGGGATTACAGGCATGTGCCACGGCGCCCCACTATATCGGAATTGGTTTCAAAGCTCACAGAATTTTGTTGATTTCCCTAGGCCTGCTTTGAGCCTGACAGAATGGTAGGACTAGAGTAACTCAGAGAGAGACATAGCCTAGGCAGTATAACCTGAGAAGCCCTGATCACCTGGCACCTTTAGGTGCCCTGGAGAGGGCTTAGGACCAAATCAGGCGCATGTGTGAAGTACCAACATGGGCACAGTGCCTTCTCTATTGGAGGTTGCTGGTCAGACCTGGGGAGCAAGGGAGCCAAAAAGTCAACACTCCTACCCACTGCCTCTCCCCAACCTCTGCCTACCTCTCAAATAACAGCCATCCTTCATTAGCTGCCATTGTAGGACCCTAGCACAGGGTATTTATTCTGGGAATTGAAGCTGGGTCTAAGACGCCCTGTTATACCCCTGAATTCAGAGTTGATGAAAGGGTTGCAGAAGTAGCCTGTGGGGAAAGATTAAAGTTTCTCGGATTTCTCAGTTGGATGAGGGGGGTTTAATGATGGTGTTAGAGAAAATGAAGGGCGATTAGACAAGGAAGGTGCCTGCTAGGCCAGCCTGGCAAACTTGAATACAGGTTTTAGCAACCACAAGGTCACCTTCCTAATACTACACACTTCTCTGCTTCTACCTCTTGGTCTCTGGGCTCTCTGACTACAGAAGGCCAGAAAGCTGAAGGTCCAGAGTGCAGGGCTCAGGGAGGCACCTGGGAAATGACAGGGTTGAGAAACTAGCTTCTGGGAAACACTAAAGTGCTAGGCTGATTTAGTGTGGAAGAAGGGTTAGAGTACAGGGGAAGGGTGAGAGTAAAAACACTGACATTTAGAAAGTAAAAACAATGGCCATTATGCAGGGCACAGTGGGAGCCAAGTGGCAGGAGGAGTTGGGCAGAAGAGAGGCAGGCTTCCATATTTCCTAATGCACCAAACTTTATGGATTCTGCTCTGAGTTCAATTCCTTCTGTAACAATTTTCAAGACAGTCCTTCCTCTTCCTCTTTTTTGTTTATTAATCCAGCTTATATTTATTATTGAAAACAGTATATATTCAGCAGTAATACTAAACCCCTTTTATGCATTATTTAGTTCTCCAATAATCTTGAGATCAGTATTTAACAAACATTCTCATCCAAACAAACATTTTCATCCACTGGTGGAGAAACTTAAGGGAGTAAATTTAGCCAAATTCCAAACCAATGATTGGTGGAGTTGGGACATGACCTAAGATCTTGCCTGGGATTGGAAACTGCAAACACTCATAATTTCCTGTGCCTCCCAAAGGAACAGAAGATAGATGGGGGATGTGGAGGAAGATTTGCATCATTAAGGTCTGGGCCCTGGGGACTATGTCATGACTTCCTACTCTACATACCAGGTTGCCAGGGTTTGCCTAGCCAGGAGGTCACGGTGACACCAGGTGGAAGAGGCTGGTCAATCCCTTCCCAGTACACGCCGCCATCACTGGTTTCAGCCACGTTGGTGAAAAGAGTGTTACTCTGGATTGTGGCCATGGCATTGGGATTGGTGGTGGCAGAGGTGCCAGGGGCCACCCCAAAGAAACCATTCTCAGGGTTGATGGCCCGGAGTCGACCTGTCAGAAGAAGAAGTGAAAGAAAGGAAGGACCCACCAGGAAAAGTTGAGGTGCAAGGCTGAAGAAGGTCCTGCTCTACCCCCTCCCTGCCTTGAACTGGACCCTAGATCCAGTGTGGAAAGGCTTTTTGTCTCTGGGGTGGCTGAGTGCAGGTATGGGACAGAGACAGCTGTTCAGGAACAGGTTCTCACTGAAAAAGCTCACCACATTGGAGGGGTCCATAAGAGCCAGAACTGAGATTGTGATCTGAGTGCTCCTCACCTTCACTGTCAAACCTCATCCAGGCGATGTCATCTCCCACACACTCTACTTTCCAGCCTGGCAATGCAGGACGCATCATGGCCATATTTGTCTTGCCACAAGCACTGGGGAAGGCAGCTGCTATGTAGCGCTTCTTCCCTGCAGGGTTGGTGATGCCTAGGATCTGTGCATTGGGACAGAAGGAACAGGCAATCACCAAAGATCAGAGCATGGCCTGCGTGGGGAAAGAGAGCTAGGGGCTAAAAGGGGGGAACAATGTTTATTCATTGAACAGGTGTACTGCTCTGCCACAGACTTGGGTAGCAGTGTTTAGCAACCTGGAGCCAAAGCTTCAAGCATTTGGGCAGAGTCTCTGCACACCAGCTTGACACCTGGCAGGAAGGAGGCAAAGCTAAGGCAGACTAGCCAGGCCCGCCCCTGCCCTGACCCCCTCCCCACGGCTGCCCAGTTCCTCACCAGGCCCTCACCAGCATGTGCTCCGCCAGCCAGCCCTCATCCCTGGCTAGGCGAGAGGCGATGCGCAGGGCAAAGCACTTCTTGCCCAGCAAGGAGTTGCCACCATAGCCGCTGCCGAAGGAGATGATCTCCCGCTGGTCAGGCACATGACCAATCAGGGTTTTCTCTGGGTTGCATGGCCACTGGCTCACCGGCTCCCCTGGGGACAATGGGGTCATAGGACTGCTAGCAATGGCATCAAGAACTGGGTGTCAGGGGCTGGAGGGATCAAGATTTGGCAAACTGAGAAACACTTGGGAGCAGTGGTTGTGCCCAGAATGGCTCAAGCCCCCTGCCTCATCAGCTCTCCTGTCTTTACTAGACAGGAAGACTGACTTTTCTCAACTCTGTTCAAACTGCTCTCCAAACACAGCTTCACCCTTTGCCAAGAATGCTACTCTGGATTTGCAGAGGACAGGTTCTCAGGGTCTGAGAGTGGAGTTTGGGGTTCTCGCTGAGTGCAAGAGGACCTCTGTGTCCTCCCTGAGCAGGGCAGGTACTCACCTTGTGAAGTCAGGGGCTGACCCACAGAATGCAGACACTTGACAAAGTCTCCATCTCCTAGGGCCTGAAGCACAGGTGTCCCCAACCGGGTCATAATACGCATGCTTGCCACCACATAGGCTGAGTCAGTGAGCTGCACCCCGATGCGGGACAATGGGGAACCCACAGGACCCATGCTGAATGGAAGCACATACATGGTGCGGCCTGTGGAGGAAAGCATCACCTAGATAAAGGGTTCCAAACCTGGTCATACCATCTGTGCCCCTGCCTGTGTCCCTGCCCTGGTTACCCTGCATGCAGCCCGGAAACCTCTCATCCACAGCTCGCTGGAACTCAGCTGGGGACATCCAGTTGCCCAGCTGCCCACGGGCCCCACCAGTTGGGAGGGGTACCGTGTCCCGCTGAGAAGGAGTTACAATCACCGTCTTGCTTTCTACTCGTGCCACGTCCTTGGGGTCTGTGCGGGCCAGCCAGCTGGGAGAGAGGGGATTGTCAGGAAGGTGTGGCCAGCAGGTCTCCTTCATTCCCAGAACTGCTTTTTTCAAGTCCAATTTTGTCTATAGTTCTTCTGTTGACTCAATTTTTTTCTATCCATTCATATCTTAGCCCCTTTTTCCAAGGTTTGTCCCATCTAAGAGGAGGTTCCCAAGGCCCTAGTCCTCTGGTAGACTTTATCCTTGGCAAATGACTCCTGAATTGGTAGGGGCAGGGACCCAAATAATTTTATTTGTATTAACTTCTTTCTTTAATACAAAAACATCAATCATTCCTAATTCCCATTCTGTTCCTTCCATTGGGAGGTCTAGTTCAATTTGATTTTGTCTTGATAAACTCAAAATTGACCTTAATCCAAGCAGCTGCCCCATCCTGAGGGGTGCTGAGCTCAGGGCTTACCAGTTATTGTACTTGGGAAGTTTTCGGATGAGGCCCTGCTGTTCTAGCAGGGTCAGTGTGGCAGTATTCTCAGCCTCAGTCCCATCACAGATGTGGATGCTCTCTGGTTGGCACAGGCGGGCACTGTGCTCTACAAAGTCTCGAACTCCAGCAGGCAGCTGGCCCAGATCTCCACTGACCACACGCAGGGTCTGGATGCTGCGGCATGATGACCAACACCAGGGGCTCAGCCCATGCCAGCTAAGCCTATAAGAGAAGAAACAGGGAGACAATAAGCAAATGTTTTCATGGAGGGTAGACAAGTGCTTGGGGGATAGCAGGAAGCATGTTTCGGTGCAGGCACAATGAAGAGCAAATTGTATGTGGTGTGTGGGATAGATTCAGGCCATATGCATCCTGTGACCTTTATGAGGTTTAAAGAGGATATCTCCTGGTCATCAAAAGACAAATATGACCAAATGAGCATGAAGGTACACACCTGGCTGTGGAAGTATGTGTAGGCATGCTGATACATAGTCCACACCCATATTTTACTATGTCTATGTTTATAAATGAGCAGGTGCCCTTTGGCCCAAGTGTCAAGAAACTGCCAGATAAGTTGCATGGGTCTAGTGTTTAAATTTCCAGGCATGGTCTTTCCATTCGCAAGTATAGTTTTTGGAAGTTAAAGTGGCAGCTGTTTTTATTTATTTATTTCTTCTGATGTGAATGCTGTAAGACTGTGAAAGCCTCAAGCAAAAGGCCCCACTTTGTGAGAAGATACAGGCCTTTTCCAGTGCCAGGTTCTTAGATTGGGGCTCTTACACAGAGATAGGGGACTGGATGTTGGGGTTCTAGGAAACAGATATGCTGCTGCCTACCTGTGTCAACAAGGGTTACATTAAATGTTCTTACTAGACAGGTATTTTTGAACTATGTGAAAGACTGAACACTGAGGTATGAGTGTTACTAGCTGGGGTTTTTGCCTTGCTTCATAGAAGGGCAGGGTCCCTGTATTGTGTGTCCTGTCATGCCCCTGGGACAGAGAGAAGCAGGGTCTGTTCTGATTGGCTGGGATCCAGGGTGGAGTGATCCAGAGAGAGCAAAGGCCAGAGGAGTTAGTGATCTTTTTCTAAAATGCCAAGGCCTGGCCCACCAGAAGCCCATCACTTACTAGGATGGCCTGAGCCTAAGCCTCCCCTGGCTTTCTTTCATAGAAACCACATGCCTAGAGAAATTTTGGGGTTGGTAGTAGAGTGGAACATCAGATGGCAGGAAGCTCAGACTCAGAGACTTTAAGCCTGGGGAAGGGAGAAAACTCAGATCATGGATGTGGGAGCTGGGGTGGTTTCCAGCAGTCAGAGCAGGATGGATGCCCAGTGTGGCCTACTGGCAGGGAAGAAGGGCTCCTGGGACCTGGGTCTATTGCTGCTTGGGAGAGTTTTCCCTGCACATTGATTTTAAAGGCACAGTCTTCGGGAGAGCTTTTCTTGTTTGGAGCCTGGCTCTGGTTATCTCTTGTGAGACCCCTACATTCTCCTCCA
The DNA here is from genome assembly GCF_048772815.1 of Callospermophilus lateralis. Lineage (NCBI taxonomy): Eukaryota > Metazoa > Chordata > Mammalia > Rodentia > Sciuridae > Callospermophilus > Callospermophilus lateralis. Next base: position 36,606,109 of record NC_135307.1, on the reverse strand, counting down.
GTCCCCTAAGAGGGACCTTTTTCTTATCCTCCAATAAACCACCCACTTGGCTGGTTGGGGAGAACGGCTGTGGGAGAGATATGGGATCAGTTCGGACAAAAGCTAGGAAGAATGGCGGGGGGGGGGGGGGCGGGGGGGGCGGGTGCGTCCATAGAGAAGAGAGGAGGCTGTACAAAGAGAGGACAGACAGGACAAGACTGGAGCTCCGGGCCTTCACAGAGGAAGAAGCCAGCCATGTAAGAAAGGAAGGCAACTTGGCCCCATACTCCTGTCTGGCTTCCCTCCCTCCCCAGGACCCCGGTCTGTCTGGCAGTGCTGGGCTTCCCGCCAGGTTCCAAACCCGGGAAGGCTGGGAATGGATGTTTGCCTTCTACCTTCTTTAGGGAGCTTTGAGCTCAAACCCCATGGGGCTCATGTCCCTTGGCCCCAGGGTGCTACTGCTTTCCACCACACCCTGGGGCGCGGAATGAACCCCGTCAGGGGTCTGAAAGTTACATCCGGGAAGGAAAGGCAGCTAGCGGAGACTGAGCTCCGCAGGGGCGAGCGAGAAGCGGAGGAAGTTCTAAGAGTGGCAGATAGAGATGGCGCGGGCAGACAAGCGAAGCAGGTGGGGGAGGAGCGCACCAGAACCTGGAGACCCAGTGCGGCTGGCTGTAGGAGGCACGCGCTGCGCGTGAGACCTGCATCGGGAACTAGGAGAAGGCAGCCTGAGGCGGGGAGCGCAGCGGGAAGTGCGAGTGGGCCCCAGGCTGGGGGTCACTCACCGCAGGCCGGGGCGGTACACAGCAGCCATGGCACCTGGGCGGAGGCTGCGGGGTGGCCACAGGAACCGTGCGGAGTCGGGGAGATAAGGAAGGCGGGGAAGGAGGGAGCGCGTTGGAGCGAGCGGGAGTCGAGGCTGGGCAGGAGGCGCTTAAAAGGGAGGCGGGCAAGAGCAGGGGCGGAACCTAGCAGGATCTCTCCGCCCCTACCGCAGCCCCGCTTCCTGGGCCCTGGACTCTGGGGCTTGCGACCCCAGGTCCTCACCGTGGTCCCAACCCAGCATCCAAGCCCCCAAGCCCATCTCTCCCATTGGAGGACTGGGTTTGCTCCTGGGTCCCGCCTACGTCGAGGCCCCGCCTCCTGGCCAGCCACGTTGCCCTGCATATGATGTAACTCCGAGGACTCTTGCTCCCGGGAGTTAGCGACCGAGAGACTCTGTCACTAACCGACAGATTGGCAAACAAGCTAGGAATAAGGGGTGAAGCCAGAGGCGGGAGCCCACGTGTGTATGTGTAGTGCGTGCTGGACGTGGAGAAGCTGTCGGGTTGGGCATTGCCTTTCCAGTTTTTCCTGGGGAATGGACACTCCCAGCCCCAGGCTTTTCTGATTTCTAAGACCAATGCTGAGGTCCCCTTAGTCCTCAACTCCTAAAATCCCCCGTTTCTTTTCTCCTGGTCAGTGTTCCTTTCTGCCTTACTACAAAATGGTGGTGCCTCTCCACCCCAGGAGTTCTTCCTTGGTCTTCTTTTCACACTCCCTTGTGGGGTCATTCTTTTCACATTCCCCCAATAACTCATCTGATCCACCCAGCCTACCATAAAGTCCTAGGGTAATTTCTCAAGCCATGTCTCCATTCAGACATCTCTCTTTAACTTGAGATCACTGGATATCTACTATTGCAAAGGTTGCAGCACCTCAAACTCAACATGTGCATGGTGGGTATCTGCTCAGTATTCTTTCCCTTTTCTGATATTAGCACCCTGGTTTTCCTTTGGGGAGCAATCTCCTCAGTCTGCATGGTGATATGTGTATGACCTCACTCTGCTTGGGGGGTAGGCTGTCAGTTTGGTGAGTTTACATATTCCTTGATCTGGTCTTAGTAACCAGGGGTGTTTGGGGGTGGGGGGCGTGATATCCCTCTCTGGGACTTTTTCTGTAAACTTTGGAAATAAGCTTTTCTTCTGTTGTGCCTGCTGAGCAGGTAGAATTATAAGCCTGGATCTGCTGGGCAACAGCTTAGCACTGCAAAGCAGGAGACTGCTTGAGACAGAAACCAGCCTAGAGAAATCAGAGTATGAGGCTAGAGATCAAAGAATTCCTGACTTAAGTTATAGAAATTAATGAATTTATTCTCTTGCTCAAGCTAATTTTAAGTGGATTTCTTACACTTTCTAAGAAATAATCTTGATTCTCAGATATCTGAGTTCTATGCTGGAACATAGTGACATAAGAAGAGCTAGCTTCCAACTGTGGGCTTGCAGCTCTTCCCTGACTTCCCACTCAGGCTACAGCCTGCACTCAAGTTCATGCATGTATTTGGAACTCTCCCTCCTAGTCCTTGAATCCAAATTCATCCACATCCACCCTGCTACAAACTGCTGCCTCTTGGGCACCCATTGGGTCTAAAGTTATGCATTGTTGGTGCCAGGACTGTTGACTGTCTGAAGGTCATCATCTTGTTCATAATGTGCCTACTTCCATTTTTCCTTATCTCAGCAAATGGCACCACAATCTAGCCAGTTACCCAAGAGGAAACCTGAATTAGTCTAGACTTTTTTCTTATCCTTTATAACTAATCAGATACTAGAGAACCTTTGGATTTTTTCTTCACAATTAGCTCTCAAATCTGTTTCTATCCCTATAGTCACTGCCTTAGTCCAGTGCTTATCTCTCACCTGGTTGTAGGTGATGTCTTCCAACACACATCTCTTGGCCTCCTACCCCTCAAACACCTCCCCTCTCCCTCTACTAAGTTACCCCCACCCCACTGTACATATAAGTTCACTCTGGAAAGTTAAGAGAGGAATAATGTTTATGGTGTGGACAGCAGGTGCTAGGCTCTGTGTCATTCAGCTTTACAACAAATCTATTTTACAGATATGGACACCGAGGCTTAGAGAGGTTAAATCATTTGCTCAAAATCACACATCTCATCAGCAGGAAAAAATGGAATCTGATTCTAAGTTTCTGGTTCTGATTATCAAGGTTCCTTTCCTCCTGTTGTAATCCTATATATTTCCCCTTAATTTATCATTTAATAAAAATAAGTTTATACCTCTTATGCTTAACATCCCTTCAAGGCCTATCACATGGCATCTACTGTTCTTCAAGATCTTCTGGCTCTTATTTATCCAGGATTATAATTTCCACCTCCCTACTTGTCGTCTTTTCACCTACATAGACAGATCATCCAAATTTTAGTCTTGTTTTTAATCCTTGTATCCTAGCAATATCTGACCTAAAAATTAATGTTGGTTGAATTAAAAGAATGAATGAGTCCCACGTTTTTGAATCCTCTTTCCCCACAGTTACTTCTTTCTTTAGCTTTGGGCAGACCAAACAGGGGGCTTAGGTGAGGCTTACCTTGCATTGCTGATTCCCTCTGATCTGCCATACTCTTGTTTAGTTCCTTCTTCACCCCCAGCCTGGCCCACCAGCTGACCCAGTGTCCAAGGATTACCACCAGGGGGCAGGGTGTGACCAGCCTTGACCTTGTCTGTTTTTCTGCCTCCTAGATAGATGCCTTCTAGGTCCATCCCTTTGATGTCTCACAGATTCCCTGTACTGGACACTGTGGTACACTGGCCATCCCCCTTTTAGGATTCTGGTGCACATCATAGCAGCTAAATATTGGCTATAAGTTCCAACTGAACACAGTCCCCACTTACTGAGGGGTATACATTCCAAGATCACCACTGGATGCCTAATGCCATAGATAGTACTGAATCCTTTATATACCATGTTTTCCCTACGCATATATACTTATGATAAAGTTTAATTTACTTATTAGGCATTGGCAGGAGATTAATAATAATAACAACATATAATTATAATAATATACTGCAATAAAAGTTATGTGAATGGGGTCTTTCTGTATCACATTTTACTGTACATATCCTTCTTGTGAGATGTATTACATTGCCTATGTGATAAGATGAAGTATGGTATTGTAACATAGTGTTAGGATCCTATTGACCTTCTGATGATATGTGGTACTCTTGCACATGCACTGTGATTCTACAATAGTCAATCTGTAAGTAAGATGGCTACTAAGTGACTAACGGGCAGGTATATATACAGTATGGATATACTGATTAAGGATGAACACACTCCACATCCTGAGTGGAGATATCATTATATTACTCAGAATGCTGCATACTTTTAAACTTATGAATTATTTATTTACTTCTAGAACATACCATTTAGTATTTTGGGACCATGTTGACTATAGGTAACCAAAGCCTTAGAAAGTGAAACTGCCAATACGGGGATCCTACTGTACTTCCTTGAGCACTACATGTGGCTGAAGGGATGTCTTGCTAAGTGCAATATCCCTTTCCCAGGGGCAGTGTGTGTCTAATTATAGGAGTACAAAGGCCTACTCCCTTGCCTTAATTTGTGACATCTCGGAAGGTCCATTGGAGCTCCAGAGCTTCTATAGGATCAGCTGATTGCAATTGCAGTGCCATTCAATGCTTTTCTCTCTCAGTCCTGCTTCTCTCACTCCTCTTGAAGGTCTCCCCAATAAGCTAGTTATACACAGATTGGAATGGGTAGGTGGAATGGCCACATGTTTGCAGACAGAGTCCCTGGAAATCCAAGATGGTGTCAGGGTTAGAAAGAGAAGTGGTCTCAGTTGCCAATCTAGCCATAAGCTGCCTTTTCCCACACTACCACAGTCTGATATGGATACCTGTTTAAGATGTCCCCCAAACTCAACTTGCTCAACTTAGACATGGCAGTCTTCCCACATTGGACTCTTGGATTCTTTTTTTTTTTTTGTATCAGAGATTGAACCCAGGGGCACTTAACCACTGAGCCACATCCCCAGCCCTTTTTTTTATGTTTTATTAGAGACAGGGTATTCCTGAGTTGTTTAGGGCCTGGCTAAATTGCTGAATCTGGGTTTGAATTCTCAATCCTCATGCCTCAGCCTCCCAAGTCACTGGGATTACAGACATGGGCTACCGCACCCAGCTTCTCTGATTCCATTTTGCTTTCTCCACAAAATGCCAAAGTGATCTTTTCAAATACAGATCTGATCACATCTCCATTGACACTCTTTAGTAGCTTCTCACTGCTTTTAAAATTAAACCCTAATCCTTGGTCTGGCCTCTGCAGACTGCTCCAATCTCACCTACCACCATTCTGTACACTTTCCTTACTTTCTCTCTCTGGCTACGTTGGACATGTAGTTTCCTGAACACGTCTACCTCTCTCTTGACTCAGTCTTTGCATATGCTGTTTCTGCAAAGGAATCCCCATTTTCTTCATATTTCCAGGCATAGTCACTTTTTATTCACTTGACCAGTCTCAGGTTAATGTGACCTTCCTCAGGCAACCTGTCCTTGCCACACCCTCCCTGCTCCCTGACTCTGTGTCCTAGAGGAGTAAGTCTTTTTTTTTTTTCCTAATATTTTTAGTTGTAGCTAGACACAATACCTTTATTTTATTTATTTATTATTATGTGGTGTTGAAGATCAAACACGGTGCCTCACATGTATCAGGCAAGCACTCTGCCACTAAGCCCCAGCCCCAGCCCAAGAGTAGATCTTTATGAAATAAAAACTCATAGCACTCTCTCTGCTCCCTCATGGCACTCATCTCCTTGGTTGCACCTGCAGTCCCAGCTCCTTGGGAGGTTGGAGTAGGAAGACTACTTGAGTACAGAAATTTGAGGCCAGCCAGGTACCAAAAATGAGACCCCATTCCTAAAAATAAAATGGGAGTTTTTTTTTTTTTATGTAGATACACTGCTAACATATGTAAGGCCTAAAGCAAGAGTACAAATCAAGGCTCAGAAATGTTTAAAATGTATAATGCAAGGTAACAAATTGTTAAATAAGATATTTTATTTTTAAATTTAAAAAATATATTTATTTCTTAGTTGTAGTTGGACACAATACCTTTATTTTATTTATTTTTATGTGGTGCTGAGGATCGAACCCAGGGCTTTGCACGTGCTAGACAAACGCTTTACTGCTGAGCCACAACCCTAGCCCCTCTAGTTTTTTTTAAAAAAGTTCTCTTTATTTTTGTGGTACTAGGGACTGAAACAAGGGGCTCTACCACTAAGCCCCTTCCCCATCCATTTTTACTTTTTATTCTTGAGAAAGGGTCTTGCTAAATTGCCAAGGCTGGCCTCAAACTTGGGATTTTCCTGCCTCAACATCCCAGGTCATTGGGGTTACAGGCGTGTGACACTATATCCAGCTAAAATGTGTTTTATTTTTATGCCTTGACAAATATATACTTCATAACACTCTGGAAGGCCAGGTTCAGCTTTAGATTTTGTTTGGAATCCTCAGGGTTCTGTATAAAACTTTTTGGAGAGAGGCAGCTTTCAGCCACTGGTCTTCAGCTGGAACCACTTCTCTTCCCACCTGCCCCTGGTACCACTGTGGACTGTGCCCAGCTGTGTTCATAAACACGTGGGCCTGCTACCTTTCCATCCCAGCTCTGTCCACACTCTCCTGCAAGCAATCACCCCTTGACTGACTTAGGGATATGTGTACCAGTAGTGTCTAGCTATGGGAAGGAACACCCAGGAAAGAAATCATGTGCATCCTAGATGTGAGCTTGGACTCTTTGAGCAGGAAATTCCTAGATATCTGGAGTATGGTTCTAAGAAGGATGGAATATGGGCAAAAGAGTATTGGACTTCTCACAACATGGGAGTGCTCTATCAGAAGACTGCCAGCATGGAGCCTTCTAAAGCAAGGGCCAGGGTAGATCTGCTCTTGCCTGGACCTAAGGGCAGTAATTTGATGCTCCATGTCAGCTGCATGTAGACCAGCTGACAGTGTAAGTCCTTGAGGTATCCCTTGTGCCTAACACAGTGCCTGGTATAGAATAGGTGTTTGATAAATATTTGTCAAATAAATGTGGGAGGTACACCAGGAATAGCTTTGAGGATTTGGATCCATTACTGAAGATCTAGATAAGCAAGGGCCAGAAGTAGGAGTGACACTGGCCTTCTAGGGTTCCAAAATGGGGGTGCGGAACAGATGAGATTGGGGCAGCATCTTAGAATGCTGACTCTGTCATTTACTCCCATTCCTCTTCCTTTGCCTGTCTGGCCCTCTTACCCCACAGTCCAGCATCCTTCTGTCCATAATCTTTCTAATTTTATGTTTTTTTTTTTTTTTGGCTGCCACTCTTCCTCTGCAGCCTGACAATCTATCAGTCTCCTTCCTTTTTGTCTACCACTTCTAGGTCATTGTTCCTGTCTATCTCTCCTGTTGTCTCTTACTGTCTTCTAGTTGTCTCCCAGAAACTGTACCCCCTTTTTTTCTTTTAGTTCCCCCATGGCTCCTTATTCATCTCTTCTATATGCCCATATCCTTCTGTCTCCTTTAATCTAAACCCCTGTGGAGCCCTGACTTATCCCAGCATTACCCCTACTGCCTCTTTAGCTAGTCTCCTTTACTTATTCTGTTCTGTCTTTCCTAGTGTTCACCCTGGCTTCATCCTTTTCACCCATATTTCCCTGTCCTCAGATGTCTCTTTATTCTCAGTATCTATTTCCCAATCTCCATGTCTCTGTGCTCTCTTGGGATGGGCTCTGCCCCCTTGGTTCCCATTGGCTGGCATGGCCTCTCCTCTTGGTGCCCGTGTTCCCTTCCTTTGGCTCAGCCTGAGCCCAGCCCTCATTCCCCCAACTCCTTTCCCTAGTTTGTGGTGCCTGGTCTGAGCCGTGAGGAGCTCAACTTGCCTGAGCTTGTTTAGTCTAACTCCCTTAGCCCCTTAGCAGCTTAACCCTCCCACCTCTCCTGTGAGCCCGTCAGTAAACAAGAGGATCAAGGAAGACCTGACAGCTGTCAGGTGGGGGCAAGTGTCTGGCCAGCTTAGAGCAGGCATGAAAAGGAGGCTGCACTCAACACTTCCTATTCCTTCTTTCTTCAGGGAAATTCTAGAGCCTCTTTCTTGATGTCCACCCTAGAGTATGGAGTTTCTTGTCTCCAGGATCCCTATTCCTATTTTTCAGCTGGTTTCTAGGCCTTGAGCTTTTTGCTTCTTTTGAGAAAATGGCTCTAGAAGCAGGCAATCACACAGAGAAGCCTTTCAACTTGAATGATGATGATGGATTCTGCTCTATAAAATGGAGGCCCTAATCTGATCTAGGTCTTCTAATAAATGTGTGAAAGTACATGCTATATTATGGATCTACTTTTTGTGGGGTGGGTACCGGGGATTGAACTCAGGGGCATTCGATTGCTGAACCACATCCCCAGCCCTATTTTGTATTTTATTTAGAGACAGGGTCTTACTGAGTTGCTTAGCTGATTTTTACTGAGGCTGATTTTGAGCTGGAGATCTTCCTGTCTCAGCCTCCCGAGCCACTGGGATTACAGGCATGCGCCACCGTGGGACCAGTGTGGATCTTAAATGTCTGCAAAAGGCCCCTGTGTTAAAGGCCTAGTCCCCAGCTTGGTGCTTTTCGGGAGTGGTGGAAACTAAGAGGTGGGGCCTAGTAGGAGGTCTTCTGATCACTGGGGATGTGCTCTTGAAGGAGGCGGTTGGAACTCAGCCTCTTTCCTTTCCTCTCTTTTTCTTTTCCCATTCAGGAAGAAGCTTTATTTCACCATGCTCTCCCTTCCATTAGCTACCTCACCACAGACCCAAAGCAACAAGGCCAATTGATCATAGAAACCTCCAAAACTGAGCCAAAATAAACCTTCTTTACTTATACATTTATCACCCCAGGTATTTGGTATAGTAACAAAAAGCTGATTAACACAGCATGGTAGGAGAGACTACACACACACACACACACACACACACACACACACATGCTCACAAGCAAGCATACACTAAGAGAAGCTGGATTGAATGCAGAAAACTATAGAGCAGTTGTTCTCAAACTTTAGTGTGCGTCAGAATTGCTAGAAGAAGCTGTTAAAACAGATTTCTGGGCTTCACCTCCAGAGTTTCTGATTTAGTAGGTGAAGTGGGAGATTTGAGAAGGATTTCCCTAAATTTCCTAGCTTTGAACTCCTGGACTTAAGTGATCCTCCCATCTTAGTCTTCTGAGTGCTAGGACTCTAGGCATGTACAACTGCACTGAACTTGAATTTATCTATTTAACAAATTCCCAGGAAATGTTGGTGCTGATGGCCTAGAGACAATACTTTGAGAAATATTGTCTTAATAATCTTCATCTACCAGCTCTTTCCTAACACCTAAGGCTGGGGCCAGTTAATTTTCAAAACTGAGGACCAATCAATGAGGTGAAGAGAGAACCTACATTTTGGGAGCAAATTTTTGCCACATGTACATCAAATATAGCACTAATCTCCAGGATATATAAAGAACTCAAAAAATTTAACACCAAAAAACTCCAAATAACCCAATCAATAAATGGGCTAAGGAGCTGAACAGACACTTCTCAGAAAATGATATGCAATCACTCAACAATATATGGAAAAATATTCAACAACTCTAGTAATTAGAGAAATGCAAATCGAAACTACTCTAAGGGGCTGGGGATGTGGCTCAAGCGGTAGCGCGCTCGCCTGGCATGCGTGCGGCCCGGGTTCGATCCTCAGCACCACATACAAACAAAGATGTTGTGTCCGCCGAGAACTAAAAAATAAATATTAAAAAATTTAAAAAAAAAAAAAAAAAAAGAAACTACTCTAAGATTTCATATCATGTCTGTCAGAATGGCAGTTATCAAGAATACAAACAATAATAAGTGTTGGTGAGGATGTGGGGGAAAAGGCATACTCATACATTGCTGGAGGAACTGCAAATTAATGCAACCAATCTGGAAAGCAGTATGGAGATTCCTTAGAAAACTTGGAATGGAACCATCTTTTGACCCAGCTATCCTACTCCTTGGTATAGACCCAAAGGACTTAAAATCAACATACTACAAGGACACAACCACATCACTGTTTATAGCAGCTCAATTCACAATAGCTAAACTGTGGGACCAACCTAGATGCCCTTCAATAGATGAATGGATAAAGAAACTGTTGTGGGGTTGGGGTTGTGGCTCAGAGGTAGAGCACTTTCCTAACATATGCAAGGTCCTGGGTTTGATCCTCAGCACCACATAAAAATAAAATGGAGATATTGTGTCCAATTACAACTAAAAAATATATTTAAAAAAGAAACTGTTGTATGTATTCACGATTGAATATTACTCAGCATTAAGAGAGAATAAAATTATGGCATTTGCAGGTAAATGGATGGAGTTGGAGAATATCATGCTGCTGGGAGCCATCAGCCAAGTAGGTATGACAAATTCCTTGCCAGCTTACTCCCATGCTGTCTAGTGGAAGGACTTCTGAAAGGTGACCTTGCTCAAGGACCAGGGCAGGATCCGTGTTTAGGGTGTTCCCCCTTTAGAATAGGGCAGTTTAGCATAATAGGAGAGTAGGGTGTTTCCCCTTTAGAATAGGGCAGTTTAGCATAATAGGAGAGTAGGGTGTTTCCCCTTTAGAATAGGGCGGTTTAGTATAATAGGAGATTAGGGTGTTCCTCTTTTGGAATAGGGCGTATCCTGCTGCTGAGTTCCTCTTGAGTGCTTAGGGTCAAACAGTATATTTTGGGAGACAGAAGCCCATGCGGAGTGGATTTGGGAGAGAGTGGATTTAGGCAGGAGTGGATTTGGGCAGAGAACGTGGATTCCCCCAGAGCGTGTTTGTAGACGGCCGGTGTGAGTTCGGGAATAAAGAATTGCTGTTTGAATCTACAAGCTGTGTGGAGACTCGTGATTTGTGCCCAGCCGAGAGACTGCGGCATCTGGCGGCCCCGTACGGGGAACATCTGAAAAGAAGGTAAGTGAAATTGTTTGCCCCTGAGGAAGTGTGAAAGAATGGGTGAGCATTTCAAAAAACAACACATTCTTGTTTTGATTTATTTTGTTTTTATTTCAAGTTGCCTGTTCCTAGAACTTTCTCAGGCAAACTGGGGAAAATGGTTGACTCAAGGTTTAAAGTTGTTTACCTCCGAGGAAGAGAAATTGTTAGAGAAAAAAGGCACCCCAGTAAGACCAAGAACAACTAGGGCATATGTTGATACAATACAAAAATGCAGCCCATGGCTTTTAAATGAGAAGTTGTTAAATATATCAATGGGACCATCATGGTATCCTGTAGAAGGATTTTTCTTCAACAAGAAAGAGATGGTTAATTCTGTTTACTACATTTGTCTAAGATCTTGGTTTTTACAGACATCTGATTAATTTACAAAACTAGAGTGTTAAAAATATCAACCACTAAATATGAAATCAAGTACTCTTTACTTATTAAGTTCCATAAGGTAATATGTTTAAACATTATGTGTGTCTTCATAAATTGGTGAATGGAAAAATGTTTAATATTGCTTTGGTCTATGTCTTTGCTGAAACAAGGTTACTAAGTGTTAAGATTCTATCAGGTGTAATTTACATACAAAGAGTATAAGAAGTTTCAGTTGGGTTTCAATTACAGTATTATAGTACCATAAAAAAAACATGAAAGTATTTCATCTTATTTAAGTGGAGTAATTTGTCTAAATCAGAAATTTTATAAAGGTTATTTCAGAATGTAAATTTATAAAAAGGGTTAACGGTTAAAAAAGAGATATTAAAAGATTGAAGATGTGAAAATATATTTTAATATGGAAGGTTAAAAGAAAAAGATGTTTCTAGATGAGAAAATCTTTGTGTGGTAAAGTAAAAAGTTGTAAAATAAATACCATTTAAAAAGATTTTGAGGAAACTAGACTTACTTTAAAAGTTTGAGAAAAGAAAAAAAAAAGTATTTGTACATGGCAGATTGAGACAAAGCTTCTTAATGGAGTAAAAAAGGCCTTTGGTTGAAGGGCAGCCATGTAAACTAATATTAAGCGATTTAAACAAAATCTAAGCCTCGTTTAAAAGAGTAAAGCTGTAGGTGGTGAAAAAGTACATTTAAAAGTACAGTATAGATGATAATTAAAAGGCTTTAAAAGGTTAAATTGAAGGTGGTTAAGATGCCTTCATGACAGAGAAAAAAAAAAAAAAACCAGGATAATGGGAAGATAATAGGATAAAAGATATTTAGATAAAGAAGATTAAAAATTTTAAGTGGAAAACTTTAAGACAGAAGTACAGAAAGGTAAGAAAAAAGAGAAGATGTAGGAAGATAAAAAAGATAAGAAGACAAGAATTTTAAACCCACAAAATAGGGAACAAAAGAAAACTAGGAAGAAAAAAAAAAGCAACTAAGGGTGAATGTACAAACCTTAAGAAAAAAAAAAAAAAAAACTAGAAGATAGAATTAAGATAGAAAATGGTTAAAAATGTAAAGTAAAGGTATTTCAGATAGAAAATGCAAAAAGCTAAGACAACTATTAGATACAGACATTCAAGATAAAATTAAAACGTACTTACTAAAACAAAAAGAGGGAATTGGAAAGGGGTATATATCCCCCAAAGATAAACTTAAAATAACACTTTTTACCCTAAACTTTTTAAATTTGGATTCATCAGGACTTAGTGCTGCAGAAAGGCATATGTATCCAAAAAATGTGCATAAGCCTAAAGTTCTTTGGAAAGATATTCTAACAGGACAATGGAAAGATCCTGACCCAGTGATTTTCTGGAGTCGGGGTTCTTTTTGTTTTTCCACAGGAAGAACAGCAGCCGATTTGGATTCCAGAAAGACTAACTAAAGCAATTTCTACGAATCGAAAAGAAGATGATTTGACTCAAATCCATAACAGCTGATATCCAGAACTCCAGCTTGGCCATTCTTACATCTGCGACTGTGATTAACCAGGATGCTTTTTTCAATATCTATTTTATTATTGCATTTTTCCACATCATAAGGTTCTATTTTTATTTTTTGAGCTCATACAAACCTAGGTTAATGTTTTTCTGATCAGTTTTATTTTTTTTTGACTATAGAGTTTTTAAACATTGCAATGGAGATTTCACCTAGGTAAAGCTACAAGGCCTTTATTATTATCTTATGTGTTGTACGTTTGTTTGCACATTTGTGTTTTGTGTTGTATGTCTGTGTGTGCGTATTTCATATATGAGGAGCGCTCATGAGAAAATGGATCCAAATTATTATTATTATTTTTTTTTATTCACGTGATTTAAATGGCTTAATTTAAATTAGGTAAACAGCTGTTAAAGATTATTTTTAAAGGTGGTTAACAGATCTGCTTGTTTACTAATTTAAATCAGGTAAACAGCTGTTAAGGATTGTTTTTTAAGTAGGTTAACAGATCTGTTTGTTTACTTTCACCTTTCCTTTTCATTATATTTTATAATTCTTTTCAGGTTAATGTCTTTTTAGCATCATTGCCAGAATTCCTATCTTCATCCCAATGAATATAACTCAACAAGTATGCTCAATCAAGGAGTCAACTTACTTTGGGAGGAAACGAACTTTGGGAGGAGACGGACAGATTGATAGATTCCTCCCCTTTGAACTGCTTACAGAACTTGCCTGGACTATGTAACTACGTTTAGTGCAGCAAATTGTGGTAATGCTGGCATATCTTTGCTGATGGTGTCACCAGTGATCTTTGCTGATGGTGTCACCAATGATGCAATTTTTCCAAAGGAACTGTCAATTGGCTTGGTGTCGTGGCATTTCTGTATCCTCCTCCCTTCTGCTAGTGATGGTCTAAATTTGGGGGCCAATGGCTATATGCTGGACCGGCAGTCAGTGACGGGTATGATCCAATTGCAATGGTATCAACCTAAGACAGGAGGCTGACGCCTAAAGGTCAGTTACCTAAAGGTCAGTTTTCCGATGACGGGTAAGAGCCATATGTTGAATTGGACAACCTACCAGGCGCGGTCCTTAAGCCACATTAACCTCACTCCCCCACTGGCACCAAGGCCAAATTTGGGGGCCAACAGAGGTGAGGCAAAGAACCTCACCCCCCCACTGGTGCATAGACCTATCCACAAGTATGGCTGTATGCTGGACCGGTAGTCAGTGACGGGTATGATCCAGTTGCAATGGTATCAACCTAAGACAGGAGGCTGACGCCTAAAGGTCAGTTACCTAAAGGTCAGTTTTCCAATGACGGGTAAGAGCCATATGTTGAACTGGACAACCTACCAGGCACGGTCCTTAAGCCACATTACTTGTTGTTTAATTAATCAGAAGGGGGGAGATGCTGGGAGCCATCAGCCAAGTAGGTATGACAAATTCCTTGCCAGCTTACTCCCATGCTGTCTAGTGGAAGGACTTCTGAAAGGTGACCTTGCTCAAGGACCAGGGCAGGATCCGTGTTTAGGGTGTTCCCCCTTTAGAATAGGGCAGTTTAGCATAATAGGAGAGTAGGGTGTTTCCCCTTTAGAATAGGGCAGTTTAGCATAATAGGAGAGTAGGGTGTTTCCCCTTTAGAATAGGGCGGTTTAGTATAATAGGAGATTAGGGTGTTCCTCTTTTGGAATAGGGCGTATCCTGCTGCTGAGTTCCTCTTGAGTGCTTAGGGTCAAACAGTATATTTTGGGAGACAGAAGCCCATGCGGAGTGGATTTGGGAGAGAGTGGATTTAGGCAGGAGTGGATTTGGGCAGAGAACGTGGATTCCCCCAGAGCGTGTTTGTAGACGGCCGGTGTGAGTTCGGGAATAAAGAATTGCTGTTTGAATCTACAAGCTGTGTGGAGACTCGTGATTTGTGCCCAGCCGAGAGACTGCGGCATCATGCTAAGGAAAGTAAGCCAATCCCAAAAAACCAAAGGCCTCATGTTCTCTCTGATAAGTGGATGCTGATCCATATGGGGGCGGGGCATGGGAAAAATGGAGGAACTTTGACTGGGCAAAGGGGAGGGAGGGAAGGGGTGGGGGTATGGGGGCAGGAAAGATGGTGGAATGAGATGGACATCATTAAACTAGGTACATTTATGACTGCACATTTGGTGTGATGTTACATTGTATGCAACCAGAGAAATGAAAAGTTGTGCTTCAATTGTGTACAATGAATCGAAATACATTTTGCTGTCATAGATACCTAATTAAAATATATAAAAAAAACTGAGGACCTTTGGGCTAAGAGAAACCTAGTGTCCTCAGAAGGCATGGAATAGCTTTTAAACTCTTGGAGTTCTATTCTAGTAGAGACCCCATTTAAACAGCTTTGGACAGGTTTAAACATCTCCTTGGCTAATTCCTAGTATCTCTATTCCAACTCCTACTGGGGGATGATAGCTCTAAGAGGTGTTAGGGGATTAGGCTGAAAATATAGGTCATTCACTAGCCATCTGGGAACCATGATGAGTGGGAGAGAGGGAGAGGGGCAGAGACACAGGAAAAAGGTGAGAAGAAGCAGAGGGCTTGTGGGGGCAGTTACAAAAGTGTATAGGATAGACTGGTGATTAGATTTCAGTGTCCTTTGGTGGCCTGGAAGGAGGAGCAGAGTTTCCTGTTCTCTCTTCTTCTGCATCTTCTTCCAAGCTGGGCTACCTGTCTGGGGCTGGGTTATTAAGAGTGGGAGAGACTGAGAATCGGATGGCCAAGTCCTGGAGATTCCTCATGGGGAAAGCTGCAATTTTTGTGAGGGGCATAAGGCCATTTAGGGTTAAGGTGGACAAGAAACAGAAATATGAGTATACTTGAAAAAGGGAAGCAGACCCAACAGGTGAAAATGGGCTTGGGAGAATCTGTACTTCCCACAGACATGGATGAGGGGCTCAGAGCCTTAGAAGTTGGGCTGCTGGGAGCTTGTCTGGCCTTCCTTCCCAGGCCCAGGCTTTGAGGGTAGAGGGCTGAGAGTTGTATTCACATAGTGGTTGGGGCCATTGTGGGAATGAAGCATACATGAGTCGGACCATCAGTGATCAGCTTTGTAGGGGTAGATGGTCCCTCTCCTTTGAGAATAGGCATGCCTGTCCTCTCCTCTGTCTCTCTCCACTCCAATCCCCCACTCCACGCCAATGAGATATGCAAATAATTCCCTTATCTTATTGGCTGAGGCCTAAGGACCAAAGATGAGCTCAGAGAGCTGGCCTTTTAAGAGTGCCCTTTGGGCTCTGTGCCTATAGCCCCATAGTTCTGAACATAGAGGGACCAGGCCCTGCTCCATGGGGCCTCCAATCTCTGGGGAAGCTGTGCCTGTCTGGCTCTGACACTGACCATATCATCTCTTGCCATCCCTAAAGTAAGTATGTCTGGGTACCTGGGTGTCAGACTTCCCACCTGTTGTTCCTTCCTCAGATATCTGCTATTCCTGTTGTCAGTTTTCTAGAATCCTCAAATTTCTGCACCCTACCCCACCCCTGTACTGGGTGCCATCGTATCAGAGAGATAATCAATCTTCCCCACTTACCTCTTCTCTGCACATCCAGTTCTCTCTGGACACTGATTCAGGTCTTATCATCTCCTTCCAGTCAAAGACCAGTTCCTTCAATTGTGTCTTTGTTTTCAACTCCTCTGTGCTCTCAGGGCAAAGAGCTCCATAGAGAATATAGAACCTTTTCCTGAGAGAAAAAAAGAGGTCTTGTCCTTCCTTTCACCTCTGTAGGTATGGTCTGGGGATCTGAGATGTGACCGAGAAGAGAACTATCTAAGCTTGGGGCATCAAGAGGGAGCCAAAGTCTAAGGGGATGAACACTCCTTGCTCTGCTCATTCTGAGGGTGGGAGTGGAGCTATTGGAATTGGGAGCTGGGCGAGAGCCGGGACTTTCAGGCTGGAAAGGATCTCTGAAAGGCAGAGGTTCCCCAAGTGCACAAGTGCTCTGTGGTTGGTAACAGACAAGAGAGAGTTATTTGGTATCATAAGTTTGGGACACTCTGTGTTGAAGTTGAATAAATGGTTTGCTAAAGGACTTCTCAGATTAATTGCTCTTCTGCAAGAGGTAGGGATAGGAGGCAGCCTTTCTAAAATTATTTGAGCATAGACCTCTTCTTGGGTACTTCTTAGAGTTTGTGTTTAACAGAACACTCTTTGGAAGATGTTATAAAGTCTAACTTCCCTCATTGGGAAAAAAAAAAAAAAAAAGGAAAGTGGGTCAGAAAAGCACAGGCAATCTGCTCAATATAGCAGATTTGAATCAAAGGGGTGAAATTCAGAGTTGGTGGGTTCTCCCTTGGAGAGATTGGTTTTGAGGAAAGATGGTGGCCACTCAGTTTAGATCTTTCTAGAACTAGTTCTAGGACCTTTATTTTTCTCTTAGAAAGTCTCTTTTTTTTCTATAACAGGGAATCAATGACTAATCCATAGAGCAAATGAGCACCAAGAGTCTTCCTGAGACACTGTTCTGAGTGCCTTGAAAGACAGATAAGATAGAGATGTAACAGCACAGTATCCTTATATCTTAAGATTCACAGCACACATGCCTTCCCACTGTCCTAAAAGACACACACACATTCCGTCACAGTTAATTAAGCACAATTTTTTAATTGCTTGGAAATGGAATGCTGCCTCTTGAGATGACAGGGCCTCTCAGTATGTCTCTGCACTAGGGTTGGGAAAACTGCATATTACTCTTGTTTTTCATTAATTTCAGAGTCTCCTGTGGGGTGAGAGTCCTCTTCTTCCATCAGGTCTTCAATTGCTTGCCCCTGTCAGGAACCCATGCCAACTGAAAGGTTGCCTCCCTGTCTGGAGGAACAGGACTGCACCATTAATTTGGTTTTTCAGAACTCTGGCTCCAGCATATTTGAACTTTGGAGGAAGAGGGTTTGGTAAAAGAGGATGACAGGCAGTCTCCATGTACTCCAGACCTCTCTTTCTTGCAGGTGCACATCTCCTAGCCCAGACACAGAATGGCACTGTCCCCCAGCCCCCTGGCCATGGAATATGTCAATGACTTTGACTTGATGAAGTTTGAGGTAAAGCGGGAGCCCCCAGAGGGACGATCAGTGGCCTCAACAGCCTCGCTGGGCTCCACACCTTACAGCTCAGTGCCCCCTTCACCAACCTTCAGTGAGTCAGGCGTGGTGGGGGCCACTGAGGGCCCCCGGGCAGGCCTGGAGGAGCTGTACTGGCTGGCCACCCTGCAGCAGCAGCTGGATTCTGGGGAAGCACTGGGGCTGAGTCCTGATGAGGCTGTGGAGTTGCTGCAGGGTCAGGGCCCAGTCCCTGTTGAGGGGCCCCATGGTTACTACCCAGAGAACCTAGAGGAAACAGGAGCCCAGCATGCCCAGGTGAGTGACTAGTAGGCTGGTCTGAGGGGAGGCAGGCTGAAGGAGGCGGTCCAAGAGAGGGAGAGTTCCTGGAGAGGGTTTTGGACTGGGGAAAGAGGGCAGGAAAAGGGAAGAAGGACTCTTAAAAGAAATCAGAGAAAACTATGTTTTTTTTTTTTTTTTTTTTTTTTCAAAAGGAAGAGAAACGAATTGACTGAATCAGAAGGAACAGGGATACATTAGAAAAGGCCCCCAGAGAGGGATTACAGGGGGGTAAATAGATGCCCCATGTGGAATGGAGCCGCGTTAAGACAGTGGTTGAGGTTGGCCTTTCCAAGGCTTTGTGCTTTCCCAATGCCCAACCTTCTCAGGAAGGATTGGAACTCATCCTATTAATTATAGACACAGATGGGGGTATTGAGGGCATTAGGGCATAATCCAAATCTTTTGAGGGTCACCGGGTTGCGGCATTCAGGACACGGAAACGTGGCTTGTTGGAGGGGAGGGGACTGTCTGGGCACGGGTCCCTGGCACACAACTGGGCATGAAGCGGGATATGCTGCGAGGGGCACCGAGTGTAGTAGATGAGCTTGCCTGACAGTGGGAGGCGGGGCCTGCACTGCAGGGTGTGCCAAGGGGTGCGAGTCGGGTGTCTAGGACCTGTGGGTCTGGACTGAGATGGATTCTGTTAGAAAAGTGGGCATTCAGGTAAAGGTGGGAACCGGGGGGTCGAAGCCTTCTCGACAGCGGGGCTAACCCAGAGTTCCCACCTGTGGATGGAACAGAGTGGGACCCACAGCCGACCAGGTCCCTGCATTGTTCCTCCTCAGCTGGCTGAGCGGTTTTCGGACGCAGCGCTGGTATCCATGTCTGTGCGGGAGCTAAACCGGCAGCTGCGCGGCTGCGGGCGGGACGAGGCGCTTCGGCTGAAGCAGAGGCGCCGCACGCTGAAGAACCGCGGTTACGCGCAGGCCTGTCGCTCCAAGCGGCTGCAGCAGCGGCGCGGGCTGGAGGCGGAGCGCGCCCGCCTGGCTGCTCAGTTAGACGCGCTGCGGGCGGAGGTAGCTCGCCTGTCTCGGGAGCGCGACCTCTACAAGGCTCGCTGTGACCGGTTGACATCTAGCGGCCCCGGGCCCGGGGACCACACCCACCTCCTCCTCTGAGCAGCCGGGGCAGGGGGCGTGGGCCGTGGAGGTGGTTGAGTTGGAGATTAGCTGCCAGCTAACCCCTGTCCACTGGTCCTATCCACTCCCCGTATGACCACACAAATAACCCCAAACATTCTAGACCTTCAAGGCATGCCCGAAGTTAGTCTGGCCATTTTCTGGGAGAGGTAACTCCTCCACTCATACACCTTCTCAGGCCATAAACCTTAGCCTTCATGAGTAGCAAGCATACTGAGCTCTTCAGGGGCCAATGACAGGCACTGAAGGTGCAGGTGTGGAGGATGGTTGGGTGGCACAGTGAATGGAAGGAGAGGGAGTGGTACACTTCCCCCCTCAGTTTAGTTCTTAAATCAAGGTTTTCAACTTGTAGTGCATTAAGACTACAATTAGCAATGAGGCTGTTTTTTTTTTTTTTTTTTTTTTCACTTGAAGGACTGTAGCCTCCCCATTTTAGGCCTCCTGCATTTTCAAGATTTAATAATTCTCAACAGCAAGACTAGGAACTCTAACCAATATGTGTTTCCTTGCCCAACCCAGTGGCCTGCAGGGTCCAGAGCAGTACAGGTCTGAGAAGTAAACCCTGGTAGCGGTTTGGTGTCAGCTGGGAAGAAGCCCTTGGTGCTAATCACAGCTCTGCCATAGGAGCCCTTTGTCACCTTGAGCTAATCAATTGTTCCCTGGAACTTAGACACTTCATCTAATTTTCACTTAGATTGGATGACTTCTGGCACTTTTTCAGTTTTGGCACCTCATCCATGAGGGACTCCCAATGATGTCCCCAAGAGCTCCCTAAGACAAGCTTACAGAAAGCCCTCCTGTCCTGCTTCAGCTTCCTGGCTGCAGCCTAAGCTGTGGGAGAGCAATCCAGGAGGGGAAGCATGCACTGGGAAACAGGCACTGGGCCTCTGCTACTTCCTCCAAGCTGCCTCAGTCTCCAGACCTACCTAGGGTGTCCCTGCTACTTCCTGCCTCTGAGGGCTGAGGTGAGACTTCCCAGGATGACGGGGAGCTGAGTGCAGCTTTTATGAATTAAACTTGAAGCCCAGGTGGAATTCTAACGTTACTGGCTAAATGTTCTTGCAATTTAAGAAATGTTCGTTCTCTATCCCTGTTTCATGTTACTGTTTTGTGCATCTGTGTGTATATCAGAAAGAGGGTGGGAGAAACCACCTGGAACTGAGTGGCATATCTCAGTACTGAAGGGCTAATGAAAATGGGGTAGAGGGGCGGGAATTGGTCCAGATGGAGCCTCTACCTTCCACTACCGCCACCACAAAAGCCCAGGAGCAGCAGTGGTCTAGCTTGGCTTGCCTGTGGTTATCCTCAAGGTCTCACAGTTGCCATGGTAACCCCTCCAGTTCCGCAGCATATGGGGAGGGCCAGTGGGGCCTCTGGGCAGAGCAGAGGCATTGAGCTGGGAGCAGCCACCTCATCAGCCACAGTTGTCTGTCCTCTAAGGGACATAATAAATGGGAGAAGCGGTTGGGTATGGGGGAAGCGGCTCCCATATGTCTCTCTTCCTTTCTGCCCCCTCTATCCACCCCCTCCCCAGCTGTCTCTTCTCTTCTCCTCACAGTTCTTGTTCCCTCTCCTCCTCTAGCCCAGCTCATCCCTCCTCCACTCAGGAGCCTGCAACAGGAGTCCTTTCCTCCATCCCCCCTTAGAATTTCTCTTCTCCCTTCCCTACCTTTGGCTAATGGCTAGCCTCTCTGGCTCTCATACCCCTCTGAGGGCTCATGGGAGAGGTAACTCCTCTCCTCCATCCTCTTCCACACTTCTCGTTGAAAGGAGGGGCTTGGGTGGAGAAGATCCCTCAGGAGCTCAGCTCTTCTTCCTTTACTCTGAATTTCACCTGTGTCCTTGCCTGCTCCCCGGAACTTTAATCCATACTCTCTGCTTCTCTTGCAAACCTTTCTTACCTTCATTGCACAACAGGGCTGAGATACTCATCCACATATACCTGCGCATACAACTAGGTCATATATACATACACCTGAGTCTCAAGGTGATAAAGCTGGATCAGAGGGCTATACCTCAAATAAAGTTTGCACATTGTAATGATGAAGAGTGTGGGTGTTTTATAGTCAGCTGGGCCTGGACTCAAGCTCCAGTTCTACGAGTTTTTCTCTGGCCATGGGTCAGTTAAAAATTAAGCCTCACTTGCTTTGTCAGAAAAATGGGGGAAATGATGATAACTATTAGTGAGAATGAATGCATTTAAAGAAGCAAAGTTTGACACATGCTAAAGAATAAACTTTGCTGCTGTTGTTAATGTTATCATCAATAGTGCACAGCTGGGCTTCCTGAACCACTGAAGCCACATTCATGGAGGGCCAGGGATATGTGGTGCATGAAAGCACATACATTTACATACCCAGGAAAATCAGGTTGTGCATTCCTTAAATGCCCTCTCTATGCTCTGACTTCACTAACTGATCTGCTGCCTTCCTTCAGTCACCTCCCCAACCATCTTTCTTGACCCACCCCACAGCTGTGTGGAGGCAGGGGTTCAACCCTCAGGGACTCAGCATGCTTCTCTGTAGACAGCTGTAAGAAAGCATCAGCCTGCCCCTTCTTGACAGCCCCTTATTACCTCTCCATCTCCTATAACTAACCCCCACAGTATCTGGACCCCTGTGCTTGGGAAGTAAGGGTGGGGGCTCCTTAGAGCCCACTGGCACATGATTGGGGTAAGACTGCAGAGACCATGCCTGCCTGGGGAGCTTTGGCTCAGATTTTGAAGGGTGCTGGCCCACATTTTCTTTGGTTTGTTTGGGTACTGCAGACTACCCAATGAACAACGAGACATAATAGGTAGAGATGGAGGTGCTAGGAGTGGTTCCTTTTATTAATGGCAGGAGAGTCAGGATTACTGAAGGAAGTCACTGAGGGCCACAAACTAGAGGGGTATGGGGCTTGGAAAGATGGGGGCAGGGCCCACCACTCACTTCCAGAACCCAGGGGGCACAGCTGGTTCAAGAGGCAGAGGCACTAGTCACTTGAGTCACATGGGTCAGGACAGGCACCTGGGAAGGTGTGGAATAGTCATAAGCCAAAGTAGTCTCCTTAGAAACCCCACTTTTCACATCCTTTGTGTGCACCCTTTTCGGGCCCCAGGACTCACTGAGAGGTGGAGGGTGTGTCGATCCGATGGGAGGCAGTCATGGGCTAGGGCTGGGAGTCGTGGCTGGCGTGCAGGGCCGGGGAGCCCCAGGGCTGATGCCCTGACTGGCGTAGTACTCCACCACCTGCCGGGGCACCTCAGCCAGGACGCACTTCGCCAGAGCAGACGGGGCAGCCTGGCATGGGCGGAGACATGGTTAGGGGCTGGGTCAGATGAGCGAAGGACTGCGGAGTGGTCAGCTGGGCTCCAGCGCACTTCGCAGGACATCAAGCAGATGAGACATAGATGTCAGATCTGAGGGCAAGAGGAGCTGAGGAACCCTTCCGCTGGAGGGGCACCGAGCACTCACATCCTTGAAGTCCCGGAAGGGCACGAATTGGACGATGTCTCGGGCTGCCGGCACCCCTCGGGGGCAGCGCAAGGGACCATCGTCGCCGTCCAGCAGCCGCATGTCAGAGAAGTCGGCATTGCCCACACCCACGATGATAATGGACATGGGCAGGCGGGAGGCGTGCACAATCGCTGTGCGGGTCTCAGCCATGTCACTCACCACTCCGTCCGTGAGCACCAGCAGCACTGAGTACTTCTGAGGGCAGATAGAGGGGGAAGAAAGGTCGTCTCTGTGTGCAAGGATGTTGACGCCTATCCCCAACCCAGGCCCTGGCTCTGGCACCACCTGAGGACACACAGGGTACAGGCAGCACATGCTTGTCTATTTTATCTCCTCACCGTGGCTTGGCCGGTGCTCTGTTCCCGCTGTGCAGGCCCAGCAACACGGTTTATGATGGGGGCAACGTTGGTGGGGCCATACAGCTGGATCTGTGGCAAGCACCGACGGTAGGAAGCAATGACCCCTGAGATCTCTGTGGGCAAAAAAGCAGAGGTGTAACTAGCAGAGATTAGGAGGTGCTTCTGTTCTTGGGACCTGCCACCCCAATTTCCTCACTAAAACAGGAAGAAAGTTGGGTAGTTTCCTGGGCTAAAAGAGTTGTGTGGGTAGACTCTGGGCTATGGGAAGGAGTCTTACCCAGTGAAGCCAGGCCTTGGATAGGTGAAAGGGAGAGGGCGCTGAGCCCATGGGATTGGAGTCTGTGCTCTGGTGTGAGATGTACAGACATGCGCAGCAAGCATGTGTGGCAGGTAGGAGGTAGGTTGATGGGACTTTCCCAGTTTACCTTCACATTCAGGATTTTCTGGGTCAAAGTTGATGGCAAAGTCATGGGACACCTGTGTGGATAAGGTGAGCACAATGAGGGGATGAGTCTCCTTCCTGTCTGACACCCCCATATCCTCCCTTCCCCTACACCCAGCCTACCTCGAAGTTGGGGGGGATCCGGGCTCCAAAGCCAAAAGCTGGGAACCGCTTATCACTGGAGAGAAGAAAAGGCTATGGGGCTCCTGGGGCAAGGCTGGCCTTCCTGTTCCTCCCCATCTCCCTCTTACCTGTCATAGTCCTGGCAGATGCCTCCCACTGCACGCAGGGCCTGCAGGTAGTGGTTGGGCTGGCGGGGACTGAGGCAGTGGAGGGACTGGCTGCTCCTTGGGTCCCCATTGGAGGCGGTGAAGTCGATGGCCACCTGGTGAGGATGAGGAAAGGATCATGCTGTAGCTATGGGAGCTGCCACAGAGGCTAGCCAGAACCAGAGTAGGACTGTAGGGAGGACTGAGATGAGTCTGGGGGACCACAGGTAGTCTCAGTGTGGTGAGCTATGTGGTATAAGCTAACATTTCTAAGACTCGTAAGAAGCATAAGTAGGGGCAGTGGGATTATGGGCTCATTGCAGACTTAGACTCTCCCTCTTCTTTGTGCCCCCACTCCTTGGGCCTTTACCGTGAAGCTGATCTGGCAGCCACCCATGATGTAATCCAGGAAGGTGTGCACCTTCTCCACCTGGCAGAAGGAGGAGAGAAAATGAGGTGGGGGCATGGTCTTTTGGGGAAGAAGTTTGGATAGAGCTTCTATGGGAAAGGTGGAGGGACCAGAGTTTTTGAGGTTGCAATTGGGGGTAGGATGGGGCAGGGATTCCCAGTTCCCAGGAGCAGAAAAATGGTTAGTCTTTGAAACAAGGGAAGGGTTGAATCAGATTGTAGCAGGGGAAGGGGCAGAGGCAACACTTGAAACAAGAATTTACCGTGCACTGGGCCAGCACTACCGTCCCTGAGCTCTTGTAATTTTTCTTCTTGTCCCGATACTTGGGATTGATACAGTCCCACTGCATCTAGACCACATGCACCCCACAAACACAGGGTAGTAAGTCCATCAGGTGGCCTCTCTTGCCCCTTTCCAGCAAAGCCTCCTAGAGCAAGATCCCCATGGCTCCATCCTTTGACCAAACCTGGGGACTTTCCACCCTCTCCACCTCCAGCCAATTATGGTGGTCTCTTCAGGGTCACCCTTAGGATTTTCCCAGGAATTTGGGTGGGATTCTGAGGTGGGGTAGGGTCTCTGTGGCACCTCCTGCCCAGGGTTTGCCGTCCCTTCCTGCATCTCCTGGAAAGTGCTGGTGAACTCGCCAATGAAGTCATGCTTCCCACTGGAGTCATAGTCATACACCAGGAACTGAAAAGGGAGGGGGAGAGGTGGGATCTGGGTTAGGGATGCTTTGTGGTGCTTTCTGGTTTGGGTGGGGGATTCAGGGTGGTAGGAGCTGCACAGTCTCTAGACCCACACAGATATTGACCGGCCCAGAGAGCTACCTGCTGAACTTGGTTCTTTAGCTCAATCTGGCAGGGACTTTGGCCTCTGATAAAAATCACACATGTGGGAAGCTTAACATTGAGCTGTGAACTGTTATTTATCCCACAGTGAGAAGTGCTTATCACATGGGGGAGAGGGAGGCGGCTTGCCACACTCGGTGGGGAAGGTCTCAGACAGCAGGCTGGATGTTCCAAGTAGGTTGTGCTTGCTTGGCTGGGGCTTCACCTTGAGGGGCCGGTGGACATCACAGCTGCATAGAGAGTGCAGGGACAGGCGGAATGGCTCCCAATTGGGGTTCAGGTTGTTTTTCACCACCTTGGAGAGACACCAGGGAAGGGAGCTCGTTACCTCCTTTCTCGGTTTCCTTGCTCTTCTCTCTGTCCCTCCCATTTCCATAGCTCTAGGTACCAACCTCAGTTCTCCAGACCAGCTGGTCACTTTGGTCCCCATTGGTCTTATAGATCTCCATGAAAGGGTCAGACTTGCTGAACAGGTCCTGGGGATGCAAGGTGAGGGCCCATGAGCTGATGAAGTTTGCAAGGAGGGACTGGAGGGTGCTAACACTGAGAAGGAAACAGGCCTGAGACTCTGGGATTTGTCTCCAGCGGGAGGTGTAGAGCTCTCTAACAGGGAACATAGGGGACTGGACTCTGGGGTTCCAACCTTGTTGTCCAGTTTGTGGGCTCTGAAAGTAAGTTGCACATAGTCGTTGGTACCAGATACCTCCTCTGCTACAATCTGTAAGGAGGACACAGGTGGTAGGACTCCATCCACACCCCACCATCCCAGGGCCACCCCATACCCTCCCGACTGGTGAATGTATTCCTGGACATGATATTCTTATGGATGTTTATGCAGGGGCATTGACTACCTGGCCCAAGGGTGAGCGCAGGTGACCTTGCCTACCGTGATAGTGGACTTGCCCGCTGTCTTCCCATTCTTCAGCAGTAGTGGTTTAGTGACTTTGGTTTGTGACACGATCTGGGGATGAAGGTAGAAGGAGACAGCAGTAATGCCTTCACCTGCTTTGGCCAGGGTATGAAGGGTAGAAGAATCAGTGCTCTCTGTGTGTCCACAAGGGTTGGCCCTTTGGCTAAGTTAGTGGTGGACTCAGTTTCTACAGCATCCTTTAGAGGGAGGTATAGGCCTAAGATTTGGGAGGGTGAGGCAGGAGGATTGCAGGTTTGAATTTAACAGTCTTAGCAATTTAGCAAAAATCCTCAGCAACTCTGTGAGGCCCCCTCCTGTCAAAAAATAAAAATAAAAAGGGCTGGGAATGTAGCTCAGTGGTAAAGCACCTCTAGGATCAACTCTAGTACCTCTCTCCTCCCAAAAAAAGAAGAGAGGCACAGAGGACTAGAGTGTAGTTCAATGATACAGTGCTTCCTTGGTATGCATGAAGCCATAGATTTAATCCTCAGCACCAAAACAAACAAATAAAAAACAAAAGAGAAGGAAGCACTATAGAATTCTCTCCTCTAGGGAGAATGTTTACATGAGGAAATTAAGATTCAGAGAGGTTAAGTATCTTGCCCTAGACTACACAGCCACTGAATGGCAGAGATGGGATCCAGGTCCAGAACTACACTCCAGTCCTCTGTGCCTTCCTCCTCCTCCTCCTCCTCCTTCTCTTCCTTCTCCTCCTCCTCCTCCTTCTTCTTCTTCGGCGGTGAGGGATACTGGAGTTGAACCCAGGGGTGCTTTACCACTGAGCAACATTCCCAGCCCTTTTTATTTTTATTTTATGACAGGGGGGGTCTCACAGAGTTGCTGAGGATTTTGTTAAATTGCTAAGACTGGCCTCAAGCCTGCAATCCTCCTGCCTCATCCTCCCAAATCTTAGGCCTATACCTCCCTCTAAAGGTTGCTGTAGAAACTGAGTCCACCACTAACAGTCAAAGGGCTGACTCTTGTGGACACACAGAGAGCACTGATTCTTCTACCCTTCATACCCTGGCCAAAGCAGGTGAAGGCATTACAGCTGTCTCCCTCCACCTTCATCCCCAGATCGTGTCACAAACCAAACTAGCTCCAAAGCTAATGCTATCTCTTAATTTGACTTCCAGAGACAGAAACTGATAAGGGTGGGGTGGGGTGAACAGGAATGCAGACCTGGCCCAAGGTACACTCCATAGAGCCAAGGAAGGTGTCATTGCGGGGGCTGGTGGCTCCATCCTCAGCATCAAACACATGGAATTGCAGGGGCTGCTTCTCTTCAAAAAAGTACTCGAGGGCCAGGACCCGGGAGAAGACAGGACTGGAACAGGAGCGAAGCACCTCTGTGTGCTCCACCTGCAGTAGGAGGGTTAGTTACTTTTCCCTGCCCTTGACTGCTCAGGTCATGCCAGCTCTTCTTGGGCCACCACATCTTCAACAACAAGCTCTTCTTTTCCTAGATTGACCCCTAAGCTCAGGGGGCTGTCGAACCCTCAGCGCTCTGGGGCTCTCAAGGCCTTTGGGATCTCTTCCATCGCCTCAAGGGCAACATCAGAAACCTCTGGGACTCTGTGAGCTTTCAACTGTAAAATGGTTTGGGTTTGTCATGATGGCATACTCGTCTCCAAGGTTACCCACATGGCCTAGAAAAGGTCCCCTGAGCCCTTGCATTTCCCTACACTAGGCTTTCATTGCCCACAACTGCCCTCCCTCTTCCCAGATTAACCCAGAAGGTTAGTTAAGGAAAAATCCAAGCCCTCTCACCTCCACCCACTGCTCATCAGAGTAGAGCTTGAGCAGCACACAGGGGTGGGGCTTGGTGAGTGTGTCTCGGTCCAAGAGGCCCTGGCAGGACACGCGTAGCTCCACACGAGAGGCTCCCAGCGTCATGGCTGGGGGCTCAGGCACCCATCCCATCTCAGGGTCCGACATGTCTCTGTGGGGATGAGCAGATGGCTTGGACACTGGAAGGAGAACCAGAAGAGGAGGACTGTTCTCTGGGGACCCAGGCCCCCCCCCCCCTTGCCCTCCTTATTGAGGCCCTCGGGTCTCATGGACTTCTTGCTTCCCCTGACTTCTGCCTGACTTCCCCAGAACTCTGAGCAGGGGAGGATGGAGGAGCAGAGCCTCTCCCTGTTGTGCTTCTGTCAGCTACCAGCCTAGGTATGTACGGATGGGGCTGGGAAGTGTTGGGGGACGCAGCAGGGTTCCTGGCAGTCCTGGCTTCCAGGCCATCGATTGATCCATGCTGTCTGCTGGCTCAGCATCTTCTGCTATTTCCCGACTGGTGTTTGAGCCAGCACTGCACTCAGTCTTGGCATGAGCGAGCTGAACTGGGGCAAGGGGGTGGGCAGGGGCTGGAGAGGCCCCTGGAGGTCTGAAGAGAAAGGGTCTCAGGAATGAAGTCTTCAGTAGGCAGGAGGAGACAGATTGGAAGGTGCTCTGCTGGGCTGTCCCTGTCCTTTCCCTACCCCCACTCACCTTCTGGCTGCCTGATGGGAAAGGAGGGGCAGTGGGCTTGGGAATTAGATTCAGGACCAGAGCTCTGCTGAAGGCTCCCCCAGGCTCCTGGCAGTGGCTCTCACTATGACAAAAATTGCAGCCCTCCCCCCTCCTCTGGTCTCACACTTCTTGGCAACACTGGCACTGTCTCTTAGCGACAGGGTTTTGGGGGAGCCACAGCCCCCTCCATGCTGCCCGTGGGATGCATGCGCTCCATCCTCCCCCAGCACTGCTACAAAACCTTGGGCAGCAGCAGGCAGGGGTATGCCGGCCCGAGTTCATGGCCGGTCAGTCCATCTATCTGTGTCTGTCCAGGTCTCAAGGGTGAGACTGTCGGATCTCATGCCGTGCTTTCCCCGAGTGAGTGTGTGTTGGTGTGTCTGAGTGCCCCACCCTCTGTGTCTGCCCCTTTCTGTCATGTGTCCATCTCCGGGAAGGTGTGACAGTTTCTGTACCTCCTTCAAAACTGAGACCCTTCCCTGGTTGGTACCCATCTTCTCACAATGTGTCCTTGTAGGTATGTGAGTGAGGGTCTGGGCTGGGGTTTTCTGCCTTCTAGCTATGAGTCTCCCCACTCTTGTGGGTCTCCTGATTGATATAGGCAGGGACATTTGGTGGTGAGGGGATCAGGCAGGGTTGAGGGACCTCTCTGGGGGCCAGAGGAGATGTTGTTATGGAGACTGGGCCAGGTTGGGTAGGACCAGGGCTGCTCTAGGGAGAAAGGGTGGGCTCACCTGGGCTCTCAGTCGGGGGCTCTTCTCTCCGGCTCTCCTCTCCAGCCCTGGCCCTGACTCCCTTGCTGCTCCAGCCGCTGGCGCCGGCTCCGGCTCCAGCTCTGCTGCTATTTATGGGGCCTGGATGGGGAGGGATGGGGGGGCCGCAGCACAAGCTCCCCCCGCACAGACTGGTTGGGAGGGAGAAGAGGGGAGAGGCAGGGCCATTGCCTGAGAGGGAGCCACAGAACTGGGGAAGGAGGGCGGGCTGGGGGTGGCTCAGAGGCAGGACCCCCGCAGACACAGTGACACACGTCTTCCCCTTCACACCACACCCACACCCAGCATCACAGAGATGCACATGCCGCAGTGGTGCATGCACACACATCCACACACATCCACACAGAAAGAATGGCGACACATGCACCCACGGCTCACACATATCTTGACACACACAGGCGCCAGTGCGTAAACTCACTGTGACACCATGACAGTTACAGCCCCACCCATACACAGTGTGAAACACACCCAGTCTCAGTGCTTTCAACAGTATTACACTTGTTAAGGATATTTGCAGTCACATATCAAAGAACACTGGGCTTTACTTGTCACACACATATATATAGGTTCACTCACACCAACCCAGGATACAACAGGATGTTGATTTCACGTGCTGTTTAAAAACCACCACACACCACGCAGACCCTCATGGCTTTAAGAATGATGTCCAGTTTCCTAGCCACCTTTTTATAAGGAGAAACAGGAAACGGACATGATTGGTTAGGACACAGACTCACATCCTGGGCATGAAGCCCTGGAGGACAGGGCTGCACAGTAGGGGCATGTGCTAAAGGACTGATACCCAAGGCGTCTTCCTGGTGACACAGTGTACCCAACCACCCCTCTCCCCAACTGCGCATGTAGGGCCACATCCTTGTGGGAGTGACCATCCCATGTGCAGATCTTAAGGAAGCAAGACATTAGTCATTCTTAGTGATACCAGGGGAAGTGAACAATTAATTGCCCGGGGAGCTATAAGTCACACATGAAGACGTTTGAACACATGGTGATCTGGGATAAGAACACAAGAGCATTCACCAGGACATCTTCCTTTAAGCTGCTCATTTATTAAGGTAGCAACTATTTATTAACCATCTCCTGGGTGCCAGGCATTATACCAGGCACTGGGGCTAACCAGGTGGTTCGAATGTAGCCTCTCCCCTGGGGGAGGCAGAAGTGTCTGGAAGAGAGAGGCGCACATGCAGAGATGACACACCAATACGAAAGGCAATGAAGTGTGACAGATGCAACATCACCGACCTGCTGAGGAGGCAGTGGGGCCTTGTGAGGAGGGGCTGAATGCAGGTGAGTGGGGAGGACATCAAGAAGGCCACACAGAGGAAGAGGCTGTTAAGAGGCTCTGAATATCAAAGGTACTGAGGGAAATGATTAATTTAATCATTGATTTCCTCATGTCATAGAGACTCTGTTCACCTATAAGCTACTCTACTGTTGAGATTTTTGACTATTGAGGGTGCTCACAGGATGACACGTGTGACACTGATAGTGAGCATGTGTGTGAATGCATATACACATGCACACCCACTGCTCCCCAATCTCCCCCTGGTATGCTGGGGCCTTTCAATCCCATTGCATCCTCCAAAGCTGGACACATCCTATTTTGGTCTCATTTTGCAGCCCTGACCCTGCACTAACAGCCCATCCTACCAGAGAGACTTAGAAGTCCCCTTCTGAGCAGCTTTGTTATTCCCCTTCTCCTTTCAGAGCCTCAGCCCGATACCTGTGGGGTGTTCCTCATTTTCCTCCACTGAGGCCAAGCCCCAGAGGCTTGTGGGAAGGGAGCAGATGGTGGGAGTGTGGGAAGTGAATGGGGAAGACAGCAGAGACTGGAGGCAGACATTTTTTTTTCTTTTTTATTCTATACAAGTGGGGAGAAGCCCCTGGGGATACAGGGACAGAGATCTACCCTCCCAGGGGAGGAGACAGGCTCCACCCTGAAGCTCTCTGCAGAGCGAGGCATCAAGGCAGGCACTGAGAGCCTCCCTCTCTCCAGGTTGCTTCCTCCTTCCAGTCCCTGGCCTCCAGCTCCCCTATGCCTGTTGGACAGGGCTGGCAAGGAGTCTGGGGGAACAGGGATGGATAGGGGTCTGAGTCCTTGTGAGGCACATGTTGAGAGGAAGGCTGGAGAGGAAGGTGTCGTGGTAGCTGTCAGTCTGTTCCTGGCTCACTGGTTCCTGCTGGGGACAAATTCAGGGAACTCTGTTTCCTGGGCAGAGAGAGCCAGCACCCTGTGTTGAATAGTTTGAAAGATAGGTGGGAAGGGGTCCTGCCCTCTCACCACTGGCACCTGAGGGGTCAGGGGGCCGTCTTCTATCAGGCTCCAGTTTATCACAGGACTGCGCCCGCCGTGTCCTCTTGGGTTTCAGTGGGGCAGTCCGGCGGCCTGGATCAGGGGGCCCTGAAATGACATTCATAGCAAGCTTGGCATATGTGGGAGACCACAGGCTGGGGTGCCTTTTAAGGGGAACCAATGTGGGCAGCAAGGTCGGTCTCTGAGGGTTCCCAGAGCCCCTCACTTAGCCAGGGAAGCAGACCTTGGACTTCAGGCTCCTCTTGGTCTTGCTGTGAGCCCAGCCTCAGCCGGGACTTGTTGACTCCTGGGGCTGTATTTCCAGCCTCGGTCTCCTCCCTGCCTCCTGGTACCTGAGGGGGCCGGCGACCTCTGGGGACAGCTACTGGCTTGGGAGGCCGTGGAGCTAAAGGGGGATCCTGTAGCTGGCAGAGGAAGGAAGTTGCTGGGTTTGTCTCTTGCCCCATCCAAGCACTCTCCCCCACCCACCTTGCTGGCCCTCACCTTGGCATTCCTGGCTGGAACCATCCTCTCTGGGAATAAGGCTCCCTCCTTTTCTTCCTCCCCATCTTGGGAGGCTGGGCTGGGGCTCTGGCAGCTGTGGTTGGGGGCACTCTCCTCAGCTGGGGGATGGCAGACAGAAGAAGCTACAGGAAAAGGCATGCTTGAAGAGCCCTCCTCGGTGTCCTCCTCTGGGGAAGCCCCATAGGCCAAGACTTTCCCGCTTCGGTTCCATTTGCTCCATCTCTGCCTTTGATGTCCCCTTCCACCTTTCCTTAGCTCTTGGTACCCAGGATCACCCTTAGGTCATTACCTCTTGAGGGGGCTCTGGCCTGGATGCCTCTCTTGCAGAGTAGAACCCAGGCCCTTTCCTACCAGGGCAGAGCCAGGACATGGGGCCTGTTAGACCCACAGGCATGGCTGCCCATCCAGAGCTGCGGTGCCCCAGGGCTCTGCCAATACTGCAGCCTGACATTCCCAGAACTGTTTGCCAGTCTGATTTAGGGACAGACTCAAGGAGAGTACACTGGCACATGGCTGCCCTCCCCGCACCTCCTTGCCCCAACTTTTAAGCAGCATGAGTAAACACCTGGCAAATGGAGTCTATATGCGTCACTATGAGGGATGCTTGCAGTGAAGCATCTGCCTATTCTGACTGTGGTTTCCTAAATGAAGGATGCAGCCCTGCTTTGAATACTTGACCCAGTCTGTGTGAGGGATGGGAAATCAGCACAGACGCCCCAGTGCTGGGTTAGCCTTGGGGGATGGGGAAGGCACACAGGCACTGTCATGCCCAGGTCAGCTTGGCTCTGGGCACTACAGGGAAGAGAGGAGCAAGGGCCAAAAGGGGCAGGAAGGGACTATGGAGAGCAGGCAGCCCAAGTCAGACCTGCCTGCCCATCTTTTAACTCCTTCTGGTCCTGTATGTATTAGTCTAGGGGTAGGAGTGGAGGAGGGCAAGGGAGTGTATGTGTCTACAGGAAGATTTTGTCCATGTCAATATTGTCAGGGCTCATATTCCAGGCCTTGGAAATTCAAGTCAATGCTGAGCTGGTCAGCTTTTCTTTAGTGGCTCCTTATACTGAACCCAGCAGGAGGGAAATATCATACCTGGAATAGTCCTCCTCCATTTTATTCCTCCAGTCATGAGACCAGAAAATAAATGACCTATTTAAAGTCATGGGTGGCTGAGCAGGACCAATATCCAGGGCGTCTGACCTCCAAAGCAGTGCTCTTGCCCCTCCTTTGGGGCACCTTTCTGAATAACCCGATGATAGGTCGACGAGGTATTTTTACAGGAGGCTGAAATGTTTGAAATGAGCCTGGCATAGCTGGCACTCCCTAGCAGCTTGACTTCCCACCCTCTTCCCAGCTAAGGAGCAGAATGGGAACTTCTCTATAGAGGACACTGGTGTGCTGATGGTGGTCTGAGGCGGCACCTATCCTAGAGGATTTGCTGGAACCATCGATAAAACATTGCTCCTGTCTGTTAGCTGTAGTGAAACCACTTTTGATCTGGAGATTTTTTCTTTGGATGGAACTGTTTGTCTCTTTTGAATGTAGCTTCATAAAATACCCTTAAACATTTTCATAGTGTTGACTTCTCACTGCCCCATGTTGGTGGGAAATTCCCCAGCTCAGGAGCCACAGCTTCTGTTTCTTTGGACATGCCTTGGATTTTTGGTGCTGCTGCCTGGGAAGGGGCTCTCCATACCTATGTGCCATGTGGCCTCTGCTCGCCGCATGGCACTGAAGCTTGGCTTGGAGCTTTGAGGTGGAGGGGGTGGCTTCCAGGCTCCAGGCCCTGGAATGGAAGGAGATGAGAAAGGGAAAGGAAGAAAGAGAAAGGGCAAATTACGAGGGGTTCCTGAGAGAAGGGTCAAAGGAGGGGAGCAAGGATGAGCAATCTCACCTGCATCATCTGAAGAGCGCCTTTTCTGCCAAGCCTGGGTGCTGTCATCCAGGTCTGGGCCTGTGCCCTGAAAGAATGGGTAAGTCAGATCAGGTCATGAGAAAAGCCCCCTCCATGGGGGACTGCAATTGACAAATGGTTTCTGCTCTGGCATCTCATGTCATTTTCATGTCACTATTTCCTAGATACTTGGACCATGTTTCCTAAGTGGCACCCATACCATCCTGGGGGCACAAGAAATGGCTTACACAAATTAACATACTTCTATCTTAATAGATAGATGTTTATTTTATGTATAATAGAAAAATAACTTATACAAAGTGCCTGAGATTTTAAAGATGATAATGCTTATGTCCAGACTAAATTTAAAAAAAGGTGAATTGATTTAAATAAAAATATTACATAAACACTAATTCAGGTGGCACATGGATAAGGTGAAAATCAGTCATAAATGGTCTGCAATCAAGTTACCAAAGTTTGGGAAGAAGAGCACTAGAGGTGAGTAGTTTTATGACTCCTCCAACCACGTATTTTACAATATCCAAGAGGTTTAGTAGCTAGTCCCAAATTCCATGGCAAGCATGGGTAATGCAGAGAACTGCAGCCAACAACTTCCAACTCCAAAGCACCTGCATTCTCTGTGGAATCACCAGCAATGAGGGAGCAGGAAGGGGGATGGTGGACAGGGACCCACAGGACCCTCAGCTTGTAGTACCAGGTTCCTCTCACCTCTCGTTTCCCGTCGAAGCTCCAACCCTTGGCTCTTCCCAACCCAGGAAGGGCAACACCATGGGCCCTCGGCTGCTGTGCTGTCCCAGGAACTGGGTCCCCCTCCCCTGGCTCTGACCCTTCGGTGCCCTGGAACAAGGTACCTTGTTTACAAGCAGTTCCTGACGGAGAAGGAACTACACGGGCAGCAGGGGAGCAGTGGGAGCACCCCCCACCCCACTGAGTCACTGGCCCTGGGGAGGCCCTGCCATGACCCTGAGAGAAGTCCTTCCAATATCATCATTTTCATACAGCACTCCCAGCATGCTCTGGACTACCAGGTATTAGTCCATTCTCAAGGAAAGGAAAATTGAAATGACCAGTGCTCCTTAGTACCTTGAGTCCCAACATTCTCCCATTAATGTTGGGGTGATGTTAGCGAATGGGCTATGCGAGGGACAGGAGAAAGGGAGGACGCAGCACCTCCTGCCTTACTTACCATCTTCCTACGGAAGGAAGGTCCCCTTCCCCCACCAAATCCAGGGAGGAGGCTGGTTTCCTCCTCTGGGCTCCAGCAGGGAGAAGAGTTATTGCCGAGGCTTGGGGGGTCTGGGCTGGGAGGGCTCTCCTGAGTTGGGGGTGGGGGTGGGGGTGGAGGAAGGAGGAGTCCAGCAGTGGGGGACCCTGGTCCCCTGTCCCCCTTGAAGCTCCGGGGCCTCCGAAAATGAAACAGGCCTCGGCGCCTCTTCTTCTGGAGTGGAGGCAGTGGTGCCTCTGAGAGGCCTGGCCGAACAGTCCTCAGAGTCCTGGGGTAGCTGGCAGAGTTGGGGTGAGTTAGTGACAAACGCTAGATGCAGAGCCCAGAGTGGTGCTGGTGTTGGTTCATCCTGGGTCTAATGAATATCCTATTTCTCTCTCTCATCTGGTCTCTCCTGCTTCCCTGTGCGCCTTTCCACTTCCTTAGTTCTCAGAGGAGGTGGTGTCCTTTTCTTCCCCATCATAAACCTCCAGTAGTCTTTTTCCCCTAATTGACTCTCTCCTCCCAGACTGCCTACCCCCTCGCCTTGGCAACAATTTTTCTCCTCCAAGTGTCCTGGCTTTTTCTGGACATATCCTGGGGAGTCTGTGTAAGACAGAGATGGAGGCCACTGGCCTCAGGGCCTCATACTACTAATGGGCCACCCATCCCAGGGCCTGTCACCCCTGCCCTGTCCCTACCATCCCAATCTGGTAGTTCATGCTCCATCTTTTTTAATTGTCATGAGGAGACTTAGAGGCATAGGAGTTAAAGGATGGGGAGAAGGATAAGAATGTGGAAAAATGTCCCAGAGAGACTGGCTTGGGGACACTGTTGTTGGAGAGACTTCAGGGGAATTGGGAGGATAGGAACTGAAAATGGGAGTGTGTCTAGGCATCATACCTGGAACTTTCATCCATGACCCTTCGGCTGAAAAAGTCCTCTAGCCCCTCATCTAGGCGGCTGGCCATTCCATTCTCCTGACGAGTCCCAGGTACTGGTACCTGCTAAGAGGAAGAGTCCTGTGGGATAGCTCAGCTGGGTCAGAAGTCCCACCTCCCAACCTCTCAGAGCCTTCCCTTTGGACTTGGCCCAATGGAAATTTAGACTTTGATTCACCTAGGAATTTCCTAAGCTTGGTGGCTCTTGGCTTTGTCCTTCATAAAAATTAGGATGTCACTGCCTGATAGACAGAGATTTCTTTCCTCATTTCTTTCTTTTTTGATATGGGGTCTTGCTGTGTTGCCAGGCTGGTCTTGAACTCATGGGCTCAGGAAATCCTCCTGCCTCAGCCTCCTGAGTAGCTGGGTACCACCATCCCCAGCTAGATGGAGATTTATTATCTGCAATAAGGTCTAGCTCCCATCTAAAATGGATAATCCCTTAACTGTTTAATGGCTTGCTTGGGCTCCTGCCCAATTCCCCAAAGCTAATATCTCTGGAATCTAGGTCCTAAAGCTGGAATCCCTGGCAAAAGCATTGCTAAGGAAAGTCAGTCCTTTGTAAGGTCTTTGGGACTCACACTGGGCCGACCTGGTCCTGGTGGGGTGGTCCTGGGGGGCCGGGGCCTCCCTTGTGTTTGATGTCTTAGTTTATAACCATGAGTAGGCAGCTCAGATAGACCTTCCCAGGAGCCACTAGCTGAAGGCTGGCTGCCCCCGAGTCCTGAGAACCAGCCAGGGGGGATCCCCAGGCTCCCCAGTTGGCTTTCCATGTCCTGAGGGCTCCCACCTGTGGGTACAGCAGCATTAGAGG
This sequence comes from Callospermophilus lateralis, assembly GCF_048772815.1. Lineage (NCBI taxonomy): Eukaryota > Metazoa > Chordata > Mammalia > Rodentia > Sciuridae > Callospermophilus > Callospermophilus lateralis. Next base: position 36,569,159 of record NC_135307.1, on the reverse strand, counting down.
GACTAGCAGGAGGGATAGGGATAAGAGAGGATGCAGAGACAGAGAAGAAAGGGAAAGAGGGCCTAGGGAAGACATAGGAGCCCGGAGGACATGAGAACTGAGGCTGGGGACTCACTGATGAAGGCAGACACCGGCCGGATCTTGCGGCAGCGTTTCTGCTTTTTGATGGCCATGGTGTCCTGCAGAAATGGACACAGGATGGGGCCAGGGCTCAAGAACCCTCAACTGGAGCCTCTTACTCCTCATTAAAGCCTTTTCTTTGGAGCTTATCCTCCCTCCTGCTACTCAGGGGGCTGAGGCATTGGGACTAGGGAAGAGGCTGGGCTGGATTGGGTTTGAGGGGAGGCCAGGCACAGAGAGGTAGAGAGTGGAGTCTTGGGAGGGGACAAAGTAATATAGGTTCAAAGGCAGGACCCAGGTTAAGGGGGGGTGGCTCACGATGTTGGTCCCAAGTTCATCATCTGTGGTCTCCTCGTGGTCATGGTTCCGGCTTCGGCCTCTGGAGGACAGATCCTGCCCTTGGCCCAGCCCCCCTGGTGGATCTGATAGTGTCCTTAACTGGGTCAAGTGCCGGGCCTGGGAAAGGATAGGTGTGACTAGGATCCCAAGGAAGCTGCCCACCTCTCAGGGATATGGGAGGTTGGGATGGGGTGATGCAGGGTGGAGGGCATGCCCCAGCCTGGCCAGGTTCAGAAGACTTACCAGGCTCTTGTGGGAGTGGTACAGCTCCTGCAGGATCTCATCCACTATGGAGTTGGTCAAGTAGGTGACAACTGAGAGCTTCACCTCACTGTAGGCATAGGTGGGGCTGCTCAGTCACCCCTTGTCTGGCACGGAGCCTCAGTCCCTCCCTACCGCAGGTGCCTAAGAGAATGGGTCAGTGGGCTTGGCTGCCCATGGAGAATGTGGCTGCTATAGGAGGCACCTTATGTCTACCACAGTCATGTCTCCACAAACATGTCTAGTTCCAGCCCTCGTGTATATGGTCAAAGAGGAATTGAAGGAGGAGCAAGGAGGTTCTAGGTCAGGAGCCCCAGTGGAACAGAGCTAGGTGAATTTGGGTGCTGAATAAACCTTGAAAGTGTAGAAACCTGTACTTCTTGAGCCTGGCTGTTTCAGATTCATTTACTTATTTGCTTTGGTGAGTGGTGGCACCCAGACCCAGAGTGAAAGCACTTTAGGGAAAATGAAGACAGAGAGGAAGAGAACATGGCATCTAGGTGTCCGACATACATCACTTTGCTCACGTCTTTGAGGAAGTTGGGTTTTGTTTCTAGGAAATAATTCCTGGTATATGTATGTGGGTACATGCTGTATATACCTGTTTGTGTACCACCGGGGCTTCTAAACCCCAGCTCAGCACTTACGATTACTAGGGCAAAGACCAGTCAGATTCTAAATAGCAAGGTTGCATTTGGTTAAAGATTTATCCCTCACAACAGAGATTATGCCATTCATTATTCATTGCTGATAGTTCCCAAGTCCCTATGTACTCTGAGCCAAGTCCAGCCCTACCCCCAGCCCCATGCTCTTTCTCACTCCAGCTTGTTCTGAATGTCCTGTCCCGCCTGCTCCAGCAGTGCCCCTCGGATGAAGTTCCGAGGCACAGTGACGCGCTCTGCCACATTGCTCAGCATCTTATTGTGCCCCTCAGCCACCCGCATGGCTACGGGGCATAACTCCTGTGTTAGGCTGACCATGGATTCCAGGATCACCTAGTGTGGGGAGAAGGGAGGCCAGAGTCCCAAGGGGAGCAGTCAGGGCTGGCACTTCAGTGCAAGAAACGTTAGCCTGTCTATTCCAGTTCCCCATGGTGACACTGAGGGACCTGCCTAAGGACACAGATCTGTTAGAGCCTTGGACACTCAGGCTTCCCTACCTTATAATCAGTGCTTCTTCTATCCTACCACATAGAAAGGGGGAGAAACAGTCCCAGGATCAGAATTCAGAGAAGGGGAGGTTACAGTTTAGGGTCCAAGGTCAACGCTTGCAGAAAAATCCAAGCCTCATATTGTTGTAATGCTTTTGCACAGGGGTACTGTGGGTAGTCTCAACTGTGCATTTCCTTTTTACCCTACTTCTCTGACTTTGGTTCTTAGCTTTGGACATTGGTCAACACTGTATTCCCATCATGGCCTCCTCCCTTCCCCAGGACTTGCCTGCAGCTCCTTGTCCACAGCCTTGGACACCTCACTGGCTACTGATTCCAGCCTCTGCCGCACAGGTCCGTCATTGGCCAGCACATGGCCCAGCTCATAGAGGCTGGGAAACAGCTAGGGAAGGAAGGGGTTAGGTTCAGAGACCAGAATCAGGGCCTAAAAAGTCCCTGGGGGCTTTGGGCTAGGAGAGCAGGTGCCTGGACACTCCTGGGTTAGTATGGTTGGCCTTCTTGGGTTCTCCAGACTGTCAGGGAGGGTGGGGCTGCAGAGGGCTCACCGCCCGGGAGTTTTTGGCATCCTTGATGAGGTCCCGAGCATAGAGCAGCTCATCCTGCACAGGTTCCAAAGGGCACAGCCTCAGTGCCCTCACCTCCTCCTGCACTCGTCCACACAGCCGCTGCAGCATCTGGAGCACAGTGGCAGGATTGTCAGGGGTCCCAGGTCAGACCCTTTGGTCCATGCACATGGTGCTGACATTGGCAGTGGTGGTAGTAATGTCTTTGGGTAGCCCCAGTCTCCCTCTTTAGAATTCCCTTCCTGAATGCTCAGTCAAGTTCCCAGAACCCTGTGCATCTCTTGTCTGGGGCTACTTGTTGTTTTCCCACATATGTTTGGAACCCACCTTCTGAATACCCTGTCCTTTTGCTTTCCTACATGCTCAATCCAGTTATGTGATTATATGATGCCTCTTCCTGCCCCCACCCCATGCATTTCACCACCTTACCCCTGTACCCTGCATGCCCCATGTGTCCCAGAGGGAAACGTTTACTTGCTCGGCGCTGCTGGTCACCAGGCCCTGCTGTAGCCTGAAGGCCTGCTCCTGGGGGCATGTCTGAGAGTGGTTGTTCCTCACCAGGCACCATTGGATCTGGAGACCATGAAGTGGGTAGGATCAGGGCTAAGGTCATGGGCTGCCCTCTGCCCCTTGCTTTCTCACCCTGCTTAAGATAGCACCCTCCACCTTCTGCCAGACGTCCTCTGTGCGCTCAGGGGCACTGCGGTAGGCTTGGGAGATGTCGCTCACCGGAAAGGACATGAAGCGCAGTGTGTGGTTGCTGTGGGACACAGAATGGTTGGGTAGGGCAGGACCCCTGCTCCCCAAAGCCCACCCCTTGTGCATCATTTCCCCTCTTTCATGGTCCTTCCTTACACTTCTGTGGAGGAGACTGGTTGGGGCTGGGGTAGTTCAGGCCTGATCCTGGCAAGGGGAGGCAGGGGGCTTGGATCAGGGCAGGGCCTTGGTCCACTTACCTCTCCAATGCCCTCGCAATATCCAGGAAGCCCAGGGCAGATGTATTGTTCCGATCCCATAGGATAGTTCTGAGGGAAGGTGAGCACTGGTTTGTCACCCCTTCCTCTAAAGCCCTCCCTCCTTTCCTGACTTAGTGATGGTTCTGGGATGGGGGTCTTCCAAAGGTTGGAATACAGGGCATTGAGGCAAGAATGTGTACATACATATGTGTGTGTTGTGGAGGGTTGGAATTTTGGGTCAGAGAGTCCAGGTGAGGATCTCACCTGAGGGAGGAATTTATCTGCAGGGCCTTAGACAGCATCTTGGCCCCGATGTCCTCCATGCCATTGCCGCTCAGATCCACTTTGGCCAGGCAGGTGTTACTTCCCAGAGCATTGATGAGGATGCTAGTACGGAGCTTCAGTCGGGAGTCTGCCACTGACAGTGACTGCAGGGACTGAGTGGGCAAGCAGGGGTTGGGTCCAGTCCCCACAGTCCCCTGCCACTGGAGGTCCCCTCCTAGGCCCAGTCACTCACACAGTCCTCTTCCTGGATAAGTTGTACCAGCTTGTGGAGGATCTCCTCCAGGGTCCTGTGGGGAGTTGGGGCTCAGAGTAGAAGGGGAAGGGGCTGGGGGTCATACTATTGAAGGAGGAGAGAGGTGGCCAGAGGTAATACAGTGAGCCAAGAGGATGGGTGGATGAAAGGATGAGGATCTCTGGGCGTGGGAAGGGGGCCTCACTTGGCCTTGACATTGAAGTTCTTGCCCAGGAACAGGTGCTTGAGGGACTTGTTCTTGCCAAGTGCAGGCACCAGGGTCAGGAGGTCCGAGTCGAACCCTGGTCAGTAGATGGGACAGGCCTGGCCTTGAGGCCTGAGGCTAACTGGGGTCCCCTCAGGGCTTCTTCCCTTTGTTCAAAGAGGTACTCCTACTCACCATTGTCTGACAGATCTAGGCTGCCCACACAGGTGACAGCCCCCAGCTGCTCCTGCAAGGCCTGGGCTCCTGCTGAGCGGAGCTGCAGAGACAGGGTAGACCAGGGAAGGCCGGGATTGGGTTAAGAGATGGAGTCGGGGAATAGGGAACCTTTAATCCTCATAGACCAGAGTAGTAATGCCAGGGTTCCAAGGTCACACAAGGTTGTGGATATAAAACCAGGGAGGTCCTTTATCTATACCCCATCCTTTTTCAAGGCTCTCTTTCTCTCTCTCTCTCTCTCTCTCTCTCTCTCTCTCTCTCTCTCTCTCTCTCTTCCTGTCAGAAAGACTGCTATTCCTAAGACAGCTTGCTCCTGCCCTCTGCTGGAAAAGCCTGGTATCTCCCACCCACCAAAGCTTTAGGTGGGGAGAACACAATGGTCTCTGGAAAAAGGGCCAGAGAGGGGAAACAGAGGTGTGGTCAGGGCAAAGGGTTGCCGAGGAGTAGAACAGAGGGGAGAGGTGAGATGGAGCCAGGGTTTGACTCTGGTTGGAGAAATGAACACTGGGTGACAGGTGAGGATTTACCTCACAGCTGCTGAGGTCCAGGTGCAAATCACTGAGGTGACTGTTGAGGGAGAGGCCCTGAAGTAGCGCCCTGTGGGAGGAAGGTCAGTAGGCCCACATTTATCCTTCCTCTAGGTCCCTTTGGTTCCCTTGGACACCCCCCAACCCTGCACCCACCAGACCTGAGGGCCTCCAGGGGCAGCCTTGTGGTTGATAGGTTGACGTGGCTCAGTGTGTAGGCGCTGCTGAAGAATTGCTTGAAGGCTGGTGGGGCCTCCCGGCCCTTCCTGTGGAGATCCCTGAGGTCAGCAAGGGAGGGGGATGACCACAGTTTGCCCTGTCCCTCCCTACCCCTCCTGCCCCCACCTGTGGGAACAGCTGTTGCGAGCCAGGTTGAGGTAGGTGAGGTGGGAGCAGCAGCCATGAAGCAGGGCACCCAGAAGCTGTGGTGAGAGACATGGGGGGCCTCAGAGGGGCCAGGAGTGAGGAGTGTGGTGGGTCAAGGACTCCCTCCGCCCTCCCCACCAAGGTGGGGGAGGTTCCCTTTCTGAGAGGGCCCACTGTAGATGCACACTCAGCTTCTTAAAGCCTCAGTTTTGTCCTCTGTAGAAAGTGTGTCCATTCCCTGTCTGGTTCCCTGGGCTATGGAGAGGCTGACAGGCAGTGGATGTGTAAAGCAGGGCCACCATTATTCCTAAGGTGCCTTTACTCAAGTTAGGGGAAATATCCTTTCCCACCAGTGGAGACACAGCCCTAGGCTAGGGTGCACAGCTGGGTAATGCAGTGAGGGCTGGCTTTTGGCATAGCAGGTGCAATCTCGAGACCTGGATATAGTACACATAGGTATGAGCTACTGCTAAACTCATCCTGGCAGCCTGCCCACCTCTGTACTCAGAGAAGGGGCAGGGGTGAGACAGGGACCCACCATAGCCTCCCCAAATCCCCTCAGCCTGGCACTCCCCATCACCAACCCCTCACCAAGTCAACAGCACAGTCAGTCCCCGACAGGTCCAGGTGCACCAGGGCATTGGGCTGGGCCAGGAAACTGTACAAAGCCTTAGGAAGAAAGGACAGATAGGCTACAGGAGAAGAGGTGACAGAGTCTCTCTACCCCCAGGGGCAACAGGGTGAAAACTCCCTGGGCCTGAATCCTGAGCATGTTTCTGCAAAGGGTGAGGCTAATGTTCTGTGGACTCACATTGGCTTCGTCGGTGGCGAGCAGCCCAGGGTTCTTGCTCAGGTCCAGGTATCGAAGAGAGCTGGCGAAGGCCGGGTTGGCCCCAAATGTCTGGCCCAGTGCCTGGAGCCCTGAGCACAGCGAGCACTGGGCTGGGTTGGCCCTCCTCCCCACCTCTTCCCCTCAATACATGACCCTTCCCCATTCTTAAATGTGGCTATTTTCCACCCTCAATCCCTGGAATGGTATGTGGATGTGTGGGTGCACCTCTGAGGCTCAGCATCACAGGGAGCACTTGGGGGAGGTCAGCAATCAGAGGTTAGGGGTCCTGGTGTGAGTACCTCGGGGGGAAATGGCAGTCTTGGCCAAGCACAGCTTGGTGAGGCCAGTGGGGAAGCAGAGTAGCTGCTGGCTCAGACTGAGGAAACCTGAGGAGTGGAGAGAATGGGCCCAGTGAGAGCTGGGCAGTAGGTGCAGGTACTGTAGAGTCAGATGGGGGCTTGAGTAGGGTGCAGGCCTGGGGTCAAGGATAGAAATGCTGGGACAGGGGCTACCATCAGGCTGAAGAGCCACTGTTCAGACCCGGGTTGGGCTCTGGGCTAGGACAGGGGTCTGCATTGTGGTGGGATAGAATTCAGGGCTGGGGCTCACCCTTGTCCTCGATGGGGTTGTGGGACAGAGTGAGGGCATGCAGCACACAGCTCCCGTTCTCCCCAAACACCCCGGCCAGCTTCTGGACAAAGTCCCTTCGGGGAAGGGGAGGAAGGATTTGTCCGGAGCTGAGCCCCAGGTCCCAACCCGTGGGCTTCCCCTCCTCCTCTACCTGCCTGTCTGGCTGGCGCTGCAATGGTCAGAGGCCCTCAGAACAGGGGAGCAGCTTGGGGCCTGCCAGGGACCTTGTCACCTCTCTGGAGTACCTGAGGGCATGCCACACCTTAAGAAGTTGTGCTGAGACAAAGCCCAGCTTTGAGTCCTCAAGACTGCCACCCTGCTTGGCATTTGATGGAAAACAGGGATAAGGTATGGCAAGAACTAGGGAAAGGCCAATGAATTTGGGCTTTGGGAGCCTGAGGTCTGAGTTCCAGCTTGACCACTAACTTGCTTTGTGCCCTCTTTGGGTCTCAGCTTCCTTCCTCTCTGGAAAGTGAGGAGCTGGATGAGATAGTTCAGGGACCCCATGCTCTGAGGTTTTAGAACTCTTAAGACTACATGAAGGGGATACCACTGCCCACAGAGGAAGCTGGCCTCACGTCTTAAGTCCAGCATTGTCCAGCACTAGCTCTTCCAGGCTCCCCGACTTGCTCAGGGTATGTAGCACCTGTTCTAGAACTTCTGAACCCTGAGGACAGAAAGGTTCTAAGATCAGGAGCCAAGAAGGACACTCCCCTGCCCTCCCCTCTCTCCTACTTCCTACCAGCCGCAGGTCTTTGCAGTAGAGTTTGGTAAACCACTGGTTGTAGGCCAGGGCTGCCACCATTAGGGCCAAGTCTCTGTGGGGATAGTGAAGAGAGGAGGAAGTGGTAAGTAGGTGGCTGGGGTAGGAAAGAAGAGACCAATGATGGGGGTAATTGGACTGGGGAAAGAGGGCTAGATAGCAGTGGAGTTGGGAGTGTGGAGTTGGGGAGATAGAGCAGGGGCTGGGTGGGACCAGAAGGGAGATCCTGGGAAGGGCCAGGGTTGAACAGAGGTGGGGAATTTGGGGATTGAGTCTCTGCCCCAACTGCTTACCGGCTCTCTAAGTGGCTGAAATCCAGAAGATTGAACTCGCGGTTATCCTCAGCATGGTAAATGGTATCCACATCCTTGGAGAGATGGAACTAGCTCACACCTGCTCCCCACCCCCTCATCTGCTCCTCCTTCCAGGTCCCACTGGCTCCCTGCTAAGTCCCTGCTCAACGCACCCATTGCACCTCCTCACGGCAGTGCAGCCCATTGTAGTCACACAGGGCAGCATAGGTCTCGGAGAAGCCACCTGTGGAGAGGAGATGGACTGGCTCCATGAAGGGCAAGGGGATGTGAAACAGCTTGGGGTTCAAGGTCACCATATGTGTTAGTATCCTAGGTTCCTGCTACATCATGAAGCTCCTGAGATCCGGGAACATCAAGGCAGGCAAAGACTCCTCAAGGCAAAATCCCATGCACAAAGGGCTCTGGACTTGGGCCAGAGTGACCTGGGTCTCACATTCCTTGTGTTTGCCCCTGCTCACCACACACACTATGGGTGGTAGATGTTGAAGTCTCAGAGTTGGGGGATGTGTCTCGGGGGCCCTCAGGTGTGTCCACATTTCCACGTCGGATCAAACACCTGGAAAATGAACAAATCATCCAAGAGTGGAATCCAAAGAGGCTCTCAATTATTTCCCCTGTTATAGCTTTTGTGCCCCCAGGAAAAAGCAGGAGAGGAACATGAGCACTCTTTTTCTAGGTTGTCTAGTTGTCTAAGTCTCATTGTTGTCTAATCCCTTGAGATACCCCTTGTTTGCCACTCACCCAGGGCCAGGGCAGACCTTGGAGAGGGCAGAGCTCACATGTCGTGTCACCTGGTCCACGCTCTCAGCTGATGGCAGTCGCATGCTCACCATGCCACGCTCCGTCTCCACCAGGATCTGGGGGGAGGGAGCGGCAGAGCCTTAGATATTGACTCCCTCCTCCAGTTGGCCCAATAGTTAGATGCAGAACCCTGGTGATCACCTGGTTCTGACTGAGCGTGTTGAAGGCACGGATCTCCAGGACATTGAAGGAGCTCTCCACCTGGAGGGATGGAGATGCTCAGTTCCTGATTAGGACCTTGTTGCCAGGCTCAGAAGGGAGCATGCTAGTCTTCTCTGCTCAACTCACCTTGGCAGGGACTTTTAGGGGGAAGAGGTGGAGGCGCCAGGAGGTCAGGGCCTGCAGAGAAGAGTATCAGCTGCTCATGGCAGCTGCCTGGGCCCTGGTGACCCTGCCTTCCTTTAGCCCCCTCAACTCTGCTCTTGGAGTCTCCTTTTCTCTTCTGTCCTACCTTAGGTTCCTAGACATCAGCCCAGACCGCCCTGCCCCTCCCCCAGGCTTTATCTCCTCAGCTGTTCTCCCATTTCTGTCTCTCCTGTCTAGTTCCCTACAGCTCAGTTGCTCTCACCAACTCCCTTCACCCCACCAAGATCAATGCCCTCACCAGCACTCGGTCCTCAAACTTCTTGGGTTTTGTCTCTAGCTTCACTCGATGTTGCTGGAGCACAGCTCCTTGGCTCAGGCACCTCCGGATGCTGTCTGCAGATGGGTGGGGGCCTGCTCAGAGCTCCCCTCACCCAGGCCACCCCCACTCCCTCAGGGTTGTTCAGATAGAGGCAGAGGCAGGGGCAAATTAGAGGAGAGAGAAACAGGGACAAAGAAGTATGGGACAGAGACTTTTCCTTCATGGGTGACTTTTCCTATTGGAGAGGGAATGTAGAATGGAGAAAACTCTGGCTCCTGATGTCCCTGAGTTAGGGGACAGTAGCTGAGTGGCACTGCCTGTGGGAGGGTATGTCTTACACCTCTGAGGGTGTGAAGGATTTCTCCAGCCCATCAACACATACACAGTGAGTCAGTATGTGGGGGTGTGGGGGTGTCCCCTGACTGTATCCTAGGTGGTCTGGGTGTGGGAGTCTGACTTTACTACGAGTGTGTATGTATGCCTTCTGACAATGCCAGGGAGCCTGAGTGTGGCATTGGCAGGGACAGAGAAGTGTGAATGAGTCTGCTGGCTTGCTACTGTGAAAGGGCACAGTGCCAGACAGTTCGTGTGTGTGTGTGTGTGTGTGTGTGTGTGTGTGTGTTGGTGGTGGTGGTGGGGGAAGGATTTAATATTTAAATGAGCCCTATACCCACATACCCATCTGTTGGCAGAACCATCCGGATATCCCATAGTGTGCATATGTATATGTGTGCAGTGGGGGTACACGTGTGTGGTGGAGGTACAGTTTCTGTAAAGATGTGTATACACACATCTCATGATTGTGATCCAGTGTGTGAGGGTATCTGTGGGAAATCGCCACAGTGCATCATGGCTCTTAGCATCCTTGAGCTCCTGCTCTCTGCGTGGGCTAGCCTGTACTCAGCCTCTGGGGTCAGGGTTGTGGCACTGCTGGAGGTGGGGGCAGGCCTTGGTTTGGGCTAAGTATGAGAACCTATGAAACCAGAAGAGGCTTTGAAGTGTGGGTGGTGGGTAGTGAGAAGAGGGCAGGTTGGGAAGGGGGCTGTGGGAGATAAGCTGAAGGGACCCTGCTTTTGATTTTAGCTTCAGTCCAGAGCCTCTTTCCTGACTCCCTTCTTTGCCCCGCTGGCCTGGTCGATGCCAGGCATCTAGGGGGCTCTCTCCTGGGTCAGTTCCGGGGCGGGGCCGAGAAGAGGGAGGGTGTTAAGACAAGCAGCGGTCAGGACCAGGGGCAGCTCCCATCGCCTGGCGGGGCGGGCCTGGCCCCGCCCGGCGGGGGTGGGGGAAAGCAAGGACTCTAAGGAGGGGACACTGGACACCTCACCGAGGGGTGGGTCAGGAACGCTAAGCGTCAGCCCCAGAAAGCGCAAGGGAACTGCACCTGTCACCCAAGAGCGGGACGGGCGGCTCCAGGATAGGAAGGTCCTTGGTAGGGTGAGGCGAGCGGGGCAGAGGAGGATGCTCCGGGTACAGCGATGCCAGAGCTGGGATGCAGGAGTAGGGGGCTGCCTTGGAGCGAGGATGCATGAGGGGGCAGGAGGCGCCGGGCTTGGGTCTGACCGCGGGCAGGAAAGCACAGGTCTGGGATGCTCCCGGACGGGGCGTCCCGGAGACCAAGGCAGCCTCCTACCTTGCAGCTCGCGGGTGAGCTCCACGCTGGCCTTGGCCATGGCGGTCGCTGCTGCTGCTGCTGCTGCTGCTGCTGCTGAGAAGCCGCCGCCGCCGGGGAGCCGCGGCACATGCTAGTCCCGGCTCCGGCAGGGCCCGGGCGCTGAGCGCTGCAGCAGCGACCGAGCCCGCTCCAGTCAGGGGCGGCTGCGCGAGCGCTCCTCCCCCCGCCTCGGAGCGCCGGGTCTCCCGCCCCGCCCGGAGAAGTGCTGAACTGAGCATGCGCGCTGCGGTGCCGAGCCGCGTGAGACCCCGAGCGCGCTCGCGCTGACCCCTCCTGCGGGCTACCTAGTGAGAGGCCCAGAGCACGTCGCCTGGTGTTTGGGGTATCTCCCGGGCCGGGGGCAGCGTTCCTGCTCTCCGTGCCACCTACTCACTGGGCACCTAGGGCAGAACCCCCAATTTCTTTGTTCACGGGCCTGGGTACACCTCCTTGGGCCATTCTTGCAGAGCCCCTCCCTTTTCCCCCCCGGCAGCTCAGGACCCATTCAGCTCGTCCTTGCTGACCCTGGAGGGAACTCCAAACCAAGGGCGATCCTGGGAGAGGACCTAGCCGGATCTGGGGGAGTTCGTCCCTATTCCCTGCTTGCCCGCCCAGGCTCGGGGATCCCCGTAGCGTCCTTGGCACATCCCTTGGGTTGTGAGGCTCTTAGTAGCACCTGGGAGTTTCCGAACCACCTCCTCCCAGCTGGCAGCTCTGCAGACACCTCCACCCTCAAGCGTCACACTCAAGTCCTGGAGACCAGGAGGAGGGCTGAGGGGATGCAGAGATCTAGCCTGCCCGGACCTCTGCTCTGTGCTCAGCTCCATACTTAAGCACCCGGCACAGAAATGAACACGCTGATTCAGAGCAACACGATCATATGCATTTTATTTGCACCTCATTTGCAAGTTGTTAATTTCCAGCCCTGCTCCTTCCACTCCAGGTTCCTTCTCCCCACCCCCCACCCCCAATCTACCTTCAAATTCCCGGGATAGGGTGGGGAGTGGTGGTGGGGAATACTTGTTGGTCTTTGTCAAGGTAGACACAGCCTTCTCAGGTTCACAGTGTTTTCCGGGCAAGCCTAATCCACACCACAGCAACAGTGGGAATCCTCATCAGACCACATCTTGACAGCAGGCAAGGCTGGACCTTATCACAGGGCCGAAGAGATTTTGCGCCATGAGCAATAAGATGGGCAGAGGTGGGAAAGGACAGCAGAAGAATGCTGGAATGGCCCCCAGGAGCTGAAACTAACCTCTGCCCTAGTGGGCTGCCTTCTGTTCCTCAGAGGCGGGATGGGGTTCCTCCTCCAACTACCACTGTCTCCCCAGTGATATAACTAGCGTCCTCAGAACACAAGAAAGACACGATGCCTGCACAGTCCTCAGGCTTGCCTAATCTGAGGAACAGGAGAACAAGGAAGGGAGTAAAAATCAAACAGGCCAGGCCCCCTCACCTGGCCCACAGGAAATGAAATTTGCTTAAAGAAGGATTACCAGTTGATTTTGCAGAAAGAGTGTACAGGCTTTCTGCTTATTAAATAGGGTTACCATTTCATAATTGTAAAATTATAATTACCATTATGATTTAGTATAAATGTAACAACTATACTCTGAAAAAACCATTACACATTATATTTAAATAATAGACATTCTGTTTCTTAGAGAGCTCAGGACACCAAAATCCAAAGTTGTATTGATTAAATGGTGAGTAATTATTTCACACGTCAAAATAATTTGTTTCACATATAGACATAAATAGTGGTTTAAAATGATTCCATTTATAAGGTTTTCAGGACTTTTTCAAGTCTATTTTTGTCCCTTAAAGTCTAGTTTGCTTTGTAAGAATGTGCTAATTCTCATTGTTTGTATTAGTGATCTCATAGTTAGGAAACACTTAAATGCTGTAGAATACTCCTGAGGTGGGTAGAGTAAGTAACTCAAACCTAGAAGGCTTGGATTGTGGTTCTCTGAGCTACCTGTACATTGCAGTCATTTGGGAGGCAAAACAAAACAAAACAATGACAACAACAAATAAATGAAAAGAGAAAAAAGATTTGTAGGTACCACCATGGATCAATCAAAGAAGAATCTCTGGGCAATAGGCCTGAGCCACTGAAGTTTAAAAAACTCCCTAAGCCAGGGCTGCCTGTAATCCCAGGAACTTGGGAGGCTGAAGTGAGAGGATCACAAGTTGGAGACCAGCTTGGGCATTGTAGTGAAACCCTGTCTCAAAATAAAAGGGCTGGGGGGTGTAGTTCAGTGGTAAAGTGCCCCGAGATTCAATTCCCAGTATGGGAAAAAAAAAAAAAATATATATATATATATATTCCCTAGCAGATTCTAATATATATCCAAGATTGAGATGCATAGGGCTAGATCATTCATTGGAGTTGTACAATGATAATACTGACTTATTAATGGGTTGTGAACTAGGTCGGCAGCTCATGCCTGATATCAGAATGGCTTTGGAAGAATTTGAGGGATTCTGGGATGTTTAGACCAGTAAAGAAGTAGGTATTGCTGGCATTTGTCCTTGAGGGGTCAAACTGGAGATGCTAAAGACAAGAGTCCCCAGAAGTCAGAAGGAGGAGAGAGGCGGGTCACTTAAGAAAGGGAACCCAACAAAGGTGTCTGAATACTTCAGCCAGCCCACTAGGGAAGAGGAGTTTGAGCATTAGTAAAGCTCTTCATTTCTTTTATTTGGATTGTGGGATCACCAACCTGAGCTTTGGAAATGTGACTTTTTATTCAAGAAGAACTACAATAGTCACAGTTTTGATTTTGGTTTCTAGTCTCCATGAATGCCCAGGGGTGGAGGTAGACAGTAAAGAGGAGGACCTGTCCTTGAGCTCCACTCTGCTGAAACCCTAATGCCTCTGCTTTTTTTTTTTTTTTTTTTTTTTTTGCAGTGGAAACAGCAGCCTTGTTGGCCAGACCACTGCAAGAGTAGAGTTTATGAACTTGAGAAGTTTGGGAGGCAGAGGAGGGGATGCCTGTGTTCCTTATGGGAGTGAGGTGGTAAGCTATGGGTGTGACAGAACACTTTTGGGACAGAACTTTTCATCTTTATCCCTCCTAGACCTCTCTGACAGCTTACCTTCTGATATGCATGAATTCTTTCATTCTGTCCTCTCTTTCCTTGTCTTTCCACAACTGCAGGAAAAAGGGAAATCTGTTTATGGTAAGAGGAAACTGAGGGGCAGTGAGGGAAAGAAACTGTCTGTTCCCATGCCAGTGGAGAGGAAGGATGGAGAGATGCCCCCTTTCATTTCCAGTTCCTTCTTGGCTCCCAACTCCCCACTGCCCTTCTCTGTTTCATTCTTTTCAGGAGTTAGGGAGGCATCTTGCTGGGTCTCACCAGTTCTCATCAACTTCAGAAGACATGAAACAGTGTGAGTAGAGTCAGAATTACTACAGCTCAGGAAAGGAGTGTGTGGGACTCTGGTCTGGGGAAAGTGGCTGGTATGAAGAGGGAATACAGAAAAGCCTAGGAAGGAGGTATGGAAGTGGGTGATAGCTCAGGATTCAGGTACTGGGTTTCCCTACCCAAAAAGATGAATGCCCTTCCAGGGGTCCCAGGGAGATGCAGGGCTCCCCTTCCTCACCATACTGCTGAAATTGGTCCTGATGAGTCCAGGTGCCAGGCAATTCACTCTAATGTTCTTTGGGGCCAGCTCTAAGGCCAGGTTCTTGGTAAGGCCCAACAAGGCTGTTTTACTAACATTATAAGGACCCAGGCCCTGGGGAGAGAAGAGAACAGGTTGGTCTCTTAGTTTCCAGGTCATTCTTTGTTCTCATTTGACATCAAGGGCAGCAGTTAATGGGGCATCTCTAGTAAAGGAGGGTAGGAGGAAACCATCTTTTTTCTACCTCTAGGTTAGAATTAGGAGGCAAGTCATTTATTTTGTGGGAAGGGGTGTGGTGGTGTGATTCTGAAAGGGGACATATACTTTAGGGGAACTGGAGAAATGGAAAGACTTGGGATGGAGAGTGGGAGGAAGGTGGCAGACAAAGGGGTTCTTACAGGAAACGGAGTGAAAGCTCCTATGGAAGCCACAATCACCACTGAGCCATTTCTGGAAAAAAAAGAAAACTGACATCTTCCTGGCAGAAACCACTGCCCTCTGCCTGTGGAGGGTCCCATCTCACCCAGGCTCCCTCTCACTCATGGTACCCTCGCTTCTCCATCTCTGGCACCACTGCCTTTGTCATCAGGGCTGTAGCCTTCACATTAACATCCAGAACCTGAAGTGGAAAGAAGGGGAGATAGCATAAGAAGGACACGGAGGAGCAGATGATGAGCAGGCACAGTGGGCACCTGGCTCTGCTGGTTAGAGCTGGTAGAGACTTCAGGGATCATTTACCTGGACCCGACAAGGGAAGAACCCTGGGCTTAGGGGGAGGTCCTTCTCACCAGCTCATTCAGCTATGTTCAAGTGTGGAAGAATGGAGAGAGTTAATTCTTTCTAACTAGCCAAGCTGATTTGGCTCAGAATGAGTGAAAACTCTCCAGGCTGCTTTGGATTTGAGCTGGGTTTTCTGTTTCTTCAAAGTAGGGAGAGTCTGGAATTCTATCGCCTCCTGGACCTGCCTTAGAGTGGGCAGCACAGGGTAGTTTTAGTACTCTTCAGGCTTCTGGGTGCAGGGAGTGGATTGCTCTTGGCCCTCCAAGATGGACTGTCTGGCTGGTCATTTATCAGAAAGTGGGATCATGAGGAAGTACTTTTTGGGGAAGCACAGGCTACAATCAAAACACCCACATCCCAAATTTAAAGTAAATGTATGATCTTGTTTACAATGTTCTAAACACTCCTGGGACATTTCTCTCCTATGGCCCCAAGCCAGTTTCTTATTCTGAAAATTTTCAATCTTATAAAAAGTTGAAATAGAAGTGTAGTGAATATCCAGCTGTCCCTTGCCTGGATTCACCCATTGTTCACATCTTGCTCCATTTCCCTTTTCTATGTATCTATAGTTTTTTAAAAAATGAACCAATGAAGGTAAGCTGCAGACATGATAATGCTCTATCCCTAGATACTTTAACACACATTGCTAAAGAATAAGAAGATTCTTTTGCACAACCACAATTCATTATCATACTTGAGAAATTTAACAATAATACATTTCATTTATTGCATTGCCCATAATAAACTTTTCCCAAATGTCCCCCAAATTTCTTTCTTAAAAAATTTCAGAGTATAGGGGCTAGGGTTGTGGCTCAGTGGTAAAGAGCTTGCCTTGCATGCGTGAGGCACTAGGTTCAATCCTCAGCACCACATAAAATAAATAAATAAATAAAACAAAGATTTTTTTAAAAATTAAGAGTATAATAATTAAGGATAAATCATTGCATTTAGGTTTGATGCGCCATTATATTAAAAATATATAAACTAGGGCTGGGGATGTGGCTCAAGCGGTAGCGCGCTCGCCTGGCATGCCTGCGGCCCAGGTTCGATCCTCAGCACCACATACAAACAAAGATGTTGTGACTGCCGAAAACTAAAACAATAAATATTAAAATAAATAAAATTTATTAAAAAAAAATATATATATAAACTAAAAAGAAAGATTATGTGATTAAAAGCTGATTTTCATGTGGTCTCTATTTAGACTTCATGAAAGATGTTTCTTTAAAGAATATCAACATCAGGATCTGGCTCACTGAGGAACATTTTCGCACTTTGGTCTTTATGTGCGTGCAAAGTTGATAAATTATAATATTTTAGTTTCTTATACTTTACTGTTGAGAAATTATAT
Organism: Callospermophilus lateralis; assembly: GCF_048772815.1. Lineage (NCBI taxonomy): Eukaryota > Metazoa > Chordata > Mammalia > Rodentia > Sciuridae > Callospermophilus > Callospermophilus lateralis. The sequence goes on along the minus strand of NC_135307.1, from coordinate 36,552,522 downwards.
CTGAGTAAAAAAACAAAACCAGAGGAGATCATAAGAAATTTAGCATTTCAAATCATGTGGGAATGTTTGTCTTAGTAAATTAAGATAAATATTTTAATTAAAGTTTTTTAATTAAAGGATGTAGGTGTGTAAAATATGAGCATGATGCAATCGTACATGTTCACATAAAAACAAATATTCTAGCACTTGGATTTAGAAATCTGGATCTCAGATTTTCTTAATACTGCAATTAAGAAGAAAAAACAATGGCTGGGACTGTGGCTCAGCAGAAGTGCACTTGCCTAGCATGTGTGAGGCACTGGGTTCGATTCTCAGCACCAAAGTAAATAAAATAAAGTAAATAAAATAAAGATCTACCAACAGCTAAGGGACAAAATATTAAAGAAGAAAAAACAAAACAAAAAAACTCGAGATCTTTCCCTGTTATAAAACAGCAGAAACTCTGGTCATTTCACCAGAATTGGTATTTCATTTAACTAACAGCTATTAACGTTTTTCAACTAATGAAAAAGCATCTTTTTTGGCAGCTGAAAAGAGATGGGTGGGTGTGTAAGTTGTTGGCCTTTTAGCTGCCATGTCTCTGCTGGAAATAAACCAGGAAGAAGGGCGTGGCTAAGTATGCTTGGAGAGAGAGCTGGGAAGGGAAAGAGAAGGTGGCCAGCACAGAGCAAATGGAAGAAGATAAAACTGAGATGAGCTGCGAGTGTGGCTCAGTGGTAGAACCCTTGCCTTGCCATAAGGCCCACAGGACTGAAAATCAAAACAACAACAACCAAAAAGCCTCAAAGCAGAAATGAAAAAAGAATAACAGGATAGAGGAAGCCGCCCCCTTATTTGCCCTTTACAAGGTGCATGCCAGGTGTGTGGCACAACACATTTATGTGGCACTTGACAAAGGCATCTAAAAACAGACCAAGTTTGTGCTGAATGTTTTTTGACTGACCCCTGCTGCTTTATGCTCTCTCACCTTGTCCCACACTTCCTCAGTGGCATCCATCAGGCTTCCAAAGAAAGGGTTGACAGCAGCATTGGAGACCAGAATATCAATACCCCCATGAAGTTTCACAGCCTAGGGAGTGAAGGAAGGTCTGGTCAGGGCTGCAGGTTAGTAAGGGAAGTGAATCTACCAATGTTGATAAGAAATTTCTTCTTAGAACAGTTGTCAAAATGATCTCTTTTTTAGAAATATTATTTTTTAGATGTTGGTGGACCTTTATTCTATTCATTATTTATATGTGGTGCTGAGAATTGAACCCAGTGCCATACATGTGCTAGGCAAGTGCTCTACCACTGAGCCACAGCCCCAGTTCTCAAAATGATCTCTTTTCCTTGAAACATTTTCTCTCCAAAGTTACCCTAAGCTCTGCTGTTAACCAGTTAAGGTTGTCTTATTTCTTTTACAGTGTTTCCAGCCTGTCTGTTCTCTTCTAAAAGTGTCCATAACCCTTTACTCTAGCCTTTATACTTTGTCTTTGGGAGCTCTTTCATTCTTGACCCTCACCTCAAAATCTGTTTCTACACCCCTCCACTTCACAGTAAGCTCTAGCCCCATTTCCCCCAGTGCTTGCTGTCCATTCTCCTTGAATGAGCTGCCATTATCTCAGAGTAAAGCTGTCCACACTTACCTGAATGGAGAAGCTGTTTAAATAGCTTTCCCATGGAAAGTTACCACTGCAGGGGCCTTTGATCATCTAGCCCAGTTTCCTCTGGTGGAGGTATAACTCCATATGTAACTGAGATCCAGGAAGTTAATTTTTCAATATCATATTAAGGTAGGATAGAAAAAATATAAAAGAAAGGTAGAAAGAAGACCAAAGGAAGGACAAGAAAAATATAACTTTAATCTGGAAGCCATACTTTTCCTCTTAGACCTGTGACTTCCCACGTCATTTCTCTCTCCCAGGCCTGTCACTCCCAAATTTCTGGGAATCTGTAAGCATTAGACTTCACCCACTTAGGAAAATTACCTGATACACTGTTAATTAGCACATGTAATAAACAGATTAAACAAAGAGAGATATGATATTTTAAGAAACCTGTAACCTAGGGTACTTTCCAATGTTCCCGACTGATCAGAAAATGGAGACCATGTCAGCCTAAGGATTCTGAAATTGTGAGACCACCATAAACTATCTTGTGATCACTAGACTGATATCATTCTCACATGCCCATCTCTCACAAAGAAGAGCCCAAGAATCCCAAAAGCATCTCTCACTCCCAAAATGCCCATATTCTCCCTGGAATGTACATTCATGACTTTCCTATATAAATCTCTATGCTTCTAACTGACACATCCTTAAATTCATATCTGCAACATTTGTCAAGAACCCCACTGCCCAGAGTTGAGGACCCCTCTCTGGGAACTCCTGAGACTTCTTCAAGTGACTGTATAACTCAGTAATGACACATTAGGGTCTGCTAAGAACAGGAGGCCAGATCATTCCATGTTTAGGAAAGGTAAAGGGATTTGATTTGCTCAGGGGACAAAACTACTTGGTGGTGGCAGAACTGAGGCCTGTCTCCTATTTTATAGCACAAAGCTAATTTATAAGAGCCCTCTGAAAGTGACTTGAGATTATGAAACCGGCTGCCCAGGAGAGTTAGGATAGGTTTAAAGGATGGGTTTAAACCAGCTTGGGTTTAAAGGAGCTCCTCACTCAACTTTGATGCCATTTCTCTCTCATCTTTCTGGACTGGAGACATGGGAAATTCAAGGCAGAAATTGAGATTTAAACTGGGAAAGCCAAGAAAGGGAGATATCTTCTTAATAAGTGGTAAGTAGGTGGAGAGGCACGTGCTAGAGTAACAAATGGCCAAGGAGAACCTGCCAACAAGGCTTTTCAATTCTGAGCTACCCTGAAACCAGACTTTGCATTTGCTCAGTACTGGCAATTTTGATGCCTTGGGCAAGTAGCACTAAATGGGCCCTCAATCAACTTTGTGCCTCAGATTTGGCACACGAGGGGTGTTATTAACAATGTACACCATCTGCTAGTTTCTCCTTTTAACTAATTATTCTTGCTAACTAGGTGCTAAGCTTAGTTGTTTCTTTGCTGCTAAAGGAGTGCCTGAGCTGTCAACATGGAGATTTAAAATTTAAAGTCACATAATCTTTTAAAACCAGTACCAATACTTTCTTGTACTCTCTAAATTTTGGTGCTGTGGCTTGAAGCCCCAGTCACCTGCCTCAACTCTGTGTATGGACCTGTGAGAAGGAAGCACAGACGTTGCTAAGTGATGCGTGTGTGTGCTGTGCTCTGTGTGTGCCTGTCTGGGGTGGTGAGAGGATGGTAGATTGTACTAGAATCACTCTGCTGTGCACCCTGTCTTCCTCCCCTTCCAGGCCTGTCAACACAGAGAGGGGGAGAAGGCTGGGCTTTGATTGAACAATGACAGAAACAGCAAAGATGAATGAGGACATTACCTATGACCATTGGGTTGTCTTCTAAGTCTTGCTCTACATTGTGTGATCACTATTCTAAAGTGGCTAGGAATTGTCTGTATTTTGACAGGTATTTTTCTTTTTTAGAAAAAGTATAATCAAGCAGAGAAGCTACTATTAATCTGGTGTCTGCTCACCGGCACACCTTTGAAAAGCTTTGCGGTGTAATTAGGAGGCCACCAGTAGTAACCATCCTCAGGGCAGCAGCTTTTCTCATCACATGGTAACAGCTGGCAACAGGCAGAACACATCTCAAATTGCTGACAATTATCCTATCATTCTCTATCCTGATAATATCCATGCAAACTCTCAGAAAGTTGGTTTTGATTTTTCTCTCCTATTTCTCATTTCTTGACATATGTTTGGGAAAATATTGTTTGGTTCCACTAAAGTTCTCTTGGGTGATCCACCACCACTAATGTCCTTGGCTCAGGGTCTTCTCTATTTATTCCTCCCACCACTGTCAGATTATCCTTCCTCAATAATCATTTTTATCTTGCTTAAAGCCTCACATGGTTTCTTATTTCCTACATGGACATCTAAACCCCTTTGGGAATCTGTACTCCTGAGCCTGTGCTCTCTGCTGTGTACTGACAGTCTTCCCCATCCCTTTCATTCCCTTCTTGGCTGTCTGCTCATTTTTGCAGGGTCATCTGAAACCCTATCCCTGCTCATTCTCTGGGATGGGATGGTTCTCAGACTTCTGTCTACTTCCACTCATTTATCAGGGTCTAGCTCAAGCCCCACTTCTGGGCCAGGGCTGAAGGATTTGTTAAGTGGAACTGATGGGTGCCAGAGGATGTATTCCCAACAGGACTTTGACATTAAAATATTATATTGTAAAAACAACAAACAAAATTCTTAAATTGTGTGAGGCCCTGGGTTCGAACCCTGATACTTCAAAACAAAACAACAAAGAAACAAACAAACACCCCCCTCTCCCCAACTATATACATTTCAAATGGTTGGTCATTAATGGCCCAGTCTCCTCTACCCTCAGTATCAAGGCCCCAGTGTTAGGCTCTGTCCAGTAGTCTATGCCCAGCAAGGTGGCCTTCTTAGATTCACATCTGACCCTTTGCAAAGCATTTGAACATTTGCCAAACTGTTCCTTAAAAATGGAATTACCTTGTTCTGTGTACCATACTACTGTCTACTATTGTTTAAGGTTCTCCGTTTCTAAGAAAATTACCCAAATTATGTCTGCTAACCTTCCAGTCTGTTAGTACAATCCTGTACCTTCCCGTAGGTTCTCTCATTCACTCTGTGAAATGAAGCATGTGCCCCAAGGCTTGAGGGGAGAGGAGCCTGATGGTCCATATTTTCTTGTGCAGTTGGAAGGCTGGCATCAAGTAACCAACCCTGCCGTTGGCTTAGCACTTTCTTTGAGACTAAAGTCCATATGGATACCTAAAGCCTGGCCCTATGCCAATGAGGAAGTGCCTGATAGTTCATAGGCAGCCAAAAAAGGAAGTCAGGGTTGAATCACAACTCTCTCTCTACTGGCTGTGGAACCTTGGGAAGTGGCTCCACCTATCTGAATCAGTCTCTGTAAACAGGAGGAACAGTTCTTCCCTTGAGTGGGTTGTTGTCAGGTTGTAAGGTTTTGAACACAGTAAATGGTACATAGTAGACAGCTGAAACATGGTAGGCTGCCTCTGATGAGTTCCCAGAGATTCTATAAATTGGAGAACAGGGGATTGTTTATTAGTTCATGGGTGAGAACATTTATTTTGTGATTATATTTATATTGACCCTTCTCATCTGTACCATTACATTGAAAACTACTAGATAATGAGGCCGAATGGATATTTGGGGGAGTACCCAAGAGATGAGGCAGAGTTGAAGCATTAGAGTACTTTTTGCATTCTCTGGGATGGGATGGTTCTCAGACTTCAGGATATAGACATAGCAGAAAGGCACACAATAAAATGTGTTAGTGGACCAGTACAGGCGTATGAAATGCATGTTATGTTAACAGCACTATGTTGGATCTCACCAATACTAGCTAGGAAAACACAAGTGGAGGCTCAGCCTGGCTTCCTTCTGCCATCTCCTGGCTTGGTGCCCATATCCCTGCTGCTCACCATAGCCACCAACCGCTCCCGGTCCTCGGCCTTCCCCACATGGCACACGGTGCCAGTCACGCTCAGCCCCTCCCCCTGCAGTATGTTCACGGCCTTGTCCACGTTCTGCTGCTTCCGGCTGCTGATAACCACATGGGCCCCATCCTGGGCCAGGCGCCGGGCAATGGCTAGGCCAATCCTGTGGGCAGAAAGAGACAGACTGTTAAGGCCTGTACAGGTGAGGAAGCTGAAAGGATGGGCTCTGCTTGGGTTTGGATTCCAGATCTCTCTTTGTATGACTTGGTGCTTCTTTTTTGGGGGATACCAGGGATTGAATTTAGGGGCACTCCATCACTGAGTCACATCACCTATTTTGTATTTTATTTAGAGACAGGGTCTCACTGAGTTGCTTACGTCCTCACTTAGTTGCTGAGGCTGAGGATGACTTTGAACTCAAGATCCTCCTGCCTCAGCCTCCCGAGCTGCTGGGATTACAGGTGTGGGCCACTGTGCTTGGCCCTTGGTATTTCTATTAGGTGTAACACAGGCCTAATGGCACTGTCAATACCATGCAGGTGGACATGCTTAGCTCGTTTTATTATGATTTTGTCCCTCAGCCTCGGTTCCCAGGAACAGCCTTAGTTTCTGCCCCACCCTAGTGACAGGCCTCATACTCAGTTCGGACTGAGGGGAAAGAAATAAGCTGGTGTGCTCCTGCAGCAGCTGTGTCTGTGCTTTGAGGGTCTTACTGGAGAGCTACCCTATCCTCCAAAATCTCCTTTACTAGAGGCATCTTTTTTTTTTTTTTTTGGGGGGGGGTACTGGGGATTTAACTCAGGGGCACTTAACCACTGAGCCACATCCCCAGCCCTATTTTGTATTTTATTTAGAGACAAGGTCTCTAAATAAAATACAAAATATTTAGTTGCTTAGGGCCTCACTAAGTTGCTGAGGCTGGCTTTGAACTTGCTATCCTCCTGCCTCAGCCTCCCCAGCCTCTGAGATTACAGGTGGGATTACAGGGACATGCCACCACACCGGGCCAACTACATCATTCTTAAACATTCTATCCTTAGTTATGTTTTGGGGTATATGAGGAATGATGGCTAAACATGTAAATATTTAAATGTAGGCCTGGGAAGCAAGGGTTACACATTTTACAGTTGCCAGCCATTAGTGTTTCACATACATCTGTATTTCAGATTCTTGAGGAGCTGGCATCTAGCAAAGTCCTGTGGGATAAAGAAACAGGATGGATAAGAGTAGTGGGTAAGAAGACAGACGCTATAGGGAGGGTGGGCCAAAATGTACTGATCTAAACAATAATCTGGCAACATGGGTCTGTGTCCCATCTGGGAAAGGGGTGGGGGTGCTCTGGGAAACTTGTCAGATGCCCAAATGGGTATCTGGAACATTTTCATGGTGGACGGAAACAGTGAAATAGTTTTGAAATCTGAACTCTTGTGTTTCTGGTCTTCCCATATTCTAGGTGGAGCTGTTAATTGGGCAGCCCAGAGCACTGGGGGTCTGGATGGATGGGACAACAGCGAGTCTCCTGCCAGAGGCAGCAGTGGAGGGGCCAGTGGAGGGGCCAGGGTCAGGGGATTCAGAAGGACTTCAAGCTGAACACGTGGTCTCCCCCCACCCTCCCGGCAGGGCTTTGACACGTGGGAGGCCTGAGGAGAAGGGACTGCTAAGAGGCCAGTACCTGCTCCAGGCAGCTAAGGCCTCAGAGAATCCTGCCCCGGCACTCACCCTTCGGTGGAAGCCGTTACGAGGGCCACCTTATTCTCAAGCGGGTTCCGGCGGGTCACCCCGGAGCTGACCATCCTCACAGATTTCCAAATTCGACCAGAGCCTCCTAGCAGTAATCTTGCCTTCTGCATGGCCCAGGTCAGCACGTCTGGTTTCACTCTGCTCTGGGAGGTGACTGCTCAGTAGGGCAAGGGGCAGGAGGCCGGACGCGCCGCCTCCCGCTCGCCTACTCCCTCCTCCTGACTGCCAGAGCCTGCTCGGTGGGGACTCCCGCCACCCAGAAGCGGCCCGGGCCGCGGGCGCCCCCTGCCGGCGCACGGCCGCCGCGTCCTGCAGTCTACTATCCTCTGCCCCCTTGCTCTCCCCAGGCCCAGCGGGAAAGTGCTTTCAGTGCTTTTCCATTAGGACTTACCCCGCTGCAAGGAACCCGTCGCCTTCCCCAAGCTCCAACCACTCCTTTCACGTCTTTTTATTTATTTATTTATTTGCAGGGAGCTTTGGGGTAAAGGGGGAGATGAGGTTTGGGGTTGATTTCTTTTTCTTTCCCAAAGCCTCAAAATGGAATTCCTCCTTCAAGAAAGTCTGGGTTTATGTAGGCAACAGCCCAGAGGAGGGCAAATGCTTTGAGATCAGCTCTGGAGATGATGCCTGTGGTCCCCCACGGAGTTGAGCCCAGGAGACAAACGTGATAGGAGTCTTGGCTCTGTCCAAGAGGATTTTCCATTTTACAGAGAATAAGTGGTAACAAGGATGCCAGAGGGTCCCCCAACCAGTGGTAGGAGTACAGAGAGCTCAAGTGTGCTCAAGATCTCCATGGTCACTATGTCCCCAGGTCTTAGCCTCCATCCTAGTTCAATAAATATTTGCTGAATATAAAGGCGCATTATGAACTGTAAACTGCTAAACACATAGCAATCATTGCCACCACATAGTAATTATTATTGCTGCCACAGACCAAACTCTTCATCTGCAAACAAGAATGTGGAGTAGATGATGAATAAAGTCCTCACCAGCTATAAATTCTATGTTCAAGACTTCAGCCTCCATTTCTGCCAAGTGGATTGAAATGATCTCCCTCCTGGGTTTCTGAGAGAATTAATAAATATGGGTGGCTTATGGTACACTACAGAAAGGCCCCAACAGACCCCAGTACAAGTGTGTGAATCAGTTCAACCCAGTGACTTCCAAATGCCAGGCTGAGAAGTAGTGCTGATCCATGGCAATATTTTCACTAGTCTGAGTCAAAATGAGAAAAATAAAGACAATATAGTGAGCTTCGTAAAGCTAAACATATTTAATTTATCAGATAGTCCTTTATTCTGGAATGTGCTTTTGCTCTCTCTCTTTTCCTTTCAGTTAGTCTTTTCTCTCAGAAAAGATGATGAAAACAGATGGATAGACTTAGTAAAGTGTTGTTAGTTTGTGCAACCAACAGTTTGTCAACCTTATGTCAGTCCCTACAATTAGAGGGAAGATAATCCCAATTTGTGAAGTCCAGGTCTGGGGATCACTTTGTAATAGGATTCACACTTGCTAAAGGCTCATTTAGTACATTTGTAGGTCAGCTGAGTGTCTCAAGAAAGGGTTTCAGTGTTCAAAAGGGGGCGTATGGATAGCAAGTGATTTAAGAGGCATGCACTGGATTTATGGTGTATTTCCCAACCGAGAAGTTACAATTGTGATACTCAGCATATCCGGATGAGATAAGAGAGCTTAAGTCTAATTTTCCCCATGTTGGGGGGAAAACTGACTCTCTGACTGGCGCCCCTCAGTCTGAGCCTCATGAATTATTGACAGAGGCTGGATAGTGCCACACTCCTTTTCCCCTTCACTCTTAGGAGCTAATGCACTGTGGGAACCCTTCCCAGCTCTGCACCTGAGTGTGGGGCTGCAGGAGGATGCACAGGACTGCAGCAATTCTCAGGGCTTGGCTCAAAGCAACAGGCCTGCAAGCAGACCTGATCCTCTTTACCTTCCTCCCTAGAGGTGGATGGTCAGATCCAGGGGGTGAGGGTGGGGCCTGGGGTGGAGGAGATAGACCAGGTTCAAAGAGCAAAGAATTCTGGGAAAAAATAATTCTGGCCTGGTTGCTCCCTGAGCATTACCTGGCCACTTCTTATCTGGGCAGCATTGATTTTTTTTTTTTTTTTTTTTTTTGGCTTCTAACACTATTTCTTTTGGAAGAGCACAGGGGACATTAGGGAGAGGATCTGTGAACCAAGAAGGATAGAAAGAAGGAAAGAAATGTGGGGGTCTCGAAATTCTGCTCAACAAGTTTGGTTTGTTGAGATGGGGATTGGGGGGAAAATATGCACATGTAGGAGTATCTCTTTGAAATGGGAACTTTATTTTTTATTTTTTGGTACCAGACATTGAACTCAAGGGTGCTTAACCATTAAGCCACATCCCCAGCCCTTTTTTGAATTTCATTTAGAGACAGGGTCTCACTGAGTTGCTTAGAGCCTCACTGTTGCTGAGGCTGGCCTTGAACTCATGATCCTCCTGTCTGAGTCTCTAAGCCTCTGGGATTACAGGTTATGCCACTCTGCCTGGCTTTCCTATGCTTCTTTACCTGCTTCCCCCATAGTTTTTGGTCTTGTTTATTCTTTTAAACATTTCCTATACATGTACATGCATTTTTCCCCTCTAAAAAATCTTTCTCATGAATGATTTTTTTTAGTTGTTAATGGACTTTTATTTATTTACATACAGTGCTGAAAATTGAACTCAGTGCCTCACATATGCCAGGCAAGCACTCTACCACTGAGTTACAACCCCAGCCCTCATGAATGATTTTTAAGAGGAAAAATATACATAATATGTTATCCTTCAAATTGCTTGCTTCTTTTCTTTCTCCCTTTCCTCCCCTTCTTTTCTTTCACATCTTAAAATATATTCTTGGAATGTTTGAGTGGTACATAATAGATTTACTTCATTCTTTCTGCCCTTTAAAAAAATAGCTGTACAGTTTCTATTATGTGAAATAGCCAGTATCCTACTGATAAAAATTTCAATGGCTTACAGTATTCCTATTCAAACAATTCTACAATGAACAACTTTGAATATGTTTATATTTTGTGTTTGGTATAAATACACTTGTACCCTGGGTCAAATGTTTTTAAGTACTGGGGATTGAACCCAGGATGCTTTGCTACTGATGATCTAGTTTCCCAGCCCTTTTATTTTTCATTTTGAGACAGAGTCTTACTAAATTTCTGAGGCTGACCTTGAACTTACCATCCTCTCTATCAGGTTCCCAGATCTCAGGGATTATAGGTGAGTGCTATCGTGGCCAACTTGGGTCAAATGTTTTAGCTATGGTCAAATTAACTTCAAAAGGATTTAATCACTTTTTATGGATCTGTTTTTCTAAAGTGAATTTACTCTGCTACCTTACCCACTTACACATAGTATACATTAAGGTTTAAACTTTGGTTGTGGCTTAAGTTTAGCGATAAAAGGTAATATACCCTGGGCTCAGTGGCTGGGAACCTATAAGAATTGGTGGCCCCTACGGAACTGCAGTGTACAGGCAGGCTTGAGGCATAATTGTTTCACCCATCTTTGTCATTGAGAATGCTGGCCCAGCATTGCCAGATATTTGGATTTTGAAACAGAACCTTGAAATCTGGATGTTAATAGAAAATATTTGGTTTTTAAATGCTGATAATTTACTTAAAAAAACAAAAAGCAAAAACCAAAATTGAAGAAATATGTAGGTTCCAGAGACTGACACAGCCTCTGCCTATTTAAATGTGATGGGTTATTAATTTTGTGAGATATTGCTCTATCAAGAATTCTGTAACTCTGTTGTATAGCTTATTCAATGTCTGGGTTTTCAATTTTCAATTGCCCTGTATTTAGGCAGTTATTAACGAACACCATTTAGAAACCAGCCATCCAGTCTTTGTACGGGTCCTCTTCAGGATCTCCATGCAGCGGCAGGGAGAAAGTTCTTATAAAACAGACATGGGCTTCTCGTTCCCCTCATGCTGTAGATTGCTTTTGTTATCTGTATTTGGAAGTGGGGTGGTCTCTTGCAGTTTTCCAGTTTATTTTCAAGAGGCAGCTTGCTTTATTTTGGGCCTCAGTGCTCTCTGCTGCTGCTGGTCACTTCTGGGAACTCACGGATTATGGTCCTTAAGTGGTTTCCACATGGATACTGAGATACAGGCTTGAGGATGGGGATGAGATGGATAGCCACACCTGCCCAGTTGTCTTCTTTATTCCTCACAATACAAGAAATTCACTGAAGATTTTGGGGCAGAATAAATTGTAATGTAGAGGGAAATATCCCTCTACCTCAATAGGTTGCCTGATATAACTTCCCACTAGGTCTCTTGTGGGCACAACCAAATTCCTAGCCTCTTTTATTTTATTTTTTTAAATTGTGAAAATGCCCTCAGAGGTAGTCCTGTGGCAGACATGAAGATTTAGGGTCTGATTAGAGCCAGTCAGCTGTTAACTCCTTCAGGTCTTTTTCTTTTCTTTTCTTTTTTTTTTTTTTTTTTTTGTTCTAGGGACTGAAGCCAGGGACACTTTACCACTGTGCTACATCCCCAGCCCTTTTTATTTTTATTTTGAGACAGGGTCTCAGGATCTCATTGAGTTGCTAAGACTGGCCTGGAACTTGTGATCCTCCTGTCTCAGTCTCTGGGTTTATAGGCTTGCGCCTCAATGCCTGGCTCTGCTTCAGTTTTTGAAGGGAAGTCATGCTTTTCTCAGGGTGGCCCTAGCAAGTCACTGAGCTGGGTAGTTACAGGGACCTTGCCATTTCTGCCTACCACAGGGCTCCTCTGAAGGATGTCTTTGCTTTGGAGACCCCAGGGGGGCTGGTGTTTGCTAGAGGTGCATAGTGCATCTAATACTTCTCCTTTTTAATTCTATCTTCCCTTTTTCTTTCACAGGGGTTATCCCAAATAAACCCTTTGGAATCCTACTTCCAACCATGTATCAGCTTTGCTGGGGACTGGTCTCCTTATTTCAGGAGTTTTACAGTGTAAAACCCCATTCCTAGCACATGGGGTGTCCAGCACATCTTTCCCCCTAAACTTTTCTTTCAGAACTTCAGGATATTCTGAGCAATGATTTCCCGTCACTACAGTTCCTGCCAGTTTGAGTTATTCAATGAGGTGCTTTAGTGGAAAATGGCAGGGTGGGCTTTGGCAGTCTAAGGCAGGCACAATATCTTGAGTCCAGTTTTGAAGCTTGTGTTTTCACGCAAGTCTCTGCCAGTATGAGACAAGGAAATGTCCCATCACTCCTGCTGAAGTATTCCATTTTCCTGCCAGAAATTTCTGGGAAAACTGAACGCACACACCCTTTCCAAGAGTGAACAGTAATCCTCAGAGACAATGCTATCTAAACCCACATTAAGAAAGAGAACCATTTCCCTAGAGGTGGCCAGCCTGTCCTCTCTGGAGATAACATTTGTACTGATTATGCAAAGTTCCCATCTCCTACTTTTAGAACAGTGTAAGAGGCCTATGGTACAAATAAATAAGCCTTTTGCCAAAGGGCAAAGAGGTCTGCTTCTGGACTCTCTTTGTCGAGCCAGATCAAATTCTTGAGCAGAACTGTACACTCTCTTTAATTTCTGCAAAGGGAAAATCCTTGAGGAGAGAAGGGAATGGGTGGATTTGTCCTTCTGGTTACATATGCTCTAGCTACTCATTTCAATTTTTTAAAAAATATTTTATTTTTTAGTTGTAGTTGGACACAACATCTTTATTTCACTTGTTTATTTTTATGTGGTACTCAGGATCGAACCCGGGTCCCGCCCAGGTTAGGGGGGCGCTCTACCGCTGAGCCACCATCCCAGCCCCTAGTAGTGACAACTTTTAATGGTGAGATCTGTAGTGTAATGTCAAGACCAGGAAATGGATGTTGGTACAATACTGTTAACTGGAATATAGACCTTACTTGATTTTCATCATTTTTACATGTACTCGAGTCAATTCATGTGTGTGTGAGATCACACATGTGTGCTTCTTAAATTGGTATAACTCTGATTAGGTGTTTACACACCTAATAATTCTTACTCTTTTGTTCATTATCTGGATGAACTATCAGTTATCAGTTCTCTATTGAAGTCCATTTCAGTTGTTCATAGTTTTCCCTTAATACCTATGATAGGTATGTTGCAATAGGTATTAGGATATTGCAATAGCATCTTTGTATACATAGCTAGGAGAACTTTGTACTAGTCCAAGGGGAACGGGCAAGAGGTGTGTGTCTTTAACAATTTGTTAGAAACTTCCAATTGCCCTCCAAAAAAGCTGTATGCTTCCCCCAGGTCAGCTAACCTTCCTGAGGTTTAATTCAATGTGGTGGTGTTTGTTTTATTAAACCTTCATAGCATCCAGTTTCACCAAACATTTTAATTATTGACAATCTGGGTGAAAAAAAATTCACAATTCTTTATAAAGATGATCAAGTAGCTGGGAGTGGTGGTGCATGCCTAAATCCCAGCAGCTTGGGAGCTGAGGCAGGAGGATCTCAAGTTCAAGGCTAACATGAGCAATTTAGTGAGATTGTCTCAAAATAAAAAATAAAATAAAGAGAACTGGAGATGTAGTTTAGTGGTAAAGTGTCCCTGGGTTCAATCCTTATTACCAAAAAAAGATGTTGAACCTTCTATTTCTATTGCCCTGATTTCTTTATCATTCCTGTATTATTTGAGCCTATTCTGGACTCCATTTCATGCCATTGATTTGTCTGTCTGTTCCCAAGTCCATATTTTAATAGAGATTGCAAAAAAAGCAGAAGAAAGTGGTAAAATTGCCATAAAATAAAATAAAAGGGCCTGGCAATTCGGAATTAAGAAGAGTATTTTTGGCTGGGATGGTCTGCAAAAGCTTCATGAAAGAGGCACATTAAAGATGAAGCTCCAATGATGAGCAGCATTAGATGCAGGGGATAAAGAACAAAGGCAATGAGGGAGGGGCGTCCACTGTGCTTCTGCCAGGGAACCCACATGGCAGCACATGTGTTTGTATGCATGTGCACTTTGAATGTCGTTAAGAGGACACAAATCTTTTTGTTCTCCTCTTGTGTGGCATTTTGAGTACACATTTATTAATCTTAATATTTGAGCACCTACTATTTTCTAAAAATATTTATGTTATTTCTGATTTCATCACAATGGGCAAAGTTGATACTGTTATTCCATTTTTTGGAATAAAGGAAAGAGCTGAAGCAGGTTAAATAACAGCTCTAAGTAGCTGGACTGCTATTAAAATCCACAGTCAGCAATTAAAAAAAAAACAGAATAGAAAATATGATAGTCTATCACCTATGGTTGGGGTGCTTATAGCAGGACCTGTACCTCTGTATGTCACCTAAGATTCCTTTGCCATCTCTGTGTGTATCAGCTGAATCCCAGTGTGCCCTTACCTCCCCAAAGCCAACATGTTGATGGAAGTTACAGGAGAGTCAAAGGGCTTGGGAATTGATGTCCCTTTCCTACCCACAGCCATTAACTGATGATGAATGGCAGTGGGGATATACATACTTCACCTCTTTTGTTTTCTCATTGGATTGACTTTGAGGTGTGACTTCCAAGGACTTCAGATCCCTCTGTCAGAATGGGTCAAAATTGTCCTCTATGGGACTTGGCTTGATATTGTACCCTTAATTGGCCCTTTTCTAATCCCATGCATCCCCCCACCCATATATTTGCCCTGGAAATATTTTCTAATAAATTATTTTCACATGCATTTTCTTAGGATATTCTGTTTCAGCTGTGTGTGTGTGTGTGTGTGTGTGTAGCAGGTTGTCCTTGAACTTGCATTTCTTACTGAGGAGCCAAAATATTTGAAAGCCACTTTCAAATATTAGAATGGGATTGCAACACCTAGACCACATTAAACTGTCTTTCTATTTGTGTATAGTTCACTGAGCTGGAAAGTTTTCTGGATGCCCCAGGAAAAGAACTATAGATCAGATTCCAGGTCTTGCCTATTTGAGCACAGCAATTTAAAATCTATTGAATAAAGAAATATTAGTTGTGGGTCTAAAGAGCACCATCAACTTTGACACAATTGGATAGACTAGTCTTTGAAATTCTTTGGTCAGTCAACCCTGCCAGATAGCTTTCAAAGTCCAGGTTTCCCTTTGCCAAAGTTGATAAATGTGGTATAAAAGTTATCATAGTTGACCGTTAGTTTTTTTGCAGACTAGCCAAAACAGGAAGACTAGGTTGACTGCATAGCAGAGGCAGATGCATGACTGACCACAGGTCAGGAGAGTTATCCCAGAGCTGGGGCCGTTGGTGTGGCTTGAATGGAGAGAGGGGCAGTGTTCAGAATTGCTCTGCATTTACCCTGAAAGCCAATGAAATTAAAAGAAGGGAAAATAACACTACAACAATTTAGCCAAGAGGTTGGGCAGGTCCCTGTCACAGATCTGTGGAGGTCCTGGAGCAGAATCTACTGGCTGCCAGAATTTACAAGGAGGCCCTTGAGTGGAAGTCCAAGAGCATTAATTCCAAAAGTACAGGGGGAGGGGATGAAATCTTGGGGTCAGTGCAAAGGAAAGGTCAGCTGTTATGTTTTAGATAAAAGGTGTTGCCCCAAAACTCATAGGTGAGACAGTGCAAGAAGGTTTAGGGGTGAAATAGTTGGGTGATGAGAGCCTTAACCCAATCAGTGAATTAATCCCCTAATAGGGGTTAACTGAGTGGGAACTGCAGGCTGGTAGGATGTGACTAAAGGAGGTGGGCATTGGGGAACGTACATTGTGGGTACATATTTTGGATCTCTCTCTTTCTGATTTCTAGTGTGATGTCTTGAGCTGCTTTTCTCCACCACATGTTGTTTTGCCTCGCCTTGGCCCTGATGATGGAATGGAGTTAGCCATCTATGGACTAAGACCTCTGAAACCGTGAATCCCCAAATAAACTTTTCCTCTTCTAATTGTTCTGGTCAGGTCTTTTGGTCACAGCAGTGAAAAAGTCGACTAAAATACCAGGGAAGCATGGGAGCATTGGTGTCATTGGAAGATCCTTATTGGTCAGTACATGATGTAACATTGATTGCATATTTAGAAAAGAATGAAAATATGTTGAAAATCTTATGGAACAATTAAAAAAAAAAAAAAAGAAAAGAGATCTAAGCTCCCCAAGTTAAGATGAAGAGGGTTGAGTTAAGAATCTATAGGGTCTCTGTTATTGTCCTGAAGAAAAGCCACACTTTCTGACAGACATGACTTTCTGGACACTGTGCTGCAGTATAGGGACCAGGTGTTCATCAGCACCTGCTAGGTCTTTATTAAGCAGAGTGCTGTGCTTGGGTTCAGAAGTTTTCTAGATCTAGCAGGGTTCAGTAAGACAATAATGACACAGGTCAAGTAAAGCAACATTACTACAGGCAGCAAGGACCAACAGAAGCTTAGAATCCCAAGGCTCAGAAAGGTGGATGGAAGTCCTCTTCACAGTGCAGCTGGGCTTTATGCACTCTGCTCTGGATTTTATGCTCTAGGGGACACTTAAGATGGTTAAGCCAAGCATTGAAAAAATCCTGGTTTGGGAGGGAAAAGAACAAAGTCCAGGATGTTCTGACTATTTCCTCATTATCTCAGGATGCTGTATTCTTCGTATAGTCTGCCTGAGAATTGCAAAGTAAGAGAGAGTCGGCCAAGTCTGCTTGGGGATTTGTCTTCTTGTGTAGTTGAGGATCCTTCATCACAAGACAACACCCTCTCTCCTGAAAGTACACATTTACTGTGTACTTTCTGATTCACTGTGTACTTTCTGATCAGTACTTCAGGTCAATATGGTCATGGAAACACCTTTTCTCATCACTGGAATGACACATTTCCCACTGAAACTTAACTCATTGTCTTTTTTTTTTTGGGGGGGGGGTGGGGACTGGGGATTGAACCCAGGGTGCTCTATCACTGACCTACATCCTCATACCCCACCGCCTTTTAAAAAATTTTTTTCATTTTGAGACAGGGCCTCTAAATTGCTGAGGTTGGCCTCGAACTTGTGATCCTCCTGCCTAGCCTCCGAGTTGCTGGGACTATAGTGTGTGCCACTGTGCCTGGCTAACTCATTGGCTTTCGGGACCAAGTCATCTTCCTGTGAATTTAGATTGCGGGAGCCAGCTTTTAGTACCAAACTCCCTCTGAAGAGTTGTCTATCTAAGCTCTTGGCTGATGGCGCTGAGCGCCACACCAGGAGTTTAGGACCATGTAAGTTTTCAGTCTGAAACGGGCAGTCCCATCTTACAGCCTCCAAGACCACCAAGGAGTGCGGTGTGCAGATCTTGCCAAAAATGAGCTGAAACTCAGA
Source organism: Callospermophilus lateralis (assembly GCF_048772815.1). NCBI lineage: Eukaryota > Metazoa > Chordata > Mammalia > Rodentia > Sciuridae > Callospermophilus > Callospermophilus lateralis. Next base: position 36,534,965 of record NC_135307.1, on the reverse strand, counting down.
GACAGGCAGTACAAACTGATTGCTGACTGGGAGTAGTGAGTCCTAAATGTCAGTGGATTCTAGAGTTCATGAATAAAGGGGGTATGAGAGAAACCTTTGGCCTTGGGGAGCCCAAAGGGTGGGAGGGTGATGGGGCACCAGTATTACCCACTGTCTCTGGCTTGCTTGCTGTTCCTGAAGAGTTCGGTGAGAAAGAGATTTGGGTTTGTACCTCCAGGAGAAGTGCTGCTCCATTCCAGCAGCCAGGGGGGCTCCCTGGCTCAGGGTCTATGGCCACCAGCTCTCAGGATGGGTGGCTCCCTCCCATGTGTTGCAGAGAGGAGGGGTGTGGGGGAGATGCTCGGCTCCAAGTGTACTGTATTCTCTTTTAAATCATTTACTCTTCATACTGGAGGATGAGGATGTAGCTCAGTGGTGGAATACTTGCCTGGCATGTGGGAGGGTCTGGATTCAATCCCCAGTACTGTCAAATCACACACAAAATATAAAGAGCAACCCCTGCCCCCGAACCTCATACCATACTTTCACATAAACCTTGCACTGTAATTGTTGCAAGCACACACAATTTCTCCCCCCAAAGCTGGTTCTAATTAATCAACAATATGCTGATGGAGCATCTGCGGGAGGAGCATTGTGCTAAACACTGTAGGAGATTAAGGATTTACAGCATAAACTCCTCCTTGCACCCAAGGAATTTATACTCCAGTCAAGGAAATAGGACATGTCAATGAAACACCTAGAAAACAACTGCCCCCTCCTCCACCAAGTGCTAAACTAAGCAAGATTTATCTACACCTCTCACCCACCCTTCCATTGCTTTTTCTCCCACAGGAACTTTCAACCCTGCTGCGTTGGCAGAACTCTGGGGGCACTACGCAGATGATATGAGTCTTTCCCTAGTGCCCCACTCATTATTTATCCCATGGAACTTAGTCATTGTATATAAATAATTTCTCTGCATTCTTTCATCCCTTCCCTTCTCACAGGGCTCCGTGGGGGGTGGGTAAGGGGACAGTGAGGGTGGCAAGGGGAGGGACTGTTTTTTTTTTTTTTTTTTTAAAGAGAGAGAGAGAGAATTTTAATATTTATTTTTTAGTTTTCAGCGGACACAACATCTTTGTTTGTATGTGGTGCTGAGGATCGAACCCGGGCCGCACGTATGCCAGGTGAGCGCGCTACCGCTTCAGCCACATCCCCAGCCCGAGGGACTGGTTTTGTATAGAGAGATGTTCAGAAAGACGGATCCTACAAAGCAGGACGTTCAGATGAAATAGGTTGAATTTTTTTTGACCACCTTTGGTTAAATGGAATGGGCCTGGTTAGTAGAGTGAGTCAGATGTACCTTGTTAAATCAATAAGCAACATACAGAAGGAAATAGGAAGCCATAAGGAGATATGGGTGTCGTGGGGCTCCTTTGATTGCCTAGTAGCTTTTCCATATTCTCTTGCTTTGTCTTTATACCCACATCCTTCAAAGAGACATTTCCTCTCTGCTTTTGCTAATGGATCTCATTCGTACACGAGTGTGATTGTTTGTGTGTGCTCCTTTGAACCAGGCAGGTTCAAGAGAGTGACAAAAGCACTACTGCAACCAGCTTCCGCTATTGGGTCAGGCTTTCTTAATAGGCAAGAATTAAGGTCTGTACAATATTAACTGAGTGACTATTTCCTCAGTTCTCCCAAGGATGTTAACATAGCTAGTACCGGCCTACAGACAGAAGAGAAATAAATTAAGTCATTACATTCAATTGATGCCTTTGGGCAGTACAGCCTCATTTGCTCATGGAACCAGATCCAGCATGGCTGCTCCAGGTCTTAGTTCAAGAGTCTTGACCAACACCTGGACTCCCTCCTTTTCTTGCCCCCTCTCAGTTGCCATAGCTGACTTGTAAGGACTTCTTGAGTTTGACAGTGGACTGAGTATAACTGGAGTTTAAAGGAGAGACCAGAGTTCTGTGGGGGGCAGGGTGCTGAGTTTTAGTGTTATTAGACATACTAAGGACTAACATTTATTTATTTATTTATTTAGCATTGAAAATTTTTATTTTATTTTGGGGCTCAGTTTCAGAGATTTCAGTCCACAGATGGCTGACTCCATTGTTCTGAGCCCAAAGTGAGGCAGAAGGGTTTGACAGAAGAAAGCAGCTCAGGACACAACAACCAGGAAGTAGAGAGAGATTCAACATTAAATAGGCAATGAACTTGGAGGAAGGATAAGACTCTTAAACTTTGCCCTCCTCAAGGCAGGTGCCTTGAATTGGCCACACATTTGAGTACTAGCTTTCCTTTGTAGTTTGGAGTTGGAGCTGCCAAAGACCCAGGAGAGAGGAGCCATTGGATGGGGAGCTGGGACCACTACAGGAAAATGATGATAGACAGAGAGAGAGGAAAGAAAAAACTTATCTGGCTACTTCCTATGTCTAGACCTCAATCTCTGGCTTGTGCCACCCCTTGCCTCCTGCCATTCTAGCTGGATGATAGTTGGCAGGAATAAATGGAGAATAGTTTCAGAAGGATGGGGAAGAGATCTGAGCAAATAGGCAACGATTGGCACAGTATGAGTTAGTAAATATTTGTTGCTTGCATGAATGAATAGGTATACAGATGAGCATTGAAAATTGGCTGCCTAAGCCAGGTGCGGTGGTGCACTTCTGTAATCCCATCTACATGAGGCTGAGGCAGGATCACGCCTCAGCAATTTAGCCAGATCCTGTTTTTTTTTTTTTTTTTTTTTTTTTTTAAAGGCTTCTCAAAATTTGAAGTAGCTGCAATCCTCCCATTTACAAGCTGTCAAAACAATTCTATCCTGTACTTCTCTGCTACAGTTGCCACTGGGTCTTTTTGAGATGTATGTTTTGAGTGTAAATGGAGTGCATAAAGTTCAAAGGAGACAATGAAGCCCTGGGGGTGGCAACTTCATTCTAGTCAACTTTGTTCTGAATTGTGTGAAATTTTAAAAAATTTTCCTCTGCTAGGAGTGCCCCGTATTCTAATAAAAATGTAGGCCATTTAACATTATTCTGTTTGGAATTCAACCAGCTTTCTTAAGCCACAATTTTTAAATCTTCAAGAATAATGTGGCTCAAAGTAACAAAAGCAACACTTTGCAGGCACAGTCTGTCCCTTGTGGGTTGGTCCTTGGGGAGTTTCAGGTCACTGTATAGAGCATCTAGAGGTTTCCATCCATCCCAGATGGGCTTAGCGCCTTCCTGGATGTAAAGAAGGTGGTAATGACAATGTCTGTCCGCCAGAGGGCCACAGGGCCTCCCCTCACAGTCCAGACTGGGCTGAAATTTGGTGCCTCAGCCACACCTTGTCATAGCGCTGCCTTGTGGGGTCTTCTCTTAGTTGTCTCATGTGTTGGAGCAGATCTGGGGGAGGAGAGACTCCCATAAGGGAGGAATTTTCTATTCTGTTTTCTTATTTTCTCTCTCACGCTTCATTTTATGCTTAATAATAGCTGGTTTGAAAAATTTAAAATTGGGGAAATCAGAGTGGGTTGTGTGTGTACATGTGCACACTCATACACAAACACATATATGTACTTTTTTTTAGGTGGGGTAACAGAAAGTGGGGATAATTCTGGTCACATCAATTAATGCCTGAACTTTCAGCTTAAATATTATTTAATGTTAGAAATTCAGAGCTGGAAAAGTGACCTTGGAAATAGTTTAGCATTCTTTTCATTTATAGCTAAGGAAACTAATGTAGCCTCTGGTGCTTGCAAGATGCCTGGGAGGTTCAGAGACTTTAGGAACACAGCTAAGAAGTGGTGATTAAAGGGTCTGTGATAAGATTTTATTTCAGTATTCTGAGCTTGTTTCTCTTTTCTTGCGCCTGAGACTTAAACATCAATAACAAAGCCCAAAAAGGTATTCTTCAGTTTTCTTTTTCTTGCAGTGGTATGGATTGAATCCAGGGTCTTGTGATTGTAGACAAATGCTCTACCACTGAGCTACATCCCCAGCATCAGTTTTCTATAAGAATATTTAGCTCTCTGGTTCTAATACCATCTGTAGTCTTTGAATTCTTTCCAAATCTGTTGAACAAGAGGCTAGAAAGGCCTGACATGTTAGGAATATTATCCAGGAAACTGGAATGTAAGTAGAAGCCCAATCGAACTCTCAATTCCAAATTCTATTAAAATTAATTAATTTTTTTCTCATTCCTGGGGATTGAACTCAGGGGTGCCCAACTCTCTTTATTTTCCATTTTGAGACAGTGTATTGCTAAGTTGCCCAGGCTGGCTTCAAGCTTGAGATCCTCTTCCTTCAGCTTTTTGAGTAGTTGGGATATAGACTTAAACCCTGCTAATTTTTAAAAATTTACTGAAGAATTTCCAGCAGTGTAGTGGAACCAGTCACGAAGGTAATTTAAGGGAAAATGCATTAAACTGGAAATATTGATATAGGTTCCATAAAAAAACTGAAGAAAGAGCAGTGAACCCACAGAAAACTTTTAAAAACTTAATCCACAGGGAAAAACACAAAGAATTCGGAAAACGTTTGGAACCTCTTTTCAAAGAAACAAAGTAGACACTATGTCATTTTAATAATAATTTGTTATTTAAACAGAAGAATAATAATTCCTTATTGTTTTATTCTGAGAAAATCAGAATAAAAAGAAGGTAGTGATCGGTGCAAAAGACACACTGAAAATGTTATTTAAGTTTCAAAAAGCAGGGGCACCTAAATCAGTTAAAAAAGACATGAGCACTATATCCAGATGTTAAAGAAACTAAATTAAGAAATGAAACATTCGGGAGGGCAGATCTGGAAGGAGAGTTTAGCATTGCAATTTCTGAATGGTTAGAGATCCTGAATGATCTGAACAAACAAAGGTCTAAATCAATAACTAAAGATGCAACAACACTTTTTTTTTTCAAGAACCATTTAGAGATTAGACTTTGAAATAAAGACACATATAGTCTAAGTAATTATGAACATAGGAGGGGAAACTTCGTATTTACAAGACAGTTCTCACACTCATACATCTTTTCACTTAGTGTGAGGTGGACTGATACTCTTCTCCCATATCACTGATAATTTAAACTCCTAGAAGCTAAGTGATTTGTTCAAGGAATACATCTAGTAAGTGAAGAGCCCAAGTTCAAGTCCAGGTATGGGGAAGAGGAATCTTATACACATTTTCAATAATAAGGCACACATATCTGCAACAGTATGCAAATGGAAAATGACTTTTAAAAGAAGATAAATTGGAAAGACTTTTGCCTTTTCTTGCAACAGCAACAAAAAGCTCAGTTGATATGGAACAATATAGAGGGGTGAATGTGCCAACCTCATTCTTGACCTTGACAAATTGCCTTTCCAGTGGAATACAACACCTCTAAGCACTTCAGAGTCCTCGAAATCCAACCAGTCACTCTGAAGCTGGTTTCTAATGCTGAGACAGAAGGTGTTGACCTGAGTTATCTATTACAGAAATGTATAGAGGAAATCATTACGAGGAAGCATTTTTTTTGTCAATAAGTTTTATTATTATATTTGATGGAATAAAAATAAGGTATGCCATCACACCTGTATGAGGCATGGCAAACTGTTTTTGCCTAAGAGAGTTATTTGGGTAAATATTTGGGTAAATATGGTGCAAATTACTCCCTAGGCTTGATGCTACCTGTGTAAGTCAGTTTTCTATTACTATAACAAACACCTGAGATAAATCAGCTTACACAGAGAAAAGGTTTATGTTGCCTCATGGTTTTTGAGGTTTCAGTTCATAGTTGGTTGACCCTGTGGCTTTGGGCCTACGGTGGGGCAGCACATATGGTAGGGAGCACATGGCAGAGCAAGATTCTTCTACCTGGTTCCCGCTGCTTCAGGGGGACTACTGAAAGACCCTCTTCCTACTGTTCTTCTAGTCTTGGTGTTGTCTCCACTCTCCCATCCTTCCATCTGTGGCACAGTAATAACATGTCCTGAATTTTCCAATACCACACTGATTTTGACTATTCTGTCTCATCATAAGACCATTTGGCCCAATTCTCAGATCAGAAATACAGTCAATATAGATTTATTGCACCTAAATGTCACTCTGAAATTGGTGCCACCTGCACAGGATACAAAATTCAGAAAGCACCAAAGGGTATAGAGTATAAAGTGGTCACTTCTTAGCCCTGTTTCCCAGGCCCATGAGCCCAGTTCCCCTTCTCAACATCAGAGACCGCAAGCAGTTTCTTACACTTCACTCCTAGAAGTAGTGTGTGAACTTCTGACCCAAGTAGGGTTGTCCAAGTTTCAGTGGCAGCATTAGCAGTTTCTTAACCACTTATAAATTTTGCAGTATTTAAATAACTTTTCTACATTCAACTTTAATCCCACCACTCTAAATTAATCATGTCATTTCTGTAAGTGGCATTCCAATTTTTATTGCAGACACACATTTCTCATTGTTCAATCACAGTATTGCTAAAAGTTTGGTTGTAGATAATTTCATATACATATTTCATTTTTATTATTTTTAACAGCTGTATAATATTAATGTGGACTAACATCCAGTCCTTCATTTTTTTTACTTCAAGTTTTCAAAATCATAAATAATATCAGTAAAACTATCTATAACTTTTTCTTCTTTGAATTATTGCTTTAGGATAAGTTCCCAAAGTAGTAGTGCTGTAGTTTGGATCTTCCCCCAAAGGCCCATATTTTAAAGGCTTCGTCCCAGCTTGGTGCTATTGGAAGACAGTGGAAACATTATGAGGTGAGGCCTTGTAGGAGGTCTTCCAGTGATGGGGGCATGCCCTTGAAGGAGATATTGGGAATATTTGCTTCCTAGATATGAGGTGAGCAGTGAAGCTGTGGGGGACCAGGAAGAAGAATCTTGAAGTGGGGACCAAGGAAGCAGAGGCGATGATACAAAAGATGATCAGAGATAGTGGCAAAAGCTTCAGAGGAGGTGGGAAGGGGAAGGGTGGCAAGGAGAGGGAGATGTGGTGTGGAGTCAATGGAGGCCAAGGCCTCTTGATATGGTGTAGAGTGGATGGAAACCAAAGTGTAGGTCATGCTCTGGCCAGACATTTTGGGTACACAATGTGGGGGACACTAGGGAAGCTTGAAGCTGAGGATCCTGCTGGGGTGGGTTGCTGAGGTCAGTGTGAACCAGGGAGGGGCAGACTCACCAGGCTGGCCCAATGGTTCTGGGTCCAGCGGTGCTGGGGTAGCTGTGGATCTTCTCTTAAATGAGGGATAAGGTGGAAAAACAGAAGTAGCAGTCAGAAGGTCTAGGTTTAGCTATTGCTTTGAGGACCTTCTCCTAGACCTTCATCACTATTTTGTCATTCTCAACTATGGGTAATGTTAGCTGCCTTTTGGAGGAAGAATGAGATAGCCACAGTGAGGCCACCTGCAAGAACTTTGAAATAGGAAGATAAGTGCTCTCTGAGCTGCAAACAGTAAAACCAACATAATGGATCAAAGCAGAGAAGAGTCTGGTCCCTTTACAGAGGCAGAGGGACTCTCAGGCCACTTCAGTCTGTCTGAGCCTGGATGAAGACATTAACTTGTTCATCAGAACAAGGGCTGAGGAACCACAGGCCCCCGAAAGAGGAGAGTCAGGTGTCCATGTTGCTCAGGTGTGGGTGAACCTTGGTGTCTCTGGGCCCAGGGACAGTGGTAGTATTTTGGTGGGTAGGGCTGTATTAGGCTACTAAGACCCCACGGAACACTTAAGTCGTGGTAGTACTTTTCTGAGTGGATGCTCATCAAGTACCCTTTCATGGCATCATTTGGCTTCTCACTGAGTCTGCCCCTCAGGCAGACTGAAAATTTTGTTTTCCGTTTTAGTCAGAATTCTCTAGAGGAACAGAGCCAACAGTATAGTATATGTATTATAAAAGGGAATTTATTATTGTTTACTAAAATAGTTCACAACTTTGTTAATAGTTGTTAACTATTTTAGTAAAACAGTACCAACTTTGGAACTAGGTTCAAATTCTGGCTTGGCCACTTCCTAGTGGTGACCTTGAGCAAGTTACTTGAACTTCCTGTGCCTTAGTTTCCTCCCTTTCTTGGAAAGTGAGGCTAACTAGTATTTGCCTTATACCTGTGAGGAATAATGAGTTAAATCATGTAAGAGTCCTTAGTACCCGCCACATGGTAGGTACTGTACACGCACTTGTGGCACTTATGGGAAATTTCTGACTTGTCATTCAGGCTTCTCCTCCTTTGAGTCTGTGAGCTTCCTCAGGATGCTGCCACCTAGGAGTTTCTAGAAGGAGGGCGTTCTAGGTGGAAGACCTGGTTTGTAGGAGTCTTGGAAAGGGGACAGGCTGCAGGCAGTTGGGGAGGATAGCCTGAGAGTATGTGGCAGAATGGTGGGAGAGGAGACACAGCAGTTCAACTGGGGCCATATCCCATGAATGTGAGCAAGAGCAACTGTGATGTTATTAAGTTTGACCTCAACACATGGGCCATGGGCATCCCCTGAAGAACTTCAGGTTGGTGAGAGACAAAATAAAAAATACATTTTAGATTGTGAGATCCTTGAGAGCAGGGAAGGTGTTTTATTCAGCCTTGTGGCTTCAGTAAGTAACCCATCATTTTAGTCTGTTATTTTTATTTATTTATTTGGTAGAACCAGGGGTGCTTAACCCCTGGGCCGCCTCCTCAGCCCTTTCTTTCATTTTGTATTTTGAGACAGGGTTTTTATAAGTTGCTGAGGCTGGCCTTGAACTTGTGATTCTCCTGCCTCAGCCTCCCCAGCAGATAGGACTACAGGTGTGTGCCACCATGCCCAGCTCATTTTACTTTTGGTAAAAGATCAATAAGCATTTGGTAGAGGAATGAAAGATAATGCTGGTGACCATGGAGAACAGATGGTCATAGGGAGACTCCCACAGGGTTTTTACAGTTGCACAAATGGGGGCAATGAGAGTGTGAACAGAGGCCGCAGCAGGGGTTGGTGAGGAGGTGACACTGGAGACTCCAGTAGCAGAATCACAACATTTGATGACTGAGGGGAGGTGAATGACGATAAAGCAAAAATGATTTATGATTTCCAGGTGGTGACAAAACTATCAAAAATGAAAGGGATGGGGCTGGGGTTGTGGCTTAGTGGTAGAATTCTTGCCTCGCATGTGCAAGGCCCTGGGTTTGTTCCTCAGCACCATATAAAAATAAATAAATAAAATAAAGGTATTGTGTCCAACTACAACTAAAAAATAAATATAAAAAAATAAAAATAAAAAAAAAAGAAAGGGAGCTGGTGGGGTGGTGCCATGCCTGTAATTCTGGGGATTCAGGAGGCTGAGGTAGGAGAATGGCAAGTTCAAGGCCAGCCTCAGTAATTTAGTGAGGCCCTAAGCAACTTAGAACCTGTCTCAACAAAACAAAACAAAACAAAACAAAAACAGGAGGAAGACTAATGTGCTTAAGTCTAGGACAATAATGAAATATGAAGTACCTGACTGATGTAAATGAGTTTTTTTTTTTTTTTTTTTTTTGCAATTTTGAGGGCAAGGAAGATTATAATCGTTAATGCTTCTGATTAGCTCTTGAATCTTTGAGGGGACCAATGATTGCAGTTTCAAGATTGGATTTTTTTAAAAGAAACCATGTCCACAGTTTTCACTTACGTATTTTACGTTGTACATATTATTATGAGACAAGTGTGAAAAGGTGTATATAAGCAATCTGATTAAACTTAAATGTTAAAAACACAACTATGTAAAAATGCTGTATGTGGTGTATGGCCCCCACCCTGAGGCCTCTTGCTAAGTGGCCTGGCAACAAGACAACTCTCAGATTCAGTGTCCCATGGGACGAAGACTCCCAGAGTCTCCAAGTCCTAGAAGCTGTGACATATGAAAGAGAATTCCCCTAAACAGTAGACACCTAAGATTGAGATTGCTTGGTGTGTATGTCTAAGATATTTATTCCCCTCTGAGAGGTCTCCTTAATGCACATCTCATCAAAAGGAAAAATACCAAGAGGAGGGCTCCCTCTGCTGTATGTTCCCCCTAGTACATTTGATTCCATTGGTCCATGAACATGTTTCAACAAGAAACCAGGCGGGGGCTGGGGATGTGGCTCAAGCGGTAGCGCGCTCGCCTGGCATGCCTGCTGCCCAGGTTCGATCCTCAGCACCACATACAAACAAAGATGTGTGTCTGCCGAAAACTAAAATAAATAAATAAATATTAAAAAATTCTCTCTCTCTCTCTGTCTCTCTCACTCTCTCTTAAAAAAAAAAAAAAAAAGAAAAAAGGAAAAGAAACCAGGCGGGCAGGGGCTTGGCCCTGCTGACCCTGTTTCCAACAGTCCCAGCTGGATGGTGTTTGCCCTGAGCCCTTTACATCAACAGTTGTACAGTCTTATTCCAGACACTGAGGAAAGAACAACGGATTTCTAAAGATGAGGAGGCAAACTTGGTCCTCTGGCTGCAGCACCATAGATAACTAAAGTCTATCTCAGCAGAGGGAAATCTACTGTTTTGTCTCAAAAGGCATGGGTTTTAATTATTCCAACCATCAGATTAGCAAAGCTCTAATATTACTTTTCAAGTAACACGGGACTTTATGAAGATCTTGTAAAATAAATTCCAGCCATAGTGTCCAATTCACAGAATCTAAAAGACTGCTATTTTCTTTTCTTATTATTTTTGAAGGAAAAAAAAATTAGATCTCTCTCTCTCTCTCTCTCTCTCTCTCTCTCTCTCTCTCTCTCCAGGTTGCCTGAATAATGGTGGTGTATTTTTCCCTCTAATGGCATGTAGAGAGACCACCTTCTGCTAGCTTTATTGATCAGGTTTGAGTTAATGATAGTGGTTTGTTTGAAGTAGGTTTTTGTATGTGTATGTTTGAGGTGAAATTCATGCAAAGAGACAGGTAGAATAGTCCTCTGGGTTTTCACTGTGACCAAGAAGGTTTCATCTTGGGTTTTTCAACCTTTCTATTTTTTGGGGAATGAAAATAGCACTTAGAAATCCTGTTTGGCTTTGTAGTGGCCCAATTACTGGTGATCAAATAATAACAAGAAACTTCATCAATGGCATTACTAGGTGAGTATAGCTACATTTATATAATTATAAGGACCAGTTACTTTTTTTATAGGTGAAAACTCTAAATGCTTGTTAAAACACTTTGTAATTAATTTGTTTGGATACACCTCATACTGGTAAATGCCACCTGTATCTCTGAACATTGTTTGTTTTGGAAAAAAGCAAACAGTTATGTGAGAAAGTACAGCATTAAAAATCACATGGAAATAAAACCTGGCCAAAACACATAAACTATAAAATAGATGTACATTGCTTATGTACACATCCTGTGTGCCGTACACTTTCTTCCTTCTACTCTGTGCTAGAGAATACTATCATTCTTTTCTTTATACTCAGGAACACAATTAATAATGACATACTTGAAGTGATCTCTCAAGAATCTTGCCAAAGCTGACCAAGAGTGGGAACCTATGCATAGTCTTGATGGCACAAAATAAAGAGAAATAGACCAGGAAGCTGAGGCTAGGGTCAACTCTTCTGCCCTGTGGTTCTTGCAAAACCAGTCTAAAGCAGCTGACAGCGTTGGCTATGGGGGTGGATCCTGAAGTGAAGGATGAAATCTGGAGACTTGGAAGTGAGTTGGCAAGAGCTCTGAACCCAACAGCGCAAGAAGGAAAAGGCTAGCCATTCCTTTTCTTGCTCTAACTTCTAATCATAAAAAAAAAAAAAGTTTGTGTGTGTTTTTATGGAGGCAGTGATTAGAATATTCATGGAGGTGAAGGAAAAGGAAAGTGGTAAAAAGGCATTTGCTACATAGGGGTGGAAACAAATTGAATTGCTCCATGACTGGTTGAGTTCTTCCAGCAACATCTATGATAAAGAGTTTGGACAATTGGGTATTTTCCTCCTGGACAATTATTATTACACATTTGATTACTGGGACCAGAAGCATTGTCACTGTGGACATCATGGGTGGGAACTATTATTGAGCATCATTTATGGATGCTGGGGAGGTAGCTCAGTGGTAGTGTACTTGCCAAGCATATACAAGGCCCTGGGTTCAATCCCCAGCACCCCTCCCCAAATAATTTCTAATGAGATGTTACTCTAAGTTATAAAAAATTTTATGATCAGATTTGAATCACAATGATTACCATGACCCAAAGACTTTTTCTAGCAGAATTTTAAAATGATGTGCTAATCATAAACACCAGTATCTTGCTAATTAATGTGCTTTGTTTGGCATATTGAGAATGTGATCTGTAATTTATTTGGTTTGAAGTGGGTCTTATTAAGTCAGTATTCTGTAAGTGGTGTTTTTTCCCTTTTGGTTTCAGTACTTCCTGCCTCTACTAACCTGAATTTTTAACATCAGCATTCCTAGGACATATTGAATAAAATTTTCCTATGACTTGTGCTCAAGCCCAATTCAATGTTTGTTAGTTTGCAAGGTAATAAATGGGTGTGCTGGTTCAGAAAGGGTACAAAAATGAAGCCGCATTAGAGTTGACAAATGATGCTTATACAGGCAGCTCATTTTTTTAAAAAAGTATGAAAACTTGCAGTTAAACCTCAAAGGTCCCAAAAGATGGAGTCCACACCCATTTTTGAGAAGGAAGTCCGTGAAATGACAGGATATCATCAGGAGTGTCTCAGGCCGAGGGAAAATACTTCTTAAAAGAAAATAACCAGAGGCAGGAGTGTGGCCAGTAGTGGGAATAGCAAAGTTTCACCTCCAAATTATCTGAGGGCTAATAGCAAAAGAGCACAGATATCAGTAAACCTGCTGGGGCAGGCTGAATTTTGAGCTGTCTAAAGCCAGTGGCTTTTCTCAAATCTGCCCATTTCTGAGTTTTAGGACATGTTTTTTTTTTTTTTTTTTTTTTTTTTTTTTTTAATTTTCTTAAACAATGGGTTCTTGGATTTGAAGCTGCTTAAAAATGACTAAAGTCCAGGTGTGATGGTGCGCAACTGTAATTCCAGTGGCTTGGGAGGCTGAGGCTGGAGGATTTTGAATTCAGAGCCAGTCTCAGCAACTTAGCAAGGCCTTAAGCAACTCAGTGAGACCCCTTCACAAAAAATAAATAAATAAATAAATAAAAATAAAAATAAAAAAATAAAATAAAAATAATAAAGTTCAGTGGTTAAATTCCCCTGGATTCAATATCGAGTACCACTCCCCTCCCCCAAGCAAAAAAAAAAAAAAAAAAAAAAAAAGATTAAAAAAAAAAAATAGAGAATGCATTCTGTTTCAACCCCAACTGACAGCAGCTGGTGTACTGCAGTTCAGTTCTGCTGTTAACCTCCTGGAGTCAGTGAGGACCCCATTGGGAAAGGACACAGTCCTCCACAGCACCTCCCTCATCTTAGTGAAATTCAGAGGTCTTCAGCTCACTCACACTTCTAACTGCTACAAGTTTGAAAGTTCCCACTACCCCACTTTTTTTCCAGAAGACTCGCAGAATTCAAGAAAGCACTTTTTAATGAAAATTTCTCTAAAAACAATGCACATTAGGAGCAGCCAAAGGAAGAGACACAAGGTCCCAGCTGAGGCTGGAAGGGCTCAGGAAATGGAGCATCTGTGCCTTCCCTAGTAGAATTGGTGATGTCACCTTCCCAGCACACCAGTGTGTTCACCAACCAGCAAATGCCTCTGTGTTTTGGTGTCCAGATCTTTTTGTTTTGGGGACGGAGTCTTGCTAAATTGTTGAGGCTGGCTTTGAACTTGAGATCCTCCTGCCTAAGCTACCCAAGTTGCTGGGATTACAGGCAAGTACCACTGCATCTGGTATATGTCCAGAGTTTTTATTAGGATTTCATTATATAGGCATAGTTGATTAAATCATTGGTCAAGTGAACTCAAGCTTCAGCCCTCTTCCCTCGCCAGAGGCCAGGTTCAGCTGACATTGTGTTGCCCCAAATTCTACCGCTCTAATCACGTGGTTGGTGTCTCTGGTGAATAGCCCCATCCTGAAGTTATCTAGGGGCCCCAAATAAGTCTCCTCATTAGCATAAATCCTGGGGAATAACAAAGACACTTCTATTGCTTGGGAAATTCCAAGGATTTTAGAAGCTCTGTGTCAGGAACTCAGGACAAATAGCAGAGAAATTCTTTACTGTACAACAGCAAGAGAATTCAGGTAACATGGACATGCTTTTACGTGAGCTTTAAGCCTTGTACAGGGGACTCTGATTTGTTTTGCAAACAAGAGTTGAGTGATCTTTTCAAAACCCATGTCCAGTCCTGCGCTCCTGCTTGCAATCCTTCCGTGGCCTCCCACTGATCTTAGAACAGAGTAAAACCCCTACCAGGTCTCCCAGGTCTTGCCTGGCCAGGCTCCTGTTCTTGCATCTAGCCTCATCTGACACATCTCTTTCCCCTTGCTCTCAGGAGTTGCCTTTCAGCTTCTTTCTTTCTTCCTTCTTCCTTTTTTTGGATGGGGTCTCCTATGTTCCTTGGGCTGATCTCCAACTCCTGGGCTCAGGTGATCCTCCCACCTCAGCCTCTGAGCAGCTGGGACTACAGCACCATACCCAGACTCCTTTTACTTTCTGGAAAGGGCCTGCTCTTTTGGCTTCTGTCCTTGTTACTCTGTGGTTGGATCAGGTGCTTCCCAACCTCTTGGATTTGTGGCTTTGTCACACCACGGCTCCTTTCCTCCCAGTATTCTCTGAGGTGTTCCTATTAGCTGTAAGTATAAGGTGAGCTGTTTGTGTTGATGGTTGTATCTCTGCCCCCAACACCTATGAGGGTGAGGGCACTCAATGTACCTTTGTTGAAGGACTTCAACTGGTTTCCAATTTCTCCCCAAGGGAATTGGCAAAAGCCCTCATCCAGGTATGGCTGGGAGAATAGTGTTTGCTCTGGCTGGCTTTCCCTTGCATTTGGTTCTCCAAGTTTTGCTTGTGCCTGTTCTTCACGTCTTTCATTAATCTTGTCCTGTGCCAGTGTGTACAGAGCTCTGTCTGACGTCAGAGCCTTTGCTCATGTAATTGCACAAAGCTTGCTTTTCCGGAATTTTGTCAGCTGGATTCCTGAGGACACTAATGTGTTGTACAAATGCCTGCTGGCATTTTTTTAATCTGGGTTGGCTCTGGCTTTCTGTAGTGGGGTGATTCTGTGTTGCTATTCTGTTTTGAGCCCTCTCGAAAAGCTGGCTTCTTTGTGTCATGTCCTAGCCTTCTCTGCTGACTGCCTGCTGTTCTAGGCTGTTCATTACTTTCATTTTGTGATATTTCCTGCATAACCCATCAGGCCTCTCCTGGGCTATAGCCACCTCAGGGTTGTCTCTGTTGGATGGTTACTCACTGTTGGATAATTGGTCTTGATGAGTAATCATTCTGTGAAAGGAAATAGACACAGAGAAACTAAGTGAATTTTACCCAAGAACATATAATTAGTTAGTGAAATAACTGGAATTCAAATCCCAAACTCCATACTTCAAATCTAACTCTTCCTATTCTCTTGGATTGGGTCACATTTGTGAGCAAAAGAATAAAAAATTTCGTTGACTGTTTTTCTGCCTATGAACATGTCTATATGTATAGCAAACTACTTGTCTTATTAGCGTCACTTTATTTGATTCTTGGACTGCAGAAACTGGAAGAAACAACTGACAACATAAGCCAGACTTTTCTTAACTTTCCCCTTCAGAAGTTCTGAACAAAGAGAGGAAGGAATCTAGAGCACTCAAAAGTTCCAATTAAAGGGAACTGGACTGCATATACAGATGTTCAAATTCCTATTAATCTTTCAAAGTTTTTCCTTCAGTGCCTATTTTGTAAAAAGTGATTGGTACATTTATCCATATTAGGCACTGATATGTTCATACTGTCAATTTTTATTAAAATAAATGAGAAAAGGCCTCAGTATTCCCACCTGAGATTAGATGTTCTAAAAATATCTTGTGAATGGCTTGTTCATGGACATCACAAAGATTTCATAAAAGATGAAATAGTAAGTATAAGCCAAGGGAGATATATTTTAGGGTTTTATGAGATAAAAAAAAAAAGAAAGGATACAGAAGAATTTGTAGTTCTCAGTAGACCTGATGGATGCCTGAGTTCTTCCCTTGATCATATTTTTTTTTCAGCAGTCCAAATGTTGAAGAAAATGGAGCTGATTAACCCCCAAACAGATCATCTGTGAAGAGAAAGAATGGTCATCTGCCAAGAGAACCTATCCTGCTAAAGCTTCTGCAGTCTTCCAAGGGTCAAAGACATTTTTTGTCTTCATGTCCAGTTTCTCCTGTGTTGTAAGTCTCAGGTCTTCCTGCAGAGACACAGGTTTCCTTAGTCCACACTTTGCACAAAGCCACCACACCATGTTTTGTGATTTAGCCCTTCAAAATAGACATCAGACCTGAGAGAACCACACTGACACATGGAGTCTGAATTCTGGGGCACAGAATAAACAGCCCTGTGCATCACAGGGCACCACCTTCTCTGTGCGTGTTTCTAAATCTTACTTTTTTTCTTTTTTATACTAGGGATTGAACCCAGGGACATCTCCTGGGGTGTTACTGAGCTACTGAGCCTCCAACCCTTTTGTTTTTTATTTTGAGACAGAGTCTCACTTAAGTTGCTGAGGCTATCTTTGAACTTGTGATCCTCCTGCCTCAGCCTCCCGAGTAGGTGGGATTACAGATGTGTGCCACCACCCAGCTTCTAAGTCTTCATGTATTGTTTTCTCAATCTTTTCATGTCGTGGATGCAGGTAGACAATAAAGAAGTTTAGCTCTTTGTCCCTTTTGTCTGTTAGCTTCTGTCCTGGGGGTTTTTCTCTTTGCCCTTCTAGAGCCCTTTCTATACATCCATCACAGGCCAGTGAGGTTGGCCTGAACAGACATCAATAGACTCCTGCTTTCTGGCTTCTGGTTGGGTTTGGCTAAAGGAAATCATCAGTGGGAGATGGGAGTAAGGTGCAAAGTGAGGTGGAGGTATTGGTGGTGTTAGTAGGGACTTATTAGTATAGCTCAGTTCCTTCCAGTTTAAGATGGGTGTCTGAACTGGGTGCCAGGGTGTGTAATTCCAACTACTAGGCAAGAGGAAGCAGGAGAATCACAAGTTCAAGGCCTGCTTGGGCAATTTAGTGGTACTTGTCTGAAAATAAGATTTAAAAAAGGCTGGGATATAGCTCACTGATAGAGTGCTTGCCTAGTGTGTGTGAGGCCCTGGGTTCAATTTTAGTACCAGAAAAACCAAGCAAGCAAGCAAGCAAGCAATGGGTGGTCTGTATTCCACTTCTAATGGGTAGCCTTTTCCTTATAGCTGCTCTCTTTGGAAGCCCAGATATTCCTTCCCTGAGATCCTTCAGGCCTAGAGAGGGCAACCAAGGGACTGTACTCTCTGATGTTGATTTCTTAACTCCTGCCCACATCTTTGCAAAGGTTCCTTTATTAAAATCTCCTCAACTAACTTAGTTTGCTTGTTATTAGTTTCTTGCTGGGACTCATTGATAGTATTTTTTATGTTTCTCTCTGTTTTTTCCCCCCCTTTCTGTCGTTTATATCCTTGTTTGCTCGTTTGGTATTGGGAATTAAAATCAGGGCACTTGACCACTGAGCCACATCCTCAGCCCTGTTTTGTATTTTATTTAGAGAGAGAATTTCACTGAGTTGCTTAGCACCTCGCCATTGCTGAGGTTGGCTTTAAACTCGCCATCCTCCAGTCTTAGCCTCCTGACCCTCTGGAATTACAGGCATGCACCACCATGCCCAGCCTTGTTTTTCATTTTGAAACAGAGTCTTACTAAGTTGCTGAGGCTGGCCTTCAACTTGTGATCCTCCTGTCTCAGTCTCCTGAGTTTCTGGGATTACAGGTGTGTGCCACACCATGCCTGGTTATTCATGTTTTTATCAAAGTAAAATCGAATTTACTTACCATATTTTGGGATGGTGATGAGCTTCAATTAGTGAAAAACTTAAATTATTTGAAAAATGTTGAAAGCAAGGTATTGTTGTGGCTGGGAGTATAAAATGGCATAACCACTTTGGAAAACAATTTGACAGTTTATTAAAGAGTAAAATATATAGACAGGTGGGGTGTGGTGGTGCACACCTATAATCCTACCTATTTGGGAGACTGAGGTAGGAGGATCACAAGTTCAAGGCTAGTCTTGGCAACTTAGTGAGACTATGTCTCAAAATAAAAAATAGAAAGGGCTGAGGAAAAGCACCCTGATGTTTGATCCCCAGTAACTAACACACACACACACACACACGTAAAATCCACTTCTACCACATGATTTATCCATTCCATTTGTAGGTATTTACTCAAGAAAACTGAAAGCCTATAAGGATTTTTACATGAAGATTCATAGAACCCTTGGGTTCAACCCCTAATACCTAAAACAAACAAACAAAACCAAAAAAAAAAAAAAAAAAAAAAAAGAGAGGAAAAACCAAACCAAAACCAAAACCCCAAACACTAATTGTGCACTTTCAATACTTGAGATTTATTATGTGTCAGTTTTATTTCAAAAAACTATTTAAAATAACATACAATGAAGGGCTTAAATATAATATAGTAGTTTCTATTGCTGCTGTAATGATCTACCGCTCACTTAGTGGCTTACAGCAATGTGAATTTGTTCTCCTGTAGTTCTGGAGGTCAGAGGTGTGAGATTAGTCTTGTGGACATAAAGTCAAAGTGTTGACAAGGCTGGTTTCTTTTGGAGAGTCTTAGGGGATAATCCATTTTCTTGTGGTTTTTGGCATCTGGTGTCCACCTGCATTTCTGCCCTGTGGCCCCCTTCCTCATCTTCAAAGTGCATCAGCTCCAGTCTCTGTGGTATATCACTTTCTCTTCTTCTAGTAATACCACCTCCTCCTCTCTTTTCCCTCTTATAAATACACTTGTGATTACATTCAGGGCCCACCCGGATAACCTGGGATAATCCCCCTCTAAAGATCTTTAACTTAATCAGACCTAAAAAGCCTTTTTTGTCACATAAAAAATATTCACAGGCTCAAGGGATTAATGTGGGTATCTTTGGGGTCATTATTCAGCTTACCAGAGATGGTACATTGTTCACTCTGTGAAAATGCATATTGCTTAAAATCTGGGAATGGCTTATCTCTTTTTCTGCTTTGCATTGAGGTATTTGTAAACAGCCTTGGCTCTTGGAGAGAAGGGAACAACTTCCAGGTTGGATACTATCTGAAAAAGCTCACTGTACAGAACTCATTAGCTGTGCCACTTCTTGTGCAGAATTATAAAGCAAATTCAGTGTAGCAGCCTATATGTTTCAAGCCTACTCTCACATGGATGATGCTTTTTCCTGAAGAAAGGGCAGGGGGAAGAATGGACATTTGTTCTAAAGCTAATCTTTATCTTCCAAGATTCAATCTGTCTTTCATTAGCTCATCTTTTTTTTTTTTTCATAATACCCAATGCAATTTTAATGTCTTTCACCCCACATTTTTTACTGGTGCATTATAGATGTACATGCTGATGGAATTTGTTGTTATATTTCTGAATATGCACATGATAGACAAAATAACAATATAATTTGGCCAATATCACTCCCCAGCACTCTACCCCATTCATTAGCTCTTCTTTAATCACAATCCTGGTCTGAGCAGTGTTGGGAAAATCCTCACCACCTGATCACTCTCTAGAAAGCAAGCATCAGGGTCCACACGTAGAGCCCCTTCTGGGGGAAGCTTTAAGATAGAGCTCTGACTCCTACATCAGTATAGACCCTTGGGAGTGGGGGAGGCTAGAGGTAAGATGTATTATTCCAGGGAATGAGATTGGAGGGAGACTTTGCCTCTTAAGAAGCCCTGTGGGGGCAGCAGATGGAATCAGAATAATGCTGTTGTTTCCCACACCCTCTGGGGTGGCCACCTTGTATATAAACTGGCTTATACTGGTAGAAGGCTCCATTTGTGGAAGCAGACCTGTCCAGTCCAAAACTTTCTCCAGACTGGGTATTCTCCAAAAGAGGGAGTCACAAACAAATAAGAGACTCAAGACTTGAATATAGACTGGGGTAGCTAGTGGTTGAGTTTTGGGTGTCTCTGGCAATGACTTTGGGATCTACTGGATGGTTTTTAAGTAGTAAATTGAGGGGGATAGCCCACATTTACAAAGCATTTCCTGAAGGCAAGGGAGAAAGTCCTGTTTGTTCCTACTTGCTTCTCTGATAGGCCAGTTTTCCTTCACAAAATGTAGAGTCTGGGGACTCTGCCATCTCTCCTCTGCAAAGGTCAGGTGAGAGAGGGTGTGGGAGCCTGGGGAGATGGGAGCAAGGTCAGGTGTGGACACAACTGAAGTTCCATTCCTTGCCTGAAGGGGTCAGCAAAGACCCAGGTAGGGTGGAGACATCTTGACTCCAGGGAAGACATTCCCAAGAGTCCATCTGGCCCCAGGATATAGCTCCTGCCTAGCTGCTTCTGGTTTCTCTGCCTGAACACTGACAGCTCTTCCCACAGGGTTCCCTACTTGACTGGAGATACTGGGTAGGCCCTGACTGTTGGATATAGGAAAGGGAATGGACCCCCGGTCTGGATTGAAGGGGCCATCAATGTATAGAATCTCCAGCTCTCTCCTCTTGGGCATTCCTGGGATGTCTGTGTTCCAGTCAGAGCCTGCAATCAAGCCATCAAAGCTAATAAGATTATTTCTGCGTTAAATGAAATTATGGATGAAGGATGGAGATGCAGGAAACAGACTAATGGTTCTAATGTTTTTTTCCAACCTTTCACTTCTCAATAAAGTGCAATCATCTGACTCCTTGTTTAGGTTTTAGGAAAATGATGACTCCTCTGAGAAGCTGTGATTATTGTGTTCCTCATTCGTCTGTGTCTAGTTGGGTGGGATCAGGCAGAAGGAACCCTGGTGGAGAAGGGCAACAAGTCATAGTCTGCCTCTTGGATGAGCATCTCACTTCTTACCTAGTTTCTTTGGTTGCTATACTTTCAATAATATTCTATTTATTGTCAAAATATTTTTATTTTTAATACAAAATATTATAAGAATATATTATCATTAAAAAATAGAGGGAAAGCAAAAGCTCCTTCCTTTACTCATCCTCTCCTCTCCCAGAAGTGCCTGCTGCTGTTCATTTGAGGGAATATCTTTCTCTCTCTGTGTAGTGGTTTGAAAACTTGTCTACAATTATTTGATGCCACTTCCTTCAAAAAGCAAAGACGAATTTCCCTTGTCTTAAGGGTGGAAAGTACTTGGTGACTCACTTTTAAGGCATAGAAGGTGGCAGGAGTGATGATTTACGATGTCTGAAATTAGGGCAGAAATGGGTAGGGGCTTCTTCCTTTTCCCTGCTTCTCTCAGAGGACCTGCTTAGGGAGAATCAGCTTCTATGTTGTGAGGACACTCCAGGGGACCTAAGGAACTGATGCCTCCTGCCAGCAGCCTTGAGTGAACTGTAAAGGAATAACTGGACTAGGTTCTGCCCCCTGTGAAGGTATAGGCTCCCAGATGACATAAACACTTTTTTATATTGACAAAGAGTTGCTAAGTGAGTTGATTTTTTTTCTTGGACCAGGGATTGAACCCATGGGTGCCTAACCACTGAGCCACATCCCCATCCCTTTTTATTTTTTATTTTGAGACAGGTTCTCACTAAATTCTTACATCCTCCCTGAGTTGCTGAGGCTAGCTTTGAACTTGTAATCATCCTGCCTCAGCCTTCTGAGTCTCTGGGATTACAGGCATGCACCACCATGCCCAGCAGTAGCTAAGGGTTTAAATAACAGGTCTGACTATTATTTAACAGATAATAAAGCTTGGGTTACCTGGAGGTTGCTGATATTGGATTGCCCTTCAGCACTAGAGAAGTTATTACCCCAGCTGCTGGAGTGCTGCTGGCAGAAGCCCTCAACAATTACACCTCAGAAATTTTCTAAACTAGAAACAGTTGTCTTGCCCAGGGTCGTGCCCACTTCTTAGCAGCCCACATTCAGTGATTGGTTAATGATGGCACAGAACTCGGCCCTTCTGCCCCAATTCAGGAGGCTCTGAAGAGCCATCCCATCTTCAGAGCTCCCTGCAGGATTGGCCAAGGCATCCCTGGGCTGTATTGTAGCTAAACTTCATTCTGTATCCAACACCTTCCCTTTCACAGCTCTTGATACCAAAAGCACTCCTGCATGCTGGTCTCTACCTCAGAGTTTGCTTACTGAGAAACCCAAGCGGGGATAATGGGTACCAGGAGTGTTCTAAGAAGGGAGATGAAGAGATAGGTCTTAGAGCTGGATTTTCAGACACCCAGCTGGCATCAGTGGTGGTACGTGGACACCCATAACCTGAATAAGTTGACCATGCAACTGCTCACTGGTTATCAGCTGTGATTGTATTCTTGTGGAAGGGAATGAATTAACTGGTGCAAGGTTTCAGGCATTTGAGAAATATGGAGGATATGGTTATTATATTGATGTTCAGAAAAGGGTAACAAAGCCAAGAGTAATTAATCATTTATTGTAAATGTTGTCAATGCTGGAGGAGCTCCTGGGGGGCATGTAAAGAAGCTATTACTTCCTGCAGCCAGAGGACAGAGACAGTTGAGAATCAGACTCAGGGCTTAAGAGCAGGGGAGCTCCACAGAAGGTTCAACCCCACTAAGGCAGGTCTGCTGTGTCCGTCAGGGACGAAGGTGGGAAAGAACATATCAGAGTTGATGCACCCAGAATCTTGAACCCCACATTTTCCCCTAGGAATCAAGGGGCAGGAAGCAGGAGTGGCCCTGTTAGCCATCTTTCCCAGTGGCCAACAGGGGAAATTTCATCCTCATTCCCATATCTTTGGGGGTCTGTGAAGTTAGAGGTCATGGATCCCAAAGGGAAATGCTTTCACTTGGGAACAGGCAAGAATTTTATTGAACTATAAGCTGTGGCTTCATTTAGATACTTTGGGTTCCTTGTGACAAAGAACAGCAGGGAAATAGAAGATTCACCATCATTTTTTGGTATTAGGGACTGAACCCAAGGATACTTAATCATTGAACTACATCCCCAGTCATATTTATTTTATTTTATTTTATTTTGAGACAGTCTCACTAAGTTGCTTAGGTTGGCCTTGTGATCCTCCTGCCTCAGCTTCCTGAGCTGCAGGGATTACAGGTGTGCACCACTGATTTACCATCTTGAGAGGACTGAATGACCCTTCTTAAGCAGGAAAGAACTGCTATAACAGAGAGGGGCATATGAAAAAGGCAATATGGGAACTATCTTAAAATATATATGGATATAAGCCTTTGACATAGATGTGTACTTTGTGAATATACTTGCAAAAATATACCAAAATGCATAAATGAGACAGTTCATGTTGGAATGATTTGTATTGTAAAACTAAAAACAAAACAAAACAAAATGGCTCCCTGGAAACTACATAATATTTATTTATTAATAAGGAATTGGCTAACTGTATGGCATATCTACCCTTATCACAGAACTCTATGCATGTATTAAAAGAGCTATATGTGCTGGTCCCTAAGATGCATTAGTAAGTGCAAAAATTATATCTCTTTAAAAAAATAAAAAATAAATATACATGTTGATATGCACACAGACAACTTTTTTCCATGAGGAATATATATATATATACATATATATATATATATATATATTTCTTCTTCTTCTTCTTCTTCTTTTCTTTAGCAGTGATTGTCTTTGGGGAATGAAGTTGGCAGATTTTAAATTTTAGAAATTTTTTATATTTTCCATAATATTTGGCTTTTCTAACCACGTATTACATTGTTTTCATTTATAAATAGCTAATAGCAAGTAACTGGAAAGTGGTCTCATAAGCCATTTTATTTTTTTATTTTTATTTTATTTATTTATTTTTTAAAATATTTATTTTTCTAGTATCGGCGGACACAACATCTTTGTTTGCATGTGGTGCTGAGGATCGAACCCAGGCCGCACGCATGCCAGGAGAGCGCGCTACCGCTTGAGCCACATCCCCAGCTCCTTTATTTTATTTTATGTTTTGGAGAGAGAGAGAGAGAGAGAG
Organism: Callospermophilus lateralis; assembly: GCF_048772815.1. NCBI lineage: Eukaryota > Metazoa > Chordata > Mammalia > Rodentia > Sciuridae > Callospermophilus > Callospermophilus lateralis. The sequence goes on along the minus strand of NC_135307.1, from coordinate 36,511,034 downwards.
AGAGAGAGAGGGAGAGAGAGAGAGAGAGAGAATTTTTTTTTAATATTTATTTTTCAGTTTTCGGCAGATACGACATCTTTATTTTATTTTTATGTGGTGCTGAGGTTCCAACCCAGCGCCCCGGGGAATGCCAGGCGAGCGTGTTACCGCTTGAGCCACATCCCCAGCCCCAGTCATTTTAATTTTAGTCTTTAAAATTTTTTTGCTTGAAAAGAATGAATGAATGCTATAGAAACCAGGACGAGAAATGTAGGTAGGTTAATATTCTGCTCCCTGCTTTTGGGCTTTGAATCACTTGTGAATTAAGACAAAACACCCTAATGAAGAATCCCTTTGAGTATAATCACCTTGAAACTTCTCAATCCTTCACCCCATCACCTTAGCCTTCCCAAGAAGGAGCTGTATCTTCAGGGGTTATTTGAGTTACAAAAGTTACACACACACACACACAAGTGTGCATGGGTACATGCATGAATGTGATGACACGGAGGGAAAACGACCTTCTCCTGGCAGCACTCAGTTCAGGGGCCCCACATTCAAATTGACAGATACACTCGTCCAATCTACTGCTCTTCAGCAGAGCCATGCTGAGTCCTTGTGGTGGGACGTAAACCTGGGGCTGGTCTGGGAAGTTTCTCCTCTCATATCATGCCTGGGCTGAGCTCTCTGTCCACACTGCCCTGGAGTCAGAGGCAGCTGTCTGTCCCTCCTCCTTCTCTTCCTCTCCGTGGATTTCCTCTCAGGGGCTCAGCACTAGTTCAGCCATCTGGTCTCAGGGATTGTTCAACCCCTCAGGCATGCTATAGTAACCCCATCTGTCCAAACAACTTAGATTCCTTCCTCTCAGAAGTCCTTTGGTCTCTATCTAAGTGTGTAAGAAAGAGAAAGAGAGATTTTGGGGTGTGTCTGGATACCTGGTAGCATCAAGAACTGTGTCATATTCCAGTGGGCACATCAGGGGAGTGGAGATGTGACCCTGTTTGCTGCAGAGTTTGCACCTATGTCCACCGTCAGTTTAACATCCTTTCATTCCTGTACAAGAAATTCACAAGGGGATGAATCTCTCTGCTGCTAAATCCTGTGACATTCCCGTAACCAGGACTGGAGTGTCCACAGCATTACCAGATTTAGTTGCTGCCCTCAGGCTCTGTCTCTTGGTTTCCCTGGGATGTCAGTTCTTCCCAGGGAGTGCCAAATCCTCAAGGCGCTGGGGGTAGGTTAATGATTTAGCGTCTCCAGCATTTTGGCTTAGATTCAGGGAAACAAAACTGGATGGTGTATGGGGCTGGAGAACTGAAGAGCTCTTCTCCTAAACTGGAATTTTGTGACTTTGCAGTTGGTGATCATAATATTCCTGGTCCACAGTGGGATCAAGCAGTTCTCTGTTTTAGGATTAGTAAAGTCACAAGCTTCTTTTCAAATTTGATTTTGAAGATGTTAAGATTATGTCTCTAATCACGCACTCTGGAACATTCCTATTAATTCAGTTCAATAGACATTTATCAAGTGGCCAAATTATCTAATGTTGCCTTAGGCTTAGAAAGTATATATTCCATTAGTAAACAACACTATTGCAGTGGAAAAAATCAGAAAGGTGTTCAGGGATGGGAGGGTCATCTGAGAATCTGTTTATAGCTACAGTGCTTAGAAGGCATGCAGAATAGGTAGAATGGAGCTGGAAGAGACCAGAAAGTTCTAAAGAGAAAGAATAAGATCACGCCTGTGTCGGGCTCCAAATTCCTTAATAGGACACCCATAGCACAAGAGTTAAAAACAAGAATCAACAAATGGGACTTACTTAAACTAAAAAGTTTTTTCTCAGCAAGAGAAACAATAAGAGAGGTTAATAGGGAGCCTACATCATGGGAACAAATTTTTACTCCTCACACTTCAGATAGAGCCCTAATATCCAGAGTATACAAAGAACTCAAAAAATTAAACAATAAGAAAACAAATAACCCAATCAACAAATGGGCCAAAGACCTGAACAGACACTTCTCAGAGGAGGACATACAATCAATCAACAAGTACATGAAAAAATGCTCACCATCTCTAGCAGTCAGAGAAATGCAAATCAAAACCACCCTAAGATACCATCTCACTCCAGTAAGATTGGCAGCCATTAGGAAGTCGAACAATAACAAGTGCTGGCGAGGATGTGGGGAAAAGGGTACTCTTGTACATTGCTGGTGGGACTGCAAAATGGTGAGGCCAATATGGAAAGCAGTATGGAGATTCCTGGGAAAGCTGGGAATGGAACCACCATTTGACCCAGCTATTGCCCTTCTCGGACTATTCCCTGAAGACCTCAAAAGAGCGTACTACAGGGATACTGCCACATCGATGTTCATAGCAGCACAATTCACAATAGCTAGACTGTGGAACCAACCCCGATGCCCCTCAATTGATGAATGGATAAAAAAAATGTGGCATTTATACACAATGGAGTACTACGCAGCACTAAGAAATGACAAAATCATGGAATTTGCAGGGAAATGGATGGCACTAGAGCAGATTATGCTAAGTGAAGCTAGCCAATCCCTAAAAAACAAATGCCAAATGTCTTCTTTGATATAATGAGAGCAACCAAGAACAGAGCAGGGAGGAAGAGCAGGAGGAAAAGATTAACATTAAGCAGAGTCATGAAGTGGGAGGGAAAGGGAGAGAAAAGGGAAATTGCTTGGAAATGAAAGGAGACCCTCATTGTTATGCAAAATTACATATAAGAGTTTGTGAGGGGAATGGGAAAAAAATAAGAAGAGAAATGAATTACAGTACATGGGGTAGAGAGAGAAGATGGGAGGGGAGGGGAGGGGGGATAGTAGAGGATAGGAAAGGTAGCAGAATACAACAGTTACTATTATGGTATTATGTAAAAATGTGGATGTGTAACCGATGTGATTCTGAAATCTTTGTAAAGTTTTGAATAAAAAAAATAAATAAATAAATAAATAAAATAAAGATCACGCCTGTAATCCCAGTGACTCAAGAGGCTGAGGCAGGAGTATCACAAGTTGGAGCCAGCTTCTGCAAATTATCAAAGCCCTCTGCAATTTACAGACTCTTTCTCAAAATAAAAAATAAATTAGGGCTGGGGATGTAGCTCAGTGGTAAGTGCTCCTGGGTTCAATCTCCAGTACCCAAACAAAACAAACAATTTTTTTTTTTAAAGAGAGAGTGAGAGAGGGAGGGGGGAGAGAGAGAGAGTTTTTAATATTTATTTTTTAGTTCTCGGCGGACACAACATCTTTGTTTGTATGTGGTGCTGAGGATCGAACCCGGGCCGCACGCACACCAGGCGAGCGCACTACCGCTTGAGCCACATCCCCAGCCCCCAAACAAACAAATTTAAAAAAAGAAGGAATAAACAAATCTACTTCATTCATATCCCAGATGACCTCTGGAAGCAGATTCCTAGATACAATTCTGATTCTCTTCATTTATTTCTCCCTCAAGCTGTTCTTTCTCCTGAAGTTGGTTATGCTAACCGAGTGAGGTCCCAGCCCTTGAGTAGGAAAGCATTTGTCTGAAGGAGAAGTGTGAATTGAAGTTGAAGAAGCTGCATCTATATTAAAGATACATGGGCTCTTTGATCTTGGCTGACTAAAACAACATGCTCTTGGAGAGACAGAATGTTATAGATCAAGAGCCAAAGTTATCTTGGGCTATCTTTAGTCCCCATTACTGGGCACTTAATATCAACCTCTGTATCTGACCTAACATTTCTTGATTTCTGGATACAATTCTTGGAATGTATTGCTAAGCTTGACACACTTCTAGCCTCCACCAAGCCTAAAGCTAAGACTGCAATAAAGAAAACATAAAAAATGTCACAGAGGACATGCTGGAGATGTAGCTCAGTGGTAGAACAGTTGCCTAGCATGTAATGTTATGGTGTGAACTGATCAATACGATCAATAAGTAAAGGTTATAGACTGTAGGAATAAAGATTTTGAAAAGTAAGATAACAGAAATAAGGCATCCCACACTGGTACTTAGAAGAATCTTTTTGTTGCCCCTGGCTTTCTTCACTGAGCCAACACACCACTGCAAAAATAAGGGCAGGAAAAGACGGTGACCTTCTCGCTTTTTGAACTTTCCTGACAAAGGGGAGTGGGACAGGGCATTTTATGTAACTATGAATAGGTGCCTTTTCAGGGAAAACAAAACTGAACAAAACCAGGTGCTTCTTCTTCTTCATGGTCTTCTTCTTCTTCTTCTTTTTTTTTCTAAAGAAAAAAAAATATTGTCAGAATCTACTTTACACATCATAAAATTTAAGTGTAAAATTCATTGATTTTTTAATATTTATTTTTTAGTTTTAGGTGGGCATAATATCTTTATTTAATTTTTATTTGGTGCTGAAAATTGAACCCAGTGCCCCATGCATGCTAGGCGAGCACTCTACCACTGAGCCACAACCCCAGCCTCTCATTGATTTTTTAAAAGTAACTTTACCAAGTCGTGTGACCTGCACAATTAAGTTGGTGCTCTGGTTTGGAGAGGGGTTGAATGTATCACCAAGGCTTCATGTGTTAACATTTAATCTCCATTTTGCTTTACTTTGTGTATGACCAGAGAAGTGAAAAATTGTGCTCTATATGTGTAATATGAATTGAATTACACTCTGCTGTCATATATAACAAGTTAGAATAAATAAAACTATTGAGGGACACAGCCAAGTCGGGATGATGCATGGTATTTTGCCACAAGTAGTGGTTGAGAGGTGACGCCAGCGAGCCATTAAGATGATGACTTTTGAATTCTTGAGGAGTTCCCGTTGAGTTCTGGTTGAGCTCTCGCGGGGATTCCTGAAGAGTTTGCATTGGTTGGGGAGGTGCCGGAGGAGGGATTTCTGGTTGGTGGTTCCTGGAGGAGCGGCGTGGCGTTTGGGAGAGTTCCTGGGGAGCATGTGTGGAGTGTGCTGATGGAGTTCAGAAATAAAGTTTGTTCCTGCTTTAGTGGCTCATGATTTGTGCCCAGCCAGACTGCAGCAATTGGTGGCCTGTGCAGGGAACGCCTGAAGCTCAGAGGTAAGTGAAATTGCTCACCCCTGAGGGAAGACGAGAGAATGGGTGACCATTTCAAAAAACAATGTGTTCTTGTTTTGACTTGTTTTGCTTTTGTTTCAAGCTGCCTATCCCTAGAACTTTCTCAGGCAAACTGGGAAAAATGGTTGGCTCAAGGTTTGAAGTTGTTCGGCCCTGAGGAAGAGATAGAGATAGACCACGAAAATACATTTCAAGAAAATAGGAAAATTGATTCAATGATTTTTTGTTCCGTTTTTGTTTCATTCTGTTTCGGTTTTGTTTTGTGTTATCTTGTTGGGTTGTGTTATCTTTATAGTAGATTAGAAATTAGTAAAAAACAAACCGAAAGAGTGTTAAGTAAATTGTTAGAGGTTCAGACCATGGAGAAAGACATTTTAGATCAAGCAAAAGAGAAGGTCTCTCGAGCTAGTCAGACAGAAGAAGAAACTTTAAAGGAAAAGGGGCTATTAGGGAAAAAGCTACAACAGGAGGCTGCTACTAACACCGCTCTGTCACCAGAGGGTGTAATTCAACCAACAGCTCCACCCATGGAGACAGCTGAGTGGTCCAAAACCCCCGTAGTTGATAGATGGGATCCTGAGACAGGACCTCAAAGATTAGCATGCCCTGTATTTGAGCAGGTAGGAGGGCAGCGAATTCACTGTGCTTTAGATTTCAAAACAGTGAAGCAGTTAAAGGAGGCTGTAACAACCTATGGTCCCCAAGCACCCTTCACTGTAACCATGGTTGAATCCATTACCAATTTGGACATGACGCCAGCAGACTGGGCTAGCATGTGTAAATCTGTGCTAAGTGGAGGACAATATTTGTTATGGAAGGTTGCCAATGAGGAATTTTGCATGGAGACGGCTAGGTGAAATGCAGCAGCCGGTTACCCTCAAAGAAATTTAGATATGTTGTTAGGAAAAGGACCTTATGAGGGTCAACGGCAACAACTTGAATATGATCCTGCTATATATTCACAAATTGCTGCAGGTGCAGTTAGGGCATGGAAGACTTTACAAGGACATGGAGATTTACAAGGTCAATTATATAAGATAATACAAGGAGCTAATGAACCTTTCGCTGAATTTGTAGATAGGCTTATTCAAACAGCTACCAGAGTTTTTGGGGACACAGAAAAAGCAATGCCATTAATTAAACAGCTAGCCTTTGAGCAAGCAAACAGATGGTGCAAGGAGGCCATTAGACCATGGAAACATGGAGATTTAAACACATATATTAAATAATGTAGAGACATTAATGAACAAGGGCAAGTCTTGGCAGCTGCAGTACAACAGGCTTTAGATGCCAGGCTGAAAACATGCTACAATTGTGAACAAACAGGACATTTTAAAAGGAATTGCCCCATAGGAGGAGGGTTTAACAAAGCTAGGTATCAAAGGAGTAGAATACTGGGTATTTGCCCATGATGCAGTAGAGGGAGACATTGGGCTAATGAATGCCATTCTCAAACCACCATTGAGGGTACTCCATTATCAAAAAACGGACAAGGACCAGGTGTTTACCCACGATATCATGGAGAAAGGCATCAGGCTCCATTGCCAAAAAATGGACAGGGGGGGCCCAATGCTCCGGGGCCCACAACCACAAATATACGGGGCACTGGAGGAACCCAGTGACACCATCAGGGTAGTGCCCAGGACACATTGTCCATTAGATCTCTCATCAGACAAACCAGAGGAAGTGCAGGATTGGACATCTGCACCTCCGCCAGAGCAGTACTAACTCTAGAGATGGGAGTTCAAATCATTCCCATAAGGGTAAAAGGGCCTCTTCCCCAATGAACAGTAGGCTTATTATTGGGACGCAGTTCTTCTACTCTAAAAGGACTTATGATAAGTCCTGGGGTAATTGATCCTGATTATGAAGGTGAAATAAAAATTATAGCTGGTTCTCCAAAGAGTATATCAGTAATTTCACCAGGAGATAGAATAGCACAGTTATTAATAATACCCAGTCTACATGATAAATTTTCCAGTAGTACTATAGAAAGAGGTTCCAGGGGATTAGGCTCCACAGGTGTAGATTGGGCTATACTGTCTTTAAATTTAGATTCTCGCCCAATGCTAAAACTAAATATTCAAGGACATGAATTTAATGGGCTACTGGATACAGGTGTAGACCTTAGCATCATATCTCGTCAAGAATGGCTGAAACATTGGCCATTACAACAGGCCACTCAAACACTTCGAGGTCTAGGAATGGCAACTAATCCCCATAGAAGTGCAATAGTATTAGATTGGAAGGATCCTGAAGGATGTGAAGGAACTATACAGCCATATGTATTGGATCATCTTCCTATAAATTTATGGGGACGAGATGTCCTAGATCAATTAGGTTTGACATTAACAAATAACATCAATCCAAATGCGCCCACTATTAGGGCTAGACAAGATTTTAGGAAAGAAAAAAAGATTAGGAGAACAAGAACAAGGTATAGCAGCACCAATACAAATAGATCAAGAAATAGATAGACATGGATTGGGTTTTCAGAAGGGGTCACTGAGACAATAAAAATTACTTGGAAATCAGAAAGACCAGTATGGGTTCCTCAGTGGCCCCTGACTAAAGAAAAGATAAAAGCAGCCTATGACCTGGTCAAACAACAATTAATGGAGGGACATATACAACCTTCCGTATCTCCCCATAATACTCCCATTTTTGTCATTAAAAAGAAATCTGGTAAATGGACATTATTGCAAGATTTAAGAGCCATTAATAATGAGACGGTTATTATGGGATCTGCTCAATTGGGGATTCCCCAATTGTCTGCTTTGCCAAAAACCGGGTATGTTTTAGCTATAGATATTAAAGATTGTTTTTTTTTCAATTCCAATTCATCCTGAGGATAGTCCACGTTTTGCATTTACTATCCCTGCACTGAATCATGAAGGTCCTGATCAGAGATATGAATGGAAAGTATTCCCTCAAGGGATGGCTAACAGCCCAACTATGTGTCAAATTTATGTTAACAAAGCAATCCAGCCACTTAGAAATCAAAATCCTGAACTATAAATATTTCACTATATGGATGATGTATTATTAGCACATAAAGATAAAAACACATTGCTAGAATGTTATGCCACACTTACAAATTTATTAAAAAATTATAATCTAGAGATAGCAATAGATAAAGTACAATTAAATCTTCCAATTAATTATTTAGGAGTTCTATTATCCTCAACCATGGTCCGTCCACCAAAAATTCAAATACGAGTAGATCAACTCAAATCACTTAACGACTTTCAAAAGTTATTAGGAGACATAAATTGGATAAGGCCTTATCTAGGCATACCAACAGGAGAGTTGGGACCTTTATTTGATATCCTAAAAGGTCCATCAGATCCAAATTCACCCCGCATGTTAACGCCTGAAGCAAGAAAGGCATTAAAAATTATTGAAACAAATATGTAAAATATGCATTTGGATAGAATTGATGTAAGTTTGCCTTTATTATTTATTGTATACCAACAAAAAATATTCCTACAGGAGTATTGGCAAGAAGGTCCATTATTGTGGATACATTAATCTTATTCTCCTAAAACTATTCTTACTAGATATCCTGAGGCTGTAGGACAATTAATACTCAAAGGAATAAAAGCAACAAAGGGAGTGTTTGGAAATTCTCCCAATAAAATTATTACTCCATATACTATGGATCAAATTGATGAGTTAGCTAATGAGTTAAATACTTGGGCAATAATCATGTGTAAATCTAATGTTTCATTTGATAATCACTTACCATCTAATCCTTTATTGTTTTTTTGGTCTTCGCATCCTGTAGCTTTTCCAAAAATGACAAGAAAAACACCTATAATGAATGCTCCAAATATATTTGCTGATGGGTCAAATAATGGTACAGCAGCAGTAGTTACCCCTGATCAAACTTTTACATTTTTTGTACCCAAACAATCAGCTCAAAAGGTAGAGCTTAATGCAGTATTACAAGCTTTTGTGATGTTTAAAGATTCTGTATTTAATTTATTTTCTGATAGTCAGTATATAGTTAATGCTATAGTATCCCTTGAAGATGCTGGTAGGATTTCCCCTTCCTCTACTGTTTTCTCTTTGTTTTCCACTGTACAAAGTCTAATCTGGAACAGAAAAGATCCATTCTTTATAGGACATATAGAGCATATACAGGATTGCCTGGAGCCCTTAGTTTGGGCAATGATTTAGCAGATAAAACTACACATGACATACATATTTTCTCTACACTAGAAGAAGCTACAAATTTTCATAAAAGGTTCCATGTCAATGCTAATACTTTACAAAAGCGTTTTAAAATAACTAAGGAACAAGCTAGACAAATAATAAAACAATGTCAAAATTGTGTGACCTTCTTACCACAAGTTAATCTTGGAGTCAATCCTAGAGGACTGATACTAACCATATTTGGCAGATGGACATCACCCACTTGCCAGAATTTGGAAAATTAAAATATTTGCATGTTACAGTTGATACTTCTTCCGGATTTTTGATGGGCTCCCTTCATGCCGGAGAAAAAACTAAAGATATTATAGCTCATTGCTTACAAAATTTTGCCACTGTGGGTATTCCAAAATAGTTAAAACCAGATAATGGTCCTGGTTATACTTCTACCTCTTTTAAACAATTTTGCTCATCATTTGGCATTACTCACATAACAGGAATCCCATACAATCCACAGGGACAGGCATAGTTGAAAGAGCTCATCAAACTATTAAAATGTACTTATTAAAGCAAAAAGAGGGAATTGGAAAGGTGTATATATCCCCCAAAGATAAACTTAAAATAACCCTTTTTACTCTAAACTTTTTAAATTTGGATTCATGAGGACTTAGTGCTGTGGAAAGGCATATGTATCCAAAAAATGTACATAAGCCTAAGGTACTGTGGAAGGATATTCTAACAGGACAATGGAAAGGTCCTGACCCAGTGATTGTCTGGAGTCGGGGTTCTGTTTTTGTGTTTCCACAGGGAGAACAGCAGCCAATTTGGATTCCAGAGAGACTAACCAAAGTGATTTCTACAGACCAAAAAGAAGATTATTTGACTCAAATCCATAACAGCTGATATCCAGAGCTCCAGCTTAGCTATTCTTACATCTGCGACAGTGATTCTCCCACACCTGGAGGCTAATGAATAATGAACACCATTAAGGCCTATTTCAAATGTAAAAAACCTTGAGGCTTGCTTGTGGGAATATCTTCAGACCCATATGCAAGTTACAGAAAAAAGGATGGGATATCCAAATAAGAGTCAAACCCAGGTGGTAACTATGATGCTTTTTTCAATATCTATTTTATTATTGCCTTTTCCCACATCATAAAGTTCTATTTTATTTTTTGAGCTCATACAGACCTAGGTTAATGTTTTTCTGATCAGTTTTATTTTTTGACTGTGGAGTTTTTAAACATTGCAATGGAGATTTCACCTGTGTAAAGCTACAAGGCCTTTACTATTGACTTATGTGTTGTATGTTATGTGTGCACTTGTGTTTTGTGTTGTATGTCTGTATGTGCGTATGTCCATATATCATATATGAGGAGCGCTCATGAAAAAATGGATCCAAATTTTTTTTTATTCACGTGATTTAAATGGTTTAATTTAAATTGGGTAAACAGCTGTTGAGGATTGTTTTAATATGTGAACAAATAAGGAGGTTAACAGATCTGTTTGTTTACTTTCACCTTTCCTTTTCATTATATTTAATAATTCTGTTCAGGATAATGTAAATTGTTCACAAAATTGTTTTCTTAGTGCCTGTTGGAATGTTACATAATTTTTTTTTTTTTTAGCCATCATTGCCAGAATTCCTATCTTCATCCTAGTGCCGGTGAAGACAAAAATAAAACCAAACTACAGCTTCTTCAATAGCTATCACAGTAAACTGTATAAACTGATGCATCAATGAATAATAACTCAACAAGCAATGCTCAGTCAAGGAGTTGATTTACTTTGGGAGGAAATGGACATACTGATAGATTCCTCTGCTTTGATCTGCTTGCAGAACTTGCCTGGACTATGTATCACTTGTATGCATTGTGAACTATCTGTTGGTGCAGCGAATTGTGGTAGTGTTGGCGTATCTTTGCTGATGGTGTCACCGGTGGTATAATTTTTCCAAAGGAGCTGTCAATTGGCTTGGTGTCGTGGCATTTCTGTATCCTCCTCCCTTCTGCTAGTGATGGTCTAAAATTTGGGGGCCAACAGAGGTGAGGGTAGGCCTATCCACAAGTATGGCTGTATGCTGGACCAGTAGTCAGTGACGGGTAAGATCCAATTGCAGTGGTACCAACCTAAGACAGGAGGCTGACGCCTTGAGGTAAGCTCATCCGATGACGGGTAAGGGCCATATGTAAAAAATACTGGACAGCCTAACAGGCACGGTCCCTAAGCCATATTGCTGTTGTTTAATTAAACAGAAGGGGGGAGATGTTGAGGGCCACAGCCGAGTCGGGATGACGCATGGCATTTTGCCAGAAGTAGTGGTTGAGAGGTGACGCCAGCGAGCCATTAAGATGATGACTTTTGAGTTCTTGAGGAGTTCCCGTTGAGTTCTGGTTGAGCTCTCGTGGGGATTCCTGAAGAGTTTGCATTGGTTGGGGAGGTGCCGGAGGAGGGATTTCTGGTTGGTGGTTCCTGGAGGAGCGGCGTGGCGTTCGGGAGAGTTCCTGGGGAGCGTGTGCGGAGTGTGCTGGTGGAGTTCAGAAATAAAGTTTGTTCCTGCTTCAGTGGCTCTTGATTTGTGTAATATGAATTGAATTACATTCTGCTGTCATATATAACAAGTTAGAATAAATAAAACAAAAAAATCTCCATTTTGAGTATTAAAAGGATAGAAACTTGATCATATGGTGTTTAGAGGTGGGGCCACTGGAATGTGATTAGCATTAGACCACTAATGTGATTAGCATTAGACCACCAGACACTAGAGTTAGGGCCACTAGAATGTGAATAACAAGATCATTCAGGTGGATCCTCCACAATTGAGCCCTGGTGGCTTTAGAGGACAGAGAGAGGCCAGCAGAGACACACAGACACATGCACTATCGTACCATGTAGGGCACTGCATTTGTCAAGACTGCTACAACCAGGCATCACTAGAAGTAGATGATTGACCTTGGACTACCAGAACCAGCAGACAAAATAAACCCCTTTTTGTTAAAATGTACCCAGTCTGTGGTATTGTGTTATCAGGGACAGAAGATGGACTAATGGTTAGTCTTAGAACAATTCCATTCCCTTTACAGTGAACCCTGTTCCTATTCCCAGCCCTAGGTAACTTTTTTTTTTTTTTTAATGTTTATTTTTTAGTTTTTGGCAGACACAACATCTTTGTTTGTACGTGGTGCTGAGGATCGAACCCGGGCCGCACGCATGAAAGGCGAGCGCGCTACCACTTGAGCCACATCCCCAGCCCCCTAGGTAACTTTGATCTATTATTTCTCTATATGTATTTTATAAATTTCCCTTTTATGAACATTTTGAATGAATAAGAAAATGGATTTGTTTAAAATGTAGGTGCTTACTTACCTTTTGGAAAACCTTTATATATATATATATATATATATATATATATATATATATATGCATATATACAATTCTATAGCATTCTTTGGTTCAAGGGATGGTACACCTATTTTCGGGGACATGGGGTGTTTGGAAGAACAGATATGTATATATCTTTCAAGATACTCTATGTAAGCTCTTCCTTCCTTGGTGGAGGGTCTCAGTTACACCATCTGAGACCAAGAGGGAATCCCAGAGACAGGAGAAGTTCTTAAGATTGGTCAGGTCTCAGGTGTTCTGGAAGCTGCTGCTCCTTTCTGCTCCTTAAAGCAGGACATCCACTCCTTTCTCCTCCCTCAGGGACACACCCAGGAGATCTCCCTGTCTCCAGGCTTTACTGTTGAGTCATCAAACATTCAAGCCAGGATTAAGTTCCTATTGCAAGACACCAAGTCATATCTGTCTATGAGGCAGGGCCTTTGTTATCTATGTATCTAAGTATCTAGCCACCTATATTTAATTTTCTTTATTATTTTTCTTTATTTATTTCTATTTGTTGCATATATATATATATATATATATATATATATATATATATATATGACATTAGGGTGCATTTTGACATATTCTACATACATGGAGTGCAACCCATTACAATTTTGATCCCATTCTTCTGGTTGTACATGATGTGGGGTTACACTGGTCATGTATTCATATATGAGCACTGTCTTTCCTATTCCCATACCCCGTCTCTTCCTTTCATTCCTTTTTGTGTAATCCAACGGAAGTTTATATAATACTTTCTTGTTATGGGTTAGCATCCACATATCAGAGAGAATATTTGGCCTTTTTTGGGTGGGGGTGAGGGGCTGACTTATTTCACTTAGCATGATATTCTTGGGTTTCATCCATTTGCCAGAAAATTAGGCAGGGCCTTTGTAAGATCTTTAATTATCACTGTGGTACACAGCAAACCTCTGAATGTACTCATCAGTTGCCAGGACCCCTGATTCCTTTCGTGCATTTTCTATGTTAACACATGGAGTGGGCATGAATTTTGCCTGGAAGGCAGCTGTAACTTCTTTTCTGCTCTTCCTTCTGAACAGAGCCATCTGTAGTGCTTGTTCCAAGGTGAAAAGCTGATCAAGTCCATCTCATTGGCTCTTATGATGAAGTATTGATTTCCTGGTTCCTCACACTGGATTTTGTTGATTTGTCCCCAGCCGTCTCCCGCCTCCTCTCCCTCTGCCCCCACAAACTTCTTTTACTATAAACATAAGAATCAACTTGCATTTCTTCTGTTTTTCATGTTCTAAATTATTTTATAAAAAATCTTTTTATAACAATTTTTAAAAAATCATTTCAAGAAAAGAAAATTACCAATCATTCTCATTTTTGTGTTTGTTTTTTTCTCTAATATATGAATTTTATTTTTAAAATATTTATTTATTTTTGTATTACAATTATTAATACACCATTATATCATAATTTATCATATCTCTGATTATATATCAACTTGCATTTCATGTTGTATCTCCTCATATCTGGATTGTTCCTTCTGTCCCCTCAAGACTCAGAGAAGGCATCACCTCCTCTGGAAATAATTACTTCTGCAAGGACTCTCATTATATGCACCTGTTTGGTTTTAAGTGTCTTTCTCTTCAACCAAACTCTAACTCTTATCCTTTCTCCTTCTCAACCCCAACTAGGCTGAGAGCACCTTAAGGGAAGACTCAGCATTTTATGCTTCTCTAGTTTGCACATTATATTCGGTTTGTTATAGTTAAAGCTTTGTCCCAGGTTTCATAAACTGACTTCCAGACCACTCACGTATAATCGAATCAAGCCTTTATTGAAACGCACCGGTGGCGGCTGACCAGAACATAAAGCTGTTCCCCTGATCAGCCCCGAACAATTGCAAGGGCACTCCTTATAAGCCTGAAAACCCGCAAAAGGGATGTTCAGGGGGTCTAGCCAATGCAAGCAAGCCAAGTTACAGAAGCGGGACAGTGCAGTCAAGCGGAGGGAAGCCTAACCAATCAAAGTTAGCCCAATCACCCCAGTTACAGAAACAGAGCCCCGTTACCCTAGTTACAGAAACAATACCCCATTAGGTAGTTCCGTGTTTTTAAAGGTTTCTATAGCAAAAGGAAAAGAACATCTTGCTCCAGTCATGACTCTTCTACTTGGCATGGTTGTTTTACAGGATGAAGTCATAAAACAAAATGGAGTCACATTTGCTCATACTATCACAGTTATTTCTTATTTAGAATTTCTTGTTTCTCTCAGAAATCGTACCCCTGTCTTAATATCTGTCTTCTATAGATGCCTTGAATGTGTTTATGAGCATTGTGGGTTGAGACAGGGAGTCAAAACTGAGATTCAGCTAGGGAAAGAGCATGTGATGTGCACAGATGTTTATTTTCTGTTAAAATAAGCTTCCTAAACCATGCATGTTGGTGCATGCCTGTAATCCCAGTGACTCAGGAGTCTGAGGCAGGAAGATTGCAAGTTGGAGGCCAGTCTCAGCAATTTAGTGAGGCACTAAGCAACTTAATAAGACCCCGTCTCAAAACAAAAAATAAAAAGGATTATGGATGTAGCTCAGTGGTAAAGCACCCCTGGCTTAAATCCCCAGTATCTAAATAAACAATCAAATAAATAAATAAATAAATCCTCCAATCACCCCTTTTGCTTAGGAAACAATAAGAGATCTTTTTGCCAGGTACTTGATCAAAGACCAAACATTAGAACAAAAGATGCCCTATCATTTTTATTACTTAGGAAATTAAAAATGGTTTTAGGAGCTATGGCCAGGTCCTGGGAAAGAAGACAAAAATATATATTTCTTATTATATCACAACTTTACTTTTACATCTATGTCTCTGAACATAATTATATAATCAGGATATTTATATAAATGTATCTACACACTGGATTTTGTAAATCTACATAACTGGATTTTGTTATATCTTAGAGATCTTTCTGAGTCAGCACATATTAACAATTATGCACTTTTTGACTAAAGGAGCTCATGAGAATACAGGAAGACTATTATAGATTGGATATGGAATATCTTGCAAAGCTCATGAGTTGAAGGCTTGGTTCCCAGTGTTCAGAGGAGGGACTTTGGGTAAATGATTGGATTGTGTAGGCTCTAACCTCATCAGTGGATTAAACCACTGATGGATTCCTAGCTGAATGGATCACTGGGAAGTGGTGAAAATTGAAGGAAGTAGGACCCAGCTGAAGGGAGAGGCTACATGCCCTTGCTGAGTATATTTTGTCCCTTGCCCCTTTCTCTTTCTCCTTCTTTCTTACTGCCCAGAAGTAAATAGTTGTCTTCTGTCACATCCTTCTGTGATGTTCAGCCTCACTTCAGGTCCAAAGCAATGGACCATGGGCTAAAACCTCTGAAACTGTAAGCCCAAATAAACCTTTCCGTCTTTAAGAGGCTTATGTCAGAGATATTGTCACAGTGATGGAAAGCTGACTAATAAAACCACATTTCAACCCTGCAGTCCAGCAGATGCCCAGGGAGACTGTGGTGCTCAGGTTGTACAAAATGATTTCATAATGGGTTCTGCCATTTGAGTGGCTTGGAATTGGTGGTCAGTGAAACTTTGCCCTTCAGAGTCCTCAGGGATTAGAAAGTGAGCAGACAAGAGGGCACAGACAGCCACGGCACACCGACACAGTGGCAGTAGGTTCTAGGGAGGCCATTGGCAATCTCTCTATCTTGAAGGAAGACCTGAAGTAAATGTGTAGTTCTCAAGGAATCCCCACACAAACACTACCACACCTAAAGCCATGGTTCAAGCTTGTGACAGTACGTGGGGACATTTTTGGCTAGAGAATGCTATATTTCTGTGGATCTGTGGCTGATTTGTTATTCTACTCTTTTTGTGTGGCTTCCCCTCCCCACAAGGGAAATCTCCTCTTCTTCAAGTCAGCAGTGTGGAGGAGGAGATTTCAGTTTTCCTTTAAAAATATCCCACTTGATTCTCAAAGCATCTTATCCAAGCAGGCCCAAAAGTTTTGTCACACGTTCATTCTGTGAGAAAGGCTAATGAGGCGTGGCACAGGGTCCATGCTGCATGCCAGAGCAGTTCCTTCTTCTGCCTACAACTGACAGGATTGTTCCAGCCACTCTATCTTGAGTAAAATTAGGTAGCTAAAGATTAGGTAACCTTTCTTGAAATTAATCTTTCTTTCCTTTTCATAAATTTTAAAAACTCTTAAGTCAAGCATCATATATTTCCCTTAAATACCTTGCTTAAACCAAAATTAAATTGAATTTTTGAAAGGTCAGCCTGATGGAATTATTCAAATAAGAGTTACACATTTATTTTAATTAATGCTATTTTTTATGTAAAAATGTTTACAGTATTGAATAGCAAATAATTAGTCATAAGTTAAAGCAATAAGAGTAAGAGTATACTCATGAGACATTGTTTTATTAAAACTTTGAAAAAAATTTTTTTTCACTGAATGACCTGATGAGGCTCAAATAAAGGTCTAGCAGGTTCAAAATTATTAGGAACACATATTAGTTTCTTTTTTCCCTCTCTTTCTTCTCCTCCTCCTCCTCCTCCTCCTCCTCCTCCTCCTCCTCCTTCTTCTTCTTCTTTCCTTCCTTCCTTCCTTCGTTCGTTCCTTCCTTCCTTCCTTCCTTCCTTCCTTCCTTCCTTTTCTCTCTCTCTCTTTTTTTTTATTTGCAGGACTGGGGATCTAACTCAGGCACAAAAGGCAGGTGCTTTACCACTGAGTTATACTCCCAGCCCATATTAATTTCTTGATCAATTTTATTGGCCTACATATGCATACAAGGTGTTATGTTTTGAAGCAAACAATTTAAAATGAAATTCATGTCTTTCATCTAAAAGTAGTTCTTGATTTAATGCACAAATACTGACTTCTGTGTCAAACTTGTGATAAGCACACATGGATTATGTTTTTATTGGAAATGAGACAATATCTGCCCTATTCTGGATAGTTGTTCAAGAAGAGAAAGCTTGCTTATACATATGAGAAGTAGAAAATGTGAGCAGAGAGTTCAGGTTTTCCTGTGAGTGGCAGGATGCTCTTTTTTTTTTTTTTTCACAGAAATCCAGAACTTTTCTAGGGCAGATGAATGAATCGCATGTGATTTACTCCAACTCACAAAATTCTTCTCTCAAAGTCAAATTTTTGGAATGAGCAGAGACACCAGATTCAGAAGCAGGATGCTTCACCCAGCCATATGCTGTGTGGAGAGAAAGGAAAATATCATTAAATTTTGTTCTGAGCTTTCCTGGTGGTTTTCAGCAAGACTGGAGGCTTCTGTATAATAAGGAAGTTAACCTGTCCCCAAGGAAGCCTGGCTTTGCCCTGAGTCCTGCCTAATAGGAGTGCCTTTGTGTGCCTTGTGCCTGTGCCAGCTAGGTGGTAACACTGTGCTTTATGGTGGGGACAGTGGGTGTGAGCCACACCAACAATGTGATTTAAGATGGAGGTTTTGCCTCTGCCTTACCTGGTGTTAGCTCAACCTCCTGAGGGGCTGGGAACTGAGATCTGCCACATGGATTTTTTTTTTTTTTGGAAATGGGAATTGAACCCAGAGGGTGCTTAGCCACCGAGCTACATCCCTAACCCTTTAAAAAAACTTTTTTAAATGTTGAGACAGGGTCTTGCTAAGTTGCTTAAGGCCTTGCTAAATTGCTGAATCTGGGTTTGAACTTGGGATACTCCTGCCTCAGTTTCCCTAGCCACTGGATTACAGATGTGTGCCACTGTGCTACATGGATCTTAATCATAGCATGTGATGGGGTCCCAGTAGAGACTCCATAGACACCAAAGATTAGGTGAGCTTCCTTGGGTGGCAATACTCTGTGTGTGTTGTCATGAATCCATTCCAGGAAAGTAATGTTGTCAATGAGACTCTGCACTGGGTGTCTCTTCCCATGGCTGATCTCAGTCTATACGAGGTAAGAAACCATAGGTGTGAGGATAATAGCTTTCACTGAGTTCTGTGAGTCCTCCAATGAATCATGGCAAGTGAGAGTGGTTTGGAGATCTCTGAGCTTGTAGTAGGTGTCAGAAGTGAGAGTGGTCTTCTGAACTGCTCCTCCAACTTCGCAATTGGGTAACGTTGTCAGTTGGTATTGTGAGTGGGATTCACCTGATCAACCCTGATTCACAGAAACATGTGATTTAGAAGAGAAATGAGGAAAGAGCGGGGATTGGCGAACCTTCAACTCCTGGGTGCTGCCTGGCCACTCATGCTATGGTACTGTATTTGCTCAGGAATCTCTTACTAGGGGTGAAAGTTACCATAGAATTTAGAAGTGTTGAACTCAGCTCCCACATAGTTGACTGATGGGATGCACAGGAAATGCAAAAATAATAATAATAAGCCAAATATACATTTTGTTTTTTGTTATCTGTGATACAGTTAAGTGAAGGGAAAGAGAAGGTTGCCTCAACCCTGGATCCTGATGCCAGGCCCAACTCTGATTTCAGCCAGTCTGGACTGTGGCTACCAGCACCAGGGCCACTACTAAGCAAAATAATTATAGTGAGACAAGAAACAGCCTGTCTGCAAACTCCTGTGGTCTCCAGGAAGTTTCTCTATGCTGGGGGAAGATGAATCCAAGAAAGTACTGAAAGCAGGGGTACGGCGTGAGAGCTGTCTTATTTTGTGGATCATGATCATAAGCTTCCTGGAAAACCTTTATGAAATGATTGTGCTTGAATAACTACTGAGCTGCATCCTTGTTTTTTTTTTTTTGGGGGGGGTGGATGTGTGGAGGAGGGTAACTGGGGATTGAACTCAGGGACACTCAACCACTGAGGCACATCCCCAGTCCTATTTTGTATTTTATTTAGAGACAGGGTCTCACTGAGTTGCCTAGTGCCTCGCTTTTGCTGAGGCTGGCTCTGAACTCATGGTCCTCCTGCCTCAGCCTCCCAGGCTGCTGGGATTACAGGCGTGTGCCACCGCACCTGGCCTGCATTCTTGGCTTTGAAAGTGCAGGACGGGAGCACACATTTGGGGCCCTGTTGCATTCACAGCTCAGGATTGACCTGTAGGTTGCTGCAGAGGGTCCAGGCACACAGCAGTTGCTCCCCAGGGACTGCTAGATTAGAACATGGAAAAAAAGTGCTGTGAATTCTATTTACATCCAGAAGGGGGTTTGTGATTCCCAGACCCCCTGGTATCCTCCATAAATGCTGCTCTGGTTGTGTATGGTTTGTCCCGCCAAAGGTTCCTGTGCTAGAAGTTTGATCCCCTGGGTGACAGTGCTGAAGTGGTGGAAGCTTTAAGGTACGGGACTCAGTGGAAGGAAATTAGGTCATGGGGACTCCTCCCACACAAGTGAATTAATGCTGTGTCTTAGAAGTGTGTCAGGTTTCCTGGGAATGGATTAGTTCCCTTGAGAATGGTTTGTTTTAAAGTGAGTCTGGTTTTTTCAGCTTGCTGTCTCTCAATTCCTCTTAAACATGTGCTCTATCTACACACTGCTGCCTCCCTTTCTACTTCTCACCTTCACCATATGCCAGGTTGTTTGGACTTTCCAGTCACCAGATTGTGGGCAAAACAAATCTCATTTCTTTATAGAACAGCCAACTTCAGTTATTTTGTCATAGCAATGCAAAATGAACTAGACAAATGCCAAGTGGAACTCTCCAGTAAAGGGGCTGGTGTGCATTCTTTGAAGGCCATGCTAGAGAGGCTATATGATAAAGAGTGAGATTAAGGGGTCCCTTTTCATGGACACTGCTTGTAACATTACTGCTGCAAAACAGAACATTGGTAAGAGAAGCCCTGTCAGATTTGTTATCTTAGCTTGCCTGGATGATCTTTATAGAGGCAAAGAAAATTAGAAGGATTCAATGAAAGTGAGGAAAGACTAAGGGGAAAGCCAAGGGACATGACACGCCTGGGTTGATGCAAAAGTCTTAATATAATAATATCAGAGGTGGTGGACCAATGTGTCAAGAGCCATCTGTGAAATGTGTGTGGACCAGATCGGCATGGAAGCCACTAAGTGGGAAAGTCTGGCATCTCGGAACTCACAGTAGCAGTCCAGCTGGTGAGATGGCCCAAATACACATGAACTCCCACCCAGCTCTGCCAGACGTCCCACCCAATGCTGGAGATGGGGTGACCTGCTGAAGCCACATAGACACAGCCTTTCAGAGATGGGTGTGGCTCTTCGAGATGCCATGAAGCAAGACTCCACCTGCTGACACCTTATCCCTCCCTTGAATAAAGAACCAGGAGAAGAAGAAGAGGAGGAGGAGGAGGAGGAGGAGGAGGAGGGAGGAAGGGAGGGGGAGGGAGGGGGAGGGAGGAGGAGGGGGAAGAGGGAGGGGGAGGGTGAGGGGGAGGGGGAGGAGGTAGGGTGAGGGGGAGGGGCAGGAGGTAGGGGTAGGGGTAGGGGTAGGGGGGAGGGGTAGGGGGAGGAGCCATTTTTCAGCTGTTCAGTTCCAGCTCCTGTATGGGCTGGAAGAAACTATCAGGTGCTCTGCTTTTAAAACTAATTCTTGACTTTGTCTCTTAATTCTTCATGAACTATTTCAGATTTTAGTTTTCTCAGGTGATTCATCTCCTTCTGAGAAGGAAAAATTACCCTAGCGGGATACTGGCCATCCTAAAATACCAATAGAAGCCCCGTGGAACTTATACAACTCTATTTACCCCTTCTTAGAAACTTGGAGGGCAAAGATGATGAGACACCTAAACTTGAATCAGTTCTGGCAGTGATCTGCCTGATTAATCGATATGAAGACTGACTAGACACCAGGTCTTCCAGCCTATTCCCCTAGCTCAAGGTGTAACTCATTTGTGTGGATGAAGTGGCTAGGAATGTAGAGTTTTCTGGAAGTCCTTGATAAGGGATCCAATGAACTGTGATCTGTTGGTGAAGTTCTAATGGGCCATAGTGAGAAGGAGAGTGCTGGGCATGCAGTGGTTCATGGGATTCAGGTGGAAGTGGGACAAGAATTAGAATGTCTGCAGGGACTTTATATGTCTCCTCCACCTGAATGCATTATTGGGGTGGGTACTAGTCTAACTGGGGAAAGCTTCCCCTCCTAGTATTGTAAACCAGAAGACATCTAAGTCTGCCCTCAAGCCAGTCTTGATTGGATACACTAAACAGAATCACTTAGAGCTGCTCAAGCCCACACATTTGTTCATCTGAAACAGTACAGGGGAAATAGTGGGGAATCATGGGGGGGGGCAAATTATATTGTTATATCATGTGCATGTGTGACTATATAACAATGAATCCCACCACTAGGTATAACAATAATGCATAAATAAAAATATGAATGCAAGAACAAATTAAAAAAACTGGAACAATACAGGATATCTGGCACACAAGAAGAAATCAATGATACGTTAGAAGCTGAAGTTGAATTTTTTGCTATCAGTGAATTTTTTGTACAATAGTCCCATGTGACCTGTGAAAAGCAGGGCTTGCTCAGGTAGAGTAGTAGCAGAGAATGAGGCTTGAATAAAGTAGTGCCAACCGTAGCATTAGCAGTCCCTGATATAGATCAACAGTACACAAAGTACAGTAGGCCAAATGAGGGAAGTACTCAGTGATTGATGTTGCTAAGGCTATATTTTTTTCTATCCTGATCTTGGAAAATAGCCAATTGTAGTTTTCCTTCATATGTGAAGGAGTCTAGCTTATACTATATGGAGTTATTTGAATTCACCAGCTGTTGTCATAATTTGGTTAGAGGAAATTTGGATTGATTCAGATTTTTGATTAATGACATTATATTGATGATATCATGCTGATATCTGAAACTGAAGACCAAATGAGAACTAACTTAAATGTATGGGTGACAAATATGACCCATAGATGCTGGCTGATAGATCCAATATAGGTCCAGGGACTGACCCAAATAGTGGAATTCTTAGGAATACAAAGACAAGAGCCACATATGATATTCCACAGGCAACTAACAATTGCTATCAATACCTATCCCTAGTCTAAATAAGAAGCCTGGTGTTTGGTTAGTCTGTTTGGGTTTTGAAGTTGGCATATTTCACATTGGGCATATTGCTAGCTGTTATCCATAAAAATACCCCCAGTTTGTCTGCATTTGAATTGGACTCCCCCAAATCAGCCATGTTGAAATTGCAAAAAGTAGTTTCTTTCTTGATTTTTGGGGCCCTTATGACCCACACTCATGCATTATTTTGGAAGTGTCTGTACAGAACACATAGTTATGTAGATTAGAGGTTATTGCAAAAGCTTATGAGTGCCACCCAGAGGTGACCAATGGGATTTTGTACCAGAACATTCCTGGATACTATAGTAAAATATACACCATTTGATAGACAACTGCTAGTTTGCTCTTGGACATTCATAGAGATGACCTCTATGACTGGAACACATAAAATACTCCTGAAACCTGAAATACGTCTAATGTCTTGTGTCATGTTGGAGAAACACTCTAAAAAGAAAGACAGTGCCCCGAGGAGTTCCAGAATAAAATGGAAGTATTTATACAGAAACATGCTACTGGGGGATTGCAAAGCTGTACTCATTGTATCCACAAGCAAGTAACCTCTTCTTGTAAGACGGATATTGGAACCACCTCAAGAGATTGTGGATGCTATTGCCACCTG
The DNA here is from genome assembly GCF_048772815.1 of Callospermophilus lateralis. Lineage (NCBI taxonomy): Eukaryota > Metazoa > Chordata > Mammalia > Rodentia > Sciuridae > Callospermophilus > Callospermophilus lateralis. The sequence goes on along the minus strand of NC_135307.1, from coordinate 36,487,853 downwards.
CATTTTGCTTTGTTAACAGACCCATTTTAACCAACAAAGAGCTGCTTAATTTATGGATGCCAGTTCCAAGGTGGATGGATAGTATCTCATTTGGAAGGTCACCACACTAATGGACAAATGGAAAGCTGGTGATTGAAGAAGGTAGCTGATGGGCTCAACAGGCTGAGCGTATGCTGTTTTCCTTGCAATGATGAGAGAGTTAAATAACAATGATAGCCCCTTGGTACGGGTTTTTAATGAATTGTGGCCAGTGACCAAGGCCTTGCTTTATGGTCAGGTGGCCAATGGAACACTGGCTGACTTGAAGAGATGGCTATTGAAGGAGGCACAACCTTATAGAAATCACTATGGGAACTTAATGGGAGCATGAAGGTCAGCATGTTCTTACTCATGAGAGCTCTTTAGAGTATATCCTGGTGTGCTTTTTGACATGTCCATGTAAGTCCCTGAAATTAGTGGACCTGGGGGGACTTCATCAATACAAAGCACTAAATCTAGGCACATTCCTCTTGCACAAAATGCCAACAGGAACTATTCTGTCTGCCACTAAAGGAGATAGAGACTGCAGATAGCCATGGAACAGATTCCCAGGGGCCCTCTCATAGGGCCTTGGCAAGTTGATTATAGTTCTTCCCTACATCACCTCAGATTTGTTCTTTTTTGCCAAATCACCTCAACTTTCTTTTTTTCCTACTCAATGCAGTGATCCCAGGACCACCACTGCAACTGCAGGTTCTGGAGGCAGGGATAAGCTCTACAGAAGAAAGTTTAACCTTACTTTTAGACCTTTAGATCAGAGTTCCTGGACCCTGATGGGGTAGGTCGTGCCTCACCTCATCTGGCAAACTTAGGGTTGCAGCTCTATTTTCTAGTGGTAATGACAACCCACTCCTCCTGTACCTAGGTAACTCTATCTTTTATGAATGAGACTGAACTGAGGTAGGGACACTTGCTAGGCCAGTCTTGCTGCTGGCAGCTTGGGCCAGAAAAGTGGCCAAACCTCATGTCTCTTCCAAAGGTGGAAAATTTGGGTACAATGATAATTAAAGAGATGGAAGAATAGTAGCTGAGCCTGACTGAATGAATATGTGAGTTATGCAATGAAAGAAATACAATATCATGCTCATGCCTCAAGACAGACTTGGAGCAAGAGTCAGTGTTGTCTCTTACCTCAGTTCCTATGGGTTACCTGAGAGATGAGACCGCATATAGAAAAAAACTTTCCCCAGGGTGTGGTGGCGCACACCTGTAATCCTAGTGACTTGGGAGGTTGAGGCAGGAGGATTGCAAGTTCAAAGCTAGCCTCAGAAAGTTAGGGAGGCCCTTAGCAACTCAATGAAACCCTGTCTCTAGATTAAAAAAAAAAAATAGTTGAGGATATTGTTCAGTGGTTAAGTCCCCTTGAGTTCAATCCCTGTACAAACAAATAATAACAACAACAAAAACCCCAAATAAACCCAAAACAAAACAAAACAAAAAAACCTTTGCTTCATGTGAGACCTTACAAGATTGGATGGAAGTCTGCAAACCCAGGTGGTACTGCTTGGGGAGACAGTTTGATCATGTGAAATGATGATAGAAGGAGGGCCATGACGATAGAGTGAGTAGTACTCTGGGAATGTGTCAGGATCTTTTGACTCTAATTTTTCAGAGTTACATGTACTACCATCCTGCAGAATGGTGTAATGCTGGCACTGTTGGTAAGATTATAGTACTGACATTGATGGCCAAATATACTGGGAAATTGGTTCAAACCTCCTGAAGATGTAATGCTGACGTCAAGTGACTGGCCTGAGTAGTTTAGCTAGTCAGTCATAAGCAAATTTCTCTGTTAAATAATTCTGCACCAATTTATTACAACATACAAATAGTGGTGGATCAAGGTGAGGAGAGATAGCAAAATTAGTACAATAATAGGAAATGTCCATATGGCTTATGGCTTTATCAGTATTGTCCATAGGCCTACGAGTTTCCTCTTCCTTCTCACCGTAGCTTCAAATATTGTCATGTTGGATTTGTCTGTGAAATACATATGCCTATAGAACACAAAAGAGAAAGGCACAGTGACTCAATGAGAGACATAGAAAAACTTTACAGTGCAATTCACTTCTAGCTTACATGGTTCAAGTTCTGGAACATTTACATACAGCAAAGCTTCTGGGGGGCAAGTGTGTGGGGAGCATGAAAGTTTGCTTCTGGTTTTCTGTTAACCCTGTGGAGTGTGCTCACTCCTGTCAGGCAGTCAGGGAGGGCCAGGGAGGTAAAGCAGAGGAAGAGGAGATATTGTCAGCCTGCGTTCCCTCCCTCTCTGTGTGGCAGTGCTCACCAAGGCCTTGCATTACAAACTGAGGCTGGACTCAACCCAGTGACACAGTTCTACATCTCCTGCCACACCGGGGCTGAAGGTCTCTAATGAATCCGCTAAGGGGGCTACTGTGTCACCACCCATTTCTGGCAGGCTTCAACATCATTCAACCGGTGAGGTTAAAAAAACATTGTTTACTTTTCAACTCTTTTTCTTTCTATTTTAAAATATTTCATTGGTAACTTATATTGTATGTATCCAAAGTGTACAACATGAGGATTTGAGATAGGTATGTGTGTAATGATTATCACACATCACAGTTGAGTTATTTAACACATCCCCAGAGCTTGTTTACCTTATAAGTGGCACATACTCCCACAAAACAATTTCTTTATCCATTCATCCATTGATGAGCATTTAGGTAGTTTCCATGTCTCCGCTATTTTGAAAAGTGCTGTAACTGAACACGGAAGTATAAGTATCTCTCCTAGCTACTTCTTCTTCTTCTTTTTCTCCTTTTCCTTCTCCCTCTCCTTCTCTCTCTCCCTGTTCCCCTCCCTCCTCCTCCTTCTTCATCAAGGATTGAACCCAGGGATGCTCTACCACTGAGCTACATCTCCATTGCTTTTTATTTTATTTTATTTTATTTGAGATGGGTCTTGCTAAGTTGCTTAGGGTCTTGATAAATAGTGATCCTCCTGCTTCAGCTTCCCAAATTGCTGGGATTACAGGTGTGTGTCACTGTGACCGCCTTGAGCTACTAAATTCATTGATTTGCTGCATCATAAGGTAATCTTATTTTTGATGTTTTGAGGAAACGCCACACTGCTTTGCATAATGGATGTATCAATTTACATTCCTACTGACAGTGTTTAAGGATTCCTTTTTTTCTGTACCCTCACCAACACTTTCCTTTTGTCTTTTTGGTAATAGCCAGACTGACACGTGAGGAATGACATTTAGGAATGACATTTCATTTTTTTTTTTTTCTGGCACTGAGGATGGAACCCCACGGCACTCTACCATTGAGCTCCATCCTTAGCCCTTTTTATTTTAGGCTGGCTTTGAACTTGCAACACTCTTATATCAGCCTCCTGAGTCCTTGGGATTATGAGCATGTGCCACTGTGCCTGGCCTTCCTTGTGGTTTTGATTTGCATTTCTCTGATGTTTACGATGTTCAGAACACTGTTGACCATTTGAATATGTGCTATTTTTTAAATGGGATTTTTAAAAATTTCTTTTTCAGATAATTTATTGTTGGTGTATAGAGATGCAACTGAGTTTTGTACATTGGTTTTATATCCTGCAACTTCACTGAATTTGTAGAACAGTTATAACTGTTTTTGGTGGAGTCTTCTGGATTTTCTATATGTAAGACTATGTAGTCTACAAAGCAGATAATTTTACTTTTTCCTTTTCTATTTGTTTATTTATTTTGCCTACTCACTCTGGCTAAGATTTTAGTACTAAATTGAATAAGTGACTAGAATGGGCATCCTTGTCTTTTTTCCTGACTTGGAGAAAAAACTTGAATTTTTTCACTGCTGATTATAATTCTAGTGTGCCCTTTATTATGTTGAGGCACATTCCTCTGTATTTAATTTACTGGGAGTTTTTTTAAATCATGAAAGGAAGTTAAATTTTGTTAAATGCTTTTTCTGCATTTATTGAAGTGATCGTTTGAATTTTATCCTTCATTCTTGTTACTATGGTGTATCACACTTATTGATTTGCATGTATTAAAACATTCTTGCATCTGAGGATAAATTTCTTTTGATCATGGTGAATGGTCCTTGTAGTGTGTTGTTCAACTTTGCTAGTTTTTTTCTTAGCATTGTTATATCTCTTTACTAGGGATATTGTTCTGTAATTTTCTTTTCTCATAGTGTCTTTATATGGCTTTGGTATCAAGGTAATGCTGGCCTTATAAAATGAGTTTGGAAGTGTTCCCACCTCTTCAATTTTTTGAAAGAGTACAAGTAGGATTGGCATTAATTCTCCTTTAAATGCTTGTTAGCATTCTCACCCATGAATAATTCTAGGAATGTGTCTATTTTTTTTTAGGTTAATTGGAGGAAAAATTGGAGAATTCACAAATACACGGAGGCCAATTAACTCATGCCTGAACAACCCAATGGGTAAAAGAAGAAATTAAAAAAGGAAATAAAAAAATCTTAAAGACAAAAATGAAAAACAAAACATACCCAAACCTACAGGATGCAGTAAAAGCAACTCTACAAGGAAGTTTATAAACACCTACATGAAGGATGTCATGTTAGCAACTTAACCTCACACCTCAAGGAACTAGAAAAAAGAAGACCAAACTTAGCCCAAAATTAGCAGAAGGAGGAAGTCAAAATGATTGGGACAGAAATGCATGAAGCAGGAGCTGGAATTGTAGCTCAGTGGTAGAGCACCTGCTAGCATGTGTGAGGAGGCACTGGGTTTAATTCTCAGCACTGTATAAAATAAAATAAATAAAATAAAGGTCCAGTGACAAAGAAATATTTTTTTAAAAAAGAAATACATGAAGCAAAAATATAAAAACATTAGAAAAGACCAGTGCAATTCCTGAGTTTTTTAAATTTTTCTCTTAGAAAAGATAATCAGAGTTGACAAACCCTTAGCTAGACTAACCAAGAAATAAAAACAGCAAGCTCAAAATTTCTTTCAACCTTAATCACTCCAGTGGAGGAAACCAGACTGTGGCGTTCTGTACTACAAGTATGCTCATTTCTATCAATTTCATAACATAGACATCCTATTCTGAAATATCCTCAAGAGCTCAAATAATCGCCTAGTCCACTTACCTTGGAGAGCTCCCTTCTGTGCCGATCCAGAAAGCACTAGGCATGGTATCTCCCGTCTCAGGACCAGCTGCTCACTGGTGTAGCTAAGAGCTCGCTCAAGGTAGAAAACTATAACAAGAGGTGACAGGATGCTGCTGCCCCGGATCTGGTCTAGCTGGGCTACTGCCACCAGTACCTTTGACACCTCTTCATTTAAATTCTTTATTCTGCTTGTAAGTTGCAATTGTTTAAATTACTCTTCTCCCCCTCTTCACCCCAGACATTCTAATCACTCCTCTCAAAAAAGCACTTAAACTTTCAACCCACAAAATAAAAATTAAAATATCTATTCCCCAGAAGCCTTAAAGGAACAGATTGATAAATTTGACTGTGTAAAAATTTAAAACTTCTGTTTGGCAAAAGACAAGACAGACTGTGAAAATGTAATTGCAGAACATATGATAAAATGGCTAATTGCCTTAATTTGCAAAAATAACCCTTGTACAGATGAATGAGGAAGTAAAACAACTTCAGAAGAAAATAGGCAAGTTATAAGAACAGACAGTTCACAGGAAGAATATAAATGGCTTGGAAAATTATGGAAATATACTCAGTTTCACTCATATTTAAAAATATGAAGATCAAAACACCAGCAAGATACAGTCTATCAACTTGATTGATAAAAAATAAAACAAAGCTTTATAATATCCCAAACTAGCAAAATACAAGAAATAGATACTTTTAAGATGTAAGATGTTTTGATGAGATATTATATTATTGCAACCTTTGGGAAGATAATTTGAAAGTATCTATCACATTTTTAAACGAATGCATATTTTGACTCTTTTGACTGAGAAATTTTACCACTTGGGATTTACATTGTGAATATACTTGATAAAATTTCCCATAAATGAACATACAAAAATATTTTCAGGGGCATTGCTTAATAGTAAACAATTTAAAAAGCAAATATGTCTAATAGCAAACAACTTGAAAAGCAAACAAATATTTATTGGTAGGAAAATTAAGTTGGAGTATATAAAAATAAGATGTCTATTAAAAAAGGGGGTAGATTTTTAAGTGCTGAAAGGGAAACATGTCCAAAGTATATTGTGAAGCAAAGAGAACAATATACAAAACAATTGGATATGAACAAATATTTTATGTTTATAAAACACATGCTAGTAAATGCACTCAGCATTTTTTGAGGAAATGTGTAACACATGCACCCGTGCACCTGTGCGCACACACACACACACACACACACACACACACACACCCGGTAGCAGTTGCCATGGAGAGAAAAGCTATGGAAGGACGATTTTATTTTTTTTTAATTTTTTTCTATTTCAAACCTTCCTCTTCTCTTTACATTTCCCCCTTCCTCTTAAGGAATTTTGGACACAGGGGATCATATGTTTTCAGTACTCCCCACTTTCATTTACCTCCTTTCCCCTTACAGGAAATCATTCTGCTTAATATAGGCGCTTTTAGTTGCATGTGTTCTTCAGAAATCTGCTGTATTAATTCACATAAGTGACAAATATTGTTGATCTTACCCTTTTCTTCCTTTTTTTCACTTAGAGTAATGCATGTTATTTCTTTTTAACTGCTACATGATATTCCCATTTTTGTTCCCTGTCTGCCTCTTGGATAGATGTCTGGATTCCCTTTAGTTCTTCACCATCACAACAATTTGTTATCTGCTCTTTAAAAATTTTGATAATGATGTCCTTCATTGAACAGATTTTCTTAATTTTATGCAATTAACTTAATCAGCTTTGACCTTATGACTTGTTCTTTTATTGTTCTTTATAATTCCTATCTTGCCTCATGATGTCAGGAGGATATTAACCCACATATTTACCATTAACTTATTTTTTTATTTGTTCTTTTTAGTTATACATAACAGTAGAGTCCATTTTGATATAATTAGACAAACATGGAGTATATCTTATTCTAATTAGGACCCCAGTCTTGGGGATGTACCTGATGGTGGAATTCACTGTGGTGTATTTATATATGAACATAAGAAAATTATGTCATATTCATTACGCTGTCTCTCTTTTTCCTATTTCCATACCTTCCCTTCATTCCCTTTGTCTAATCTGCTGAATTTCTATTCTTCCCCCCTCACCTCGTTGGGAGTTAGCTTTCACATATCAGCAAAATCATTCGACTGTTGGTTTTTGGGGATTGACTTATTTTACTTAGCATGATAGTCTATAGGTTCATCCATTTACTGGCAAATGTTATAAAATCATTATTCTTAATGGCTAAGTAATACTATATTGTATGTGTGTTTGTGTGTGTGTGTGTGTGTGTGTGTGTGACATTTTCTTTATCCATTAATCTGTTGGTGAGAACCTAGGTTGGTTCCACAGATTAGCTATAAACACTGATGTGGCTACATCACTGTAGTATGCTGATTTAAAATCCTTTGGCTACATACTAAGGAGTGGGATAGCTGAGTCAAATGGTGTTAACTTATAACCTTTTATCTTGAGTTTTTTAATCTTTCTGGAGTTCTCCTTGTATACTCTGGTAGTAGGGATCCAGTTTAATTTTTTTTAACCTCTAATGAGACAGTTTTCCAGCACATTTTCTAAATCATGTGTTCTTTTGTCATTGAATTATGACGCAACATTTACTGTATATCAAAGTCTCATGTATGGATATAAACTGTATCTTAGTTCTATTCCATTTGTCCATTTTTTTTGTTCTTGTGCCAATATCATACAATATTTAATTTTATCATAAGATATAACACAAAGAAAAATGCATAAAATGTAAAACTACCACTTAATGATTTAAAATTAAAATCACCTCATCACACCACTCAGGTTACGAAACACAGCTGATGGCTCAGAAGCCCATGTGCGGCTTCCCAATCAAAATGCCTTTCCATTATCCTTAAAGTAACCATCCTCCCCAAACCACTACATCTTGACATTTAAGATAACTAATTCCCTACTTAAGAGGACTTTATTAAGCATGTACCTATAAATCTTACATTTTAGTTCTGCCTGATTTTGAACTTTATATAAAAAGAATTTTATAGTATGCATTCTTTTTTGCCTGACTTATTTTCAAATTTTTTTTGCACTATAATTACACAAAATAGTGGGATTCATTGTGATATATTCCTACATGCACGTATAATTTGGTGGGTTTCATTGCTTACTGCCTCCCTTTCCCTTCTCTCCCCCTCCACCTGCTCCTTAACAGGTCTCCCTTCCTTTTTAAATGCTTTTTTTTTCTCTCTAGCCTCCACATACAAGAGAAAATATTTGATCCTTGATTTTCTGAATCTGGATTATTTCACTTAGCATGATCTTCTCTAGTTCCATTTTCCTGCAAATTGCATAGTTTCATTTTTTCTTTATGCTGCATAAAACTCCATTGTATATATACCATATTGTCTTTATCCATTCACCTGTTGGCAACAGAGTCCTCGGCTCAGACAACAAAGCTTATCAGCTCTGGTCCACATGTATGGTTTTCCAGCAGTCCAGTCCAGGCTTGTTCACATGGCAAAGTCAGGGGCACACAGGCCCCGAAGCCTAAACTTAGAACTGGCACCTGGTCGCTTTTGTTACATTCTATTGATCAATGAAAGCCACAATGCCAGTCCAGACTCTAGAAAAGGAGCTACACTGTATCTCTTGGTGGAAGGAGAACTAATGTTCCATTAAGCAAGGCATTTTAGGCATTTCTTTAATCTACCACTGAAAACTATTCTAGAACTGGAAACCCATAACTTGCTACCATATGCACCAACACGGACTCTCATAATAATGCTGAGTGAAGTAAGTCAGGCACTAGGAATGGAGTCACCATGTGACCCAGCTGTACCACTTCTCAGTATTTATCTGAAAGAATTAAGTCAGTACACTGTAATATACGTGTACACTCATGTTTATAGTAGAGCAAATCTCAATAGTTCAGATATGGAGCCAGCCTGGGACTCAGGGATGTGAACGAGTCTAGCCAAGACTAGCGAGGCTCACTCACAGCTGATCAAATGGGCAAGGCAGCTCCGTGGAGACCGGAACGTCTCAGCTGAGCTCAGCTTGAATTTCGGATCCACAGAATTGTGAGCTAAATAACTTATTTTTAAGTTACTACATTTTTGGGATAATTATTGTATTCAGCTGAAAACGAATACATATTTATTTCATTGTATGTCTTTACAACAATTTATCCATTCTATTATTGGCAGAAATTTGGGTTATTCCTCACCCTGTAGTTCCAACTTCTAGGTCATCTCTGAGTCTTGTTCTGTTGATTGCTTTATTTCCTTGCAGAAGTTGTTTTAATTGATATTTGTATGTCTAATGATTTTGATTAAATAGTGAACATGGGTGTAACTGTACATATTGAGGTAAGTAGTATTCATGTATGTAAAGGGGCATGCTTTTTTTCAGGCAATTGATGAGGAAGGTTGTATCATTATAGTCAGAAATTGAGGTAGTTGAGTTTTATTGCTGTTTTCTTTATTTCTGTTCTCTATTTAAGTTAAGTTCCTTTAATACTGTGTTACTATTACCTTCTGCTTAAGGTCAGGGATGGGACAGATGATTTCCCTCAGTTTTCTCATCTCACCTTCAGCATTTAGCCATTCCTATTTGCTTATGCAAATGAGAGTTTTCTTTCAATGCTCTTTCCCCTTCCTATCAGACTATTATAGTTTGTTATTTTGTTCTTGGCTTGTGGTGGGGGTGTGGAGACTGGTTTCTGGTCTACCTTCTGGCTTGGGCCTGAGTACCTGGGTCTAGGGGTTGGGGTTGCTCTACATTGCTGTCCTTCTTCCCTGTGGCAACCAAACTCAGATCTGAGGTTGGAACTGGATTTGAGTTTCTCCCACTGCCTGCCTTCACCATTGAGATGATAACAGTTTTTTTTGGGGGGGGAGGGGGCTTGGTATTGGTACAGAGTCCTGACCCAGAATGTTTTTTGCCCCTCTTCCAGGACTGGAGAAATTTTCTTATATTGCTCTTCTTAATGGTGACAGGTTTTTGCTTGTGTCTTGGAAGAAATAGATTTTTCTCCCTCTCTGCCAGCAGCATAAGGCTTCTGCTTCATAGAAGAGAACAGTTTCAAAGAGTCAGAGGGGTTTGGGGGCCTTTCTCCCAGCCACTGTTGAGCATCTCCCACAAGCCTAGCCACCACAGGGAATCACTCTTGTTTTCTAACCCTTTCCCAGTTTTTCTTGTGATTCCCATCCAAAGCTCATGAAAAAGAGGCCTTGAGTCTAAGGTCTCTGGGCATTGAAGACTGACATGGTAGCCCAACTGGACCTTTAGCCACTTATTAAATTTTAGCTGATTTCTACCTACCTGTTTGAATGGTAGCCATGCCACCATCCTGGGCAACAGCTGGGTGATCCAGGATAATGTTCCATCTCTTATTGGGAAGCCTGGTTCAGGTTTCATGGCTGCCTGAAACTAACTCTCTGATGGTCTCCAGAAAAGTGATTTTCCCCTCAGTGTTGTATCTCCTAAACAGAAACATAAATTTGAGTTGTACTTTTTTGTGATAAATTAGCAATAATTGCTGCCCTTCATATGTCTTTTTCCTCTTAATGCTTTTTTAGGATTTTCTATTTATATTTGATTTTCATCAGTTGAACTATAGGGTATCCAGGTGTGTTTATACCTATCCTACTTTAGCCTTGTTGAGATTATTGGACATATGAGTTAATATTTTTTATTAAATGTGAAAAAGGTTTTAGTTGTTATTTCTTCAAGTATTTTTTCTGCCTCTATCTCTCTCTTCTTTCCTTGAAGACTTCAAGTGTACATAGGTGAGATCACTTGATTTTTTTCCTTTCATTTCTAGATATTGAACCCAAGGGTACTCTAACACTGAGCTATATCCCCAGCCATTTTTAAAAATATATTTTATTTTATTTTGAGACAGTTGCTGAGGCTGGCCTTGAACTTGTGATCCTCCTGCTTTAGTTTCCCAAGTCACTGGAATTACAGGCGTATGTAATTGTGCTCACCTAGATAGGTGATCCATAAGTCACTGGACTTATGGATTTGATCCATAAGTCACTGGGACTATGTTTATTTTGTTTCAGACATGTAATGATTAATCTGAATTGTTAATTTGATTGGATTAATAGACGCCTAAGATCAAGAGGCTTCTGGATGTGTTAATGAGGGTGTTTCTAGGAACCATTGGCATGTGGGACAGCAAACTGAGGGGAGACCATTCTAAGTGCTGGCAGTGGAGGCCCTGGATAGAACAAAAATGGTGGAAGAATGAGGAAGCAGAACCAAGCTTGATTCTCCTTGAGCAGGTGCTTCATTTGCTGCTGTGATCACCAGAGGACATCAGACTCCAGCTCCTTCACTCTTCCAAATGAACTCGGACTGGTGACTTCCTAGGGAGTTTCCAGGCCTTTGATCTGGGTTGGGGGCTGCATCATTGATCCCTCTTGTTCTGAGACTCTGGCTTCTTGGACTGAGCAGCTACTTTTTCCTCAAACTCTCCAGCCTGCATATGGCCACTGTGGGAATATGCAGCATTTGATTGTATAAGGCAATCTAATAAATTCTCTTTTTATAATTATATATATATATATATATATATATATATATATATATATATATGATTAACATATATGTGTGTGTGTATATATATATGTGTATGAGTGTGTATATGATTTGTGGTTCTGTTCTTTTAGAGAACCTTACTGACATAAGACACTTGTATTTTTATTATTTAATTTGCATAATTTTTATTTACATATTCTTATGTTCATTTTTTTGATGTAGGAAATGTACATCTTGTGAAATTTTTATTTCAGACATTGTATTTTTTTTTTTTTTATGTTTCTGGGGATTGAACCCATGGCCTATGTGCGTGCAAGGCAAACACTCTACCAACTGAGCTATATCCCCAGGCCAACATTGTATTTTTCAACTGTAAGTTTCCACTTATTTCTTTTAAATTGTTTTCATTTCTCTGTTTCATTCTATTTCTCCTGTGTTCATTAATTATGTTCATCATTTCCTTTCTATACCTTAAGGAAATATATTTCCTTTCAATCAATTTTCAGGTTCTTCTATGTTAATTCCAAAATCCATGTAATATGTGGCACTTTTTCTTTTTTCTTTTTGGTACCCATCACATTTTCCCACTTCTGGTAAGTTTTGATGGTTATGTTGGGAACTATGAGTAGTAATTTTTTTATTGTATGTTGGACATAATATGTATTATGTTATGAACATCTGCATTTTGTTGTCTTCCTTTAGTTTTATTCTGGAAAATAATTTAGTGGCAGAATAGCTTGTTAAGGTTTTGAGTTAAACTTCTTTGGGGCAGGTCTAGAGTAACCATACAATGAAGGCATGGCTTTTGGTGTGGGGGGGTCTTAAATGTATTCCTGAGGTTTTTCTTTACCCTGATGTCTAAAATGCCCATATTTTTCAGTATGATGTGAGCTCTAGAACCTCTGTTTAGATCACAGTCCCCTAGAAACTGTTCTTTTCTAGGTCTTCATTTCAATGTAAATATAATATGTAGTTTTCTATAGCTCCTTCTCTGTGAAGACCCCTCCTCATTAATCAGGGTCTATTATCTAAGGCAGAACAGCAATCCCTTTCTTGTCCAATGATTCACTAGCATGAGTAGCTTGAAGCAACTAGGTGGCAGTTTCAACTGCTCGTTCAGTGGAACTCATATCCCCTGGAGGAAGTATTTCTTCCCCTTTCCAGAAAACAGGACCACTAATCTATCTGAGCCATAAGGATGGGAACAATATGTTTCTTAAATAGGTTACTAGATGGAAGGAGAGAGTAGGAGCCATTCTTATTTTTACCCTTTGATTCTCAGACCTGTATAATATAGCTGGTAGGAGTATAGCATGAGATACTATACAGCTGCTGGTTTGGTGTGTATACTACAACCTGGAGTCCAACATCCAATCTCAAAGAGTGCTGTCTACCAACTGGTTCTTTATTTGATTCTTCAACAGATTATTTTCTCATTCTATCAGGCTGGGTGCTTTTGGGTGATGGAGAATATGGCATTATCTACAAACTCTGTGGTCATGAGCCCATAGTTGTACCTTCTTGCTGTAATGAATTACTTGGTTCAAGAGAATATTCTCTGAGTTGCTAGAGCCAAGGCTGTTCAACTGATCACAGTGTGTTCATGTTACCTGAAGTCTTCTCTCTGCCTCGCACAAGGAGCTGAGTGGAACACAGACAGAATCATGTGAGTTCAGGCCCAGGAGACATGTCGAACCAAGATATGGGCTAAAATGATCTCCTCTTGACTTTGGCTCAGCTAGCCTTTGATGAGCTTTTGCTTATATAGAATTGAAAGGTACCTAAGGGGGCATGTTTACTTCGAACACCTTCGTCCTCTACTATTTACCCGATTTAACAAATATTTACAAGTGCCTATTAATTACCACACAGTGGCCTAGGCCTAGAACTGTAAATACTGATAAACAAATACTATGGAAGACTAAAGAGAAGGAAGGAAGGAAGGAAGGAAGGAAGGAAGGAAGGAAGGAAGGAAGGAAGACTTTTTCAGTATTTGAGAGTTATGGGGAAAATATAAATTATAATTACCATGGAATTAGTTGACTATTGATGGTTGCTACTAATGTATTGAAGAAAGAAAGAAAATGACAGGCTCAGGTCAGCCAAATACCAATTTAAGGCACGACAAAAAAAGTTCTCCTTGACAATGTTTAAAGAGAGCCTCAACTCTTGTAGTTGGAGGGCAGATAATGGTGGAAACTAGAAATAGGAGTTAACTGTAAAGTAATAGATCTTTTGAGAAGAACAAATTTGCAATCTTAGCAAATCTCTCACATTGAAATTGTATCCCGACAGGGAAGGAGTATGATTCTAAAACCAGGCATGGGGAAAGCTGGGTAAATGTGCTCCAGAATTTTGAATCCCAAAGATTCCTCTGAACTCTGTGGGTCTGAGAACATGGCTCACATCTCCTATGCCATTCTCCTACTTTGGTAGCAGACAGCAGCTTCCGCCTGACTGGAGATCACGCAGAGCCTCACAAAGGTGTATGCCTTGAACGATGATACTTGCTTTCCTCAAAGTTTGCCTAACACCTCATGACTTCCAGCCTGTAACTAGGCCACGTCTCAGCGTGATCCAATTGGGGGAAATGCTAGCCAACTGAATAAAAAAAATTATCCACAATAGAGATTATAGTACTTACTTAATAAACAATAATGGCAGGAACTGGAACATGCTGGGAGTGGATATTGAAGGTGTTGAACTGTTGGGATATAAGGCTGAAAAAATGATTGTTTATTAATATAGGGACTAAGGATTCAATATCCAGGCATGGACGCTGGGAGAGAGTCCTAATATATTACATAGACGGCTTCTTGAATCTTGGAAACAATCATGGCTGATAAATAAAGCAGAGATTCTATAAATGTCTTGGCAGAGTATTGAAGATATCATCAAAATAATCAGAGAAATGGGCATTCTGCAATTTCCCGGGAGAACCTAGAAGATACTTACTGTACAAAGACAATGAGAAACATGTTAGTGACTGGGGTACTGGCATCCCTGAGAGGCTGTCTGTGCTTCTGACCTTGACAATAAAGATAACGCTTTGAACCAATGGCCATTATATGGTGCTATAACCTTGATATGTACAATATACAAAATTTGTAAGCCAGAATTGATGGAGGGGAGAATGCTCTGGAACTTGGTTTCTTGATATCAATATGGATGATAGGATTCCAGAATAAGAGAATACAGTTGGTAACATTTTACTATGAGAGGCAAAGGTAGGCAAAATTACTATAAGGCAAAGTACAACAAGACTGATAGCCAAAACCTGACTCAGAAGTATCTGTCTATTCTAAGTTTGCAAGAGGCAAAGTTTTGTTTACAGGAATAAAGTCTGCTCTAAGGTAACTCTCCTGCTGTCTGTCACAATACGGTCCAAAACAAACTTAATTGTTGTGGCATTTCATAGAAAAATCACACTTTTCTGCTGTATTGACATTAACTTATTTAGACTTGGTGGATCAGAAAATGTTAAGCATGATATTTACAAGCTTGTCAGAGTGTGGACAATAAACTACACTAATAATAAAAAAATTAGGGGAGTTTTAAAGTATACAGTGGTCTGAGGTATACTCAGATATTCCTTCAAAGGGAAAGACAACTTACTGCATCTTCAATTTCCTACCACCAAGAAAGAGAAAAAAAAACCCAGTTGGTAAGGCTTTTAGGGTTTGAAGTTAATATATCCCACACTAGGGACCCCTTGGTGAAAAGAAACTTGTTTTAGTCTATTTTCTGTTGCTATAACAACATACCTGATAGTGGGTAATTTTTAAAGGGATAAAGTTTATTTTAGCTCATGGATCTGGGAGGTGAGAAGTCCAAGAGCATGGTGTAAACTAGGGCCTCCTGTTGCTTTGACTTGTGATAGAAGGCAGAAATGTAAGGGGGTATGTGTGGAATGGTCATAACATAATAGGTAAACTGACTGTATGGCAACAGTTCTATTATATGTTAGTTGAACTGTACCTAATCAATGGATTAATCTACTTGATGGATTAATAATCTGAAAGGATTATTATGCTGGGTAGTGACTGTAGGCAGGTAGGGTGTGGTCAGAGGAAGTAGGTAAGTGGAGGTGTGCCCCTGTGATTTGTATTTTGTCCCTGGAAAATGGAACTTTCTCTCTGCTCCTGGATGAATGTCCTGCCTGCTTTCATCTCCTACAGTCTTCTGCCATGATGTTCTGCCTCACCTTGGGCCCAGAGAGATGGAGTTGGCTGACTATGGACTGAAGCTCTGAAACTTGTGAGCTAAAATAAACTTTTCCTCCTCTAGGTTGTGGTATATTGGTCACAAAGGTGCAGAGCTGACTAAACAAGCTCTCAAAGAAGAAACTTACTCTCATGAGAAGGACATTAATCCCCCCTTAATGACCCAGTCACCTCTCAATTCCCCATCATGCAGGACCACCACAATAGCAGATGAATTTCAAAATAGGTTTCAGAGAGGATAAACCATTCTCAGATCACAGCAGATCCACATGATTTAATGAGTCTGATTGTACTCAGTTTATGATGGGCAGCTCTGGTCCCATAGTCCCTTTGTGGTCAATAGTCTGGTGTTCATTCTCACAACAAGGCTGATATAGCTATTGGTATATTGATTTTTCAGTAGTAAAGACTGATATGAGCCTTTGAAATGATACTAACTGGGTAATGGCAAGTTATTGTACTAAAACTCTTTGAACTTAAAAGGGGGTAGCAATTCATCCTTCCTAAGATGAAGACATATTTTGGGTATGGGTTTGTCTTCCTGGCCTATAGTGCTTGACTAGACATTCAAGAGTGTCAGATGTACTGTCAAGGGATCCACATAACATTTCTTTGGGTTAAGCATTGCACTTCACCGTAAAAGAGTGTGACAAGAGCATATGATCATGAGCTTCACTGATCTTATCATAAATCTCATCACCCCAAAGTTTTCCAACCTAATAAATCATTGGAATAATGACACTATTCATGGTTGAGATGCTGTCCTTCAAGATAATCAATGAAACGAGGCCATCATATAATATTGTAACCTTGATAGGTATAGCACACAGAACTGGGAACCAGTGGGTGAAAGTTGGAGTGGCCTTACTATAATTCCCAGTGACTGACTTAAAGAATTTTTATTTCCCACCCTCATATCTTTGGTGAACTTGATTTTTGAGTCAGCTGAATCCTCTACCAAGGACACTGCAAGTATTCCATTAATGATATGTTACCTTTCCCATCCCTTCATTTCTACTTTCTGGGATCACATATCAAATAAACTATCTGCAGCCAGATATTTTTTATTTTTCATTTTTGTGCTGGGGATCAAATCCAGGGTCTTGAGCACACTAGGCAAGCACTCTACCACTAAGCTACATATTCTTGCACGCAGGTCTTCATCTCAGGATCTGCTTCCAAGAGAATCAAACTGGACAAATAGTATCAGGAATAGCCCTAGCAATCCAGAGCTTCAGAATGGGATTCTACACCACTGATAGTTATCAAGAACCTCATTGATGGGTGAAATGGTGAGTGAATTAGATTCCCCAATTCACATTTGAGACAAGGATTAGTGTGAAAATGATTTATTAGGAAGGGCTCCCATGGGAGGGTATAAAAGGGTTAATAGAAAGTAAGTCTAGGAAGGGAAGGAAACCAGCCAAGAGTGCCATCTCAATCACTAGCCTACAGAAGATACCTTTGGCCTAACCCTTTTGGAGGTTTGACATTAGTATTTGGAGGGCAGCTTCCGGTGAAAAGAAGGGGGTGGCATGATTATGATGTCTGCTTGCAGGGGAGGCATATCTCCTCCTCCCCCTCCTCTTATTCTTAATCCTCAGGATCCAAGGGTTCTTTTTTTCTGGAACACAGCTCCAAAGTACATCCAAATGCAAATATATTCAGGAATGCCAATGCCAAGAAAATCTGAGACCCGTGGATCTTTTCACTCTTTTGAGTTTCAGTTTGTGTTAGTTGAGGCTTGCTGTTGATGCTTGAATGCTTTTCAGAACAAATGGAGATTTACGTAGATCTGGAAACAGTTTTATCCTACAAATAAAGCATGAACTAAGAGCTTAGAAAAAAAATGTGTGGACTGAATGAAGATTTTGATAATGCTCATGTGTTTCATGTTCTTGTGCTTCTAGCTACAGTATAATCAATATCTTCCTGGTGAGAGGAGGGATGCTAGTAAATGTTATTTAGCTGATGATCAAAGATGCTTAGAAAGAGAGCTGGGAATGTTTAGCAAGGAAAAGAGGATACCAAAATGGGATGGGTGGGGATGAAAGGGCTGTTATCGTTTGAAAGACTGTAATAGGAAGAAAGCATTGACTTACTCGATAGTGTTCCTTCGATAAAACCAATAGGGTCAAGTGTAAGGAGACATTTTTTTCAGCTGAATTTAAGAAGAAAATTTCAACTACCTGGAGATATCCATAGACAAAATATACTGCCAGAAGTAATAATGACTTTCTCAACATTAGAGCTATTTAGATAGGATGGAAAGTCACCTCTGTAGGGTCTTGGAGGGAATTAAAATACCAAATGACAATTGAAGAAGATGACATTCCCAACCCTGAAATATGATAATTCTAGTCTTTGATGAAAATAAAGGCAAACTTGCAGAAAAACCAAGAGAACTCTCCAGGATCATATTGGATGATGAGTTGAGAATAATCATTGCTTCTAAGCCAAGTCATATTAGAAGAACATGAACTCCTACATCCCTAACCATTTTTCCTAAAAATTTTCACTGCATATTAGTTACACAGAGTTATGCATTTCATTGTTGCATATCCCTACATGCATATGACATCTGTTGACCATATCCATCCCCTATTTTTCTCCCTTACCTTCCCCTCAACCCTTTGCCTTATCCTCTTTCTCTTCTTTGTCTCCTCCCTTTTATAATTGGTGCATAATAATCAAACAGAAGAGTGGATTTCATTGTGGCATATTCATACATGCCCATAACATAATTTGATCCATTTCAATCTTCAATACCTTCTTCCTCCCTCCAATCCTTTTGCCATACCCTTCTGGTTGGTGTTCCCTCTACTTTCATGAGATCTCTTTTTCTCCCCCCCTTTTTTTTCCTCTAGCTTCCACACATGAGAGAAAACATGTGATACTTGTCTTTCCAAGTCTGGCTTATTTTACTTAACATAATAATCTACAAGTTCCATCCATTTTTCTAACCAGCTTATTTATTGCAGTATGCTTTGATGAAAACAAATAGTTTTCTTTTTAGTTGAATTTAGGTGTAATGATAACTCACTAAATGAGTCTTCTGGGAACAAACTGTTCTTAGAGGGCTGGGGTTGTAGCTCTTTGGTAGAGCACTTGCCTAGCATGTGTGAGGCACTGGGTTTGATCCTCAGCACCACATAAAAATAAATAAATAAAATAAAGCTATTATGTCCATCTGTAATGAAAAAAAAAATTTAAAAAAAAGCTTAAGAGGATAAACATTCCTACAAGTGTGTGGAGTTGTACAGATCAGAGATATCCCTAGCTATTTTCCATGTCTTTGAGTCCAAATGAAGAATAACAGATTTAGAATATTTGAGAATCAGAGAAGGTATAATACTGTAGTCCACAGCACATGTGGTGATTTTGAGAGACTCCAGCTCTGAGCTAGCTTCCCACATATGACCTCCGGAATATCCTGGGTAAATGTCTACAGGATGAATGGCTGGATCATATCCTAAGTATATATTTAACTTTCTAAGACTGTTGATCAATATTATAGTGTCTTGATTCTTTTTGTTTTGTAACAGGTTTTAAAATGAGGTACCTCTTGTTCTTATTCTTTAGTTGTTTTTGGCAATTCTAGACCATCTGTATTTCCATATGCATTCTAGAGTCAGTTTGTCAATTCTAGAAAAGCCATTTGGGATTTGGTTGGGAATGAATTGAATTTATAAATCAATTTGAGGGAAACTGGGTTTTATGACTCATGAACAAGGTGTATCTCTCAATCTTTAATTTTCTTCAACAAAGTTATGTAGTATTCAGTATATAAGATCTTTTGCATCTTTTATGGAGATATTTAAATCACTGAGTGAATTTGTGGATCTGTCTATATTTTTCTTTGTACTTCTATCAGTTTTTATTTCATCTATTTGGAAGCACTGTTATTACATGCATGAACATTTAGATTGCTATGTGCTTTTAATGAACTGATCACCTTATCGTTATGAAATGACCTACCTTCTTTATTCCTGTCATATCCTTTATTATGAAACCTTCCTTGTCTGATATTAATATAGTCCCAGGCTCTTTCAATTAGATAACATGGTGCATTTTTTCCATCTTTTTACATTTAGTGTATTTGTCATTTTATACTTAAAATCCATTTACTATAGATAGCGCATAGCTGGGTATTACTTTTTAAAAAATACAATCTAACACTTTTTAACTTTTAATTTAAGGTATCTAGAGCATCTACATTTAAATTTGGATCATGGGCTACTAATAAAACATTATTATTTCAATATTATTGAAATGAATATTTTTAATATTTGAAACATTCAAATAGGATTTGAATATGGACTGTGGTTAGATAATAATATTAGATGGATGTTAACATTTTCTTCAACCATTCTTTCAACAACCATGAAGTTGTTGGACTGTGGTTAGATAATAATATTAGATGGATGTTAACATTTTCTTCAAATTCACTTTAAAATAATTTAAAATTTTAATAGACATAATATTTATACATATTTATGGGGTTTAGTTTGATAATTCCATACATGTAGACTATCTGTAATGATCAAATTGGGGTAATTAGTACTTCCATCTCCTCAGACATTTATCATTTCTATGTGTTGGTGGACTTTAGACTTTTCTAGTTATTTTGAAATATATAATACATTGTTGTAGACTATAATTACCCTATTGTGTTAGAGAACACTGGAAGAAATTCCTACTGTTTAACAGTATATTGGCATCTATTATTTAACTTCTCTATCATCCCTCCCCTACTCTTTTCAGCTTCTAGTAAACATTATTCTGCTTTATTTTTCTATGAGATTGCTGTTTTTAGCTTCCACATGTGAATGAGAATATCCAGTATTTGTCTTTGTGTTCTTGGCTTATTTCACTTAATATGATGTTTTCCCATTTCATTATGTTGCTGCAAATTACAGGATTTCACTGCTTTTTATGGTCAAATAACATTACACACACACACACACACACACACACACACACACAACACACACCATGTCAAATTTTCTTTATCCATTCATTTGTGATGAACACCTTGGTTGATTTAATATCTTGGCTATTTGTCACCCATCTCACTGAGGAATATTTAAAATGGGATCAAGCTTTTCTGTTCTCTTTCTCTGTAGTTTGCTTGACATAAAGTGACATATCCTGTGCTTTAATCTTCCTATTTCTAGACTTCAGAGGATGTGCTTCTGTTTGCATTTTTTTTTTTTTTGCAACTTCAACCACATCCATTTCAAAAGAACTTCCTTGCACACTGAAGTTCCTCAAGTTTGTGGATGAGTTTTTAGGATTACACAAAATTTGGCTGTGTCTTGGTGACAGAGTTTCCCTTATAACCTCTTCCGTGAGGTATTCTTAAACTAGACTGGAGGCAGGAATAACCCTGAGAAGAGTTTTTCCTGGGAGTTCATTGAATCTCTGGTGTATAGATTCATGTTTAACTTCAACCACTCAAGTGCTGTTAACTTCAACACTTCTCCAGCTTGAATGCATTTCCTTAGCCTAAAGATAAGGCTTTTCCAAAAAAAGTGAGAAGGTGATGAGAGGAGAGTGGACAGAACTGCAAGTGAGGTGACTGGAGGGGAGAGGAAGCAGAAAGGACCATGTGCACGAGTGCGTGGAGTTGTGGGCATAGACCATGGCTGCTCCCACAGGTGACTGCAGGTTAGAGGGGCAGAGCTTCAGGAGCTGTGAGGAAGAGATGTGAGATTGTACCAGAAAGGAACACTGGGGTCTGTAGGATATTCTTTGTTATTGGCGTAAGGCCTGTTAGCACAACACCCCAGAGTTAGCTACGGGCACAACCACAGAGACACAGGTTAAGGTGAAGGTGGAAAGAACATGTGATTTGCTAACAATTTCAATAATTCTTTCCTGAACCTTTCACTCACTGATAGTATGCCATCCATTGACAGTTTGCTTATGTGCTAGGGACACAATGACTCACCTAGGAAGGTATTAACTTCCAGTTGGCATCATTTGGTAGAGTGAGGACAGTCAGGAGAAATCAAGGGAATAGGGGAGAAAGTGATGAGAGAGCAGAATTGATGGAAGTCCCTTAGCACTTTAGACTAATCTTGGCTTCTCTCGAATAGGTTTGTTGGTTGCCACATTTTCAATATCATTAATTATTTTCATCTTATACATAATGCAAATATTCATTCTTATTATGAAAAGTGTGAAAAATTCAGAAGTCTCAGAGCTTCCTTTGTACTCCTCCCACCTCTAACTAATTAATACTAGTCTCCTTTGAATACACGCTTTTCAGTTTGGAGTGTATCTTCTCTTACATTTTTGTTTATTTATACACTTATACTCCTATGTGAATTTATGAATAGATATTCATATTTAATATTTTGTGGGGCCTTATACTTATTCTTTGTATCACTTTTCTATTGGTTTTCTGTAATGTTTCAATAAAACTTAGAGACATGTCTACATCAGTAGGCATACAAGTAACTCACTAATATCAATTCCAAGTAGTGGAATTTTCCAGTTTTTCCAGGTGAGTGCTGAATTAGGAATTTTGACTCAAAGGGATCATGAAGTTGTTTGCAAAGAAGCTATTGTAGAGGCTGGGGTTGTAACTCAGTGGCAGAGTGCTTGCCTAGCACATATGAGGCACTGGGTTTGATCCTTAACACTGCATTAAAAAAATAAACAAAATAAAGGCATGATGTCCATCTACAACTACAAAAATAAAATAATTTTAAAAACCCAAGAAGCTATTGTAATAATTTCTGCCATGTTGGGGGCATGGGCTTCATTCTCAGTAGCTCTGTGGGGGTGCCCAGGGCTTACAAAGAAAGCACGGGAGCCTTAGGTTCATTTTTATTTTGACGAGGAGCACTTGCATGTCATGACAGTTTTACAAACTCTTGCTCTAAACAGTATCATCTACACTAATGTGTCCCTACATCCTCAGCATAGCATGTCTGGACATTTCCTTTTGCTGGAACATTCTTTTCCCCAAATGTTCAGGGGTGGGAAGATGGTATAATACCAGCAGCATAGTTTTTGAACTCCCCAAATTCTGTCTTTAAAACAGAGGAACTAGATAGCAAAACCTTAGCCCTATGGAAAGCATTTGCAAATCTCCATGACAAGGTATTTCCACAAACCCCAAAATAAGAGTGGTAACAAATTACCAACAGCTACAAGATCTGCATGGTATCTGTTAGGGTCTGTAAACAAGTCAGGATGGCGCCTGGCATTTTGCCAGAGGGAGTGGTTTGTGAAGTAACGCCAGCGAGCCATTAAGTGTGGAGATTCCTTATTGGTTGACTGCTGTATCTAGTTTATGTTAATTAAGATAAGCTGTGTGGAATGTATATATACCCCTCCTGTCCTACAATAAATGGCTCCTACTCCTGCTGTATCAATCTATACAAGTTGCTCGTCACACCCCAGTTAGTTTGCCCAGCCAGCCGGGCTACGGCAGGTATCAACAACTGTGTGGGAGGAAGAAGATGGAAGCAGCAGGACAGAATCTGAAGGATCTGAGAAAACAGGAATCTCCAGAGAGTTGACAAGAATTCACTGGCAAGCACAGTGGGCCACTTTGGGAAAGCGGCTGAAAGTGGGAGGGATCTCATCTGCTCCAATTTTGGGAGATGCCAGGGGTCCCAAGTAGGGTCTGAAGGGGCTGGAGTGGTTCAGTCCCTGTGAGCTCTTGAAGAGGATCTGCCAGGGCCCCTTTCTCAGGCAAGGATTGAGAGAAACTGCTTGGAGTGGAACAGGCAAGAGTAACAGGGATGAAGGAAGGGAGGCCCAGGTAGGAGTGGGGCAATATAGATGGAACCAGGAGATTTCGGTAAAGTACTGCCACTTTTGAGCAACACATAAAGCTATGGAATAGGGAGCATTCTGAACTTACAAAGTATATTATGATCTGTATGTTTTCTTCTGAAAATTCAGGAAAACAAAATTTGCATCCAAAAGAGTGGAGAAAAAAGATCAAAGTCAAATCCCATCTGAAATTATTATCCAAAAACATATGTGCAGAAGAATAACACCCCTACTTGTCAGGAAAAAAATGTACTGACACTTAATATACACAAAGAAAATGTAAGCCAAGGATTTTGTATCTGCTGGTATTGACTCTAAAGCACAAAGATGTAAAAACTGACATACCCTGGAGGAATTTGGGACTGTCACTCTGATAAACCCTTCCTGAAAAATCCCCTAGAGAACACGCTTTGGACAATCAAAATAACCAGAAGGACATTAATGGTGAACATTAAATATGGCTCCTTGTAGAGCTAAAACTAAAGGAGGTCATCAGGAAGTCAATATGGTTTCTGCTCTGATGGTGCAGGTATGGCACAATTGTAAAAACCCCTGCAATTATAGTTACTCATAAAAACTAAACTGAGAAGATGGAGTATGTATGCAGTGGTTATAGGATCTGATAATGTAGATATTGTCCAAGTATAAAAAGGTTGGAGATGGCATTTGAAAAAAAAATTTAAGCTGTTTTAAAAACATTTGTGGTAGAATGATATTGAATTCCTTGGCCTTTGCATGGTTCTAAATTTGACTTGGAGGTACCATTGAACCCATTATACACACACACACACACACACACACACACACACACACACATAGAGTTTATTAGCTCTGTCCATTGAAAAAAACTTAGAATCAACAACCAAATTGAATGAGTTGCATCCCTAACATCCAGATTTACCTCCAAAAGTGTACAGAAAAAGATCAAAGTCAAATCCCATATAAAATTATGATCTTAGATTACCATTCCCCCACCCCTGCCTCACCCCTAAAAGACTCCAAGGTTTCTTGGAGATGTGTCTGATTCTAGGTCTGGGATGTGAATTTTAATTTTTTATTATCATGGTTTTCTGCTCAACTGTTCTATTACTCTCTCTCTCTCTCTTTTCTTTTCTTTTTTTCTTTTTTTTTTTTTTTTTTTTTTGCAGTACTGGGGACTGACCCAGAGGTCCTCTGCCACTAAGCTACATCATCTTCAGTCCTTAATATGTTTTATCTTGAGACAGGCTCTTGCTAAATTGTCCCAGGCTGGTCTTGAACTTGTGATCTTCCTGCCTCAGACTGCCAAGTTGTTGGAATTACAGGCATGTGCCACTATATCTGGAAGTTACTTTACTCTTAACACCATTATATACTACTAGCCCTTGCCACAGATCTCTGTGACTCAGAGATCTCTAGCAACCACTGAAGCATTGTTGCTTGTTAGAGTAATTACAGTGGCCTGGCCTTTGCAGTTTTAGATTCTTATTATACTGATAAGAGGGACACCAGTTCCATTAGACTCCTCCCTAGTGGTCATTCTTTGCTTACAAAATCCCTTGAGCTTCACAATGATGTCAGTAGATTTCTTGTTCCTTTTCTTCAGCCCTCCGTGGAATCACAGTCATTATGCATTCTATGGGATGAGCTCATTCCAGCATGCCCACTCAGTGGTTCAGCATTAGGGTAGCTATTCTCAGAGATGTAGTCTGACTATGCAATTTGTGCTTCTTCTTTCAGGTGTGATCTCCACATGCTCTTGTCCCTAACCATGATTCTCCCTTCTTTCTCCATATCTCCCTTGGTGAGATTTACTTTTTTTTTTACTATTTTTTAATTGTTGATGAACCTTTATTTTTCACTTTTTTATATGTGGTGCTGAGGATTGAACCCTGTGCCTCATACATGCTAGACAAGTGCTCTACTACTGAGCCATAACCTCAGTCCTCACCCATTTACTTTTATATTCTCTTATTGCTTACATGTTAGAGCCAACCTCACTGGAAAGGTAGTGAGTTGCATATTGCGTTCCATTCACAGCATGATGCCTCCTGACCCCCTCCTGAGTTTAGGGGACAATGATGGTTTACAGGTCAATCATGTGAGAGTGGTTGGAGTTTGGTGAATTCTCAAATTGGTTTTTGACAAAGAAAGCATTGACTCTGTCATTCTCTGTGTTAGACAGCTTTCCATCACTGTAACAAATACCTGAGGTAATAAACTTATAAAGAGAAAAGGTTTACTTTGGCTCACGGTTTAGGAGGTTCTAGTCCATGATTGGTGGTGAGGGAGTACCACCATTATGGTGGAGAATGTGGTGGAGCAAAACTGCTCAAACTGCCACAAAGCTGAAAAGAGGGAGTAGAAGGGCCTGGGATTCTTGTAAGGACAAGAGCATGACGGCAATGACCAAAAGACCTCCCACTGGCCCACCTCTTATAGTGTCCACCACCTCCCAAAAGTACTTCACAGAGGACTAAGCCTTTGCCACACGGAACTTTGGGTGACACTTAATATCAAAACTATAGCATTCCAAATACTTGAAATGAACAAAATTTATATGAGAAACAGGAAAAAAAAAAAAAAAACAGGAGTCATATCTTAATTTGTAGTATAGCTTACTCATTAAGAACATGGGCTTTGAGAATGGGACTAGAGATTATCATGCTAAGTGAAATAAGCCAATCCCTAAAAACCAAAGGCTGAGTGTTGTCTCTGATATGCAGATGCTGACTCACAATGGGGTGGGAAATGGAGGTGCACTGGATTGAACAGGGGGATGGGGGGAAGGGAGGAGTTTTGGGAATGGGAAAGACAATAGAATGAATTGGACATAACTTTCCTATGTTCATATATGAATACACAACCAATGTAACTCCACATCATGGACAACCACAAGAATGTGAAGTTACACTCCATGTATGTATGATACGTCAAAATATATTCTATTGTTATGTATACCTAAAAGAACATAGGCTTCAAACATGGGGAACTGGGTTCAAATCTCCCAGGTGCTTGATATGTGAGTGACTTTGGGAAGGTTCAAGTTTTCCTCGTCTGTTAAAAATGAAGATTCAGTGCCATACTGTGTCTGGCACATATTACGCATTAAATAAATTTATCTGTAATAATTGTATGAGAAATCTAGGAAAAGTCTGGATAATCTGTCCTTAGTATTCAGGAGTGTGTGGGAAGCTGCACTTTGGTGTGGGTGGGTAGTGGTGGAGGGGCATGACACCCAATTTGTAAGGCACTTTATGTAAAATTGAGAAAATAAATACAGTGACTCTGGGAAATGTTACTGATCTGATGACCAAAACTGACTGAGAAGGAACCGAGAATGTTCAGCAGAGAAAAGGCCAGGCCAACCAGGGATAGGTGGAGATAAACATGACCTGTCTGAAGGTTTCAAGGCTTGTCATCAAGAAGAGAGAACTGACTTTCTCAGTTGTACTGAATGGTGCACATCCATAGGCTACTGGTATGTATACCTCTCTAGGGTTACCTCTTCCTTGGCTTCTAAGTATTTGGTACCTTTTTGCTTAAGAATCAAAATAACCTTGGATAGGGTTAGATGGTGATTATTTATCTACATTTTCATTATCCTTCATTCCTTTTCAAATACAACATTCACTTACTTCAACTTTAAGCAACAACCACTCTGACTTCTCACTCTTTGGGCCTGATTCTAGCTGTATGTGTTTATTACAAATAATTGAGAGATTATTCTCTCAACTGAATGAGTATTAATTAATCATTGTGTCGCTTCAATGAGACTTTGTGCTTTTAGTCTTTTATAGCAAAAGATAGCAAAAGTTTTATTTGCTATCTTAGTGTAGATCATCCCAAAGCAGACCTGAGACCAAAATTCAGGTGCAAATGTTTCCTAGGGAGATGAACCAAGAGAGAACAATGAGGGAGACAGGGAAGGGAGGAAAGTCAACTAAGGGTGTAGAAGCAGATTTCTGCTGAGGGTACGTGCCCACTGCTGGGCACTCTGAGAAGTTGTATAGACCACATCCCAGCACTGTCCCATCAAGGAGCCAGCACTGCAGTGTTGACTCTCCCATCTCCCACCCGTCATTGGTCATGTGTGCTCTGCAGGCACTAACTCCCCCACCCCCCATGCACAGACCATTCTGCAAAGAGAAGGCCCCTAGGGGTTTGAGGGAGGAAGCCTTCAATTGTCCACTGAAGATGCTTGTGACCGCAATGTGAGTCAAGGGAATTCAGGCAGGACACTTGCAGGATTTGCCACTGTCCCTGAATTTCAGACTTAAAGGGTCAAATTTCATTGTATGAGAGATAGTCCTTTCTGCTTTGGCACACATCTGTGGAAGGCTGAGTTGTATGAGTGCAGGTGGACCAGAACTAGCCTAGTAGGATCAGGAGCTGCAGAGAGAAGAGGACCCTGAGGGCTGGTCTGTATCCTCAGACTCGGGTTCCGCACTGATTCCTCTCTGTTGTGCAGACAGACTGGAGTTCAGTTTCTGCTCATGGATTATATGTGTGTACTCAGAGCATTGTCCTTAAATTGACCCTTCCTTGGCTTCCTCAAATGTAGAATCAGGGACTAAAATATCAGGTTCACAGGAATGGTTAGGGGGAAATGGGAGTGAGAGCATTTAGTGCTGAAACAGCCTTTTCCTGCTTCCAGCTCTCTCTCTGCATGACTTTAGCTTACTCATTTTAGCCAAAACTCACAAGCACACATTTTGTTTTCTGGCAAAGCTAACAATGATTTAGCTGGTGGTTTTTTTTTTTTTTTTGTACCTGGGATTGAAATCAGAGGCATTGGACCACTGAGCCACATTCCCAGCCCTATTTTGTATTTTGAGACAGGGTCTCACCTTGCTTTTGTTGAGGCCAGCTTTGAACTTGCAATCCTCTTGTCTCAGTCTCCTGAGCCGCTGGGATTTTAGGCATGTGCTGCAGAACCCAGCTGGTTTTGATGATGGTTTCATACTACAAGCCCTCCTACTGATGTCCTTTATTATTTCTGTTTGTGAAGGTTTTGAACCAAAATTTTCACATTTGGAGCACAGGCTTATTATTATTATTATTTTTAAATATCTGCCACTTGATTTTTACTTTATTTATTTATTTTTATGTGGTGCTGAGGATCAAACCTAGGGCCTTGCACTTGCGAGGTGAGCGCTCTACCACTGAGTCACAACGCCAGCCCAGGGTTACTCTTAATAAAGTATTGCTGCATCTGACTCCAGGGCCACATGAGGCTTCGGCCTGAAGAGATGAACTCCAGCTCTGAGCTCAGAGGTGGGGGGAAAAACCGGCTATCACAATGTTCTCGCCGGTGATGTAGCTGGCATCTGGGGAGCACAGAAAGGACACAAGTCCTGCACATTCCTCAGGTTTCCCCACTCTGCATGGAGAGAGGAGATGAGTGAAGCTGGTGACACTTTCCCAGGAGTACTTGACTCACAGGCAACACTGAAATCAAGAACTACCCAGGAAGATATGTGGGTGCTGTGTAGGGAACTGTGAGGTCATCACAGGTCTGGGGAAATTTTCAGATCCCCCAAAGTGGAATGGGTCTAACCTGTAGAGGGATGGTTTGTGATCTGTTAACTTTTGAGAAGGTTCTGAGGTGATGCTAATTCAGATCTACAAGGGACATTGCCTCACAACACCTACCTCTGCATTCCAAATATTTTCTTCCAATATTCCTCAAAGTCTGGGATTTCAGTGAGCTAAAGGAAAGTTAAAGGTTAGTGCTGCTCATACAGATAGAGTCATAGGGTTGTGGAAGGACTTCTGGAGCACTCTTGGTTTGCTCTCTACATAGGACTGATTCTGACTGCTGCAGAACCCAAAAGCTGTGGACCAGAGCAGCAGAGCAAGAGACCTTTCCAAGTCTGAGAGTCCAGGTCTCTGTGGGGTATGGCTTGCAAGTGAAACGCACCCTAGTGCCCAGTGGTATAGGAACAGAAGCTCTTCTCTGTACTTACCACTTTACTGAAGTCTGTTTTGATAAATCCTGGTACTAGGCAGTTTACCCGAATGTTTTTCGGTGCAAGCTCCACTGCCAGAGTCTTGGTGAGGCCCAGCAGGGCTGTTTTACTGACATTGTAGGCCCCCAGCTTCTGTAGTCAGAAAGGGAAACAGATTAATAGGCTAGAACTGAGGATAAGGATTATCCCTTGGATTTCCTGAGTTCTGCCCTGGGAATTCACTCCAGTTACATCTCCTGATCGCCAAGTCTGGGAGACAGTGCCTGGAGGAGATGGCAAGATGTTCCCAAGAAGGGTGTTTTATATAGAAGGCAAGATCAGTGATATAGAGTCATCATGTTTACATGTGAGTAGTCCTGAGGGAGCAGTTGTCAAACATTGGCTACTTCCATGTACATGATTTTCCAGATGTCAAGGAGAAGAGTTTCTTCTTACCCAATTGGGATCCATAGATGGTCATACTTACAGCATGTGGAACATAAGCTGCAACTGAGGAGACCAGGACCACAGAACCTTGTCTGGGAGGACAGAGAGGGTAGAATGTGAGCTGAAGACAGTTATCTTGTGTGTGACCAAGAAGGAAGAGGGTGAGAATAGCCTGGGCCAGGAAGAGGGATTGACCTCCATTTCCTGCAGGTCTTTGATTATGTTCCTCAAACTACATCACCAGGGAAGCCATCTATGTTTGGATTTTGTTTTTGAAGGAATATTTATGATTATAGATTACAGTTATTGAATAGTAATAGGACTGGCCAAATTTTCTCTTTTGAGTTAGTTAAGACATATAATTTTTTAAAAATTGTCAATTTTATTAAACTTCATTCTCTTAGTTCCTTTTTACTGCCTCAAGATCTCTAACGGTGCTTTAAGTCTTTATTCCTGATATTGTTTCTGATGTTGGTTATTTGCCTTCCTTTTTTCTTGATCAGCTTCCACAGAGATTTGTCAAAGGCATTTGTTTTTAAATATTTTTTGTTTCCTTGGTTCATATATTATATTTTGTCTTTTCCATTGATTTCTGCTCCATATTATTTCCTTTTTGCTTTCTCTGCATTTGCTTCTTCCCCCTGCACATTTAGTTTAGTTTTTTTTTTATTTAACATAGACAATATAATACTCTGCTAACCACTGTTCTTTATAATCCAGAAATAGATACTTTCACTTCTTTGTTTGTAAAGCAGGATTTTAAAGGTGTACTTTAAATGCAGCAGTTGAGTTGAGAAACTTTGTATAAAGTGCTGTGGTTTATCTATCCAATTTTGATTTTTTAATCTTTATTTATTTTATTTTATATGGTGCTGAGACTTGAACCCAGTGTCTCACATGCTAGGCAAGCACTCGGCCCCTGAGCCACAGCCCCCTTCTTGATTCCTAGTTTTCCCAGAACAGTAATTCTCCTAGAACTATTCCTTCCTAGCACTATAAACTCAGTTAACAGAAATGAGAAACTTGGAAAACCTACCATTGTTGTCTAATTCAATTTTAAAATTTTGATTTGATTAAAATTTCTAGCTTAACAATCTTTTTCTTTTAACTGTAATTGCTGATAGCCAGGATTAATACCTAGCATTCAATTTTGTGATTTTTTTTTTTTAATTCCCCTAGTTCTCTGTTTTATTTTTTTGTCCATTCTCTCTTTTGGACTATTTTTTTCTATTTATTTCTTCTCTCTCTATCAGTTTAAAAAATATTTAATATTCAATTACAATTCTTGTAGATGTTACCTTAGAAAATAAAATCAGCGTGTTTAGCTAATCAAAGTTTGAAATTAATATTCTTATCCTGTCTCAAACAACATAAAAATCTTATAACAGCTTATCTCTATTTCTGCCTTTCTGACTTGAATATTATTTTTTGCATGTTTTAATTATTTCAACTCTACAAAACATCATTATTGCTTTTTATAATAGGTGGTTAAGTTTGTTCTTATGTTACTGTTTTTTCTGTGCCTTTCTTACTTTTATCTCAGACTTTCCATATGGGATCATTTAGTTCCTTCTGCCTAAAGAATATTATCTAGAACATCCTTTAGTTAATGGTTTTGGTTGTCTGAAAATATTATATAACTTTGCCCTAATTTTTGAAAGATGCATTTGGTAGGTATAGCAACTATCAATTCTAGGTTGATAATTCTTTTTTTTTCCCCCCCAGCATATGGGAAGCTCTATTTAAATTGGGTCATGAGGGAGGATAATGAGGATTTTAGCAAGTAGATTAAGAATGAATGGAAACTGAATGAAATAGATGGAGTTTCCTTCATGAACTACTTTGTCCAAAATGTTAAATAAGACAATCTTTTAATTGCTCGGATGCCATAATTAATAAAATAATAGTAGCAGTATAAATAATGTTTATTATAACTATTTAAAAATTAATCATACTATGTATATAATAATTTATACTATATATATTTATTTAAAATAATGTCTTTATTATAGTAAATATTCATAAATATACTCTTTATGTGCACTTTGCTTAGTAATTTATGTATTTATCATGTCAATGAATGTTCAAAACAGATCTTCTAAGCATCCTTATTCTTACTTAATAGGTAAGGAAATGAAGGCCCACAGAGATTAAATGCCAAGAATGTGTAGCTACTGACAGGACATATATCTAAAGGTAGATTTCTGTGATTCTAAAATCCATGCTATCTATCTTCATCACACTAGTGGTTTACAACCACTTTCGGAAAGTTAGATTCTGCAGACATACCCAGGACAAGTAACAGGGGATTAAGTGGAGGAAAAAATGGGTAAGCTCCAGGATCCAAATCCACCTTTAAACCTGCACATCTGTATCTGCTTTTGTCTGTTTTATACAGAATATTGTTGTGCTGTTAAAAACAGCCTGAAAACCATTGCATTGAGTAGAACCACACTAATTACTGATATTTAGCCATTTGTAATCTACAAAAGTGGTGTTATTAAAAATATGGCTCAGTCTAATAGCACACCATGCTTGTGTTGGAACTGGAAGGGGCCTTAGTAGTCATTATTAGAAGTCCTGGCTGAATTTCACAGAGAAGCAGCCCAGGTCATACTAGGAGCTCAATATGTGCTTGCTGAATTCAGTGGCTGCTCCAAGATTTCAGTAGGGGAGGAACTGAAGGGAAGCAGTCTAGTTGGAAGAGGGGTGTTAAATCTGAAGCCAGATTTACAGATAGGTAGTTAGTGTAGTTAGGTAAATGGCGTCTAATATCAAGTAAGATGAATAAAATGGAGGCCATTATTGGGAATGGATCCAGGAAACCAGAGCAATTGAAATGAAATGTTAATGTCCCAAGGCCCAGAGACCATCCCATGGAAATGTTAATGAATCAGCTCTCAGCAAATTTGGAGATGCTAATCCAAAAGCCCCAGCTCTTCCTGCCCAGATTACTCCTTCAGCCCACCTGTCCCCCACCCTTTGGGCTTTCCCACCTACATTCCATCATTGCAAGATAACGGAGAACAAAGGACAGGAATGCCAAGCTGAAAGAAGACCTTAGCTATAAAAGAGGGAAGACCTCTCCCTTTCATGGATTCCACCTTTTGGGTCCCCTTCTTCCTCCGGGAGAAGTCTTTTCTGCTGTCCTTTAATAAAGCCTCTACTTTCCACTCTAAACTTGCCTCGGCGTGCTTCTTTGGTGTTGTACTTCAGCATTTGGGAAGAAAGGACTGGTCACGGGTAAACAGTGGTAACAAATCTACATCTGCAGAGCAGTTAATCCAGATTGAGAAAACCTCCTCTGATATTTTAAGGAGGGAGTGAGGACCATGCTGGTGACTTGACTTTCAGAAGATTCAAGGCTAAGTAGGAGCAGAGGCCTGAGGGACCTATTTCATTACAGGAACAAGACTGGCCCAAGCTGGAAGATTAGAACGGGAATGGCTATAGCACCTTCAGGAGAAGCTGGGATGTAAGGTGAGGCAGACAATGAGGGCTTGAACGGCTGGGTCTGCAATGCAGTAGGTAAAAAGTAGCTCCCCTAGCTCCTTGAGCAGTCAGCTTGTTCCTGCCTCAGGAAAAATGCTGAGCTCCTGAAAAAAATATCTGGAAACATCCCATATCACTGAGATCAGTGAAAAACCAGAGCAGCTGGAGACAGCCCCAGGCCCACCTCACTGGTGAAGATGGAGCTGGTCAGGCAGGCATCTGCCCTTGGTTTTGGGGAGAAGCAGGGAAGAAGACTTTCTAGTTTGGAAATTACGGGGCTCCAGGGAGAGAGAAAGGACGTGGCTGGTCCAAGAGTTAAGAATTCTGGGAGGAAAGAGTTGAATGGAACTGAGAAACATGGCTGCTCTGATTTCAGGAAGGCCCTGGGGAGCTTCAGGGTCATCAATCTGGACACTTGTGGTCTAAGCTTCTACAGCCCAAGAAAGGCCACCTCTACTTCTCTGACTTCAGGACTGTTGAGGGGCTCTGACCCTTCTGTCTGTGGATCCCTTGGCTTCCTTTTAGAAGGACCCTTGCCAGGCTCTCTGACCACTCAAGATAAATTCCCTGGGTACACTAATGGATAGAATGCTTTTCTTTCTTTCAAACCCAGAAGTCTGAAAGATAATCTCTCGCTGTCTCTGTGTTACTGGTTCAGCCAATCCTGTTTCCAAGCAGAAGGTCCAAGTCAAATCTGGCCCCTCTCACTCTTGCTTCCCTATCCCTGTTTGATGCCAAGTAATTCCCTCCCTATTCTCCTTCCCCACCCTCACCCCCTGTTCTCCATGTGGGGCAGCAACTGGCTCAGCAGCAGGGCTGGGGCCTTCACATTCACACTCAGGATCTGAAATCAGAGCAAATAGGGGTGGGGGAGGGGAGACACAGTCAGTCCACCAATGTCACCACACCTGGAAATATATCATGTTAGTATGTGGGCATGATACCTCTGACAAGGGGAAGCAGGATGGGTGCTGGGCTTCCTGACATGCATGGAGGTGGGGGCTTCCTGAAGGTACAGGAATAAAGAGATCAGGCTGAGGACTTTGGTGGGGGTGGGGTGGTTGAAGACCTGAAGTCTTCAAGTCTCTCCTGTCTCCAAGGACACAGTTTTCATCAGGAGCAGAGACACCAGCAGGTGAATCCAGAGAAGGCTGGATTTCAGGGTTACCACCCAGAAGTGCCAGTGTTAAGGACTAAGCATCTCCAGGCAAGGAAGAGAGTCACTCTCTTCTCTGTGCTCTACATTTTTTTGGTGACGATTTGGTTTTATGTTGGATACTCCCTGCAGATTGGGAGCTCCTGAACAGGCACCTGCAACTTAGACACATTTCCACCATGTCACAGCTGAAAAAATGGAGGCTCATGGATTCTGGGTACCTGGCCTTCCTCTGTGCCAATGAGCTTGGAGGGTGGATGTGTGGGAACTGAGAACCAGCTCTGGGTGTGTGAGCTGATATGGAGGGAGGGCACTCAGAAGGTGAGGATAAAGTCCCACCCACCCCTCCCTGGTTGCTCCAGACCTCACCTTGTCCCAGACCTGTTCACTGCTCCCCAAGGTACTTCCCACAAAAGGGTTGACCCCTGCTGTGCACACCAGGAAGTCCACACCCCCACAGTGTTTCAGGGCCTGTGGGTGGGAAGGGGACATTGAGGACCAGGGTCAGAGGGTGAAAGACTTTTGCTACAATGGGACTTTATTTCTGTTTAATGTCCCTGGAGTTGTGTCTGGTTCAAATCCAGGAAGGGAAAAACCCTGAGGATGAAGGACTATTTCCTTTCTTTTAGGAACCAGGTATTGAGCTTCTGGACCAAAAAAAAAAAAAAAAAAAGGGCGGGGGGGGCAGGGATTTGCCCTACCCACTTATCCTATGCCTTTTTATGTTCTACTCCCAGGCACGTGGGGCTGTTGATTTCCCAACACGTGTCTCATTCACACCATTTCCTGAAATGTCTCTGTCATCCCTCTGTTTTCCTGATCATGCTAGCTCTGACTTAAAACCAGGGCTTCCTTATCTATAACTTCTTTATTCCTCTCAGATTCTTAGGAGGACCTGGCTGATACTCAACAAGTAGCTGGTCTCCTAGTATGGATCAGAGAAGCAGAATCCCTGCGTCCCTGACTGTGTTTCTAGGCCCCTCACCGTGGCTACCAGTCGCTCCCGGTCTTCAGCTTTCCCCACATGACATACAGTGCCCGCCACGCTCAGTCCTTCCCTCTGTAGTGTGTCCACAGCCTGGTCCACATTTTGCTGCTTCCGGCTGCTGATGATTACGTGGGCCCCATCCTGGGCCAGACGCCTGGCGATACTGAAGCCAATCCTATAGGCAAAGATGGGAAGGATATGACAATTCACCCTTGGGCTGAGCCCTTTCTTTCTTGCTGTATTTCTTATCCTCAGGTTCTAAATGAACAACCCCCCCCCCCCAACTCAGAAAAGCTCACCTCATACCTTCCTTGTGGATAGTAAGAGGACCCAAAGTAATAAAGAGGGGTTGCATCTGTCCTGTGTGACTGGACCTCCTATGTACCACATCAGACTTTGGCCTTCCTTTACTGGAACTAGTATTTTGACAATCCATTCCTAGTTCTTTAAGGTTTTGGTTTGCTTTGCAGCTACGACCTAGAGCTCCTTACCTCAGACCCAGGGCTCACAGGCATGCAGCTTGGAGGGATGGGGTTAATAACCCATGTAGTACAACTCTTGACTGATGGAGGTCAGAAGCAAAGGCTGGATGCCCTCTGCCTTTCCCTGATGGGTGCCTCTGAGAACGGTTTCATGTTTTCTCTGAGCCTGTGGACCCATCACTCTGACCTGTAGCAGACCATCTTGGTAACACAGCCTGCACTGACTTTGTCTCCTTCCTGGATTTTTTCTTTTGTCATTGTTTCTCTTAGGATCTCTTTAGGATTCCCTCCATACTCCTCTATAAGCACATAAACCCGGTAGGTTTTGCTTTGTGGGGATGAACTCCAGAGACACCCATACCGCCTCAGTTCCCAGAATTGCTCTCACCCATTTGTGGATCCTGTGACCACTGCGACTTTGTTGACCAGTTTGAGACTGCTATTGGCCACATTGCTGGTGCTTCTCATGGAGAGCAGAGTTGCACTGGGCAGGAAGCTCTTCCAACCCCAGGTCAGGGGCCTGAACATGGCTATTTCTGTTGTCTTTCCTCTGGTGAGCTTGGTCCAGGGAGGAAGCCCTCTAGAAAGGCAATGACAGTTCCAATAAGTGGATTCAGAAGAGTGAAGTATCAGCCTGCTTACTGGGCAAGAGCTGGGCTGGTCCAGGGTCACCACTAGAAGTCCAGCCTAGAGCCTGCATCTCTAGTCCTTCCAGTGGTTTTATGCCCACAGAATTCTCCATATTTACTCTCTCCTCTTTAACTGGATGGTTTCTGTTGTCTGGAATCAAATCCTAACATACACACAGAGGTTCAATAAATATTTATTCATTGAGACTCCCTAGAACAGTTAGTTCACAGGTTGGCTATGGAAGGACCAAGTAAATTAAGTTTCAGATGTGAAAGGGATCTGTAAACTGTAGGGTACTAACATCCAGGTAGCTCACAGCTGCTTCCAGTGATGAGCTTTACCCCTTTTTATCCCCTGTAGGTCTCTCACCTCAAGACATGGGATACACCTCAGTCCCTGCCTGCGGTTTTCTGCTCTGGCTGCTTTTCATCCTATGTTTTCAGCACATGAGGGGAGTCCTTTCAAACCACCTCCCCATACTGATTTTTTATATTCTCAAGGTGACCTCTTAATCCCTGTGCTTACTTCTCTTCTAAATTTTATCTCACTAACCCTAAATGACTGTGTTGTGTTTATCACTTCCAGCAGGATGCCCAGTGTCTAGTAACTGCTTATTGGCATTTGTTGAATGAATGAATAAATGAGCGAAAGAAGATCTGGCTGCAGTGACACAATAGTTTCTTAGGGAACCCACTGGACCATTGTTAAAATTCCTTAGGGCAGGTCAGATAGCTCTCCCAGGCTGTTGGTTGTGTCAATCCAGGTTTGGTCTCAAAACATTTATTGTAAAGTAGCCATTTCTGATTTAAGTGCTCAGGCGCTGGCTATCAGGCTTTGTGTGCAGGGGAAACTTGTGTTTTCCTGATATTTAAGTTACTGACCTTCTGCTCAAATCTCCGCAGATCTATGCATGTGAATGTACCATATTTACATAAAACCAACTCTCTTATTTAAGCACTTCGACTTAAGTAAATCTTAAGCAAATATCAGAGCAGATAAGTGTTTCTGAAGTGCTTTTGAAGCAAACCTTAAAGACAAATTCATAATCTTTTTTTCTCAGAAATTCAACTCCTACAATTCTACTCATTCATTATGGTTCCTTACATTCCTTATAACTAAAGATTCAAAAGAGTACAGGTTTCCTTCTCCCTCTACTTAACTTTTTGTCAGTGTCACTCCAAGAAGTTTATTTATTTATTTATTGTTACTGGGGATTGAACTCAGGGGCACTTGACCACTGAGCCACATCTCCAGTCTTATTTTGTATTTTATTTAGAGACAGGATTTCACTGAGCTACTTGGTGCCTCACCATTGCTGAGGCTGGTTTTGAACTCATGATCCTCTTACCACCCCCACCTCCACCCCCAGCTGCTGGGATTACAGGCGTGTGCCTGGCAGGAAGTTTATTCTTAAGTCTCTGGGGCTTCAATTTGTCCAAGGACAGAATCATTGTCTCCTTTCCCAAAGCCTGTTCTCTATCTTTTGGGCAAGGAAAAAATTTGCTTGAAAGAAGAAAAAGCTCAGTGTCTGTCTGTCTGTGTCTCTCTCTTTCTCTTCTTCTTCTTTTTTTTTTTTCTTCAATTGGTCTCCTTTTATTTTGGAAAAAGACATAGAGCCTAGGAATACACTCATATTTTCATTGATTCGATGGACATTTATTGAGAACCTACTCTGAACTGGGTGCTCAGAATACAAAGAAAATTCTATCCTAAATTTGGTTTTCCAGGAACTCAGTCTGAGCTATGCCTGCAGAAAAAAATAAATGATTATAGTACATGTGGTAGGAGCAAAATATCATTAACACAGGTTTTTGAGAGCATAGGGAAGGGAAGGATACCTAACTTAACCTTGGGGTGGGGGTAGGTAGATAAAATATCCCAGGGAATGTGATGCCTATGTTGACCCAGGAAAAAGAGTTTCTATTATTGTGCTTTTAAAAAAAGGATACATGTTTATTGTAAAATATTTTTGAATATTTGGAAAATATTATCAGAAAGTTTAGGGAAAATGTACAAAAGACTTCAAAATGGACTTGACTGTGAAATGGACAGTGTCACACTGGTGTCTTCAGTGGTGATCATGGACCTGATTATGTATCTCACGATGTGACTTCATAAAATATGCTTTCACCACTTTCCTGAAGAACTTGTATTCAATCTGACAACGTCAAGTGAAAGTTTTGTTTGTGGCTTTTATCCAATGTATCTAGATAAGTCAGGCAGTGTCACTGAACAGATCAGCTTCATCTTTTCAAAGATGACTTTTTCCCTGGCTAAAAACACAACCTATGGATGAGTGTTGGAAAGAGCCAGAAAGAATCACATACATCTCTCTCTTTCTCTTTTTTTCTTCTTCTTCTTCTTTTTTTTTTTTTTTTTTCACCTGGGAAGGCTAGTTTCAGCACTGAATGTTTTGTATGTGCTGCTGTTGCTGGGCTCTTGTAGCACGCACCCTCGTGTGTGTTCCTTGATAAGAGCTGAGGTGTGGAAAGGTGGGGTGCCTAATGAAAACTATCAACACGTCCCTGCTTCTCTCACAATATATCAGAACTCAGGACATCTCAACACAGGTTAAAACACTTAATTTCTAATACCAGGTTCCCCTCTTAACCAAATTAAGTGACAGTTTGAGGAAGACAAGAATCTCTAAGGCATCCATCAATAAAGAAGGCATCCCACACTGGTACTTAGAAAAATCTTTTTGTTGCCCCTGGCTTTCTTCACTGAGCCAACACACCACTGCAAAAATAAGGGCAGGAAAAGACGGTGACCTTCTTGCTTTTTGAACTTTCCTGACAAAAAGGGGAGTGGGACAGGGCATTTTATACAACTGTAAACATTAGGTGCTTTTTCAAGCAGACCATCTTTAGGAAAAAACCACAAATGGACATTGAAGATCTGGAAAGTTGATGTTTTTTTAAAGAGAAAACTTTATCTAAATCTGTTTTACATGTCATAAAATGTAAGTGTAGATTTCAATGATTTTTTTAGTAGCTTCACCAAATACTGCAGCCAGCACATTAAGTTAGCCTTAGGACATTTTTATTGCTTTAGTAAGATCCCTCATGCCTGTGAGGGTTAATCTCTGTTCCTACCTGCTGCTCAAGGAACTTCGATTTACTTTCTGTCTCTACAAAAAATTTGGCTTTCATAAATTTGGCTTTTCTGACCTTTCATACATTTGAGGAAATTGATTTCTTAAAAATCTATATGCCTACCTGTCTCTTAGAAAGGCTTTGTGCAAATATACGTGCAAATATATAGCATTCTCTTGCCCAACATGTGGGATACCTATCTCAGGCATATGAGGTTAAGGGAAGAAGATATGTGTACCATTCTTACCTTGGTGGAGGGCCCCAGTCACTTGTCTGATGTCAAGAAGGAATCTCAGTGATAAGATCAGCTCTCAAGATTAGTCCGGTCCTTGAGTGCCTGGGCAGCTGCCCCTCTGCTCTGCTCCTTAAATCAGGAATTCATTCCTTACTCCTCCCTCCAGGACACACCCATGAGATCTCCCTGTCCTCTTTCCAGCTTCATATTGTTGAGTCATCAAGGACTGAAGTTCCTATTGTAAGATAAGAAATAATATTCTGTGATTTTGATTTGCATTTACCTGATAACTAGTAACACTGATCGGTTTATATATACCTGTTGGCTATTTGTGTATCTTTTTTTAAAATTTATTTATTCGTTGCTCAAAACATTACAATGATCTTGGCATATTATATTTCATACATTTGATTCAAGGGGGTTATGAATTCTTATTTTTACCACGTGTTCAGATTGCAGGGTCACATTGGTTACACATCCATGTTTATACATACTGACATACTAGTGTCTGTTGTATTCTGCTGCCTTTCCTATCCCCTTCCTATCCCCCCTCCCCTCCCCTCCCCTCCCATCATCTGGCTCTACCCCATCTACTGTAATTCATTTCTCTCTCTTTTTTCCCTTCCCCCTCACATCCTCTTATATGTAATTTTGTAAAACAATGAGGGTCTCTTTCCATCTTCCATGCAATTCCCCTTCTCTATCCCATTCCCTCCCACCTCTCATCCCTGCTTAATGTTAATCTTCTTCTCATGCTCTTCCTCCCTGCTCTGTTTTGAGTTGCCCTCCTTATATCAAAGAAGATATTCAGGCATTTGTTTTTTAGGGATTGGCTAGTTTCACTTAGCACAATCTGCTCTAATGCCATCCATTTCCCTGCAAATGCCATGATTTTGTTATTTTTTAGTGCTGAGTAATATTCCATTGTGTACAAATGCCACATTTTTTTTTATCCATTCATCTATTGACGGGCATCTAGGTTGGTTCCACATTCTAGCTATTGTGAATTGTGCTGTTATGAACATTGATGTAGCTGTATCCCTATAGTATGGTCTTATTAGGTCTTTGGGGAATAGTCTGAGAAGGGGAATAGCTGGGTCGAATGGTGGTTCCATTCCCAGCTTTCCAAGGAATCTCCATACTGCTTTCCAAATTGGCCACACCAATTTGCAATCCCGCCAGCAATGTACAAGTGTACCCTTTTCCCCACATCCTCGCCAGCACTTGTTGTTGTTTGACTTCATAATGGCTGCCATTCTTACGGAGTGAGATGGTATCTTAGGGTGGTTTTAATTTGCATTTCTCTGATTGCTAGAGATGGTGAGCATTTTTTTGAGTATTTGTTGATTAATTTGTATATCCTTCTCTGAGAAGTGTCTGTTCAGGTCCTTGGCCCATTTGTTGATTGGGTTATTTGTTTTCTTATTGTTTAATTTTTTGAGTTCTTCGTATACTCTGGATATTAGGGCTCTATCTGAAGTGTGAGGAGTAAAAATTTGTTCCCAGGATGTAGGCTCCCTATTTACCTCTCTTATTGTTTCTCTTGCTGAGAAAAAACTTTTTAGTTTGAGTATGTCCCATTTGTTGATTATTGATTTTAGCTCTTGTGCTATAGGTGTCCTATTAAGGAATTTGGAGCCCGACCCCTCGAGATGGAGATTAGAGCCAACTTTTTCTTCTATCAGACGCAGAGTTTCTGGTTTGATCCCTAGCTCCTTGATCCATTTTGAGTTAATTTTTCTGCATGGTGAGAGAAAGGGATTCAGCTTCATTTTGTTGCATATGGATTTCCAGTTTTCCCAGCACCATTTGTTGAAGATGCTATCCTTTCTCTATTTCATGCTTTTAGAACCTTTGTATAATATAAGGTAGTTGTAATTTTGTGGATTGGTCTCTGTGTCCTCTATTCTGTACCATTGGTCTACCCACCTGTTTTGGTACCAATACCATGCTGTTTTTGTTAGTATTGCTCTGTGGTATAGTTTAAAGTCTGGTCTCGCTATACTGCCTGTTTCACTCTTCCTGCTTAGAATTGCTTTTGCTATTCTGGGTCTTTTATTTTTCCAGATGAATTTCATGATTGCTTTATCTATTTCTAAGAGAAATGCCGTTGGGATTTTGATTGGCATTGCATTAAACCTATAGAGTACTTTTGGTAATATCGCCATTTTAATGATGTTAGTTCTGCCTATCTATGAACAGGGTATATCTTTTTATCTTCTAAGGTCGTCTTCTATTTCCCTCTTTAGGGTTCTGTAGTTTTCATTGTATTAGTTTTTCACCTATTTTGTTAGGTTGATTCCCAAGTATTTTATTTTTTTTGAGGATATTGTGAATGGGGTGGTTGTCCTCATTTCCATTTCAGAGGATTTGTTGCAGATATACAGGAATGTCTTTGATTTATGCATGTTGATTTTATATCCTGCCACTTTGCTGAATTAATTTACTAGCTCTAGAAGTTTCTTGGTAGAACCTTTTGGTTTCTTCTAGGTATAGAATCATGTCATCTGCAAATAGTGCTAATTTAAGTTCTTCTTTTCCTATCTTTATGCCTTTAATTTCTTTCATCTGTCTAATTGCTCTGGCCAGTGTTTTGAGAACTATGTTGAATAGAAGTGGTGAGAGAGGGCATCCCTATCTTGTTCCAGATTTTAGAGGGAATGCCTTCAATTTTTCTCCATTTAGAATGATGCTAGCCTGAGGCTTAGCATAGATAGCTTTTACAATGTTGAGGTAAGTTCCTGTTA
This sequence comes from Callospermophilus lateralis, assembly GCF_048772815.1. Taxonomy (NCBI): domain Eukaryota; kingdom Metazoa; phylum Chordata; class Mammalia; order Rodentia; family Sciuridae; genus Callospermophilus; species Callospermophilus lateralis. Next base: position 36,444,975 of record NC_135307.1, on the reverse strand, counting down.
TCCCTAGTTTTTCTAGTATTTTGAACATAAAGGGATGCTGTACTTTGTCAAATGCTTTTTCTGCATCTATCGAGATGATCATATGGTTCTTATCTTTAAGTCTATTGACGTGGTGAATAACATTTATTGATTTCCGTATATTGAACCAGACTTGCAATCCAGGGATGAATCCTACTTGATCATGGTGCACAATTTTTTTGATATGTTTTTGTATCCGATTTGCCAGAATTTTATTGAGGATTTTTGCATCTAAGTTCATTAGAGATATTGGACTGTAGTTTTCTTTCTTTGAAGTGTCTTTGTCTGGTTTCGAAATCAGGGTGATGTTGGCCTTGTAGAATGAATTTGGAAGAGCTCCATATTTTTCTATTTCCTGAAATAACTTGAAAAGTATTGGTATTGGTTCTTCTTTAAAGGTTTTGTAAAACTCTGCTGTATACCCATCTGGACCTGGGGTTTTCTTGGTTGGTAGTCTTTTAATGGCTTCTTCTATTTCCTCCTTTGATATTGGTCTGTTTAAGTTGTGTGTATCGTCCTGACTCAATCTGGGCAAATCATATGACTTAAGAAATTTATTGATGTCTTCACTATCTTCTATTTTATTGGAATATAAGGTTTCAAAATAATTTCTAATTTTCTGTATTTCTGTAGTGTCTGTTGTGATATTGCCTTTTTCATCCCGTATGCTAGTAATTTGAGTTCTCTTTCCTCTTCTCTTTGTTAGTATGGCTAAGGGTCTGTCGATCTTATTTATTTTTTCGAAGAACCAACTTTTAGTTTTGTCAAGTTTTTCAATTGTTTCTTTTGTTTCAATTTCATTGATTTCAGTTCTGATTTTAATTATTTCTTGTCTTCTGCTACATTTGCTATTGCTTTGCTCTTCTTTTTCTAGGATTTTGAGATGAAGTGTGCGATCATTTATTTGTTGGTTTTTTCTTTTTTTGAGGAATGAACTCCAGGCAATGAATTTCCCTCTTAGAACTGCTTTCATTGTGTCCCATAGATTCTGATATGTTGTGTCTGTGTTTTCATTTATCTCTAAGAATTTTTTTATTTCCTCCTTTATGTCTTCTGTAACCCATTGATCATTCAGTAACATATTGTTCATTTTCCAAGAGATGTAGGATTTTTTCTTCCTTCTTTTATCGTTGATTTCTAGTTTCATTCCATTATGATCAGATAAGATGCATGGTATTATCTCCACACTTTTGTAATTTCTAAGAGTTGCCCTGTGGCATAATATATGGTCTATTTTTGAGAAGGATCCATGTGCTGCTGAGAAAAAATATATCCGCTTGAAGATAGTTGATATATTCTATATATGTCGGTTAAGTCTAGGTTATTAATTGTGTTATTGAGATCTATAGTTTCTTTATTCAGCTTTTGATTGGAAGATCTGTTCAATGGTGAGAGAGGTATGTTGAAGTCACCCATAATTATTGTGTTGTGGTCTATTTGACTCTTGAACTTGAGGAGAGTTTGTTTTATGAACACAGCAGCACCATTGTTTGGTGCTTAAATATTGATAATTATTATGTCTTGTTGGTGAATGGTTCCCTTTAACAGTATATAATGTCCTTCTTTATCCCTTTTGATTAACTTAGGTTTGAAGTCGATTTTATTCAATATGAGGATGGCCACCCCTGATTGCTTCTGAGGACCATGTGAATGGTATGATTTTTCCCAACCTTTCACCTTCAGCCTGTGTATGTCTTTTCCAATCAGATGAGTCTCCTGAAGGCAGCATGTTGTTGGATCTGTTTTTTTAATCCAGGTTACCAGCCTATGTTGCTTTATTGCTGAGTTTAAGCCAGTAACGTTTAGGGTTGCTATTGATATATGGTTCGTACTTCCAGTCATGTTTGTTTATTTTTTTATTTATTTTTATTTTGGTTTGTTTTTTCCTCTTTGATTAGTTTTCCCCCCCTCACTTTACTGAGGTACTCCCCACTGTTGGTTTTGGTTGTTGTTTTTCATTTCCTCTTCGTGTAGTGTTTTGCCCAAGATGCTTTGCAGTGCTGGTTTTCTGGCTGCGAATTCTTTTAACTTTTGTTTTTCATGAAAGATGTTTATTTCGTTGTCACTCAAGCTTAATTTTGCTGGGTACAATATTCTTGGTTGGCACCCATTATCTTTCAGCATTTGAAATATGTTCTTCCAGGATCTTCTTGCTTTCAGCATTTGTGATGAAAAATCAGCCGTTAATCTAATTGGTTTACCGCTGAATGTAATCTGCCTCCTTTCTCTTGTAGCTTTTAATATTCTCTCCTTGTTCTGTATATTGGATATCTTCATAATAATGTGTCTTGGACTTGGTCGACTATGGATTTGTATGTTTGGCATCCTGTAGGCTTCTAGGATTTGGACATCCATTTCATTTTTCATGTCTGGAAAGTATTCTAAAATTATTTCATTCGACACATTGTTCATTCCTTTGGTTTGGACCTCTATACCTTCCTCTATCCCAATGACTCTTAAGTTTGTTTTTTTGTGATATCCCATATCTCTTGGATGTTTTGCTCATGGTTTCCTACCAGCCTTTCTGAGTTGACTAGACTCTTTTTGAGATGATATATTTTGTCTTCATTGTCTGATGTTCTGACTTCTACATGATCTACTCTACTAGTAATACTCTAGTTTGAGTTTTTAATTTGGTTTATAGTTTCCTTCATTTCTAGGATTATTGTTTGATTTTTAAAAAAAATCTCTATCTCCTGGTAGAGTTGATTTTTTGCTTCTTGAATCTGTTTATGTAATTCGTTTTCAAAGTGTTCTTTCATTGTTTGCATTTGCTGCCTAATAACCTCTTTAATATTCCATTCCATCTGAATCAGGTATGCCTTGAATTCTTTATCTGACCATTTTTCTGATGCCTCTAGGTTCTCCTGTAGATTTAGGCTGCCCTGCATTGTTTGTACTCCTGTTTTTTTCTTGTTTTTTTTTTTCATGATGCTCGTGTTACTTTCTGGCTCTGTTTGACTGCTGTGTTACTGTTTACTCCTATAAATTTGTTTTGGTTTTGTATGTCTCCGGGATCTCTCCTTTGTGATGGGAGACTATGTCTAGAGATGTTGAGTTTTATTGTACTTTAAAGCAAATTCATTCATTTCATAAAAGGCATACGGATTCTGATGCGTATAGTGATCTGCGATTTGATCTTGGGACTTTATGTTTAGGTCGGGTGATGTGATGGTATGGGGGTTGGTATATCTTGGCAACCTTGGAAGATTGCTCTACTGAAGGGGGATATTAACAGGAGAATGGGCCGGAGTATTTGGGGGGTAGCTAGGGACTTGGGAGCACTATAGACCGCTTCGGAACGTTCACCTATATGCATTTAGTAAATTATACATAAAAGTAGTCATAATGCTTGGGAGGAAAGGTAGGAGAAGGGGATGGAAAAAGTCACTAAGGAGAATGAGAGAAAGAAAAATAGGTAGAATAAAAGAAAAGGGGAAAAAATTGAAAAGAAAAGAAAAAAAAAGATAAATGCAGTCTTAGAGTTTGATTAACTTCTCTTCCAGTAGGTGGAGCTGTGCCCTCTGGGCCAAGCCCCTTCCCTCAATACGTAGGAAACAATCCCTGTAAGATGGCTCTCCCTCCCCCACTGGGCGGCTCTCCAATCCTGGTCGCCCAGGGCCTTTCCTGGTCTCCAGGCACCCCCCCCCCCCCCCCCCCGCTTCTCCTGCCAGCCAGGCCCCACTCACTGGTGGCTTTCACCACAGAACTAGCTACATGCCAGGCCTGCAGCCCCCTGGGTGCCCTGCCCTCTTGAATGACTGGGTACTCTCTCTGTTTGCCATTCACCCAGACCCCAAGGTTGTAGAGTGCAGGGCTGGGGTCCATCAGCTTATTTTGCCTGATTCACTCCGGTAGCCATGCCCCCGGGAGCTGGCAAAAAAGGCCTCGGTCATCAGCGCGGGTGGGAGGGGTAGCCGGAGGTCAGGTGCCCCTCCCAACTCCCTTGGGTCTGACAATCACCCTCACGGAGAGCTGGGCAGGGACCCTTGAGATTTCCAGCTGCATGAAGAAGGAGGCCTGAGGGTCACACACCTGCAATCTCCCATCTCGCTGTGGAGCCATCCCATCTGTGGAGCTCTGGTGACGTTAGCTCTCTGCCACAGTGGACGCCGGTCTCCCTGCTGGGGTGTCCGTTGGGAAGCTTGTGTCCGTCCATCTCTCCCAAGTCCCACCTCAGTCCTTGGTCCACTGGCCCATGGAGGCTTGGCTGGCACCACCTCAGAAGATCCACAAAAGATCCGAAGATTTGTTTCTCCTATCCGCCCGAGGGTCTCTGTAGCGCTAAGTTGTGGCGAGTTTTAGGCGAATTGGCGACGGGTGGGCGGTGGGACGCCAATCAACCAGCCAGTCTGTGTCTTCTTTTGAGAACTGTCTCTTCAGATCTTTTGCCCACTTTTTAATCAAGTTATGTATTTATTTATTTTTCTATTGGGTTGTTGGTGTTCCTTATCTATTTTGTATATTAACACTTCACCAGATATACTTCACAAATGTCTTATTCTGTAGAGAATCAGACGTGACTGCTTGGGTGCTTGCCAACAAGATGCTTTGCAGTCTTTGGTGGAGCTTGCCTGCAAATAGGATGTTCTGCCAAGTGGGCTAGAAGAACTCTGAGAAAAGGACATTACTTGCAAACAAGAATGCTTATGTGTTCTTAAGGAACAGAGCTCAGAATGCTCTAGCCCAAGAGTAGATTAAGACATGATCAGCAAGTTACTTCTGATTAGTAAGTTACTTCTGCACATAATGTTTTGAAAGTTTATAGACCTGAGTCATTGCTGTTGGAATGCTGCCTTCTTTGTTCATAATATTTTATAAAGACTGCTATATTCAATAGAGAGAGTTTCTTCTTCTTCTTCTTCTTCTTCTTCTTCTTCTTCTTCTTCTTCTTCTTCTTCTTCTTCCTCTTCTTCTTCTTCTTCTTGTTCTCCTCCTCCTCCTCCTCCTCCTTCTCCTTCTCCTTCTTCCTTGCTCACGCTGACCTGCATTTGAGTTCTTTGCAACAATTGGCATAGTCAGCAGGATCTAGCACCAAAAGGGTAAGCACCCTGGGTTGAGAAAATGAAAGGAGGACTTTCGGGATTAACATGGGAAACTCCCAATCCTTAAAGGAACAATAATGTAGAGTTACTACAAGGATTATTACATTCCATAGGAGTAAAAACATCTCACAAGAGACTTAAGGAGTTATTTAAAATTATATAATGTCATTGTTACTGGTTCCAGTATCAAACCAAGGTCCAGTTAAATTTAGAGGAATGGAAACTTTTAGCCTGTGGCCAGAACAGGCTTCATAAATGAAGGTCCAGAATGTGAGAAATCTCTAGGAAGTTTTGAATTAAAGAGAGAGACTCTAATTACCTTTAAACCAGCTCCAGGATGGCTTCTTCTAGCTCCAGCCTCCAGCCACCTATTATGGTAGAAAGGTTACTGAAGAGGCTAGTGAGAGAGAGAGAGAGAGAGAGAGAGAGAGAGAATACGCCAGGAAGTAGACTTTTATTGGGGAACAAAAAATTCTGGGGAAAATCCCATCCAATGAAGATTAAGGGGGGCAGCGTTCCAAGGTCAGGGGCAACGATTGGGTCTTCAGGGTAGTGGCCAGACACGCCTCCACATGAACAAGCCCTTGGACCTGAGAAGGGTGGGGAAAGCTCTGGACACAAGATGTGCCTAAGCATCTCTTGCCCAGCCAGGGATTTAACTCAAATCACATGCGAGGATGACCTCCCACATATTCCCCCTTTTTTCTTTTAAAAAGCAGGCGATGATTTACTCTCTCGAGTCTCTGAACTCTTGCTCTGAAGACTTGCCATCCTATAATTACAACATAAAAGAGAATTAACAGCAAAGAGAACAATGAAATTATGTACCAGGCCAAGTGTTTAAGAATGTTTCCAGGGTTAAACCCATTTAATTTCTTTAATATTTGATTAGCTAAAGAAGAAGGATCCAAAAAATCAGCTCTATTATTTTGAATACCTTGGATATGATGATGGAGTTCCAAAAGATCCAAGCTATTATTATTATTTTGCCAAATACCCCCAAAATGGTTTTTAACCTTCTACCAATCCCAGAGAGAAGCATTGTACTTGGCAGCTGTAACACACACATATTTATAACTTGCGTGGCATTTAAGCCTTTCTTTAAACTTTAAAGCCAAAAGTTCATTATCTATATTTATAATAGTTGCCTCTAAGGCATTTAACTTAGTCTCAATCTTTTCATCAATATTTATTTGATTATGCAGAGCCTTGGAAATATTTTGAGCTAAATTATTAAGAAACTTTGCATGTTGAATACTTTGAGATAAGGTTACCGAAGCTGTGACTGTGGATGCAATGAAAGAAACCAAGGCTATAACTCCCACAATTATAATTCAAATGGCATGTCTAGGTCTTACTACCTGGGTATGGATTTGTTGTAAGACTTGAAAACCAGCATCAGTGTACCATGGCTTTGAAATATTAGCAGGCAATAAAACAAAAGAGGGCTGATGAAGTACCAGCACTCCTTTTCCTCTATTATATTGGTTAGGTTACATTTGTTACATGTTACAACATATCTGTCATCTATCCATTTAACTTTTACATTCTCAATGATTAAAATGTAAGGAGATTGGACACAGGCTCGTAAGCCATAGCAAGAACCTTCCTTACAGCTCTTGCCAACAAATTCTGGTAAAGGCTTGTCTGTAAAATGTAAGAATTCTGAGGCAGCAATTAAGTGCCAAACATCCTTTTGAATACCATCTTTACTGTAGGTAAAAATATTACTAACAAATCCTGCAGGTGTCATAGCAGAACTTTTTCATAATTGTCTTTTATCAATTTTTGGAGACCAGTCTAAAATATACCCACTATCTTTAGACAACTTATGTTGCAATGGAAAGGTATTTACACAATCTATCCATCTAGGAAAGGTGCAAATTTCAATTGTAGAAGTATTATATTAGGACAATGAGGTATTCGTGGAGGTTTTGCAGAAATGACTGGTTTGTTATGGGAAAGTCCCATTTTGATCACTGATCTAAGGTTTTAAGTCTCCATAAATAGAATGATTAATCAGTCTAGGTCTCCCAATCACTGTCTTTTCCTCAAATGATACTCTGAGACAGCCAGCATATTTATTGTGGAACTAACACAAAGGTAATTGGGCACTGTAGCCAGAATAATTAAATCTAGTCACATGATTGGGAGTAATATGAGTGTCTGTAAATTCTCCCACCATAAATGAGTCATTAGTAAACACTGGAATAGATTCTCCAGTCCACACAGATGGGTGTACCAGGGGTGGTCTGGGAAATATGTCCAGTAAGTGTCTGCTCGACTCCCTTTTACCTGACAGCCCAGCAAGGCATTCACTGTTGCTACCATCATCAATGGGGTCTTATTTCTTCCTAGGAGTCGAATTATTCGTGAAGCGTGTGTTGTCAGCTTTTTCATGTCTTCCCATGAGTCTTGTTGGATCATCTTCATTCTTCTTTGATATCTCTTCCTTTTGAGTGAAGGTTTCTCCGGGTCGATTTCCAGTCGCTTGAATCTCGGCTCTATCTCCTCCATGTTTGATTGCATGTTTAGGCACCCAGATAGGATGGAAAGCACCTTCTGGAAAAATACAAGCATGACCTCTGCCCCACATAATCACTGGATCTGGGCTTTTCCATTGAACAGTCTGTAAGTCTTTCCACAAAACTCGGCCTAAAGGGCCTGTTGCTGAGGAATACATATGTCTCTCAGCTGCAGTGTGAACTTCTGCGTCACAATTTAAAAATTTAAAACAAACTAGGCATGATTGAGGCTATTTTTGGGAGTCATAAACTTATCCCCCCCTTTTAATTTTTGTAATTGCAGCTTAATAGATAAATGAGCTCGTTCTACAATGGCTTGACCTTGGGGGTTATAAGGAATTCCTGTTTTATGGTCAATTTGAAACTCTTGGCAAAATTGTTGAAAAGAAGAGCTTACATAAGCTGGTGACTTATCTGTTTTAATCTGTAAAGGGCAACCTAACACAGCAAAGGCTGCTAGGCAATGAGAAATTACATGTTGAGTATTTTCCTTTGTACGTGCTGTGGCAAAAATGAATCTGGAATGTGTATCAACTATTACATGTACATAACATTGTGTACCAAATTGAGGAATATGAGTTACATTCATTTGCCATATTTGATTTGGATTTACCCCTGATAGCAGAGATGGAGTGTGAATAACACACTTAGGGCAGTGACTTATAATTTGACAAGCTTGTTCTCTGGTAATATTAAATTTTTTACATAAACTAGAAGCATTTTTACGATGTAAAGAATATGAAGCTTGTACACAATCATATGGAGACATCTGTTGACAAACAGCTACCAATTTATCAATTTTGTCATTACCTGAAGTTAAAGGTCCTGGAAGATTAATATGAACTCATATGTGTCCTATGAAACATGGGTATTTTCGCATTTGCACCGCCTTTTGTAGATTATGAAATAGTATAAATAGCTCTTGTGATGATGTATATCCAATAACTGAAGTTTCAATATTTTTGGTAACTTTGACTGCATATAAGCTGTCAGAATAAATATTAATAGGCTCATTTGTAAAGTAATTTAAGGCACAAATGAGAGCTTGTAGCTCACTCTTTGGGCAGAAGTATATGAGGTTTGTATTACCTCTGTGTGAAAATGGCTATAAAAACCTGCTTTACCTGAGCTTGAGCCATCAGTGAACACCATTAGGGCACCATCTATGGGCTGGGCACATATAATCTTTGGAAAAATAAACAGTGTTATTGATGCAAATTGAATAACTTTATCCCAAGGGTAAGAACTTTCTATCTGACCAGGAAAATCAGCAAAAGCTTTTTGCAATAAACTAGAAGCTTGAAAAACCCAATTATTTTGTTGAACAGAAAATGGAATAATTATAATATTAGGTTCAGATCTTTAGCTGTAAAACACTCGTTCTACCTTTTATTACTAATTAAGCAATAGAATCTCAAAAAGGAATTAATGTCTTTTGGGGAGAGTGGGCTAAATGAATCCACTCAATAACTCCCAATCTTTGCCATATAGCTCCTGTGGGGACATGAGCAGTTGGAAATATTAATAAATATACCAGCTCTTGAGGATTAATTCTAGTAAGTTGTGCATTTTTAATGGCAATTTCAACCTTTTTAAAAGTTGCTCTAGCCTCTATTGTCAGTTGATGAGGAGAAGATGGAGAAGGATCTCCTTGTAATATCTGGAATAAAGGACTTAAATCAGAAGTAGTTAGTTTTAAGGATGGCTTCAGCCAATTGATATCTCCTTATAGTTTTTGAAAATAATTAAGGGTACATAACTCCTTAACTTTTATCTGTAGATTTTGAGGACAGATTGTATGTCCTTGAATTATCTGACCTAAATATTGAAAGGGAGGCATTTTTTGTATATTTTGAGGAGCAATGCACAAACCCATTGCTGTAAGTGAAGTCTCTGAGTAAAAATTTCTGAAAGTACTTTTGGATTAGCATGAGCCAATAACATATCATCCATGAAATGAATAATATATGCATCAGGAAAGTTATTTCTTATAGGAGTTATCGCTTGACCCACAAATGTTTGACATAAAATTGGATTATTACTCATTCCTTGAGGCAAAACCTTCCAGCAATATCTCTTAACAAGCAAATATTTTACAATCCTCAGGATGCAACTTTATTGAGAAAAAAACAATATTTTAGATCTATCACCATTAAGCTATAATTTAAAGGAATTGCTGTAGGAGAAGGAAGTCCAGGCTGCAATGATCCCATAGGCTGAATTGCATGGTTTATTGCCCTTAAATCTCGTAGTAACCTCCAATTAATAATTAATTAATTTTGTTTTCTTAATAACAAAAATGGGGGTGTTCCAAGGACTAAGCTTTGATTCTATATGACCAGCCTGAAGTTGTTCCTCAACTAACATATTAATTATTTTAAGTTTTTCCCCTGAGATGGGCCACTGAGAAATCCATATAGGCTCTTCTGTGAGCCAGATGATTTTTTTCTGCTGTCTTTTGAATCGGGGAGACACTCAGGGCCTCTAGTAAAAATTTTGGTCTGGAGCATTTACCAATCTCTGTTGAGGAGACTGGTTTGTAAGCAGATACTTGTCCTGATAATTTCTTTCATTATCTCCAGGAAGAAACCCTTGATTAATTTCCTCAAATGATCTCATAGAATTTGGAGTTATTAATAATAATCCTATTTTGCTTAATATATCTCTTCTCCATAGACTTACTGGTAAAGATTCTAACATATAAGGTTTAAAAACTCCACTATTTCCATCTTGATCTTCCCAATGGCGATACTGAGCACTCTGAGCAGGCTGTAAGATTTGCCCTATTCCTTCTAAGTTAGATGGTCCTATATGTAAGGGCCAATTCTCAGGCTGGAAGTGACTAGACAGAACTGATTTGTCTGCTCCTGTGTCCATCACGCCTTTGAACTTTTTATGATTAAATTTAAGTTCCAGTAGGGGGTGCTCCTGCCACATTAATTGAGACCAGTACACTCTGTCCAGCAGTTTGGAAGCTAAATTTACTTTTGGGCAACCATCGGATTTACAGAGTAAAAGGATTAATTGAGCTATGGTATTTTTAGGAGTAAGCCGGATGGCATAATTTGATTTTATAGTAACATTTAATTCTCCCTTAAAACAAGAATCCACCACTCCAGGTATCACCTCGATGACCTCTTTTAAATTGTTACGTCCCAAAATTAACCCTATATTTTTTCTAGGGAGTTGTCCAAAAACCCCAGTAGGGATTTGCTGTGGTCCTGTCTCAGGAATCAATTCAGCTACCATTGATGATTGTAAAGGACCTGCTTGTGAGGCTCACGCTCCATGGTCGGTTGTGATGACGTTAGGCTGTGTGACTTCTCTTCCGGTTCCCTTGTTTTTCCAGCCCGGGGATGGGCCGACCAAAAGTTTTTTGACTCCCTACTAGGTGGAAGTGAAGGCCAAAATGCAAGCGGGTTGACGCCATCTTGGTTGCTTTCTTCCCCTGCCACATGGTCTCTAACTCTGTAATATCTATTACTTGCAACAGGAGGAGCTCTGGGTTTGTAATGGAGGATATTACAATTTCATGCAAAGTGGCCATTTCTTCCATAATTGAAACATCGCCTGTGGGACCAGTGTACAGATTTTTTGTGGCTGGAAAGTTTGTTTTAAAGCTGCCGTGAGAGTAAAAGTTTGTAAATGAGCTGGGTCGATATCAGAACACAGGCTAATAAACTCTGAAACTGTTCCCTTCTTTCTATGGGGTCTGAGAATATCTTGATAAAATTGGTTTGCATTTTCAAATGCTAGCTGTTTAACAATAAATTCACAAGCACCTGGGTCTCCAGTTGATTGGTTCGCCGTCTGATAAAGCCCCGCGACAAAGTCAGAATAGAGTTCATTAGCACCGTGCTTAACTTTAGTCAGAACTAAGCTAGATTGGTCTCCGGAGGCAATTTGGCGCCAGGTACTTTTAGCGCACACGGTAATCTGACTGTATACTGCAAATTCATAATTTAGCTGCCTTTCCAAATCGATAAATTCACCCATTCCTAAAAACATGTCCATGGGTGTTTGAATGTCCTGCCTTCGATTTCTTTCTGCCTGTTCTGAGCAAAAATCAGTCCTGTACGATCGCCAAAGCAAAAAATCTCCACCATTCAAGCAAGTTCTAGCGATAGAGACCCAATCACTCCGCGGGAATGGCTGACTGCAAATTGTTTCCAGCAAGCTCTGTACAAATGGCGAATTAGGACTGTAAATATCACAAGCATTTTTTAATTCCTTATTAGTTTTAAATGGAATTACCGCATGGATGTGAACACGCTAGTCTTGATCGTTAACCTGTTCAAAAACTGGGAAAAGTTGAAACCTACTAATGTCTTCCCCAGCTTCCTGAGCCTTTCTAACTCCCTGCTAGAAGGGGGAAAGTAAGGTCATCGCCAGTTCAGAATACCTGTTAACATTTGTCCTTCTAACAGGAAGCAGCCGAATTTGAATGGCCGGAGCAGGCCTCATTAGGCATAATCTGTTAAAATTCCATGGAAATTCCTCGACTTCATTGTCCTACTCCTCTCCCTCAGACTGAGACCCCTCCGTGAACCCTTCTTCATCACCATCTTGATTCTGACCTTCAAAGCCTCGAGGAGGACTTTCTGTCTCTCTATGAATTTCCTCTTGGTTTTCCTCTCCCCAGAGGGATTTTCTATCCCTCTGGAGGTTTCCTCTCTATGGTTTGTCTCCGGACTACTCTGGTTTGGTTCAGGTAAATCTAAGTGTTTTGTCTTTGGCTTTGCGCCAAGGTTTTCCGCCTGAATAGAATTTGATTTTGTTTTTAGCCTGGTTAAAGGAAGAGAGATTCCTTTAGCCTCAGGCAATTTTTCCATTTGAATAGACTTAATGGCTCTCTGAATATCTTTTAATAGATCTTCAGGGGGCCAAGGACTTTGGTCCATGTAATCAAAAAGGCAAATCTTTAATGCAGTCCAAACCTTTTGAATATTTTCAGTACTGCCAGGTAATTCATTAGAAAGACAAACTTTATGTGATTTCCTTCCTAATTTGTCCCATGTATGTAAATTCAGTGAATCTTGGTCACAAAATCAAGGATAAAATTCACCAACAGTCCTTAAAAATTGTAATAGCTGGGTCCTTTTGACCTGCTTCCCTTCTGATTAATTATTGTCTCTAAAATGGTCAAATACATGTCATTATTGGTAGAAGTTGAATTTCCCATCATTAATTTTTTTAACGTTCCTTAGCTACAAAAACTGCCTGGTATCTCCGTGACCCTAAAAATTGTCACAATGTCTAAATTTCTATAGCGCACTTCTCTATTGACCTAGACAATTTAAACTCACATGCCTCACTTCAGGGCGCCAAATTTAGCCTGCGGCCAGCACAGGCTTCATAAATGAAGGTCCAGAATGTGAGAAATCTCTAGGGAGTTTTGAATTAAAGAGACAGACCCTAATTACCTTTGAACCAGCTCCAGGAGGCTTCTCCTAGCTCCAGCCTCTCCTAGGTCCAGCCTCCAGCCACCTATTATGGTAGCAAGGTTTCCTGAAGAGCCTAGTGAGAGAGACAACACGCCAGGGAGTGGACTTTTATTGGGGAACAAAAATTCTGGGGAAAATCCCATCCAATGAAGATTAAGGGGGGGCAGCGTCCCAAGGTCAGGGGCGATGATTGGGTCTTCGGGGTAGTGGCCAGACACGCCTCCACACAGACAAGCCCTTGGACCTGAGAAGGGTGGGGAAAGCTCTGGACACAGATGTGCCTAAGTGCCTCTCGCCCAGCCAGGGAAATAACTCAAATCACTTGTGAGGATGACCTCCCACAGAAACTCATTCAAAAAGAGCTCCATAATCAGCATCAGGCAGAAAAGATTTGGACACTGTGTAGCGCTATTACTCAAGCATTACAATTATTAGAGAATAATAATGAAGAGTGTTCTCATCATGAAGGCAAAGTTGATACATCAAAATCTGATACTAAAATTAATGAAACGGAGCCCAAGAAAGATATCTGTGATACTGTAGGTGATTCTCCTAAATCAGATTTGGATGATGAAAGGGATTTAGAAAGCTTAGATAGCGACTCTAATATAAAAGAAATAATAGAGGCCTTTGTGGAACAAATGAAATTAAAAAAGTGAAGGCCCTCTTTAAACCTACTGCTCCTTCTTATGCTTCCTTTTTCCAATTACAAAATCTAAAGTTGATGTGGGTAGAGAACTACAGCGCTTTTCATTTCCTCTTACTATGATATATGATGATGATGATGATGATCTTCCAGCTCCCCCCTGGGGTTTTATTAATCCACCACATTTGTTTCCTATTACTAGACAACAAAACCCTCATAATCCCCAAATGATTGATGTTCAGTATACTGCAGTGGAATACAAGTTTATAAAGGATTTACAAGCTGTGGTCTCTCAGTATGGCCCTCAGTCTCCCTTTATACTAGGTATGTTAGAAAATTTAGGAACTTCTAAATTACTTATTCTCTTGGACTGGGAGGCATTAGCAAAAACAGTTTTGGAAGGATCTCAATGGTTGCAATTGAGAAGTTGGTGGGAAGATAAGGCACGGAAACAAACTCAAGAGAATGAGACTCAAAATCCCCCTGGACCTATGGAGGATAAGATAATGGGGGAAGGTAATTGCCGTGCCTTAAGAGAACAGTCTCAATATACAGGTTAAGATATTCAACAAGTTCCACAGGTTTTCTTGAGAGCTTGGAGATGCGTTATACCCCATGGTCAAGCACAACCTTCCTTTACTAAAACCATACAAGGGGCTACTGAACCTTATACTGATTTTCTTCCGAGACTGTGTACTGCTGAAATGAGGGCGGTAAGTCAAGATCAAATAACAAAGGTCTTATTGGAAACATTAACATTTAAAAATACAGACCCTAAATGTAAACGTATTTTGGGGTCATTAAAAGGACAAAAACACCTCATTGGGTGAATATGTGAGAGCTTATGCTGGAGTGGGAGGAATTGAACATCAAGCTTCCATATTTGCTGCAGCAATGGCTGGAGCCCTTAAACCCAATAAATCAGGAGCTTGTTTTAACTGTGGAAAAGCAGGTCATTTTTTAAGATTGTCTCAAAAAAGGTATTACAATAGTAATAATAATATATCTTTCAAGACAAAAAGGATACCTACTGAAGTTTGCTGACGATGTAAACGAGGCAAACATTGGACAAATGAATGTCATTCAAAGACAGATAAAGATTGAAACCCTTAACCTCAGTTGGGAAACTACTCAATGGGCCGTCATTCCTGGGGCCCATAAACAATACGGGGACCACCTCTCATTTGTTTCCCGAAACAGTGACCTCAGACTCAGGTCACCCACCAAACAATCCCAGGATAATACTAAGTTAACTATTGATAATCTTTATGCAGCTACCCAACAAAGTGCTGCTGCTGACTTACCTATTAGTGAAAATGTTTTAATGTCTCCTGGAGGTGATATTTACAAAATAAAGACTGGTGTTTATGGACCTCCTCCCTCTAGGAGTTTTGGATTAATTGTGGGACATAATAGCTCTGCCTTACGAGGCATCCATCTAATTCCTGGAATTGTTGATCCTGATTTTAAAGGTGAAATTTTAATCATGGCATATTCTACCCAAACCCTTACATTGATTAGTGGAGAACTAATCACCCAGATTTTGTTACCATTTTTTTTTCATTTTCCCTGTAAAAATCAATCAAGAACAGGAGGATTTGGTAGCACAGGAAAGTATATATTTTGGGAAACTTTAATTATTGATCAGAGACCCTCGTTAACTCTAAATATTCAAGGAAAATATTTTGAAGGATTATTAGACACTGGGGCTGATGTCTCAGTTATTTCCATAAAACAAAGGCCACAAAAATGGCCTGAACAAAAATTCCAAATAACATTAAATGGATTAAGGGCAATGACAGATGTGTGGGTCAGTTCTGGCCCTCTATCATGTCATACCTTAAAAAATATTAGGTTTCTAACAATTTTTTTACATAATTAATGTTCCAATTAATGTTTGGGGTTGAGATATTTTGTCTCAACTTGGAACACATATTCACATTCCTTCAAAAAACTTGTAGCCACTGTTCAGTCCCCTCTAGCAATGCCATTAACATGGTTAACCAGTACTCATAAATGGATTAAACAATGGCCTTTAAATTAAAAAAAGCTTAAGGCATTAGAACAATTAGTTACTAAACATTTATAGGCTAGACATATTAAATATTCCACATCACCTTAAAACTCCCCTGTATTTGTTGTTAAAAAAAAAAGTCTGGAAAATGGTGACTATTGGCAGATTTAAGGAAAATTAATAAATGTATTAAACCTATGGGGGGATTACAATTAAGACTTCCCTCTCCTGCAATGATTCCAAATAAATTGTCAATTTATGCTATTGATTTAAAAGATTGGTTTTTTACTATCCCTCTCCAATCTCAGGATAAGGAAAAATTTGCTTTTACAGTACCTGAATTTAATCATCATCAACCTGTTAAACGTTATCAGTGCCTGTGTTGCCTCAAGGTATGATAAATAGTCCTACATTATGTCAGGAATTTGTTGCCCCAGCCTTAGAACCAGTTCAACAACAATTCCCCCATTACCTTTTATATCATTATATGGATGATCTTTTATTAGCAGCCCCTATAAACAATGAGCGTGATTGGTTTTTTGTTGTTGTTGTTGTTGTTTTTTGAATTATAATTTCCATTTTATTTTTTTTCCAGAAGATAGATTTTCTTCACTCATTAAGGATGCAGTTCCTTACATGGGCTTTGGTGGAGGTCGTGGGGCAGCACCAGCAGGTCTAAAACGAGGTGGGGGTGTCCGGTCCTTCCGGGCTTCACGAGATCGATTCCTGACTACCTTGCTGTGAATGGCACAACTCACACAGTAATGCAGCTTCACATACAGCTTGGGAAGCACATAAGCGTCGAAAACACTTGCTTTGGAAATGTCCCTGACGGCTGCGGCCTCCACGATGTTTCGAATGACGAACTTCTTAATGGCCTTGTCCTTGGGCACGCACCTGGCACAGTTCGTGCAACGAATAGGTTGCACATGCCCTCGGCCCTTTTTCGCACGACCATTATTCCTTCTTTTTTTGGTCATCTTGGAAGCGAGGACCAGAGAGAGCAAGCGTGATTGTTTTTATGAAGCAGTTCTAAAGGCTTCATCAAATTTTGGATTACAAATAGCTCCAGAAAAGGTACAAATTAATTTTCCTTATTCATATTTAGGATTTATATTAGATAAACAAAAAATTAAGCCTCAAAAGGTTCAAATAAGAGAGGATAATTTAAAAACTCAATGATTTTCAAAAATCGCTAGGGGATATCAATTGGATTCGTTCATCTATAGGGATCTCTACTTATCAGTTACAACATTTATTTGCTATTCTAGAAGGTGATACTGAATTACATAGTTCTAGAACTTTAACTAAACAAGCATTACAAGAATTTACCTTAGTTGAACAATGTTTAAATGAAGGATGTTTATCTTATATAGATTTAGAAAAATCCATACAACTAATTCTCTTTCATACTCCTCATTCCCTGTCTGGAGTGCTAACTCAAAATGATCATATAATAGAATGGACTTTTTTTAACCTAATAAGTATAATAAATGATTAACTACATATATAGATAAACTAGCCTTTTTAATAATTAAAGGTAGATCTAAACTGTTACAATTGAGTGGTAGAGAGCCAAATCAAATTATTACTCAAATAACTCATCAACAAATTTCTTATAATCTACAATTAGATGAAAATTAGCAAATTGCTTTAGCCAGTTATTCTGGAGCTTTATCTACTCAATATCCTAAATCTAAAATCTTTGAATTTTAGAAAATATTCTATGATATTAGTAAACCCGATTTCTTCGATTCCTTTTTCCGGTATTACTGTTTTTACTGACACAAACAGAACTTCAGCAGGATATTGGACTCCCATAGCTTCTAAAATGTATCCTCATGAGTTTTCCTCTGTTCAACCTGCTGAATTATGGGCTATTACTTTAGCTTTATTAGATTTTTCCAATGTTCCTCTTAGTATTGTTTCCAACTCTCAGTATGCAGGTTTGATGTGCACACATCTACCTTCAGTTAGTCTTCCTATCAATCCAAAAACTGTAATTAAGAAACTATTTGCATTTACACAAAGATTATTATTACAGAGAACTATTTCAGTATATTTTACTCATATTAGGGCACATTCTACACTGCCAGGACCATTAACTAAAGGAAATCAAAATATTGATCAACTATTGTTCCCTTTACAAAAGGCACATCAAGAACATGCTTTACATCATACAAACACTAAAGGACTTTACAAAAATACAAAATAACCCCAAAACAAGCATGTGACATTGTAGATAACTGTTCATCATGTACTCCTTTTAATATCCCTTACTGTCCTCCTGGTGTTAATCCAAGGGGACTCTATCCTAATGCCCTTTGGCAAATGGATGTTGTTATAATTCAGTCATTTGGACGACTAAGATATGTACATCATACCATTGATACTCATACTCATTTTCAATGGGCCACAACATTTTCTTCAGAAAAAGCCTATGCAGTCATTTCTCATTTATTATCTTGTTTTGCTATCATGGGAATTCCTAAAGAACTTAAAATTGACAATGCACCTGCATATATGTCACAAAAATTACTTTCATTTTCACAGAAATATGACATTACACATACATTTGGTATACCATATAATAGTCAGGGTCAAGCTATTATAGAAAGGGCAAATCTTACATTATGAGAATATATACATAAAATTAAAAGGTATATTAACACCTTACCAGATATTCTTTACAAATATCTTCTTTCATTCTGGAGGTTGGCTTTTTGCCATGTTGATTGTTTCCTTTGCTATGAAGAAGTCTTCGATTTGATGTAACCTTTTTTGTCTACTTTTTTGCTTTTGTTGCTTGTGCTTTTGAGGTCTTATCTTAAAAAAAATGTTTTCCTAGATAGTAAAGTCATGAAGCTATTCCCCTAGTTTTCCTCTAGTAGTTGCATAGTTTCAGGCTTCCATTTAAGTCTTCAATACATTGATATTTGATATATGATAGTAGATAGGGGTCAAATTTCTTCTGCATGAGATACCACCTCATTCCAATTAGAATGGCTAATATATATATAAAAGCATAACAAGTGCTGGTGAGGATGTAGAGAAGAGGGAGTGCTTTTTTGTGCACTGTTGGTGGGAATGCAAATTAGTATAGCTATTATGGAAAACAGTATAAAGGTTCCTCAAAGAATTCAAAATAGAACCACCATGTGATTCAACAAACCCACAACTGGGTATTACTGGTTATATATCAAAAGGAAATGAAATCGGTATGTTGAAGATAACATCAGCACTCCCATGTTTATTGCAGAACTATTCACAATAACCAAAGAATGGAGTCAACCTAGGTGTCCATCAACAGATGAATGGATAAAGAAAGTATTTAATCAAACATGCCTGCATGTATGCATGCACGCACCCGTGCGCTTGTGCGCGCGCACATACACACACACACACACAGAGGAATAATATTCAACCATGAAAAGGATGAAATTTTGTCATTTGTGACAAAAAGAATGAATGAACCAAAATGATATTATGCTAAGTGAAATAAGCCAGGCACGCAAATCCTGCAGGATCTCACTCACATATAAAATCTAAAAATGTTTATATCATAGAAGCTGAGAGCAGAGTAGTGATTATCAGAACCTGGGGAGGGAAGTAGGGGGAGAGGAGAGATTTGTCAGTGGGTATAATATTACAGTTAGGAAGAATGAAGTTCTGGGGTTTTATTGCACAGTAGGAAGACAATAGTTAACAATAAAGTATCATATATTTCTAAATAACTAGAAGAGAGGATTTTGAATGTGCCTAATAGAAGGAAATGATAAATGTTTAAGGTGATGGATATATGATTACCCTAATTTGATTATTATACGATGTATTCATGTATTGAAACATCATACTGTTCCCCATAAGTTTGTACAACTCTTATGTGCCAAAACTGAAAGAAAACCTCTAAAATCCAAAACACATTCTATCCATTACACAGGACCTTTTTTTACATCTTTTTAAAAACACCTTATTATCTTACTGTGCTTATTTCCACAGTGCACAGTGACTTCTCTGAATTTCTATAGACCATGTGAAGTAGGACGGTTGATGAGAACCCCATGTTGTTACTCCCAGGGAAGTCGAATATGGGCACCTGTTACCAATTCTTGGGGAGAACTCCAAATTCTTCTACCCCTTTCACCATAGTAGCTAGGGAAAACAATCCTGTGAATAGATAGAACAAGACTTTGCTTACATAGAGAAGAGACAGAGCAAGATCAGCTTCAATAGTGTGCATGGGTCCCCCATAAGCAGTTGGTCCACTTGGCAGCTAGCGCAAGGCAACTGACTACTGCACCCCTCTCCTGCTGCAGTAGATGGACCTTGTTACCTCCTCATGGAGGGAGAGGGAAAATATGGCAGTGAGGGTTGGTCTGGTGCCATGTTATTCACATGCTAAAGGGGGCTTTGTATCTCTAGGTAAGAGAGTGTTTGTTTCAATCCAGGACCCATTCTTACGTGGCCAAGCGGGAGTGGAAAGACTGGGTGTGTGAAGTGGCTTTTTCCAACACACTGTGCTGATCAGTTTCCAGGACTCCTGTTCCCTTTCTTGTATTTTTTATGTTCACACATGGGACTGCTATCTCTTCAAACCAGAAACCTCAGTCAGCCATGATCTGTCTCACTTGTTCCATAGCCAGTCATCACGATTCCTGCCAACAGTGTATCTGCTGTCTTTTCATTGATCTTACCCCTCATCTGACTGTTGCTGTGTTTGTTGAGTGGGCATGTGTCTTGCTTGCAGTGTAACTGTAGCTTCTTTTCTGCTCTTCCTTCTGAACTGAGCCATCTACAGTGCTCTTTGCAAGGTGAAACGCTGATCAAGTCCACCTCATTGGCTTTTATGATGAAGTATTGATTCCTTGGTACTTCACACCAAGGATTTCAGTGATTTGTCCCTGGCCATCTCTCGCCTTATCTCCCTCTGTCCTCACAGACTTCTTTTACCATAAACACAAGAATAGTCTTGCATTTCATGTTGCATCTCCTCATTCTCTGGATTGTTTCTTCTCTTCCCTAAAGACTCAGGGAAGGCATCACCTCCTCTGAAAATAATTACTTCTCCAGGAAGTCTCATTAGATGTACCTACTTGGTTTACCTGTCTAAGTCTCTCCCTTGCCCTCTTCCCACTCCCAGCTGGGCTGAGAGGAGCTTAAACACAGAGCTAATATTTTGTACTTTTCCACAGTCAAGTTTACACACGTCGACAGTCATTTCTTTAGAGTTTCTTGGTTCTCTCTTTCAAAATCACATGTCTATCTTAATATCTGTCCTCCTTCGATGCCTTGAGCATCTTCTGGGTTCATGAGCATTGTGACCCAGGAGTGAGAACCAGGGAGTCCAAGCCGAGATTTGGCTGGAGCGATGGAGGATGATGCACAGCTGTTTGTTCTCTGTTTTTTTTTTTTTTTTTTAAAGCCTCTTTCTTCTTAGAGAGTATTCTAGAGCAGTTGTTTCTATCATTGCTATTTTTAAATGCTTATTACATACCAAAATCAGGCCAACTGGGTATTTCCACCATTATTAAAACCCATGTAGATGGTGGTTCTATCCCTATTTTACACACAAGGAAACTGAGTCTCAGAGAAGTTAGATAACCTGCCCCACCGATAAGATCATTATCCATCAGCACAAGGATAAATTGACTCCTTTTCAAATATTACATTTCCAAGACTTGTTAGCAAGATCCAGGTTTCTTTGCCCATTTTGGAGTCAGACTTCAATGTATGAAAACAATTGATTTTTCTATACTAGTCAGTTCCTTTCCAAAGTGTGCCTACTCTTATCTAACATTCACAGCTATAAGTCCACAGATGGAACTTAGTGTTTCATCTTTAGCCTTTGGAAGAGTGGTTTGCATCCCTGCCAAAGTACCTGGCACTAGAACCTAGTAGTGCAAGTATTTGTCTTTTTGATTATTATGTTCAGAACAAATAGTACTGTGACTCAGTTCTTAAAGGTAAAACTCATTTGTCTTGCCCTAGAAAAGAACCAACTTCTTTTATCTGCAGAAAACTTACAAACACATATCCATCTTCATCATCTATACATACACACATATACATATGCATATATTTGAAAATGTTTTGATAACTTTAAATTGCTATAGAGATGCTGGGTATATTACTTTTTTAATTTTGTCATTTTATATATAGCTGCTTTCATATCAGTTGCTATATTTAGCAGCTTAAGTTTTTTTTAAAATTCCTTCCCTTTCAATGGCTTTTAATGAGACATTTTTTTTTCTTTCTATTCTCTCCCTGCCCCTTAATTACCTTAAGAGAAAAACAAATGGTTTTTCTCTACTACACACAATGCTTCCAAAATTCCTGTGTGTGGGGATTTTCCCCACATCAATAAATTTTCCTGCTCTCTGGACAATAGCTGGATATTTCATACTTGAACTCAGACACTAACTACTTGGATTCAGTGTAGACCCTGAAGATTAAAAGTTCAATCTCACAGACTACATCCAACTCTAGATGCCAGTTGCCAGTAGTTAGTACCAAAGTTACCAATGCTTCTGTTTGCATTGGCTAAAGATGGAGAGATTCCATGAATCCTTCCTCATGATTGACAATTTTGCTGTCATGGCATGAAGAACTTAGAGAGACACTTTTACCATGTTACTGGTGAGGATAGACCAAGGACACGGATAAACAGCAGGATAGAGAGGTTATATATAGTGAGATCCAGGAGGATCCTGAGTGCAGGAGCTCTGACTCCATGGAATTGGGCATATTTGTAGCACATGGATGTGTTTACCAACTGCGAACCATGCTTTTAGGGATTTTAATGGAGGCTTCAATTATGTAGGTCATCAATCATCAACTCAATCTCTGGCACCTTCTCCTCCCTGACAAGTGTGGGTGGGTCTTCCTGGTGAGTAGCTCCATCAAGAATCCCAACAAAACTGGCCTCATTAGAAAAAAAAAATGTTTCTTGTAACTTCATTGCTTAGGAAATCACAAAAATTTTAGGAGCTCTGTCCAGAACCTGGGAAGACCAAATGTTCTTGTTATATCACAATATCACAACACCACAACCTTATCTTCATTTCTCTCTGACAATCAGCTAGGACGTCATACAACTATATAGCTTAGTATGTTTCCATACAGGTATAATAACTTCTTTCAAGTTGTGTCTCAGAACTTTCTGTAAGAGCATATGGTACATTCACCTCACTTATAGCAATTCTATACTATTTTGACTAAAGGTCCTCAGGAGACATAGGAAAATTCACAAAATCCTTTAACCCTGCAGTCAAGCTGATGCCCAGGGAGACTGTGGTGCTCAGGTTGTACAAAATGATTTCATAATGGGTTCTGTCATTTGAGTGGCCTGGAATTGGTGGTCAGTGGAACTTTGCCCTTCAGAGTCCTCAGGGATTAGAAAGTGAGCAGACAAGAGGGCACAGACAGCCACGGCACACCGACACAGTGGCAGTAGGTTCTAGGGAGGCCATTGGCAATCTCTCTATCTTGAAGGAAGACCTGAAGTAAATGTGTAGTTCTCAAGGAATCCCCACACAAACACTACCACACCTAAAGCCATGGTTCAAGCTTGTGACAGTACGTGGGGACATTTTGGGCTAGAGATTGCTATATTTCTGTGGATCTATGGCTGATTTGTTATTCTACTCTTTTTGTGTGGCTTCCCCTCCCCACAAGGGAAATCTCCTCTTCTTCAAGTCAGCAGTGTGGAGGAGGAGATTTCAGTTTTCCTTTAAAAATATCCTACTTGATTCTCAAAGCATCTTATCCAAGTAGGCCCAAAAGTTTTATCATACGTTCATTCTATAAGAAATGCTAATGAGGCGTGGCACGGGGTCCATGCTACATGCAAGAGCGGTTTCTTCTGCTGAGAGCTGCCAGGATTGTTCCAGCCACTCTATCTTGAATAGAATCAGGTAGCTAAAGATTAGGTAACCTTTCTTGAAATTAATCTTTCTTTCCTTTTCATAAATTTTAAAAACTCTTAAGTCAAGCATAACACATTTCCCTTAAATGCCTGGCTAAGCCAAAAACGGATTGAAGTTTTGAAAGGTCAGCTTCGTAGATTTATTTAAATAGGGTTATAAATTTATTTTAATTAATGTCATTTACTATATGAAAATTTTTGACAGTATTGAAAGTAAAGCAATTAATCACAAGTGAAAGCAGTATGAATAAACAATCTAAGATACTATTTTATTAAAGTGACTTTGAAAAAAATTATTCATTGAGTGGTATGATCAGGCTTATTAAAAGATAAAATTATAGCCAGACAGAGTGACACACACCTGTAATCCTAGTGATTTGGTGAGGCTGCTGCAGGAGGATTACAAATTCAAGGCCAATTTTTGCAACTTAACAAAACCACATCTCAAAAACCAAAAAGGGCTGGGGATGTAGTTCAGTGGTAAAGCATACCTGGGTCCAAACCCCAGTCCTGACAAAAAGAAAAAAGAAAAAAATTACAATTTAAAGATCTTACTTGGTTTTATTTATGCTTTAAGCATTGGACAATATTTAATTTCATAAAATACAGTAAAAGTTTCAATGAGTTGAGCAGAAGAGTTTTGTTTTAGACAGAAAAGGACTGAAGAAAGCCAAAGCAAACAACAATGGGCAGATTGATCATCCAGAGTTACTTCCTTATAAGGTGAGAACAAGGAGACACTAGAAGAATAATTGATTGGATAACATCACCCATTACTGCAAGTTATTTTTCTTTTCTTTTTAGTACAAGGGATTGAACCCAGGGGCACTTAACCACCAAGCCACATCTCAGCCCTTTTTCATATTTTATTTTAAGATAGAATCTCACTGAGTTGCTTAGGGCCTCACTAAGTTGCTGAGGCTGGCTTTGAACTCAAAAATCCTCCTGCCTTAGCATCCCAAGCCACTGGGATAACAGGCGTGTGCCACCTTTCCCAGCAGGTTACTTTTCTGTAAAATCAAAACAGAGGGAACTTCATTGTCATCTCCCCGAAACTGGCCAGTTAGGTAATTTTGGCTGTTATCCCTTGTAATTTATTAGAAGATTGAACAACAATTTAATTTCAATTCAGTGATGTGGAACTATGGTTCAAGTGCCTCTAGTTACATTTTTAGTCTGCTCTGTCATAGCCCATTTTAGGAACTTA
This sequence comes from Callospermophilus lateralis, assembly GCF_048772815.1. Lineage (NCBI taxonomy): Eukaryota > Metazoa > Chordata > Mammalia > Rodentia > Sciuridae > Callospermophilus > Callospermophilus lateralis. Next base: position 36,420,152 of record NC_135307.1, on the reverse strand, counting down.
ATCCAAAACAATGGCTTCCTGTACATTTTATTTAAAAGGCCAGCAAGTAAAGAACTAGCAGGTACAAATTTATTGTGCATATCTATTACTTTCTTGATCAACTTTATTGGCCTACATAGGCATACAAAGTGTTCTTTTTGAAGCAAAAACTTAGATTGAAATTCATGTCTATCATCTAAAACTAGTGCTGATTTTAATACACAAATACTGAATTCTGGGTCAAATTTATGATAAACACACAATGAATTTCATTTTCACCTGAAATGAGACATTATCTGACCAGTTCTGGATGGTTGTTAAATAAGAGAATTCTTGTTTACACATATGAGAAGTAGAAAATGTGAGCAGAGAGCTCAAGTTTTCCTGTGAGTGGCAGGATGCTCTTTTTTTCACAGAAATCCAGAACTTTTCTAAGGCAGATGATGAATGATGAATCTCATGTGATTTACTTCAACTCACAAAATTCTTCTTTTAAAGTCAAGTTTTTGGAATGAGTAGAACCATCAGATTCAGAGGTAGGATGCTTCACCCAGCCATATGCTGTGTGGAAAGGAAGGAAAATACTGTTAAATTTTGTTCTGAGATTTCCTGATGGTTTTCAGCAAAACTGGAAGCTTCTGTATAATAAGGAAATTAACCTGTGCCCAAGGACACCTAGCTTTGCCCTGAGTCTGGGAGGTCCTGCCTGATAGGAATGACTTTGTGTGCCTTATGTCTGGTGCCAGCCGGATGGTAACACTGTACTTTATGGTGGGGGAGAGTGGGTGTGAGCCACAACAACAATGTGGTTTAGGGTGGGGTTTTGCCTCTGCCTCACCTGGTGTCAGCTCAACCTCCCCAGGAGCTAGAAACTGAGATCTGCCTTGTGGATCTTAACCATGCCACGTGATGGGGTCCCAGTGTAAACTCTAGACACCAAAGATTGGGTGAGCTTCCTTGGGTGGAAATACTCTGTTATTGTCATGAATCCATTTCAGGAAAATAATGCTGTCCTGACTTCATGGGGTGAGGACAAGGGGAAGCTCTGTGTTTAGTTCTTTTCCTGGGCTCTGCACTGGGTTTCTCTTCCCATGACTGATCTCAATCTGTGACTGTAAAAAACAATAGCTGTGAGGACAATAGCTTTCACTGAGTCCTGGAGTCCTTCCTAGTGAATGATGGCAAGTGAGGGTGATTTGGGGATCTCTGAGCTTGCAGTTGGTGTCAGAGATGACGGTGGTTTTATGAACTGCTCCCCCAACTTCACAATTAGATAACTTATGCAGTTGGCATTGTGAGTGGGATTCACCTGATCAACCCTAACCCACAGAAGCATGTGGTTTGGGAAGAGAAAGGAGGAGAGGGCAGGGATTGGTGAACCTTCAACTCCTGGATGGCTGCCTGGCCACTTACACTATGGGACTGTATTTGCACTGTGATTGTCACTGGCACCTCAGGCCAGAGGCCCTGCGGGGATTTCAGTAGACTGGATTTGGTTGCCCACTCCCATCAGATATAAGAAAAAAAAATGATATAAAAAGGAAAAATGGGATTAGATGCTGGATGTTAGAATCTTTGCTAAGTTTGTATGTTGGGTTCTAAGTCATTGGAGAAAAGACTGATGACAACGATAAAATATTGCAAGAACTCTGGGAAAAAATGCTCAAGTTCAATTTCTTGATTAAAAGACAGATGTTTTTGTTAAAAAAAAAAAGGAAAAATGGGGCTGGGGTTGTGGCTCAGCGGTAGAGCGCTCACCTTGCATGTGCGAGACCCTGGGTTTGATTCTGAGCACCACATAAAAATAAATAAATGAAATAAAGGTACCGAGTCCAACTACAACTAAAAAATAAATATTTAATAAAAAGGAAAAATGAATTTGACTGTAGTTTGACTGAAACAGGAAAGGTAGATAGATAATCTATCTCCACCTATTCTACAGGAATGTTACAATTTATAGGAACAAAGCCCAGAATGTATACGTATGTGGATTTAGCCAGACTGTGCTAGCCAGAGATATATTATAATTCTACTTTCATTGGCACTCACCTGTGCCGCAGTCTGGCTGGGCACAAAATCACGAGCCACTCAAGCAGGAACAAACTTTATTTTTTGAAACTGCCACCAATGCTCCTTACGCGTCCGGGAAGATTCCGATCCACCCACGCCGCGTTCTCCCGGAACCCAAGAGGTGGTTCCTCCTCTGGAATTCCCTCCTACCGCACTTCCCCAACCATTGGGAACTCTCCAGGAGTCCCGTAGCAAGCAGAGGTGGACAGCAGGAGTTCAATATCCATATGAATGCAAATCTTAACATAATCATATCATCTCAATGGCTTGTTGGCGTCACCTTTCAACCAAAAATGCCATGTATCATATTACTTGGCTGTGGCTCTTAGCACACCTGGACCATTGGACCAGGGCAGCTTCTCAGCTTCCACTATTAGTTTGAGGAAGCTAAGATGGGGAGATACAGGTTACCAGGACATGAAAGGAAACACACACACACACACACACACACACACACACACAACTTGGGGTCTTTAATTCCTATGGGCTTCCTTAGAAGATTGGTCACTAAAGGTAAAATTTACTATGGAATTTAGAAGTGTGGGACTCAACTTCTGCAGAGCTGGCTGACTGAATGTACAGGAAAAGCAAAATAATAAGTCAAATATATGATCCCTTGGTTTTTGTTATCTGTGATATAGCTAAAGTGAAGGGAAAGAGAGGGTTGAGGTGGATCCTGATGCCAGGTCCAACTCTGATTTCAGCCAGTCTGGACTGTGGCTGCCAGCATCAGGGCCACTGATAAACAGAATAATTATGGTGGGACAAGAAACAGCCTGTCTGCAAACTCCTGTGGTCACCAGGAAGTTTGTCTATGCTGGGGGAAGATGAACCCAAGAAAGAACTGAAACCAAGGGTATAGTGTGAGAGCTGTCTTGTTTTGTGGATCATGATCATCAGCTTCCTGGAAAACCCTTATGAAATGATTGTGCCTGAGAAACTATGGAGCAGCATCTTTGGTCTTGAAACTGCAGAATCAATGCACACTTTTGGGTACTGTAGCATTCACAGCTCATAACTGAACAACTGTAGGTTGTTGCAGAGGGTCCAGGCACACAGCCTTTGCTACCCAGGGACTGCTAGCTTAGAACATGGAAAAAAGTGCTGTGAAGTCTGTTTACGTCCAGAAGGGGGTTTGTGATTCTCAAACCTCTTGGTATCCTCCATAAATGCTGCTCTGGTTTGTGTATGGTTTATCCCCCAAATTTCATGTGCTAAAACATTGCTGATGTGGTGGAAGCTTTAAGGTGTGGGGCTCAGTAGGAGGAAATTAGGTTATGAAGACTCTTCCTTTATGAAAGTATTAATGCTGCCTCTTGGGAGTGTGTCAGGTCTCCTGGGACCGGATTAGTTTCCTCCAGAATAGAGTTATAAAACAAATTTGCCTTTCTGCACTCACTCTCTCTGGATTCCTCTCAAACATGCTCCCTCTGCATGTGGCACTTTCCTTTTCTATTTCTCCATGTTTTGTTGCAGCCAAGGAGGTCCTCACCAGGTGCCATGCTTTCTAGTCACCAGATTATAAACTGAATAAACTTCTCTCCTTCTCTCTCTCTCTCTCTCTCTCTCTCTCTCTCTCTCTCTCTCTCTCTCTCTTCACAATACCCAGCTTCAGGTATGCTATAGCAAAACCGAATGAACTAGACAAATGCCAAACAGAATTAACTCCCCAGATAAAGCTGCTTGTGTGTATTCTATGACGGCCATGCTGTAATAGCCATATGATGAATAAAGTCACTGGAGTTGATTAATAAAGGAGACCTTCAAGGATTGAAATAAAAATCTTAACGAAACAATATCGGGAGATGGGTGAACCCATGGAAAATGCTGCCAACCCTCATTATTAAAGGGTCTAATACAACTCTGCTTTATTTATCCATGTTTGGAAGGACCCGGATGACAAAGAAGATGACAAACCTGAACTCAAATCACCTGTGGCAATGTTCTGCCAGATTAATCTAGATGTTGACTGAGTAAAGACCTGGGTCTTCTTGTGTATGTCCCAGATGAAGACTCAAGGCATTATGCAAATGTGTGGATGAAGTGGCTAGGAATGTAGAATTTTCTGGAAGTCCTTGACAAAGGATCCCATGCCCTGTGATCTATTGGTGAAGTCCTAATGGGGCCACAGTGAGATGGGGGAGGATAAGGACATACAGTGGCTCATGGGATTCAGGTGGAAGTGGGACAAGAATTAGAATGTCTGAAGGGACTTTATTTGTCTCCTCCACCTGAATGGATTATTAGGGTAGGTACTAGTCTAACTGGGGAACACTTCCCCTCCTTATATTGTAAACCAGAAAGCATCTAAGTCTGCCCTCAGGCCAGTCTTGTTGGATACACTAAACAGACCTTCTTAGAGCTAGCTGCTCAAGCCCACACAATTGTTAATCTGAAACAGTCCAGGATATCTGGTGCACAAGAAGAAACTGATGGCATGTTAGAAGCTGAAGGGATGGTAATGAATTCGTTGTACAGTAGTCCTGTATGACCTGCAAGAAATGGAGAGAGCTCATAGAGAGGAGCAGTGGAGAATTGAGGCTCGAATAAAGAAATGCCCATGGCATCAGCAGTCCCTGATACAGTTCAACAGTACATGAAGTACAGCAGGCTAAATGAGAGCTGTACTCAGTGATTGATGTTGCCAATGCTTTATTCTTTTTCTGTTTTGATCTTGGAAAATAGTCAATTGCAGTTTGCCTTCATCTGGGAAGGAATCCAATTTACATTTACTGAATTGCTGTATGATCATTTGAATTCATCAGCTACTGTCATAATTTGGTAGAAGAAAGTTGGACTGATTCAAATTCTTAGTGTAAGGCAAACTATGCTGATGATATGATAATATCTGACAACAAAGGCCATGTGATAACTGACCTAAATGCAGAGGTGACACAAATGACCAACAGAAAACTGGTTGATAAATCCAGAAAATGTCCAAGAGCTGGTCCAAGTAGTAAAAGTCCTAGGAATAATTAGGGCAGGTGCCATTCATGACATCCCAGAGGTGAATAAATATAAACTGATCTCATAACCCATCCCTTAAACTAAACAAAAAAAGCCCAATATTTTGTTGTTCTATTTGGGTTTTGGAAGATACATATCTCACATCTGGGAATACTGAGTGTGTCATACATTAAACTACCCAAAAGAACACCATATTTCAATGGAGGCCCTGAATTAAATCAGGTTATGTTAGAATTACAAAAAGTAATGTCTCTCCTGAAACTTTCTGTCCATTATAATTCACACTCATGCATGATTTTGGAAGTATAGCATTCATTTATATAAACTGGATGTTATTGTGAAAGCCTGTGAGTACCATCCAAAGGTGACCACTGATATTTTATACCAGAACATTCCTGGATACTGTGATAAGATATAGAAGATTTTTTTTATTGCTCATGCTGGGGATTGAATCCAGGGCCTTGTGAATCCTAGGCAAGCACTCTACCAACTGAGCTATGTGCCCAGCCCCAGATATATGATTTAAGATATGATGAAAGTAACATTTTATTGTGCACTAATGGAGACTACCCCTATGACTGATGATACAAAACATCCATGAAAGCTGAAATACCCAAAATGTCTTGGGTCAGGTCAGAGAAACCCTCTATTAAAGACAGAAGTACCCCGAAGAGGACAGAAGTCCATCCCCCACAGTGTTTCAGGGACATTGAGGGCCAGGGTCAGGGTGAAGTGGGAAGCGATTTCTGTTTGGTGTCCTTGGGGTCACATCGGGTCAAATTCAGAGGAGAGGAGGAGAAAGACAAGTGAAGATGCAGAACCATCTTTTGGATCAAAGTCAAACATTTCTCTACCTAGGTTGGTGACTTTGTTCAGGTGAATTATGGCCTCTGGAGTGATCAGTGTGGAACGCACTTATCTCAGTCATTCAGTCATGTGCTAGTGCACTCTATCAGGTTGTGGGTTTAAAATAACCTTTGTTCCTCCTTCAATCTCCCCTCCCACCCATGGCTACCAACCCCTCCTGGTCCTCAACCTTCCCCATGAGGTACACAGCATCTGACAAGATGCCCAGTGCCGTGCCCTGCAGCATGGCCACAACATGGTCAACTTTCTGCTACCTCCAGCTGCGGCTTACTACATAGGCCCCATCCTGGGCTAGACACCAGGTGATGGTGAATCTGAATCTGTGGCATAATAATTCAGTCTTGGGCTCGGCCATTCCCTTCTGTTTTCCTTTCCCCCACTCCCTGCCATTTAGATTCTCTCCATAGTGCACAACATCTAAGCCCTTTCTCCACATATGGATAGTCAGAAGAGTAGGAGTACTGGGGTAAGTCAAGGGATGAAGCAAATAGCCTGTTTCAGTCAGCTTTGCATTACAGTGACCAAAAGACCCAACCAAACAACTTAGCGGGAAAGTTTATTTTGGCTTGCAATATCAGAGGTTCAGTCCATGGTTGGCCAACCCCTTCACCCTGGGCCTGGTGTAAGGCTGAACACCATGGTGGAAGGGCATGGTGAAGAAAAACACTCAGAACATGGCAACCAGAGTGGGAGGGGTGGGTGGGGGTACAGGTAAAGAGAGGGCTTAGCTCACCAGGGACAAAATATAAACCCCAAAGACACACTTCTAGTGATCTACTTTCTCTGGCCACATCCTACCTGCCTACAGTTACTGCCCACTTAATCTGTATCAGTGGATTAATCCACTGATTAGGTTTCATCTCTTGTAATCTAATCATTTCACCTCTCAAAATTCTTGCCTGTCTCACACATGAATTCTTAGGGGAAATCTCATACCTAAATCATAACTGAGCCCCAGGTCATTGTCATATGTGGATCTCCAGCAATGGCAATCACCTGCTGTGGTACCCATGATCACAGTAACTTCCTGTCAAGGGTTGTACTGCTGATGCTCCTTGAGGAGCATCTCATTTCTTTTTAAAATCATTTTATAAAGTTTCGTAATCTGGTCCTATGACCAAACATTTACCAGAAGTTAAATAGAAATGTTTCCCATTATGAGATTAATGGGCGAAAACTTTGTTGGCAGTCATCCTGTAGAAGTGCCGGGTATTGAAATGGCAGCTCCATCTACCCTCCCCTTATTCGTTCCCATTCTCTAGAGTGTCCCCACCAGCTCCACAGTTGCAAGGTGGAACAGATTTCACTGGGTTTTTAGGGAAGCATTAAAATTGCTGTTGAGGAAGTCTGTTACTCTTTTGTCCACTTGTCCTCTGCAGAAAGCCTGTGGGGAGAAAGAAAGGTGAATCAAGAGGTCTGATTCATTCACTTGTCCCTGCCACTAATTAGATATCACCTTTGGGCTAAGTCACCTTTTGCTAGGGTTGTAGTTTTGAAATAATAAGTAACAAGTAAGGTAAAATGGTAAGCTTTTATATTGGGTGGTCTGCTTTTCCTCACATGGGCCTCTCTTTCCTTCCCATTTCAGAGAGACCATTCTTTCTTTTTCTTTTTCTTTTTTTAAGTCTTTCATCATTCCCCACAAATCAAGTCAACCTTGAAATATTAAAAATACAATCTTCACTTCCCAGGAAACTCTGTAAAGTTTTTCTTGGTTCTTTATATATATTTAAATTCAGTGGCTAGAAGTATGAAAAAATTTTTTTAAATGTCAGAAACTGTTTTTGTTTTGTTAAAGGTGAAGCTTAGACTTCATCAACAAGGAGCAAAGATTGTACTTCTAGGTAGACTTATAGATTCCCAAATGTAGCAGGAAAGCAATCCTTGAGGTGATAGCAGATGTCAAATCAATACAATTGATGGAGGCAAAAGTAAGAAATGCTTCCTATCCTCTTCATCTCCAAAATATGATGGCGACACTGGAAAATTGCTAAAGATCCACTCTTTCCTGGTGTTGCTACCAACCAATGCACAACTTTGATCAAAGTCTGGGAGCCCCTATCTGCCAGTTGTCTGTAGAGTGAAGAGTGATGGTGGACACTTGACTTTCATGGCATGGCACAGTCTTTGATGCTTCTAGGTGGAAAAAAAACAAGGCAGTCTTTGTCTCCTGGGGGAGGTCAACTTGGCCCTGGGGAAACTCCAGGGCTGACATCTCAACCTTCACTGTCTTATATCTCCAGGTAATAATCTAAGTGAATAAAACAGGCAATTTAGATCTTACATGAATTTACATGATTTCTAAAATGTTGATAACTATTGTGGTTTGAATATGGTTTATTACCTCTAAAATTCATGGTTGAGGTTTGGTTCCTGGTGTAGCAGTGTAGGGAGGTGGGACCCAGAGGGAGGTATTTGCTTCATGGGGACAGAGACCTCAGGAGTGGATTAATACCTTTCTCACATAGTGGGTTCTCACTTTCTGCCATGAGGTGAAGCAGAATGTGACCCTCGTCAGATGGGAACATCTGATCTTGATTTTCCCACCTCCAGAACCGTAAAACCTCATTTCTTTATATATCATCTAGTTTCAGTCGTTATATTATGTTAAAGCAATAGAAAATACAGTAAGACAACAACTAACTCATATTTTATTTGGTTTTCTTTTTGGTTTCTTCCTTTTTTCTTTTTTCCTTTGGTGCTGATGTAACAGAACAAAAGCATATATATATATATATATATATATATATATATATATATATATAAATTTTTTTTTAAACAAAGTTATTTCTTCCAATTCCCTTGGTAAGTTTTTATTTTATTTTTTAAGTTATTTACTTCTCTCCTTTGAAAACTTTTTCCTGATATTTTCCCCCAATCTTTAACGACTCATTTCCCTTACACTGGAGTCTAAATTCTAAAGAAAGCCCTCCGCAATGCCTCTCCTCAGCTCAAAAGAAAACGCAGGGGCTGGCCCTAGGAGGTTGAGGTGCCCTTTGATGTGATGAGGAAGTAACTGATTCAGAGGTTCTGAGATGAAGGTGCTCTGGAAGAAGAGGGCTCCCACCCAGTGTGTGCATTTCCTGCCTTTTGTCTCACTATACCCTCTTTTTCCCCCTCATAAAAGCTGTTTGTGTCCCTAGCACCCCATTGCCTTCCCCTACCCAAGATGGAGATTCTCTATCTTCCCCAGGGCCAGCTTTGAATAAACCTATTTTCCTTCACTGATCTCTGTCTCCTGAAATTTAATTGAGTAGTGAATGATAGAATCCACAATTCAGGTAACACTGGGCATTGAACCCAAGGACTCTCCACCAATGAGCTACATCCCCAGTCCTTTTGATTTCTTATTTTGTGACAGAGTCTTGCTGTTGCCCAGCCTGGATTTAAAAAAATAAAAAAAAAAAAATTGTTTTTAAAGAGATAGGGTCTCACTGTGTTGCTCTGAACTTTGAACTCCTGGACTCCAGCCCTCCTCTTGCCTCAGCTTCTTGAGCTGGGACTCCAGGTGTGTGCTACACACCTGGCTAATTCATATTTTAAAACAACACTTTGGGTCTACAAAACACATCTGACTGACACACTACCATTCTGAGAAGAAAAGAAGTACTAGTTTTTCTAGGATAGTGTCTTAGAGGAAGATACAGAGACTTAGTTTCAAAGAAAATAAAAGAGAGTCTCTTGCTCTTCTGTCATAGTGGTAAATAGAAGGGATTGCAAGATCATCTCTCACTGTCTTTTCTCCAGACTGCTAGGCCAGAGACCTGACTCCAGGGGTACCAATTAAATAGGCCTGGACACTCTCCCCCAAAACCAAGCAGAAAAAGTAATGGTGAAAATCGGGAAAAGAACTTAATCAATAGGGCCAAATTGGGGGAGGGAAAGGAGGTCCAGCATCTCAGTCCTGTCTTTGGGGAGCTGGCAGTGAGACAGTCAGGGACCACCTGGGAACAAGGGGCCAAGGCATTCCTGGTGATTAACTAGAGGCTTCTTAGCTACTAAAAGCTCAGTATGCGATGTACCCATTCCCTTCAAGCAACTTTATCAGCTTAAGAGACCAGGAGCATCACCAGGGCCAGGAGTCTCTCACTGTGACTGTTTAAGGACAAACAACATAAAGATAAAATCTGTTGAGAAGACATCAAGATGGCAAACTACCAAGCCCTTAACTGGTTACTTGCCATGATTTGTTTGTGTTCTCTTCCATGTGTTCTCTCTCTCTCTCTTTTTTTTTTTTTAATTTGGTGGGAGCAGAGTACTGTGGATTGAATCCAGGGGGCACTCGACAACAGAGCCACATCCCCAGCCACATCCTCAGGGTCTCACTGAGTTGCTTAGGCTTAGATCTCACTTTTACTAAGGCTGGTTTTGAACTCGCAATTCTCCTGCCTCAGCCTCTGGAGCCACTGGTATTATAGGCATGTGCCACTGCATCTGGCCCATGTGTTCTCTTAACAGCTCTCACCCTTATCACAGGGCAGAGATGTTTATACAGGATGCAGGAATGATATGAGAGAGGTAATATTTGGCAGGCACTAGGATGAACTGTTGACCACCCTTCCCTCAAGGTTGAAATATTCACCCGGGGGGGAAAAATACCTGTGAAAAATATCAAAAACTACTTAACATTTCTAGCCCACCCCTGCCACCCTTTCATATGTATAAAACTCTCTTTTATCTGGAGAGCCAGCCTCACTCTCTCTTGGTGGGTGCTGTGTTTCCCTTCTGCTCCAGCAAGAAGTCTGAATTGAATCTTGTTCCATCAATGGATACTTTATCTGATTCTTCTGATGGAGTGCACAAGAACCCACTGAATCTGTAACAAACGGGAGCTTTAGGTTCAAACAGAGTGAGAACTGGGGCAGGGGCAATAGATCTGCATAATTAAGCAGTTTGGGTTGAACTGTGGTCTCGTGGGTAATTCTCAGTTCTGGTTGTGCAAAGTGGCTCCAGAGAAGTCTTTATCACTTTGTTACAGAGCTGGGCCTTCTGAGAAACTGAGACATCAGGAAGACCCCCCCACCTTCAAATCCCTCTTGTAACTAAGTCAGAAAGATTTCAGACATGTTGCTTAGTATAATAGGAATGAGTTTATTGAAAGGGTAGGAATGGGAAAGGGGACACTCTCAAGGGAGAAAGTGGGTCCCCTCAGGGAGGAGAGAGACAACATGCCTCTCCTGCACTCCAGTTTTATTGGGGATCCTAGAAAAATTTCCAGAGAGTCCCGCCAGGGCCCACTTCTTGACTTTTGACTGACAACAGGGTGACATCAGATCTTCAAGTCCCCACTGTCTGGGACAGTGCACAAGTAGATTTACAAGGAATTTGTGAGTGACACGCCTGGGAAAGAGTCTGACTTAGGGAGTGATAAGCCTGGAAATGTATGTGGTACTTTAAACTAAAATTATATTTCCTTATTATTCCTCTATGTCTCCTTTCTACCCATTTCTCATTTCTTCTACCTTAGAGAGATACAATATCTTGAGAAACCTATAATTTAGGGGGCTTTCCTGCATTATCTATTGATGAGAAAATGGAGACTGCATCAGTGTAAGGATCCTGAGAATGAGCAGACCCCACAAACCATATTGAGATCACCGGACTCATGTCATCTCTACCTTCCATCCTTTGTCTACCCCTCACCAAGTTTTCTTTGAAAGAAGAGCCAGGAACCCCCAAAACATATCTCCCTCTCAAGATGGCCCACATTGTCCCTTGAACGTGTATTCCTTTCCTTTCTAAATAAAATTCTATTTCTTTACTGACTGTTGAAGCTCTTTTCCATCCTGTAAGTCGAGGATCCTACTGGTCCTGAGCAAAATTCCTCCCATCTTTGGAAACTCCCTGAGATCCTCTTCTGAGTTATCTCCTCTCTCATGACAACTGATTTTTAGTAAAAGCAGCTTCTCTAAGTTCCTTTTACAGTCTTATGCTCAAAAGGGTATGAATATTTGTATTTTACTGCAATGGTGCTTGGAGCTGATGGCATGAATTATGTTCTTAACATCAAATATTTGCATTTATATTAGATAATAATGATACTTAGTTGCTAAATATCCTACAGCTAGTCTCAGGGCAAGAACCTTTTGTCTTGGGAGGTAAATGTTGAATGTCCAATGTACCAGAGTCTACACCTCTCTTATCAGAACACTCCTCAGCACCATTTTTTTTTTTACTTTATAAATTTTTTAGTTTGTTTTAATTGGTTATACATGACAGTAGAATACATTTATGCACTTTAATATATCATACATAAATGGGGTATGATTTCTCATTTTTCTGATTGTACATGTTGTAGAATTACATTGGTCATGCAATTGTAGATGTACATAAAGTAATAATGTCTGGGCATTTTCTTTTGAGCCTGTATTCATGCATGCAACTCACCATTCATAGTACACACTGCTGGAGTGCTATGATACCCGAATTAGGCAGGAAAATTAAAAGGGAAGTTGGAAGCCACAGTAATTAACCACATATCATCTCAGTCCTGGGGAAAGCTCAACCAGGCCCGTGTGCAAAGCTGGGGAAAGGATGGAGTTATTTGCTTCCCTCTAAGCCAGAACTCCAGGCCTTCCCATTTGCCTGCAGCGTCTGTGTGTTACCTAGATTCTTCTCTCTGCATCACAGCAGTTAGCTGGTGAATTAGGATTTGTTAGTGGGCAGGTTAGGATGTTACCACCTAATTAAAGGGGAATTCGGAAGGTACCAGGCCAGGACCTCAGGCATAACTGGTCTCTTTAAGCTGTGGCTGAGCCTGGACTCTGATTGGCTTCTCCTTAGATCTGATCTGGAAGTAGCTGAATGTGTAATAAACATTCTCAGTCTTTCCCATCAGTTTAATTCAGTTCAACTCAACAAATATTAATCAAGTGACTCTTCTGTGGTGACCCAGTCACTATACCTGATCAGAACATGCACAGTACATTTGTCAACAGTTTTGGTTGATGGAAGGCAGAGGAGAAGGAGAGAGTGGAGTGGAGAGGGAGACAGACTTGCAGGGGACATGGGAGATGACTGTAGTGGTGTTGCTCTCAGGGCATGAAGCTCATGAAGGAAGAAGAGTGACTTTGAGAAGGGCTAAGCATGCTGACTTTTTTGTATATTGTAGACAAAAGGAAACTAAGGACAACGTGGGGATGTGGGTGTCCCAGTGCATGCCAGCCTTGTTATTTGATGAGGACCATCATAGTCCATTCTGCTGGTGCCCTGTGCATTTTCCCTTAGCATCAGCATCCCCACAAACAGAATCCTAGCTCCAGGGCCCAGTGGCTGCTTCTGTCTGGCTATCTAAAAGTGCTTAAATAGCTTGTCCAATTGTATTCTCCTTCCTCCTCTAAGTCTCCTTTCCCTCCTGTCTTTCTTATACCAACATCTCCCAGTCTCCCCGGTCAGACATCTGCAAGTGTAACAAATAGCTTCTTAATGCTAATGTGTATTTATATCTTGGATGGTGAACTAAGTGTCATTTTTTATTTTGTTTGCACAATGACATGGCTGTCCTGTGGGGCCTTAGGTTCAGGCCATAGCCCTCTGGTGTCAGCAAAAGCAGATGGCAGCAGATATTTGTGTCAGCCATCAGGGAGGCTCTGAGTCCTGCAAAGGGCTGCCCCAAGGGGCACTTAGAAAGAAGAAGCTTCTGCCCCCTTCTGGACCTTGCTCTCTTGGGTATGAGCTTTGAAGAGTGTACTTATGCTTGAGGGCATTACTGGGATGTACAGGAAAACTAGTTGATGTCACATGGGATTATGTGTGTGTCAGATTTATATTTGAGACTTCTAGGCAGTTTGACATTTGAGAAGAAAAAATAAGCTAACTGGGTTATTGAGCCATGACATCTGCTTGGATTTAATTTGATCTAAGGATTCTAATAATGCTTATAGGATTCTTCCCTAACACAGAAGGAGTTACAGGGCTTTTTGGGTATCCTGCATGTCTTCCACACTTGATACAGGTACTTGGTTTCATTCTCTTGTACCAGAATGTCTGTCACAGTGGTGTCATCCATGCCCATTTCTTCTCAAGTCTAGAGCTTCATTTCCCAGTGTCACTTTCCTGTGTGGCTCTGGGCAGGAGTCTGGCAATTAAAGGCATCCATAGGGTGTTCAGAAGGCAGAAGCGTCAGCACGCCTTTTGGCAGTTGTGAACAGCTGCTTGGACATATGAGATGCATATGATTTGCTCCAGCTTCTGGGCAACTTCCTGAGAATCACCAGCTTTGGTATTACAGGCAGCTGGGATTGTTGTCAGCAGTTTTCCTAGAATTCTGTCCTTTCTGACATTATGAAAGCAGCAGCAGCAGTTCCCATATTGCTTCCCCCAACCCTCCTAATCTTGTGTAAGCTTCTAAGTCTATTAGAACCCTTTCTCTTTGGCATGTAGGAGTGTATCTCTTTTCCTGAGACAAGCTTGACTGTTGTTATACTGCTGCAGTCTCCTCTCTCTTCTCTTGTGTTGATGGTCAACCACTAAGAGTGAGAAGACTTAGCAAATTTATTAGTGGACCAGGAAGCTTCCGGGTAAGTCCTCCAACTCTGTGACCAGAGACCTTCACTGAACAATTACAGTCATTCATGATGCAGTAGTTCAAATAAGGTCATTTTTTATTCCCTCTCCTCTATGACCTTGTTTGCCAGGGATCAGTATGATTGAGGCACTTTATTTAAGAGGAGGTAGGTGGCCACTGCATGATCTGATTGTAATCCAAGATTATTGCAATGAGTGACACTGAATGAAAGAGACAGATGTCCCCTCTTAGTCTCTGGGCCATATGGGGACTACTTCCTCAAGAAAACAAATGACAGTATATATGTCACACAAGGAACTCTATCCATTATCACGAACTCACATTTCCTGTGCTTTTAGCACAACATTGAGCTAATAAGCTTTTAAGGAAGTTGACTGTCAAGACCAAAGGAAACTAAGGACAATGTGGGGATGTGGATGTCTCAGGGCATGCCAGCCTTGTTATATTTTGAGGACCATGGCAGTCCACTCTGCAGGTGCCCCATCCACTTTTCCTTAGCACCCAGCATTCCCACAGACAGAAGCATAAGGCAAGCACTTGTAACTGTGCCCAACAGTTACAAGTTGGGCTGGTCGGGGGACATTCTCCCAGCAATGCCAAGAGAGTCCTCAACCAATGATCATTAGGAGTGGGAGTATAAATATCCCCATGTGAAAACAGTAAGGTGGGTCTAAAAAATTAAAAATAAGATTACCATATGATGCAGCATTATTGCTTTGGTTATATACCCCAAAAAATTAAAAGCAGACTCTCAAAGGAATATTTGTATGCCCAAATATTTCTGTATCCTCCTCCCTTCTGCTAGTGATGGTCTAAATTTGGGGGCCAATGGCTATATGCTGGACCGGTAGTCAGTGACGGGTATGATCCAATTGCAGTGGTATCAACCTAAGACAGGAGGCTGACGCCTAAAGGTCAGTTGCCTAAAGGTCAGTTTTCCAATGACGGGTAAGAACCATATGTTGAACTGGACAACCTACCAGGCACAGTCCTTAAGCCACATTACTTGTTGTTTAATTAATCAGAAGGGGGGAGATGCTGGGAGCCATCAGCCAAGTAGGTATGACAATTTCCTTGCCAGCGTACCCCCATGTTTCTTTAGTGGAAGGACTCATGGAAATAGGACATTTTGCAGGACATTGCATGTAAGGTGACCTTGCTCAAGGACCAGGGCAGATCCGTGTTTAGGGTGTTCCCCCTTTAGAATAGGGCGGTTTAGCATAATAGGAGATTAGGGTGTTCCCCCTTTAGAATAGGGCATATCCTGCTGCTGAGTTCCTCTTGAGTTCTTAGGGTCAGACAGTATATTTTGGGAGACAGAAGCCCAGGAGTAGTGGATTTGGGCAGAGTGTGGATTTGGGCAGAGAACGTGGATTCCCCCAGAACGTGTTTGTAGACGGCCGGTGTGAGTTCGGGAATAAAGAATTGCTGTTTGAATCTACAAGCTGTGTGGAGACTCG
The DNA here is from genome assembly GCF_048772815.1 of Callospermophilus lateralis. NCBI lineage: Eukaryota > Metazoa > Chordata > Mammalia > Rodentia > Sciuridae > Callospermophilus > Callospermophilus lateralis. The sequence continues at coordinate 36,404,282 of NC_135307.1, read as the reverse complement.
TGATTTGTGCCCAGCCAGAGACTGCGGCATCTCATACCTGGGAATAGTTAAAAGTTTTACAAACATTAAATTCTCCAAAAGTGGTATGATGTAGGGGTGAGTGAAAGGAAAGGAGATCATATCCACAAGTTTTAGGGTTCAAGGGCTCCATACCTGAGAATTTAAATTTCAGAAAGAGAAGAAAAGTGAAAGTAAAAGATAAACAGTACAGACAGGAAATAGATCAAAATGCTAATAACATCCTCTGATGAATTCTGCTGAAAAACAATTGGATACATACTGAGTCAGGGGACCTAGATGCACATTAACTCCAAGATGGTAATTTCACCAGCACCATGTGAACAACATACTCTTTAAAAAAATCATTCTATGTTATTTAATTTTAATGAAAAAGTAATACATAATTGTAATTTTGTCATAAAATTTAAAATTCTGCAGAAGAAAGGTGCTCTTAATACTATTTCACCTCTCTAATCCCCGTGACCTTTTTTTTTGGTAGGAGGTGTACTGGGATTAAATTCAGGAGCCCTCAACCACTGAGCCACATCCCCAGCCCTATTTTGTATTTTATTTAGAGACAGGGTCTCACTGAGTTGCTTAGTGCCTCGCTTTTGCTGAGGCTGGCTTTGAACTCATGACCCTCCTGCCTCAGCCTCTCAAGCCATTGGGATTATAGACGTGTGCCACCACACCTGGCTCCTTGTGACCTTTTAAGAACTCTTGATTGTGAGCACACCTCCAGACCTCTCCTAATGCATATACATTTAGTTGGAAATGCAAATGTCCACAAACACGTAGGAATATCTTAAAAATGTAACTGTCATTATATATAACGGGAGGTTTTGTTCTGCAACATACTTTTTACTTAATAATATGCCATAGTGATTTTTCTGCTTTAGTACATTTAAATGTATCTTATTCTTTCTAAGGTAATCATTGGTATATTTTGATTTAGGTACACCATTTTATTAGAAGTTTGTTCTTATATATTCCCTCTGTATTTTGCGCCTATTTCCCCTTTTATGCCTTTTTTAGAGTTATTTGAATATTTTTAAAATTTGCATTTTAACTTATTGTGATTTCGATTATAACTTTATGTATAATTTTTAGCGGTTGCTCTAGAGATTAAAAAATACATAACTGCACTCTCTACTTAAAATCATTATTTCAGCATCTTAGTTGAAATATAGAAAGCTTCCCACCTCCTAGCACCCCTTATCTTCTCTATTTTATACTATAGTTATCATATATTACTAGTACATACACGGAAGATCCCATCAGTGTTGTGATTTATGTTTCCAACCATCAAATATACTTTAAAGAACTCAAGAGAATAAATGATGGTACTTACCCAGTGTTTATCATTTTCAGCTGCCCTCTCTGTGTTCAGTGTTCTGAGTCTTCCTGTATCATTTTTCTTTTGTTGGAAGGACTTCATTTTGCAATTTTCTTAGGGCAGATCAGCTGGCTCTGAGGTCTTGGTTTTCTTAGAAGAGGATGTCTTTATTTCACCTTTGTTCCTGAAGGATATTTCTGCTGAACATAGACTTCTGGGTTGACAGGTCTTTTCTTTCACACTTTAAAAACGCTGTGTCAGTTTCTCAGCTCCAGAGTTTCTGATGAGAAATCTATGCACTTGAGTAGGGCCCCGTAGATATGTTCTGTTTTCTTCTGACTGCTTTCAAGATGGCTTTCGTTGTCTTTAGTCTGTAGCAGCAGGATTTTGATGTGCCTGGGTGTAGCTTGTGCTTTTTGCTTGTTTTCTTATTGCATGGTCTCTCAGCTTCCTGAATCTGTAAGTTTATGTCTTTGGTGAAACTCGGGAAGTTTTAGCTACTATTTGTTTAATATTAGATTTAGGCTTTTTGTTTGTTTGTTTTCCTCCATCACCTTTCTCATTTCTTCCTGAAAATATCTTCAAGTTCACTCTTTCCTCAGTCATTACCCGTGAGTTTTAAAATTTCAGCTACATTGTTCTAAGTTCTAGAGCCTTGGATATGTTTTGTCTCATAGGACAAAGATCTTCCTCCCCTTTCAAACTCATCTATGTTCTTTCAAAATCTTCTAAACTATTAGCATGCCTTTATTTTTCCATTGCCATTTTAGAACAATTTAATGAACTTCCTGAAAATCCTGGTGGGGCTTCAGTTGGGATTGCATTGAGTTTACAGACTGATGAGAAGGTCAGTTGGCAGCTTTACAATGCTGAGCTTTCTCCTCCAGATACACAAATACCTGCTTACATTCACCTTTTGTTCTCTATCTTTCAAAAAAGTATTTTATTTTTTTCCTGTAAATATTTTGTACATTTTTTGTTAAGTTTATTCTAAATATTTTACATATGTTTACTGATGTTGTCTATTGGATGCCAGTTTTCAAAGACTATGTTCAAATCCTTTCCTATACTTACAGGTTTGCCTTTATTTTCCTGTAGCTCTATATATCATTTTACTCCTATGTAAGAGGATGTCAAGATTGAAATTTTGATGAAAACAATAAGACACTATATGGATAGAAAATTCTAAAGGCAGATCATCATATGAAAATATCAAAGCAAATGTTTAAGAATCTGTTCAATGACTTTAAAAGCCTCTCACTCAGCTTAAGGACATAAAAACAGAACCAGGGTATGAAAAGCAACATAATCCATTTTGAAAAGGTCTCTGTGGAAAGAAATGGTCCCTTGCTGTTAATACCTGCCCCACCAAGAACGTTGGGAAAGAGGAGCTGAGCATTTCAGTTTTCTTTAATTTAAAAAATTATTACCTTCTCCTGAAGTCCCAGATTTTCAAACTTCCTATCATATCCCCCCCCAAAGGACTTTAAAAAGAATTTCCAAGTAATCTATATAAAGGACATTAAAGGACAACAGCTCCACTCACAAAGCTTTATTTGGGGATCAGGAATGGAGAGAAGGTAAACTATTTTTTTTCTTCTTCTTTTTCTTTGCAGATATGAACCCAGGGCCTTGCACATGTAGGCAAGTGCCCTACCACTAAACTGTACCCCCAGCCCATAGGCAAACATTTTGATGTTTTTGTCTTGAGTCCCAATTTGCTCACTACTGCGTCAAGATAGTTGAATGCATGGAAATGCCAGTTTCTCCTGGTCAAAGTGTGATGGCATAGGTGCTCGAATCAAATCATTGACTTGATTTAGGTCAGCAGGGGCTTCTGACCAGATCATCAGGAAACCAACTTCCTGTACGCAGCTAGGAACTCTAAGAGCTGAAACATTTATGATCCTGTTGAGGCAGAAACAAAATATGCAGAGTATTTGTCTTTCTTGAACCTTTGACAAATAAAGTCTATGGTTGGAAAGAAGACTTATTGCCTGCCACAGGAGCATTAGGGAGATCTGTGAGAAACAGCACAGAGAGTGTCCAGCTTCCTTTCTTCCCCCTAAATAGCTTTTCCCTCAAGCTTCCTCATTGCCTGAGACAGCTTCTGAATATTAGAATCAAGAAATCCCACACACTCTGGAACTTTGAGGTTACATTAGAGCCTGCAGCCAAAGTATGAGAGTGAATGGAATGATTCCTGCATTCATTAAGGTTATGGATTAGTGAAGGAAGATGTGGAAAAGAAAAAAGGGAAAGAAACAGATGAGCTGATAATGAATCAAGCTTCTCAGTTAACTAGTCATTTGACTCTTATTTCCGTGGCATATCTGCTGATTTATCCAAGAATCCATCAGAAATGATCAGTTTGGTCCTTATTTCCTTATATTTGGTTGAGTGTGGACAGACTAGGGAATCGAAGGCACTGGTGGGTGGGCAGAGGCCTAGAAAGAAATGAGTGAAAACATGGACCCACAGAAGTGATAGGTACATTTTAGAAAAGCACCCGGGATAGCTAACTGGCTTGAAAGTGTGTAGTTTCTCACTTTGATTCACAGGTTGTCAAATTTTCGGAAATATTTCTGTGCCACATAACTAAAAAAATCCTGCAGAAAGACTCAAGAAAACTTAAGGAAAAAATATGAAAAGGATTGTCTTTTTGTTTTCATACTCCGTTTTAGCTGAGGAGACATGAGAATTTTGCTCATGTGAACTCAAAGCAAGCTAGTTGGGAAGAAACTAATTGTATTAGACATTTGTTATTGAGAGTCATGAGCCTAAATGTCAGGAGAACTTTGAATCCCAGAAGACCAAGGAGAATGAAGGAAAGAGGCAAACAAAACCAGAACAACTGCTTGTATTGATAATATGCCTTTTTAAATTTATGCACACCTGTTCATTCACTGCACTCAGTGTTAAACCTACCCCATAATGTCAGTGCCAAAATCTGGTCCAGCCTGTGGGTCCCTGTTATACTTAGTCCATTTTGTGCTGGTATCACAGAATACTATAGACTGAGCAATTTATTAAGAACAGAAATTTATTTCTCATAGTTCTGGCTGGGAAGTCTAAGATCAAGGTACTTGTAGGTTTCTTCTCTGGTTCCAGGGTAGCACCTTGATTCTACAATGAGAGGCCCGGAGAGAAGTGCTGGGTCTTTGCATGACAGAAGTGGAAAGGGGCAAACCCACTCCTGCCAGAAATTCTTGTAGTGACATTAATCCATTCCTGAGGACCGAGCCCTCCATACAAAACACCGACCCCACCTGCCAATACTGTTGTATTAGAGATTACTTTTCTAAAGAAAGAATTGGCGGGGGGGGGGGGTCACATTCAGATCAGAGTAGTCATGTTCTGTTGAGCCTGTGTTGTACTCTCCCCAAACTATGACCTCTTTCAGGGTCATGATTCTGCATCCCCTTGGGAGTCTGATTTACCCTGGGGCAGGCTTGGTTAACTCAGGAATCCAAATCTGATCTTGAGCAGGAAAGTGATGTGCAAGATCTTCTCTCCTGGGTTATACCAAGAAGGGAAAGTCAAGCAACACAGAGATAAGCCTAACAACATTAAAATGACCATTTATCTATTTTAACATCTATCTATTGATCTATCATCTATCAATCATCATCCACCTATCTATCATCTATAAAGACAGAGCAGAGAAACAGATTTATTTGAAGGCTTGACTTACACAATTGTGGATGCTGGCAAGTTCAGATCTACTGAAGAGTTCAGCAGGTTGGAGACCAAAGTTAAGAGGAGGTGATGTTGTAGTTGAGTTTAAAGACAGCCTGATGTCCGAATTCCCTCTTTCTTGAGGTACTTGACTCTGTTCTCTCTTGGATGAGTCTCACCCACACTATGAAGATAATCTGCTTTACTTAGAATCTACTGATTTCAATGTTAGTCTCATCTGAAAACTACTTTCACAGTAATATCTAGGCTTGTGTTTGATCAAATACCTGGGTACCATGACACACATAATTCACCTGAAAGCCATTGCTCATATATCTTGTATATCTATAGGAGGGGTGGTATGATACCATCATGGCAGGACTCTAAAATGTTGTGTGCTTTTCTTTGGTTCTAAATAGTTATACATGACAGTAGGATGCATTTTGACACACCATACCCCCAAAAACTTCTCTTCTGTTTGTACATGATATAGAATCACACCAGTCGTGTAGTCATATATGCACATGGGGTAATAATGCTCCATTCATTGTACTGTCCTTCTTACCCCCAACACCCCTCCCCTCCCTTCTCTCCCCTCTGCCATATCCAAAGTATCTCTATTCTTCCCTAGCTGCTCCCCTTATTGTGAATTAGCATCTGCATATCAGAGAAAACATTTGGCCTTTGGTTTGGGGGATTAGCTTATTTTGCTTAGCATGATATTCTCCAGCTCCAACCATTTTCTGGCAAATGCCATAATCTTATTCTTTATGGCTGAATAACATTCTATTGTGTCTATATACCAGAGTTTCTTAATCCATTCATCTGTTGAAGGGCACCTAAGTTGGTTCTATAGTTTAGCTATTGTGAGTTGAGCTGCTATAAACATTATGTGGCAGCATCACTGTAATATGCTGATTTTAAGTCCTTTGGGTATAAACTAAGGAGTGGGATAGCTGGGTCAAATGGTGACTCCATTCCAAGTTTTCTGAGTAATCTCCATACTGTTTTCCATAGTGGTTACACCAATTTGCCATCCCACCAGCAATGTATGAGAGTACCCCTTTTCACCACATCCTTGCCAACATTTATTGTTGCTTGTATTTTTGATAATTTCCATTCTGACTGGAGTGAGATGAAATCTAAGAGTAGTTTTGATTTGCATTTCTCTAATTGCTAGAGATGTTGAACATTTTTTTCATATATTTTTGACCATTCGTATTTCTTAGTTTGTTGTGTGCTATTTTGATTGCAAAGAACACTCTCACTGGGCTGGAACTTACCCTGGAACCAAGGCAGTTCTCAGGCTTGATGAATCTGTTGCCCACTTTTCAGCTGCACTATCCTCTATCTCAGGGTGGGAATGTCCCCTTGGTAGCAGGTGAGCAATAGAGCAGAGCCACAGGGAAAAGCAGATATGGAGTTCTCTTGTGCAATGGCTCTTGACCAGAGAAGTCTGTAACAAACACCTGAGAAGCTAAATGAATTTATTTAAACAAATAGTGAGGTGCTCAGGACTCTTTCGAAACTTCCTGAATCACAGCCATGCCTATTTCTTGATGATTCAAATCCCATTACAAGAAGATTATATTTGGACAAAAAAGACATTTTATTCAGGGACTGAAACATTTATACTTTTAGGTATGTAAGACTGCCTTCAATTGTAGGTCTATAGGAAAGACAGAGGGGGTGCCATCAATCATTAAAATTTTAGCCAAGCACGGTGGTGCATGCCTGTAATTCCAGCAGCTTCGGAGGCTGAGACAGGAGGATTGCAAAGCCAGCCTTAGCAAAAGCAAGGTGCTAAGAAACTCAGTGAGACCCTGTCTCTAAATAAAATACAAAAATAAGGTTGAGGATGTGGTTGAGTGGTTGAGTGCCCTTGAGTTCAATCCCTGGTATCCCCCCAAATAATAATAATAATAATAATAATAATAATAATAATAATAATAATTTCAAAGAAAGAATTACATTGATGAATAAAACCAACATGAGAATGGAAGATAACAACAAAAAATTAATTTATGATGCAACCAGATTCAGATGTAGATAGTCCTTTTACTATGTATACCTAAATTCTACTTTCTTCGATAACTGTCAACATCAATAATATGGACTAGTTAAGCCTGAGTAATATGAGTGTTGCAGACAGTAAGCCATATCATACTACGTGAATGTTATAGTTTCAGGGGTAACAAAAATCTCAGTGCATCAGTAAAAGATTATTTGATTTTTACAGACTTATATAACCTCCCAGAAGTTGGGCAACTTAAGCTCCTAAATTGTTGCTGCTAAATAATGAATGAAGAGGAACTGACACTTCTAGAAGAGTCTGGAACTCTTTTTATGTGAGGGAAGCTGAGAATACTATCTCAAAAAGAGGGGGAGGCATATACTACACAAGTATAATATACTATCCAGACATCCCAGTCCTCACTATTTCATGAAAAGCACTTGGTTTCACATATATTGGAGATGTAAGGGCCAGAGAATAGAGGGGGAAAAGAAAAAGAGAAAAAAAATCTCAAAGGAAGAAATCAAGATTGTTAATTGTTTTGGTTGGAGATCAGTATATTTCCTGCTTACCTTCTCATCCAATAAGTGGGGGTTGTCTGTTGTTAGCTGGTATCTCCACCCTCAGATGGTGAAGGTAACCAGGATGGGAAGGCTGATCCTGGTGCAGGGTACTTAGAAGGAGGTGTGGCACCTGCCAGTCTGTGGAGAGAGACTGCATCTCAAGGGTCTCTTCTTGGGTCCACTCATATGACTTGAGCACCTGTTCCTATCTCCTTATCTTGCCTGATGATGTCCCAGTTTCTGGTCTCTCCGTTAGTCTCCAAACTGTTGCACCCTTTCCCTCTCCTTTAATAGTTCCCAGTTAAGGGACCTCTTTCAATGGGGCTCCCGTGGGCAGTGCCCTGGTCATACTGCACCCCAGTTCCATTGAGAGCTGTTTTGTGTTGGGCAGTTACTGTACTGGGTATGGGCTGCTGGGGAGAGGGGGGAGTTGGAAACTGGGAACCTGGCCAGCTGAAGTTCTAATCTGGAAGCTGCCTCCACCACAGATGGCAAGAAAGGTGACCCAAGATGGAGGCAGGCCGCTTCCAGCGCTAGGATATTGGGTCTGTTGGGGGGAGCCAGGCGATGGCATTGTGTGATGTGTTCAGAGATGAGCCCTGTGGGGTGCAGTGTTGCTGCTTTTGGCTGTCTTCAGAGCCTGTGGGTGCAGGTGCAGGCAGACTCCCAGGTGCAGGCAGACTACTGTGCATAAGGGACTATGGCAGTAGCTGCTGAGTTGCCAGATGGAGGTGACCAGGGAGCCCCACGTTGGTAGATGGGGGTCCACAGGGGATGGCGGCCAGAGTTCCAGCTGATTGTTCTGCGTGGGAGCAGAGCAGTGCCTGGGAGTTCTGGGCCAGTGCTGATGTGGTGATCCTGCTAAAGCAATCGCAAGTCCCGTGTGGGCTAGTAGTAGTCGGGAGTTGGGTGTCAGGAATTGGGAGTCCTGCTCTAAGGCTGAGGCCTGGAGCTCTGCTGCAGGCACAGTGCTGGTGATTTCCATGCAAGAGCAGCTGTGTAGGGGTACTCTATCATTCTCAGAGAAGCAGTATTCCCACTAGTTGAGACCCGGGTCACTGAGCGACACAGAATGCTGGCTCCCTCTGACCCACCATCTTGGATCCTCCATCATGCAAAACAATTTTAAGCCCAACCTTTGCCCTGGCCTAGACTTTATGCCTTCTATCTTGCTTGCTCATGGATCCCTTGCTCTGGAAGAAACCAGATGCCACACCACAAGAACACTTGAGCAGTTGTGTGTAGGAGTTTTTGTGGCAAGGAACTGGGGTGGTTCGGCTCACAGCAGCATCTACTTGACAGCCATGTACTGAGCCAGGTCCTTGTAAGCTGATTCTCCAGCCTAGTCAAGATCCTGACTGTGACCTCAAGATAGGCTATGAACCAGAACTACCCAGGTAAGACCCTCCCAAATTCCTGACCAATGGAATCTGTGAGACAATTTTTTAAACCCCTAAGTTTTGGGGTAATATGTTATGCAGCAATAGAGAACCAAAACATACCATAAAATCTTTGGTTGCTAACTCTATTATTTGGGCTATCTTGAACTTTCTTTTTGTTGTCTGTGTGTGACATTTTCCTTTCTTTGCATGTCTAGTAATTTTTAAATTCTATACTGGGTCTTGCAGATGAACATATAAAGACTCTGGATTTCATTATCTTCCTCTGAAAAATCTTTGTCTCAGCAGGAAGTTCAATTACTGGCTAGTCATCTTGAACTTGTGTAAATTTGTTTTTTACTTTGTTAGGGTAATTCATTAGAAAACCCAAGGTATTTCCCAACCACCTGTAAAGTGGCAGGACCCCAGCTGCAGAGCCTAACTTTCCTGCAGATATTGTTGAGGCTTCATTTTAGACCTCACATAAGGCAGATCTAGAGTAGGCCTCACTGCAGCATGGTCCTTATTCCTAAACTGTGGTATTTCTGGTGTATCTGCAGATTGCCCGGGGCTATAGTGAAGTCTCCACTTTAGATAGGCTAGAACACCAGTGTCTCCTAACACTTCTTGACCTGTAGTGTCTGCACTCTGCTCTCAAACCATCTTCTGATCCTTATGTAGTCTCACCATGTGCATACCCACCCCTGCCAAAGATTCATGGGGAATTCCCACAGGCTCTTCTAGAACCCCCTCCCTCCCTCAGCACAGTTCTCTCCTTTTTTTTTTTTTTTTTTTGGTGGGAGGGATACCGGAGATTGAACTCAGGGGCACTCAACCACTGAGCCATATTCCCAGCCCCATTTTTTGTATTTTACTTAGAGACAGGGTCTCACTGAGTTGCTTAGTGCCTCTCTTTTGCTGAGGCTGGCTTTAAACTCGTGATCCTCCTGTTTCAGCCTCCCACACTGCTAGGATTACAGACTTGAGCCACAACCCCCAGCCTCTCCACTTTGAAATATTTTTTTTTTTTTTTTAAGATTCTGCTCACTTCACCAACTTTAAATTCTGAAATTCTGGTCTCCACTTTCTGAGTACAGTGAGATTGTGCTCTCCTTGGGCTGTAGCTTACTCCATCAGAATTGGGACACTGCCCAGGCAGAAAGATGGGGTAATTCTGAGGCTTGCCTTGTGAGTTTCTCCTCTTGCAAGGACTGCTATTTGTTGTCAAATGCCTGAAAAAAAAATTGCTCACGTATTTTGTATATTTCAATAGAAGGGCTGGTGTGATGCTATCATGGCAGGACCCTAAAATGTCATATTTCCTTTTTGTGACCAGAACCCTGGTCACCATTATACTGGTCACTGAGAGGGAAATCATTATGGATGTAAGGATGGTTGAAAGAAACAGTTCAGTTTGGCAATGAAGTCTCTAAAGAAACTGGCTTGTATTTTCTGATCTGAATGATTTGGCTCAAGTTCATTTCAAATATCTGTCATTCTCATAATTCCAAAGAAAATCAATTTTTCTTCATGCTTTAACATATGCTTACACCACACACACACACTCCACAGGAGGAGAGGGAGATAAAGAAAGAAGATAAAAGATTCAAAAATGCTAAAAGTCTGAAGAATTAGGTGCAGATTGGGGGGCAAAGGGTGAGGAAACTAACGAGTACTAGAGATTGAAAGAAAATGGAAAGAAGGCAACAATATTATCTGTAAAGAGTTATACAGATACTCCCATCTGGAATCCATTTGGGTAACTTTCAATTACCATCCATCCTGCATTATGCAGATGTGTATGAGGGGGAGGATTTCTTAAAATTCAAACCAACCCAAAATTTCTGCATTCTAAGGGGGAAGTAAAGCTTTATGTTACTCCCTTCTATATATGAAGAGTATAAAGTACTGAGAAGTGTGAGAAGGGAAGGACAACTGACACAATTGCTCTTTCTTTACTGGTAAAGGCTAGACCAGAACATAGTGACTTTTGTTGAAGAGAGTATACGTATGAGTCTTCAGTAGGATTTGAACTGATTGGGGAAGGTAGAGGAAGACTAAGTCACCCTACAACAAAGTGAGAAAAATTTGGCTTTAGAGGGTAGAAAGAATTTAAGGAGAGAGTGTCTGGAAACCAGAGAAGAGTGAGAAGTGAGGGAAACTTTGATGGAGTAGAAGGGTCCAGTAACATGGCTGAAGTGTAGCCAGTGGAAGAAGAGGGCTACAACTGTTGAGTGAAAGTTAAGAACAAGTTTATCTATTATTCCATTTAAAGCCATTTCCATCACATCAACAAACCTCCCTCATTAGCCCCAGACATTTACTAATGTGTTCATTGGGGAGAAGGAAAACACATAAAAGAATGTCTTAGGTTGGTGTCCCCAGAAAATCCTGAGATGAGGATTTGCATGCAAGCAACCATTGAAGGAAGAGAAGAGACCCTAATAGACACCTCCAAGAAGAGACCATAAATAGAGCAGGAAAAGCAAGACAGGGGAGAGGAGCAAGGATGATTCAGGCAAAAATTCTGTAGAGGTTGGGCTTCAGGATTGTTCCACAAGATTGCCCCTCAGAGTTGTTCCCACCTAAAGAGATGGAGTTGAGCTTTCATAATCCTGCCTCTGTTGCTCTTTGATTAGGGCTTCCTTTGGGAAGCAGATGGGGGAAGATATAAACCCAGATCCTTCTGTTTTTTTCTGATGTCAAAGGGCAGTCCTTAAAAAAAAAAATCATAGATGCTGACTACTGGAAATGAAAGTACACTTAGTCTAAGGGCACACACAGAAATTTTGCAAAAAAAGAGATCCAAAGGGATTTGAGCAACAAAAACCATGGTCCTTAACAGTCTACCCCTATGTCACTTGCATCCACTCTTACCTCACGTTAAGTTCACTCAATCTCAACACAAATTTTTCAAGATGGTGTTTCATCCCTGTGGAAAACTTGAATGAGGAGAGTTAGCTGGGAAATTTATGTGTTCACAATTGTATTTGGTTCTGATGTTATAACTGATGTTTATCTATAATTCATGCTACATTCCCTTTATTATTAGATAACATTTCTGAAGGCCTAGGTAGCTTATCATGACTTTTTTGGGCCACGGTTGATAATAATTTCCCAGTCTTAATTAAAGCTGGTTGTGGGAGCACCAAGTGCTCAGTGGATCTCCTGAGTTGCAGACATATTTCTCCTTGCCCCCATTATATAGCAGCAGCCAACATCCTCAAGATGGTCAGTCAATTGTTCCTTCAAGTTTTCTAGCTCCTTCTTTGCCTGCTGGCCTACAGGCGTGTGAAGAACAAAATGACTAGGCAACAGCCCAGGTTTTGGGTTTTATCGGACTTTGTTGTATCTCCCACTCTGGGAACTGGGACCTCCAGACTTGCAGACACTATTGGGCACAGGAAAGAAACATTTGTTCAGTGGATCCTTGGGAATGATGATAAGATAAACCACTCCCACTTTGTCCTTGTATAAATATGTTCTACCTGCGGGGACACATCATCATCCATTTAAGGTTTAAGGTTTAAGGCACCCTGAAGGACAGCATATTATCTCTAAGGCACTGAGTTACAATGCCTTCAAAAAGCCACCCCAGTGTTCTTTTGGATCGCAGCTTCTGAGTGATATGGGCTATGGTAAAACCAGTAGATCTTATGGTCATGAGCACATTGTCACCTTGTCACTACATTGTTGACATAAAAGTTTTCTTTGGAGCATCTGTGGGAGGGGGACTCCATATTGGTAAATCAGATCCTCTATGAGGGCTTGATTAATATTGTTGGTTTGGGCACTGTGAGCAGGAAAGAGAAACATCATATCAGAATGCGTATCAGTCACCATCAGGATGAATTCCTAATGGAAATGGTCTAATGTGTTCAGTTTGCTGCCAAATGGCTGGCTGGTTTTCCCAAGAGAAATAAGAGAAGTCAGAAGACAGTGGAAAAGGTATTTTCAAAGAGACAAAAGACAATAACTTCCAACCTAGCAGAATATAGTTCCAGAATGAAGGGACTTGAACCAAGCCTCAAAAAGATAGAAATTATATAGCACACGCTCTTTGTCTTTAGTAGAATTATTTCCAAATTCAACAACAAGAACAAGTAGAAGGTCCATATGCTCAGAAATTAGGGCATACATTTCTAATAGCTCATGTCAAAGTACAACTCATAATGGGAATTTTTAAATATTTGAAATTGAGTGATAATAAAAATAGTACTTTTATGAAAACCTGAAGGTTGAAGCTTCTTAAGGAGACATTTATTAGTTTTGAATGAATTATTCATAAAGAACAGCTGAAAAATCAATGAACTAAGCATCCATTTTAAGAAATTAGAAAAACAACAGAAAAATAAACTCAAAGAAAGTAGATGAAAGAAAAGAATAAATAAAAGAGATTTATGAAATAAGAAATGAGCATAATGAGGGGAACAAAAAAGCCAGACTGGCTCTCTGAGAAGGCTATTAAGACAATTAAATGACTGTCACTACCGATAAAGACAAAAGAGAAGATGCAAATAACCAATATTTGGGATGCAAACAAGCATGTGTACTGATTCTGCAGATAATAAAAGAATATTTTAATTAATTTATGCTAATAAAGTGAAAATTTTAGATGAAGTTTCTAAGCAAACCACAACCCACCAAAATTTATATAAGAAGAAATTTTAAAAGAATTAAATTTAAAAATAATTCTCTTTATATATTTTTTCTTAGCATCAGGAATTGAACCTGGGATGCTCTACCAGTGAACTGTATGCCCAGCCCTTTTTTGCTTTTATTCAGTGAGGCAGGGTCTCACTGAATTGCCCAGACTGCCCTGGAACTGCTTTAGCCTCCTAAGTAGCTCACCATATCATATGGTGTGTGCCTGGCTCACCATACTAGTTTTTACAGATAAAATCCCATAAAGGAAACATCAGGCATGCAAAATTTACCAAACCTTTATGAAAGAAATGATGCCAGTCTTACACAGACTGATCAGGAAATAATCAGGAAACACTTTTCAACCTATTTCATGAGGCCAGCGTAGCTTTTATTTCAGAATTTGACAAGGTCATTACAAAGTAAAATTTAGGCTAACTCTCATAAACATAGATGTAAAATCCTTTTTAAAAATCAGGAAACTAAGTCCAGCAATATATTTAAAAATAATATATTACAAGCAAATTCAGTTTATACAAAGAAATAAATCAGTATAATTCACTATAAAACATAATAAAGGAAAAACATTATCTCAATAGATGCAGAAAAGGACAAAAGCCATATCTCAATAGGTATAATAAAGGATACCTTGCAATCAAATACATTTATTTCTGCAGCAAAACATACGAGTATTCTCATGGAATAGGATAGAGACTATAAATAACCTTGCATCTGTTCATGTCAAGTGTTGCTGCCAAATGAGGGGAAAAAAACACACTTCCTTTTTTGGTTTCACAGTAGTGGATAAGGGATTATCAGCTTGTATCAAAACACTTTACAAAGATAGCCAATTGCAGATTCATAGAAATATCCACTTGAAAATGAAACCACAATGTGAAATTCTTCATTTATAATGGAAAGTATGTATCTTGATCAGTTTAATATCTTGTTAGAGACAAATTAATGTGGGGAGCTAGTTATAATCATAAGGTTGTTTGGTGATCCTGGAATCAGATCTTAATAGCTACTATTGTTAAATGTGATAAACACCTGTGACTTTTGTGACAATAAGAATACCACTGTCCCTCAAGGAAACTGATCTCCATTGACCCACAGCCTGGATGTTGATGGTCCTGGCTGAGGGCACCTCTGAGACATGCCACCAACTCTCATGCTAATCTCAATATTAGTTCAGGTGAAGGCCAGAAGTGTAAATGAAGCAATAGGAAGGATTCTGTCTACTTCTGACATCATAATGCGAATCTGGTCACATCTCTTCTCTACTTAAAGTGAAGCCACCACAGTGGCTGGAAGGCTACCACCTCCCTCACACACTGTCTTTCTTTCCATTTTAGTCTTTCAAGTCATTTGAAAAAAAAATCTTTAAAATTCTGTTTAATAGCTTAAAATATTTGATGGCCATTCTTAATTTTATTGCTATTGAGTTAATAGTAACTTAAGGGTAACTCTTCTTAGAAGACAACTAACATTGTCCCTTGGGTCTACACTGCTTGCCACTTCTTTTAACTTTTTCCATTCATAATCTAAAAACCCTAATACTCCCTCCTTTCTCATTTTTCCCCTTTTAAATTGCTTTAATGCTTTATTTGCTTTTAGGTGTTACTGATTTCAAAATTTATAGCAAAATCAATTACTTTTTTGAGAGCATTTGGAAATTATTTTGCATTCTTTTCAATAAAACTGACTATACCAAAGTATTTTTTATCTAATTACAACTTTTAGTATCTTAAGATGCTTCTTTGAACATCTTTGACATAAAGAATGTTGGCTGCCAAAGTTCTAAGTTTAGGCAGTGTGAAAAACTCTGTTGTCTTCCTGCCTAAATGAAAACTAGAAAACTAGATGTGGCAGGTCACTTTTAAGTCACAAATTCCCATTCAGTCTTCAGAGGAAGATACCACCCACCTCCTTTTCAATTGCTATTGAGAGGTGAGAAATCCAGAGCTAGACTTGCGGACTTGCTCCTTTGAACATGACTCACGTTTTTCTGCTTGTATATGTGCCAATTTATTTTTCCCTAGAGTTTAAAATGTTGAAGTTATGTCTTGGTGTTTCTTTTGATGTTAACTTTTCTGGACACTTTGTTGATATGATTTTCAATCTGTGACTTCCTTCCTTCCTTCCTTCCTTCCTTCCTTCCTTCCTTCCTTCCTCCCTCCCTCCCTCCCTCCCTCCCTCCCTCCCTTCCTTCCTTCCTTCCTTCCTTCCTTCCTTCCGTTTCTCCTTCTCCTTTCCCCTCCCCAACTCCTTACCTCATCCTCAATTTCTGCTGCTTTGTTTTTGTGGGTTTTGGGGTAAATTTGCTACATGTAGCAGGTGAGAGCAGACAGAGGTGGGAGAGAGAGGGAGAAAACAAGAGAGTGAGAGGGAGAGAAATTTATTTTAAGGAGCTCACATGATTGTGGATTTGAAAGGCTGGAGACCGTGAAAAAGTTACAGCCTGAGTTCAAAGGCAGTCTGCTGGCAGAGTTCCTCCTTGTTTAGAGAAGGTTTTATTAAGATCTTTGCCTGATCGGATGAGGTCCACACTTAACTATGGAGAGTAATCTGTTAACTGAAAATCCAACAATTTAAATGCTAACCTCATCCAAAAACTACCTGTTTAGCCAAATACTTGGACACCATGGCCAAGCCAAGCCGACACATAAAATTAACCACCACAAGTTAACTCATTGTCCATTCTATGAGCTGTCCATTCCCTGGTATCCATACACATCTCCTTAAATCATGAACAGCAGGGTCATATTTCCACCTAACATGATAAAACCGTCCTGTGTGGAGCCCAAACACAATGATCCTTTCCCCAGAAGAAGAGGCAGAGTCCTTGGGTGATGTCCACTCTTCTCCATGGTACCCTCCTGTTGAGAGCCACAGCCGAAGGGGCCCCAGCAAACTTCCAGCTGCCAGCAAACTTCCAGCTGCCAGCTGATGGTTGGCTCACAGCGGCCCCAGCAACTTCTAGCTGCCAACTTATTGGCTCCTCTGCGGTGATGCTCATTGGGCTATTTCCCGGCCCTTTCAGACCACGGAGTTGCTCATTAGGCTCCGCCCATGCGACCCAACCAATCGGCCTCAAGAGCAGGAGGAGTGGGGGAGGTTGAGAGGCTTGTGGGAAGCCGGTGGTGGCAGTTGGGCTCTGAAGGTTTTTCTGAAGAGCTGTGTGGTTTGGCGTGTGTGGTTTTAAAAATAAAGTTCGTTTCTTTTGACAAGTGGCTCCTGAATTGTGCCCAGCCAGACTGTGGCATTCTCCAACTCACATACTATGATGTACAATCAGCAGTACTTCAAACTATGAGACACAGCCCCCAAACTATGATACACAGGAAGAAAATGAAGTCAAGTCATTTGTCCCTTTTCTACCAGCTTTCACCAAATGCATCTTGTAAAGGATATTATAAGAAGATGTTTTCTTTCTTTCATCTCTGGCACAGCTTTGGGCTTCAGGAGAGACAAAAAAGAAGAAATGGGGGAAATCATGGAAAACAGGAAGAGAGTGGTGGAATGGTTCAGGAGGTTCAGGATCCATTTGCAACCTTCAAAAAGAGACAAAGAGAAACTGGTGCCATCCAAACAGCAGGCACAGCCTTCCTGTTTCTTCTTTATCCCTCCTTCAGAACACCAACTTCCTTTCTTCCCTCCCTTGGCCCTGATGGTGGGCAGGAGGGCTCTCTTTCCACCATTGAAAGTATTCAGCTGTGGATATCATCAGGTACCAGTGAGCTCCCCTGGCTTCATCTTTCTCTGAGGGAAGAAAAGAATGAAAGTGGGGAAGAGGCATCTTTCCTATTTCCTCTGTCTCTTGAAGCTGTCCCTCTGTCTCCTACCTGCTGTCTTCAGTAGCAGTGAGTGACTAGGGAAAGACTGGGCCCAGGCGTGGAGTAAGGCAGTGTCCGGAGGTGAGAAGCGTTTTCATGTGCCCTCCTTTTTCATGGACTTCCCAGCAGCTTCTCCCTTCTCCCTCTCCACATCCTGTTTGCTGATTCATCAAAGCTTCAGCTTCAGGAGGTGGGCTTCTGTGTCAGGAGGGAAGACATTTTTTTTTTTCCCCAGGAAGAGATATGAGGTAATGTGACAAGAGAACTCATAAGTGCCATTAGGGTAAGAGCGATGACCTGTTCATTCCTTAAGTACACCCAGAGCCTAGCACCGTAGTTAGTGCTCAGTCAGCTACTGATTGCAGGGTGACCTCTACGGTCCATGAGAAAAAAAGTTTTCTGGGAAGGAGCAGAGAAGGGTGAGACCTGAGGACTATAGTAACTGAGGAAAATTCCTGTGACGATGAGTTAGAATGACATGCACATTCTGGGTTTGTGATGTCTGACAGAGAGCTATAGAGGCATATTTACATGAGGGGTCTCCAGGTGTCTATCATGCTATCAGTAAAAGTTATTTGGGACATTTATAAATTTTAAAAATTTATGTTTATAGTACTGTACTAATATATTTTGTTTATAATAAAATTTAAACAAGACATAAATTTTTAAAAGATGCAATAAAAATAAATATAAAGAAGTTATAGTTTTTCCTGCATCCTAATGGATGATTTTAAGTCTCCCCTGAGTTTGGTTAGTTCTTTCTACTCTAAAAGAAAGTTTACAAAGCTTCAGATTAGAAGGAAAATAAGTCCAGTATGAAATATAATGGAAGGCTACAGATGCTTCTATAAATCTAACCTACACTCCAAGTAATGAAGAGAATTTCTGGCTCACCTCTCTTCCCAAATGCATTTTTGTAATGATTGTAATAAAACATGCAGCTAATTGTGTATTTACTTCTATTTCTGCTACAAGATTATAGATTCTTTAAGGGATGAACATTCTTATTTTTCTCTCATGTGTGACCATCTTGTTCATTATATATCTTTAGGAGTATTTAGAAATCTTTTTTTTTTTCCTGACAAGGTGTATTCTTAACTTTTGCTACATAACAAACCATATCAACCTTGTTGGCTTCAAACAGCAAACATTTATTATCTCACAATTCTATATATTGGCTGGATTGGTGACTCTGATCTGAATTGATATGGCTGGGCTGAATGGCCTAGGATGGCTCACAAATGACCTGTCAAATGACGGCAGACACGGGTGAACCTCCTGAGATTAGCCAAGCCCAGCCCAGACTAGAATAACCCATCTATGCTGCAAATTCCAAGAAATAATACATATTTGTTGTTTTAAGCAACCAAGTTTCAGGATTGCCTGTTAAATGGCATTAGCTAACAGGTAAACAAATGCATTGTCAACCTAGGGATGGAGTCACATACAGACCTTTGAAGTGACTAAAGCCTTGATTTATAAATGTCACTGGATTCTCTCCAGAGAGCTTTTGCCCTTCATATTTATCATAATTTTTCTCATTACTTTTATTGTTATCTATGGCTATTTTTCAGTGTATCAAAGTTTATATATTTATGAGGTCAAATCTTTCCTTTAAGGAGTTTGTCTTTGCATATTTGTTTGATAGGCTTTATCATCCTGAGATTTGATAAACATTCACTTAAAATTTAATTTGAGTATTTTTCTGGTTTTGATTTTCATGCATGAGAGTTGTCATATCTGCTGAATAAATGGATTCTATCATCATTATAAAGTGACATTTCTCTTTCTTATAGTTGTCCTTATTTTGAATTTTACCTCATCTGATATTAATATTATAATACCAGCTTTCTTATGCTTAGCTTTTTAAAACATATCTTCTATTTTAAACCTACCTGTGCTTTTATATTTAAATTCTTTTTTGAACAGTACATAGTTGGGTCTTGATCATCTCTAGGTTTTGTGCTACTGGAGATTAAACCGACCTCAGGCATGCTAGGTGAGGGCTCTACCATGGAGCTACAACTCAGCCCTTTTGACATAGGTCTCACTATGTCGCCCAGGCTGGCCTCAAACTTGCGATTCTCCTGCCTCAACCTCCCAAGTAGTTGAGATTACAGACTTCCATCTCTTGATTTGTGACAAGAGTGTTCAATTCATGTACATTTAATGTAATATTGATACAGTTTGTTTCAAGCTATTTGATTTCTATTTGTTCTCTCTTGATTTTCCTCTGACCCTGCTTTCTTTTGCATTAGTAATATTTTTTACCAAAATATTACTTTATTAATAAAATCTATCATATTTTTCCTTGTAATGAAAAGTTTCTGTCTTTTGAAACTCATTTGCAATTAAATTTTAACTAATACATCTATATAGTAGTTTTCCCAAAGAGTTGGACCATGGAAATATATCACTACCTTTGTAGTAATATGCACTAAACAAACAAACCCCAAAACTAACACACCTAATCCTTGTAAAATCAACTAATTATTTCTCACCAAAAACAGCTTCACACACTTCAAAGTTTTGGGGACAATACAAATTTCTGTTAGATAAGTCACATTTCAGAGCATGTGAGCTTTGATCTTTTGACAAAACATTTAAGCATAGACCTCAAGCCTACTAAGACTACTGATTTTTGTAAATTAAATTTTTTTGATGGAAAGTGGCAAAAAAGGCCTTTTAATAAAAATGATGATTTTATGTTCATTTATTAAATTATTAATACTTATTTAAGAACACTAAATAAATTTTCTTTACATCAGTCAGTCATAGTGGCTCACACCTGTAATCTCAGCTCCTTGGGAGGCTGAGGCAGGAGGATCGCAAGTTCAGGGCCAACTTGGGCAACATAGTGAGACCTGTCTCAAAATAAAAAATAAAGGCAGGAATATAGCTCAGTGGTAATGTTCCCCTGGGTTCAACCCCTAGTACCTTGAAAATGTTTCTCTTTAAGTATTGTTAAGACTATTTTTGATTCTCGGTCTTTGGTATTATGTTTTTAGTGGTTACCAAAAGCACTGTTAGCTTACTATTGTCTATAATATTATCTAATATTATAACACTTTTCCTGTAATATTAGAACATTTCAACAGGATAATTCTCTTGAACTAATACTCCTATCATGTATGTAATTGTCATCATATATTTCACTTGTATATAAATTATAATTATATAATTATAAATTATAACAGTACATTGCTATTTTTGCTTTAAGTAGTCTACTATTTTATAAAGAATTAAGAAAAAGTAGTCTTTATATTGATAAATATAATCTAAATGTATCTATAGTTTCAGGACTCTTCGTTTATTTCTGGAGTTCAAAGTTTCCTTCTCATATCATTTGCCTTCAGCCAGAATTTCCTTTGGTATTTTCTTTTTTCTGGGTACCAGGAATTGAATTCAGGGGTACTCAGCCACTGAAACACAACCCCAGCCTGATTTTTTTTTTTTTTTTTTGTATTTTATTTAGAGACAGAGTCTTAATGAGTTGCTTAGCACCTTGCGTTTGCTGAGGCTGGCTTCGAACTCATGATCCTCCTGCCTCAGCCTCCTGAACCATTGGGATTATAGGCATGCACCACTGCGCCTAGTTCCTTTGATATTTCTTGTACTACAAATTTGCTAGTGATGAATTTGCTCAGCTTTTAATTATATGAAATGTCTTCATTTTAAAATTAACTTTAAAGGATATTTTACTGAGCAAGGAACTCCCAGTAAATACTTTTGTTATTTTTCTCTTCAGCACTCTAAAAAGGTTCTTCGATGGTCTTATGTTGTGGAAGTCACTGTCATTCTTATCATTCATTGCTCTTCTGTCTGCAGTGTGCCTGCTTCTTCTGGCTGCTTTTAAGATGTTCTCTTGATCTTTGGTTTTCAGAATCATGATGTACCTAAGTGTTATTTTCTTTGTAATTATCCTGCTTGGGGTTCAGTGAGATTCTTGTATTTTAAAAAATTCTTTCTATAGTTGTAGATGGACAGTATGCCTTTATTTTAATTATTATTTTTTTTTTGTGGTGCTAAGGATTGAACCCAGTGCCTCACACGCAGTAGGCAAGTATTCTGCCACTGAGCTATAGCCCCAGCCCCCCAGATTCTTGGATTTTTAAGTAGATGTTTTAAATCAAATCTGGAAAGATTTTGTCCATGATTTCTTTAAATATACTTTCTGCTCCATTCTTTCTTCTTCCGGAACCCTAGTTAGAGTTTCCTTGGAGCTATCCAACAGGTCATTGAGAGTTTGTTCAATTCCCCCCACCCCCATCTTTTTCTTTGTATACTTCAGTTGGGATGATTTCTACTGATCTATCTTCAAGGTCATTGATATCTTCCTTTACATATTTAAATCTGTTAATTCCTTCTGATAGATTTCTTAAAAATTCATTATTATAGAGGTGAAAGCTTCACTGGAGCAGTCTCCATGTATCATGGAGAGATAGATGCTGCTGCCTTTGATTGGTCTTGGTCCTCACAGCTCCAAAAGTAAACAAGATCTTGGTAAGCTCTATAAGCTGAAGTCCAAAGCTCAGCAGATTACAAACCAATTTGGCCCCTCAACACTAATCAACCTCTTCAATTTCTCATCCATAAAACAGGAACCAGCCAGCACCCTTCTACAAAGCTCCATGGCCAATAGCACTACAGTGGTAAAAATTTCAGGCACCCCTGGGACAGGAGGTAGTCTTATTCCTGAAAACAATCAGATATTGACCAAGAAGAAATTACAGGACTTAATAAGAGAAGTGGGTCCAAATGAGCAGTTGGATGAAGATGTGGAGGAAATGCTGCTGCAGGTTGCTGATGATTGCAATTGAGAGTGTGAAGATAGCAGCCTGCCAGATTGCTTGGCATTGCAAATCCAGCATACTGGATGCGAAAGATGTCCAACTACATACAGAATGCTGGTGGAATATGCGGATCCTAGGATTTGGCTTTGAAGAAATATGACCCTACAAATAAAGCTTGCACCACAGAGGCTCATAAACAGAGAATGGCATTGATCCAGAAAACAACCAAGAAATAACACACTGAAAGGTCAGGGAATGGACAACAATGTATTTAAAGGTACTTTGAGATTTCAGCCATCTCATCCTTAGAATTTTTAAAAAGTGCTTCAGAGAAAATCATG
The DNA here is from genome assembly GCF_048772815.1 of Callospermophilus lateralis. Lineage (NCBI taxonomy): Eukaryota > Metazoa > Chordata > Mammalia > Rodentia > Sciuridae > Callospermophilus > Callospermophilus lateralis. Next base: position 36,381,698 of record NC_135307.1, on the reverse strand, counting down.
TATATATACTTTTTATTAACACTGCAGGAATATCTATAAAGAATGAGAGGATCTGCTAAAAGAATAACGTCCCCTCCCACAAGTCTTCCATTCCTTTTTCCCTGCCATATCAAAGAGGAGCAGTGTGCCTTCCAGAGAAGAATTTATTTGTAGTTTATTATATGAGTGATTAAATATAGGACCAAGCATTACAGTCTTGTTGAGTGAGACAGTATTAACAGGATTTGTAGAGAGTTTTGTTTCCTCCTCCCTTCCCTCTTATCCTGTACTTTGTAATATCAGTGTTTATATGAATATGAATTTTATTTGCTTTCTCAGTTCTAAACGTTAGAAATTTTGTTCAGAGTTCCATGCTTTTCACCATTATATTGCTCTTTCACTATAAATTCTTTAGCATATTTTTGATAGGTATTTAAAGATTCCCGTCTGTTAACTCAAATGTCTGGATTGTCTGTGTCTCTCTAATTACCACATTTTCTTTTTACTATGGGTCACATTTTCCTACTTCTTCACATATCTGGTAATTTTTCCATTGTATATCCTGTTGATTTTTTGGATCTGGAATTGTCCATCAGAGGCTCAGTAATTGAAGTTTGGTCCCCAATGCAGCAATGGTCAGAGATGAGGTTTTTGGGAAGTTATTGGACTGTTATTGGACTATGAGGGCTCTGACCTCATCAGTAAATTAATCCATTGATAGCTGAATGGACTACTGGGAAGTGATGGAAATGGTAGGTGGTGGAGCATAGTTGGAGGAAGCAGGTCACTGAGACTGCTGGGAGTGCATCCTGGAAGGTAATTTTTTGTTCTCTCTCTCTCTCTCTCTCTCTCTCTCTCTCTCTCTCTCTCTCTCTCTCTCGTGCTTTCCTTCCTGGTTATCACAGAGCTAAGCAACTGTCCTATTCTATGCCATGATCTTCTGCTGTACCTTAGGCCCAAAGCCATGGAGCCAACCATGGGTGGAAACCTCTGAAACCATGAGCCAAAATAAATCTTTCCTCCTTTAAGATGTTTACGTGGTCGTGTCAGGTTATTTTGGTCACAGCAAGAAAAAGCTAAATAACACATTTGAATTATAGATAACATTGTAGGAGATGGTGGATTCTGCCTCTTTGAAGTGAAGACAAAGAATTGGGCTTGTTCCAGTAGCAGTTAAATCACTGGAAGATCACTTTGTTCTTCTGGAGACTTGGTTTTTAAGCTTTATTAGAATGGGTTTATTTCAGTCTCACCCTTTGTTCTTAAGTGAAATCCTTAATCCTTACATAATCCTTATTCCCAGGACCTGGCTCTTCTGGGGAAGTCGAAGGAAAGCCCCTCTCCTAGATGCCTGACATGTGTTTAAATTTCTCCCCTTACCTTGCCCTCCCACCTTCTACTTACTGCATTTGATTTCTGGCCTTTCACACACATTTACAGAGATGGCTAAGGGTTGGGAGGAAGTTTTATTCAGAGATTTCTGCTTCATAGTTTCCTTCTTTCTACAACTTTCATCTTTAGTTTCTAGCAACTCTGGAAATCCATAAAATTCCACCTCTGATTTAGCTTAATAAAACAGTTGCTTTATGCTCAAAATTTTTTTTTCCCTTTGCAACACAGAGGTGGGGACTCTTTCCAAAGGAAACACCAAAATAAATGTGGATAGCATTCAGAAAGATATCCCTAAAGGATTGAGTTCCTTTTAATTTCTGCTTCATTTTTGGCTTCTCCACAAGGTCTTCAAAAAGTTGTATTATTATATCTACAGTTTATAATTGCAATAATCAGAAGGGTTAATTTGGCATAAGAAAGTTTACATTCACTGAAGACCAAATCTTGATTTTGTTTTTTATATGAAAATTTAACCCAGTATAAATTTATTCAGTTGTGTTTTGTAAGATAAAGCTCAAACTTTGCTTTCTCATAATTAGTCAACTATACCATATGAATTTTTGAGTACTTCACTCATTTAACACTTTTTAAAATGTGATCTTTTACAAGATCTTTCTCTCTCTCTCTCTCTCTCTCTCACACACACACACACACACACACACACACACACGCACACACACTTCTGGGCTTTTATATTGTTCTATTACCCTCCTTGACTAGTATTTTGCACAATTATACCATACAAGTCTCATGCCTTTCTTTGGTTCTTTTGAAAATATACCCAATTCTATTTTTAAATTTGTATTTCCCTTAAAATCATCCATTATACAAATATTTAAAAATGTATTAGCACAGAAATTGTCACAATATTCTCTTTTAACTAAAACAAACAAACCTTTTGTATCTCTGTGTGATAAGATAATGTGTTGTGGTGCTCATTGGTTACAGCCTCAACCTATGAAGGCTCATGAAATTTTTTACTTACATTCCAGAGGTCTCATCCCCTCTTTTCTTGCCTTTGTATAACCAGAAGTGAGGCCCTGGGCTGAGGCTGAAGCTCAGTGGCAGAGTGCTTGCCTAAGCACATGTGAGGCACTGGATTTCATCCCTAGCACTGCATAAATATAAACAAATGAAATAAAGGCATTCTGTCCATCTAAAACTTTAAAAAAAAAGTGAGGCCCCACCCCAGAAGCAGAAGACAAAAATAACAAACATTTCAAAAATTTTGGTGCATGTATAAGGAAGAAAAAAATCAACACACTTCTAAAGTGAGTTTTTCTGGTAACTATTTAAAAATGTTTCATAAGTTCCTGAACAAGAGGAAAAAGGAAGAACTGTTGGTTCAGAATTGTTGAGAGCCACAGCCAAAGGGGCCCCAGCAAACTTTCAGACTGCCAGCTGATGAGCTGAAGGGGCCCCAGCAAACTTTCAGACTGCCAGCTGATGATTGGCTCACAGCGGCCCCAGCAACATCTAGCTGATTGGCTCCTCTGCGGTGAAGCTCATTGGGCTGTTTCCCTGCCCTTTCAGGCTACGGAGCTGCTCACTGGGGGACTTTTTGGCTCCGCCCATGCGACCCAGCCAATCGGCCTCAAGAGGAAGAGGATTGTGGGAGGTGTGGAGGCTGGTGGTTGGGGAGTGTGGCTTGTGGGAAGCCGGTGGTGGCAGTTGGGCTCTGAGGGTTTTTTCCTGAGGAGCTGTTTTGTTTGGCTTATGTGGTTCTAAAAATAAAGTTAGTTTCTTTTGACAAGTGGCTCCTGAATTGTGCCCAGCCAGACTGCGGCACAGAATGATTGATGAATGCCAAGTTGTTGCCTGTAGTTTTCCTCATTGTCTACCAGGGAGATCCACACCCATACCCACTAACTCCTATGAGGAGGGAAGATGTGGAGGGTGCGTTGAGAGAGATCAAAAGAGTAAAGGCTCATCTCTGCCTCATGTATTTCCCTCGGGCTGATGGGTGAACTCTCAGAATTCTCCTTAGGACTGGTCTTTTTCCTTTGGCTTCCCACATGATAAGCAGACAGTCTGCAAGAAACATTTGTATTTATCTGGCAATGGTGATGGACAAGGAAGACATTTAAACAGAAAAGTGGAAGAGCTACCCTCAGGAAACTCATGATTAGGGCCAAGAGCAGAGTAAGAGGAACATTCAGAGCCTCCTGAGTGTCAGTGAGCCCAAGACAAGAGGAATTTTTGAAGAGAAGATAGAGTATAAACATTGGATTTTCCACAGAATGTTAGGTATGACCCTCAATGTAATTTCACTTTCCTCTGAAATAATAGTTATTTCATCCTACGTCTTGATTATGAAAATATTGTAATTTATTTTCATAAGCCTTTGAGTGTCATAGGAAATTGGGACAATTGTTAACATCTACACAGAACAAAACAGTTACAACCAACTACACTTGTCCTCATATTATTGTTGAAGATCTTCCAGATTCATGTAGTCCAGCTCATCTTCCCTCTGGCACAAAGGAGACTACAGTACAACATCTCCAAGCCACAGCCTTTTGTGAAACAATATAGCCACTTGGAGAATATGATATGGTCAGTCTACCACTGAATAATCCTGGATGATTGGTGAAAAGAACTGATAACTGATAGACTCTGGCCTCCAGATCTGCTGCTCTGTATAAAAGGTCCAGCACGTAGTCTGCCGATATGAAGACACTGGGATCCATGGAAAAGTCTGGGACTCAGAAGACAGCTTTTGTCTCCAATCTCCAACCTCAGTTGGTCTCCTCTGAATTCTAGGATAAGAAATGGCCACTAGGCTGGAAAGGTTCTCATGGAGTCTCTTCTTGAGGTTGTACCTTCTCCTACTTCACAAAGACAACTGAAGCTGCAAAGCCCACCAACTGATGACCCTTTGGTCCCAAGGGAACAGGACCCTAAAAGTGGGGCTGCTTGCAGAGCCTATTGTGATGTCAACTCTACTGGTTACTGGCACAGCTCAGGTCAAAACGAGAAGGGCCAATTGAACCTCATGGGTCAGTGAGGGCAGTTTGGGCCCATTTGGGAGTTTCTAGACTGATCTGAGGGGAAATAGGTGGCCAAGTAGTTGTGTTTGAGTTGGGAGAGTTCCCTTTGACATTTGGAGTAGAGGAAGAACAGCTGAGTCCAGCTTATCTGTAGTGTTTCCTCAGGACTCTAAAGGCATAAATTTTGTTAGGGTTGGGGAGAGAGATTGAAAATGGAGCTTTTGGTTCTCCTTTTCTCCCCATTTGTTTGTCCCTAGAACTGAATTGTTCTTTCATGTATTCTGGACTCAGGGGCTGCTTCCCGTGCTTCCATATCCTGAAGTTGTCAAGGTAGTGCTTGACATTCAAAGTGAGGAAGAAAAACATAAGACTATGTTTAGTGATATGAAATCAAATAAATCAAGCCAGCCAACAGAAACACATAAAATCTGAAATGTGAATTTCTCCTTTAAGAAAAGAAGCTAAGTTTCTCAGAGAAATGCTTGCTGACCAGATTTGTTAAGCTCAACATTTACACATTTCTTTCTTGCCCTGTATTTTACCTAAGCTCCTATATCCACGGAGAAAATACAAACTCCCAGTACCCGCAGCACTGGCTAGATTTTCTTTTTCTTCTGACATTTACAATAAAGATACTTATGTTTGATTTAGTTTTAAGACTTGTGAAGAATGTTGATATAATAACATAAGTTCTAAAACAATGGCTATTGTGGAAATTAATGAATATTCAAAATTGTATGAATTGATGTAAATGATTCAGCAGAAAAGCTTTCCACATTTCTTTGTATGGATGCATTGTGCAAAGACTATAAAAAGCTCAGTGTGATGTCTTGTTGTTCAAGAGGGATGATTTCACTCTCCTTATTGTAGCAGGGCTGTGCTAGTCTTTGTGTTTTTAAATAAAGTGCTAACAGTTTTTTTCCCCCAAAATCTAAACGTAAGATAAGGCTGTTTGGAAATTGTGCCTTCACAATGGAAATGAAGCAGACTGGTCAGTGTCACCAACTCTGCCATCACGTTTCAGTCAGGTTCTCTGTGGTGGGCTCCATGTCAAGACTGCACAATAGCCATGGTTCCTTGGAGAAGGTCAACCTGTCTCTAAACAGAGTTTGACCAAAGTGAATCACAGTGAGTCCATAACCTCTGCTAGGTATTTGCTCAGGGGTAACCCTACAGTCCAATGATGGCTAATGAGATATGAGGAAAATAGTAGGAGGCTCGTAGGGAAGATTTTCTCCCCAAAAGCTTGGTGTTAGAGACATCATGTAATTAACATTTATTGGACTTTGGGACATTAAAGTGATCACAATGTGATCTCTACTTAAGGGATGCTCAATGGAAGAGAAAAATAGATACAGTGTAATTCGATTTACAACATGTGGGAAGTATTCAAGAAGAATGCATGCACAAAACAACTGTTCATGAGCAAAGTTGGGGTTTCTCGGAAGAGATAATGATTGTTGGCTCTTGGAACATGTATTTAAGAAATCTTTTCCTAGCCCAAGATCAGACATTTTCTCTTATGTTTTCTTCTAGAATTACATAGTCTTAGGTTTTACATTTAGGTCTATGATTCATTTTGAGTTAATATTTGTATAAAATATAAATCTAAGTTCTTTCTTTTCTTTTTCTCCCTGAAAAGATATCCAATATTTCCAAGACCATTCTTTTACCTGATTTCCAAGACCATTATTTGAAAAGTTAATTTGCTTTCTGTATTGCTGTTATAACTTTGTCAAAAATCAGTCTCTCTCCCTCCATGTATACATGGAGATGATGGTCATGATATAGATATGGTCATCAGTTTCTTTCTGGACTGTCTTTTTTGTACCAGTGGGATCTATTTGTCTGTCTTTATATCAATACCACTGTATTAATTACTATAGCTTTTTAATTACTATAGTTTTATATAAGTTTTAAAATCAATTATTAGTCCTCTAACTTTGTTCTTTTATAATGTTGTTTTGACTATTATAGCTCCTTTGGGTTTCCATGTAAATTTAAAGTCAGCTTGACAGTTTCTACAAAAAAGGCAATTGAGATTTTTTTTAATTAGATTGCATTGAATTGGTAAATCACTTTGTGGAAAAATGACATTTTAAGAATATTGAATCTTACAATCCATGAGCATGGTATCTTTTCATTTATTTAGATCTTCTTTATTTTATCTTAGCAAAGTTTTAGAGATTTTGGTGTGTAGGTCTCATACAAATTTTATTAATGTATAGGTATTATAGGAATTTTTCAGATTTATCCCTAAATGTTTCATACTTCTCATTGTGTACTATTTTCAATGTCTTTTTTTTTTTCAATTTCTGAACCAGGCATGGTGCTGCACACCAGTAATCTCATCTGCCTAGGAGGCTGAGGAAGGAAGATCACAAGTGCTAGGCCTGCTTGGGTAACTTAGAGAGATCTTGTCTCAAAATAAAATTTAAAAGGCTAGTATTGTAGCTCAGTAATAATACATTCCTGGATTCAATCCCTAGCACCACAAACTTTAATTAATTGATTGATTAAATTAAAAATTGAAAATCCAATTCCTCATTTTTCATTGCTAGCATATAGAAGTGTAGTTGATTTTTGTGTATCAATCTTATATCTTACAATCTTAGTAAACTGACTTAATGCTTCCAGTAGCTATAGTAGATTTTATTGGATTTTATATTTCTTACCTTATTACACTGCTTACAGCCTTAAGTATAATGTTAAATAGAAGTAGTGAGAGAGGAGGTATCTTTGCCCTGTCTGAAATAGTAAAGACCTTTGCTTTGGAAAGTTACTTTGATTGGTTGTAGAATTCTAAGCTGATACAGTTAAAGATGCTGCCCCACTGCCTTTTAATTGCATTGTTGGTAAGAAATGTGGGGTCATGTTTGTTGTTCTGTCTACAACATGTCCTTATTTCTTAGTTTCTCTTAAGAAGTTCTATTTTTCTGATTTTTGAAAAATTTGACTATTATGTGCTTTAATCTTTTTTTTCTTTTTTCACATTCCATGTATTTGGAGTTCATTGAGCTACTTAGATATGAGGTTTATAGTTTTCCCAAAATTTGAAAATCTTTTGACCATTTCTTTAAGTAAGTTTTTCCTGTTCATCCCTCCACCTTCTCTTTTGGAAAACTTCAATTATGTATAGATTATGTTACTTAAAGTTGTCCACAGCTCACTCATGATTTGTCCATTTTTTTAAATTATTTTTTCCTACTGGGCATAGTGGGACATCCTTGAACCCCAGCTACTTGGGAAACTAAGGTAGAAAGATTGTAAGTTCAAGGTCAGCCTTGGAAATTTAATAAGTCCCTGTCTCCCATCAAACATTTTTTTAAAGGTCCAAGATGTAGCTCAGTGATGAAGCACCCCATGGGTTTAGTCCCCACTACTAGAAAAAAAAAATCGTTTCTTTTTTCTGTGTTTATTTGAATAATTTCTATTGTTATGTCTTCAGATTTATTAATTTTTTGTCTTCTGCAATGTTTACTCTGTTGTCAATCCCATTCAATGTATTTTTTATCTCAAGCATTTTTAGTTCTAATGGTTTAATTTGTATTTTTAAATAAGAGAGATCTTTTACAGGTCTATGAAGCTCTCTTTCTGTAGCTCTCTCCTTTCCAATTCTGTCTTGCAAATTCTAGAAGCCCTAATTTCCTCAGACTCTTAGGTCTGTCTCCACAACTCAGAGAGATCTCAATCAGAACAGTGTAATTAGTAAATAAGTGTGATCACTAGATTGATGTCTGACCCTTATTTAACAAGCAGACTGTAAGGACTTGGTCTGTTTTGCTCATCACTTTTGTCTTCAGAGCCTTTCACAGTATCTGGCTCTCAATAAATATACAGTAAATGAAAGAATTAATATTTAACTCAATTATAGCCCATTGAAATATTAAGTTCCTAACCACTTCGTGAACATTGGTACTTTTTTTCCCCTCTATTTCTCCTCTTTTTCTCTTTCAGATTTATTGAGATTAAAGTGAAAGGCTCCGGAATGTGTGTATCAACTTGGATAAATCTCACATGTTGAATGAAGACAATACATTGCCCAAAAACATGTTCAAAGTGGTACTACATTTAAGTTTAAACATGCAGGAAACATAATATATATATATTTGAGGGATACATGTATGTAATATGTATATGATGATGTGCATAGGAATAATCTGCACCAAATTTGGGATAACGGTTTCTTCTTTAGAGGAACAGAGGGGAGAGACTGGGAAGAAAGAGTAGAGGAAATTAACTCTATGTGTAAATTTTTATTCCTTAAACTGGAATGCATGGCTCCTGGATGTTCATTATGTTTTTTTCTATATTTTATGCTTGAATTATTTCATAATGTAAAGAATGCTATTTGCAGATATGAAAGAACTTATAAATTGTACATGCTGATTCAGACAAGCTGTGATCTAATAAAACAAAGAATAAGAACAAGAAAGGAGAAGAAATTGACCAACAAACAACTGTACATGTACAGAAATGAAAACTATATGTAAGTATTTGTGTTCAGAAGTGATGAAAGTGTGAGGAGAAGGCAGGAGAGTAATAGGATTTCAAGCACTTTCCTTCTCATATTGAATATATTGTTAACAAATTGTTTTGCAGTGACTATGAATTATTTATATAATCAGAAAAAATAAAGCTATTTTCATTGTAGAAATAATAACAACCAAAAAAAAAAAAAAAAAAAAAGCATGTGAAACTCTCTGTAATCATAACCCCCAGAGAGACTCAAGACTAATGGCTTAGCTTGGCAAATATTCTTTTAGCTTTTTCCTCCTAAACATTTCTGGTATTACACATGTTACCAAAACACAGTATTTCAATGTGTAGTTCTGTATATGTTCTAAATACAAGTCCTTTCTCAGATAATAGAATTATAAACATTTTTCCCATTCTCTGGCTTGCCTTTACACTCTTAATAGGGTCTTAATTTTTATGAAATCCTATTTATCAATACTTTCATTCAGAGTTGTACTTTTGGTGTCTTTTCTAGGAATGCTTGACTGCAAGATAATTCTATTTTATCTTCAGCTTTATTTTTCACCTTCCACATTTAATCTATGATTCATTTGGAATTGAATTTTGTATATACAGCCATGTGCTGCATAGTAATTCTTCAGTTCAACAACAGATAACACACACTGCAGTGGTCCCAGAAGATTATATTGCCTAGTAATGTGGCCATCCTAGTTGGAGTAAGTACATTCTATAATGGTCACCAGCAATGAAATAGCCTAATATTGAATTTCTCAAATGTATCCCTGTCCTTAAGCAATGCATGACTGCAGCTTGAAATGGGTGCAAAGGTTCATATGAATATCCAGTTGATCTAGGGACATTTATTGGAAGGACCAGTCTTCCTCCACATTGCTGTGAACCTTTTGTTATAAATCAGGTGATAATACATGTATTTGTCTCAGATTCTTCCTTTCTACAGGTATATTTTTCCATGGTTACAGTAACACTGGTTTTAACTATTGTAGCTTTGGAAAAATGTCTTGATTTCTGTAACTCCCTTAACTCTGTTGTTCTTTGCTGTCCTTGCAATTTACAATTCTATGTAAAAATTAGAATATATTTTTCATTTTCCACAAAAAATATAAGCACACTGGTCAAAGCTGGGTCAATTTGAAGGGTACTAGATTATGATTCAAAGTATAAAATAAATATCCAAGACTGCTTATTGATATAAATAAATGATTGAATAAATACATAAATGGGGGAGAATAGACAAATCTCTCATGTAGAAGCATTTAAAATAATTTATGCAGACAATATGGGATAGAACTCTCTCATTGTTAAGTGTGGGCTGTGCATAGTGACTTCTTTTCAAACAGCACAGTATGGAAATGGGGAAACTAGTAACTTCACTGCTAAAAAGAAAAAAAAGTTAATAGCATGTACCTTGTTGTGAAATAATGAGAATGGGACTTTCCCTCTGTAGTCTTCCACACAAACCCCTATAACCTCACTCTTTTGAAATGTCAACCAAATCCCAGCTGAGGACACTTCACAAAATACCTGACAAGTATTCATGAAAACTACCAAGACCATCAGAAACAAGGAGAGTCTGAAAAATTGTTGTGGCCAAGGGGAGTCTGAGGAGAAGTTATAACTAAAGATAATGTGGCATCCTGGGTGGGATCCTGGAACAGAAAAAGGATATTAGATTAAAGCTTAAGAAATCTGATTAAGCAAACTATGGACTTCAGTTAAGAAAAATGTATTAATATTGGTTGATTGTGACAAAGCTACCACTCAAAAAAGGAAGAAGTGGAGTGACCAGTCTAGATTTGAAAAGATGGGTCATACAGGGAATCAACTGCAATGTGGAAAACTTGATGAATCCTAAACTAAAAATAAAACAAAACAGAATACATGGCTACAAAACTGACATTGGCGGCGGGGTGGCGGGGGCGGGGGGGAGCAGCGGGGTAGTCATTGGCGAATCCAGCATATAAACTATTTAGTAGACCCTTGCAACTCAAAGTATAGTCCGCAGACCAGTAGAATCATCATCATCTAGGTACTTGTTAGAATGTAGAACCTTAGGCCCTTTCTCAGGTATGATGAATCCTAACTTGTGTTTTGGCAAGATTCCCAGGTGACTTGATGCACAGTGAAATCTGACAAGCACTGTTTCCGATGGTATTATACAACTCTTGTTAACCGTCCCAAGTATGAAACAGATAATATGGTTGTGTTCAAATACCTCAATTCTTAGGAGAAGTAAGTTGAAGTATTTAGGGGCAAAGTGTCATTGATATCTGCAAGTTACATTCAAACAGCTCAGAAAACAAAAATGTGTATGAGATGAAGTAAAGTTGGCAGGATGTAATCAATTAGTTAAAGTGAAGGGTGTACAAATGTTTTATACACTAATTTTTCATCTTTTATTAAGAACTTAAATTTCTATGTATTCCCCCCCCCCCTTTTGTGAAGCTAGGAATCAAACCCAGGGCTTTGTGTATACTGAGCAGTAGGCAAGTACTCTGCTACTGAGCTATATCTCGAGCTGATTTTTACAATTTCAGATGTAGAATATTTTTAATGAAATGGCCTTAAATTTTAAAAATTTGTTTGGAAGAAAATTGACATCTGGACAACTTTGAGTTTTCTCATCAATGGGCATGGTATACCATTCCACCTATTCAGAGTTTCCTCTTTGTCTTTGAACAGCTTTTTCATATAGATTTTAGACAATTCTTTTTAATTTACAGTTACTCTTAGATATTTTACTATTACCAGCTTTTTCATATAGATTTTAGACAATTCTTTTTAATTTACAGTTACTCTTAGATATTTTACTATTTTGTTGTTGCAGTTGTGAGTAGATTTTCCATCAAATTCCTAACTGATTGTTGCTGGTATATAGGAAGCTATTTTATTTCACAAGATTCACTTTGTAATTTTTTACTGTAAAGAATATTTTATTTGTCTAATAATTTTTTGTTCATATTCATGGATTTTTAAGAAGATAATAACATTTGAAAAAATGAAAAGTGTATCTCTTCTAATATATTGGAGGTTTTGTTTTCTTTTAAACTTACCTTATTAACTTGATTTTCAGCACACAATTACATAGCAGTGATGGTAAGTAATACTGTCTTCTTCCTGATTTTAATGGAATCACCTCTGGTATTTCACTGTAAATTCAAAGTTGCTTTGGGTTTTGTGATATTCTTCCTATAATAACACACTAACAGTTTTCTTTTTTAAAAAAAATTTTTAGTTATTGATAGACCTTTATTTTATTTATTTATATATGGTATTGAGAATCAAACCCAGTGCCTCATACATACCAGGAAAGTGCGTTACCACTGAGGCAGAACTCAAGTCCCTAGTAGTTTTTATTTAATTAGAAATGCCTATTAAATTACATTAAGTTCCTTTTGGCATCTTTGGAAATTATTTCACCTTTTTCTCATAATTTGTGAATATAATAAATTTCCTTGTAATAAACTATATTTTCATTTCAGAAATAAAAACTCCTTGGTCATGTGTTTCAACATACTGTTGAATCGGGTCTTACTGACATTTTAATTTTTTCCAGCTATATTCAAAATTTAAAAAATCAGTCTATGATATTCTTTTTATTTGCTTCCTTTGTCAGGTCTCATTATCAAAGCCTTAATATAAATGATGACATTTCTCACCATGGGTTGTTCAATACTTAGAATTGATTCTGGCTGCTGTGGTGTTTCATATCTAGTAACATGTTCATCACTTGCCTACAGAACCCCAAAACACACATCATTAATATTCCTTTGCCCCTGAGTAAGACAAGCCAAAAGAAATACCATCAGATCATTAGCATCAGCTTAAGATCACAGGCTTTAAATGCTGGTAGTAATATGTGCTGAATAGAAAAAATTCAATTGATTTTTAATATCTACTTAATAATACCCCATTGCTAAAAATAAAGACAATTTGAATTTAAAAATTTCCCAGTAAATTGGATAAAAAACTGATACAAGTAAAACCTTTAAGCAAGGTAGTAAAGTTTAATGCATGACTAGGAAAGACAATGACTATTCAAATTAGCTCCCAGAACATTCAAAATATATTCACAAAGTACAAATGGAGATAAGCCCGTCAAGGTTTGTATTTTGACTGCCTTGTTCATTTTTTCAAACCAAGTCTGACCCAGTGACCTACATCAGAGAAGCCTTCAACAAGTACCTCTGGAATGATAAGGGGGAGATGTTTATTTGGGGCCCTTTCACATACTCTGTTAGCCTGCCAGATGACACATGATGCCCTGAGTTCTCATGAGCCACAGCACAGGGACTTGGAGGCTGAGGAACATAATTGAGAACTGCATGGTCCTACCCTAAGGCAGTGAGCTTAATACAATGCCAAATAAACCTCTTTTCAATCAGCACAAGATGTCTATACTTCAAGGAGAGGCTGTACTGGTGAGAGGAGGCACCAGGCTGCTCCATTATGAGACAGAACAGGCAACTACCTTGAAGGGAGGGCCCGCATGGCTGCATGCCCTTGTCTGTGGTGCCTGCTGACTCGGGTTTATCAGGGAGGCTGGCCAACTCAGGTTGGGAAGCAGGACCAAGTAATAACTGACCATGTGGTGCACATTCTAAGATGTGAGCATTGTGGTAAATACTAGCAGCTATTTCCTTCCGCGAAACCATCATTTAAGAGCTTATGTGAGGATTATCTGTAGTGTTACTGGAATGGACATGCAATCCGGTTCTAAAGGTATCAGTGTAGTGAAATCAGTGTAGCTTCTGGGGCTCCACAGGAGTCCCTTCCCTACTTCATGCTCCTTCTGCAGCTTTTTGGCAGTTGATGTTGGGAATCTTGGCGTGAAAACAGAATGCAAAAGTCTTTGAGGTGACTTTGGAAAAAACACCAAATCTGAGAATTATACTGAAATTGGAAAACTCTAAGTGAGGCATTATTTGTGTCTGTGACACGTCTGACTTAGCAGACACCCAGCTCTTGGAATAGCATTTTGTGAAAACCCAAATGACACAGGGCAGCTGTATCTCTCAGCCCTTGGATACAGTGAGACATCCAATATGTTACCAAGGATTCTCTTTTACTCCTAAATATAACTTGAATGTGTCTATTTTCCTCTAACCCCACTGCCACTATCCTAGTCCAGGTTATTGTTATTTATAGCCCACACTTCTGCAGAGCTTCCCCACTGAGGACAGGGCCACAGTGTCACAGAGCTCCCTGAGGCAACATCTCCACTGTAGCCCAGGTGAATCTGCCCTGGAGCACCTTACCACATACACCTAGTGCTAGGTTACAGGCACCCTCAAAGCCAGTCAGCCCGGAGGCTCTCCTGCTGTCCCTTTCTCCTCCCTCCTCAGATCCATTTCCCCCTTGTATTTATTATTGTTTCTGGAATGTTTTGTGTACATGAAAAGTATAAAGAGTAGTACAACATGTACCCCTATACATATACCATCCAACTTTTTAATGTTGTAACATTTTACAAAAAAAATTTTTTTTGGAGCTAGGCAACTGTTATGGTTTAGATATAAGGTGTCCCCCAAAAGTTCATGTATTAGACAATGCAAGAATTTTCAGAGGTGAAATGATTTGGTTTTGAGAGTCTTAATCCCATCAGTGGGTTAATCCAGTAATATGGATTAACTGGGTGATAACTATAGTCAGGTGAGGGGTGGCTGGAGGAGGTAGATTACTGGAAGTGTGACTTTGGGGTTTATATTTTGTCCTTGGTGAGTAGAGCACTTAAGTGCTCTCTCTCTCTCTCTCGCTCCTCTTCCTGATGGCCAGGTCCTGAGCTGCTTTCCTCCTCCACACCCCTCCACCATGACATTCTGCCTCATCTTAGCCCTAGAGCAATGTTATTAGCCGGCTATGTACTGAAACCTCTGAAACCATGACCCCCAAATGAATTTTTCCCCCTCTACATTGTTCTTATCAGGTCTTTTGGTTACAGCAATGAAAAAGCTGATTAAAATAATAGCCTAAATGTTTATTATGGATTATAACACACATAGAGAATAATATATATACTGTAAATGAACACTTTAAAGAGTAAATATTCATGCACACACCACTCAACTTAAAAATAAAATGGTTCCAAATGACTTTAAAGTCTCTCATGTAAAAATGGGAGTTCATAATCCACTTGAATCTAATGTATGAAATATGATATGTCAAGAGATTTGTAATGTTTTGAACAACCAATTAAAAAATTAAAAAAATAAATTAAAAAATAAAGTCTCTCATGTATCCGTTTCCAAAACAGAAATTTGGCAGCAACCGCACAGAAGTAACCCCTCTTCTTCATTTTTGAGATCACTGTTTCTTCACATTTCTTTGCAAAGTCTCTCCGTGTGTGTGTGTGTGTGTGTGTGTAAAACTCCAGTTCTTGACCTATATACAAATGGAATCAATCTGAATACACTCTCCTGTGACTTTCTTTTTTTTTTTTTTTTTGCTTAATAACATCTTTTGGGAGTCATCTCTGTAGCTGTAGGGAGCTACAATTCATCCCTTTTCACTGTTTTCCAATCTATACTTCACACTGCAGCCAAGTCAATCTCTCAAAGATACAAATACAATTATTTTTCACTTCACTGCATAAAACCCTTCAATGACCCTCCAATACTGTTAGAATGGAGTCGCAGGTCACTAGTGGGTACTGTGAGCCCCCAGGTGACCTGGCCTAGTCTCCCTCTTCAGTCTCCTCTTCCTTCTTGGGCTGAGTCATATTGCTCTTCTTTCCATTCCTTGATCTCATCAAGTTCTGTCCTTCTGATCTCTTCACATACCTGAGCTCTTCCTTCCACTCTTTATCTGTTTATTCTTGCTCACTTCAGATCTATGATTTAATATCATATTTTCAATGGCTCTTCAATGACTCCCAATGTAAATTAGGTGCTTCTTGTTTTGATTCCTTTCTACTGTTTCTTCACAGCACCCAATCAAAGTTTTGTTACTATATATTTATTTGTGCATTTATTTCTGTATCTGTTTAATGCCTGTCTCCCTTTTAGTTTCATTTGGTACATAATCACATGTGGTTTGCTCCTGATGGCATACCTAGTCCTAGCATAGCCCTGGTATACAGCAGGTGTTTAATAATCTCTCAATGAGAATTAAGCCTGCAAAAATTGATTGAGTCAGAACAACAAAAAAAGTTTTTATCATATATATTCTGGAACAAATCTCTGCTGGACAGAGATGGTTAAAAATGGAGGTAGAGCCAAGTGCAGTAATATCAGTGGCTCTAGAGGCTGAGGAAAGAGGATTGCAAGTTCAAATCCAGCCTCAGTAATTTAGCAAGGCCCTAAGCAATTTAGTGAGACCCCTACCTCAAAATGAAAAATAAAAAGAGCTGTGTATGTGGCTCAGTGGTTAAGCACCCCTGGAATAGCAGTCTTCAAGAATACAAATAATAGGGACTGGGGTTGTGGCTCAGAGGTAGAGCACTCGTCTGGCATGCATGAGGCACTAGGTTCAATCCTCAGCACCACATAAAGTAAAATAAAGACATTGTGTTCACCTATGACTAAAATATAAATATATATAAATACATATATGTGTGTGTGTATATATATACACACAAATAAAATAAATGCTGGATGAGATGTAGAGAAAAAGGAACACTCTTACACTGTTGGTGGGATTGTAAATTAGTACAACCACTATGAAAATCAGTGTGAAGCTTTCTCAAAAGACTAGGCATGGTGTGTGTGTGTGTGTGTGTGTGTGTGCACGCACATGCATGTGTGTCCTAGCTATGCCCCGTCTTGGTATTTATCCTGAAGAATTCAAGTCAACTTACTAAAGTGATACATGCATACCCATGTTTATAGCAGAACAATTCACAATAGCCAAACTGTGGAATCAGCCTAAATGTCTATCAGTGGATGAATGGATAAAGAAAATGTAGTATATATACACATTGGAATTATATTCAGTCAGCATTTATAGGAAAATAGATGTAACTAGAGACTATTATGTTAACCAAAATAAATAAAACTCAGAAGGTCAAGGGTCAGATGTTTTCTCTCATATGTAGAAGTTAGAGAGGAAAAAGGAAAAGAGAGGTGAGGGTGGATCTCCTAAAAATCAAAGTAAGATCAGCAGAGGAAATAGACCAAGGTGTGGAGGGCAGAGAGGGAGGGGGAAGTACTGGGGAGTCATATTAGTCAAATTGTTATATCGTGCGGGTATACAAATATGTAACACAAATCCCATCAATATGTACAACTATAATGCACCAATAAAAGTGTGGGAAAAATGAACGTGGCGAAGCATTCTTCAAGAAAGCATGTCAAGTTCAGTCTGATCAGAGGCAGATGTTAAGGTCTTGTATTTGTCCTAGATAGTGAATTAGAGAAAGCAATCAAAAGGCGATTTAATTGCTATGCTCTATTGTAAAAATAAAATATATGCCAATAACAAAATCTTATCGAGCACTTACTTGTTCAGGCACCCTTAAGTGCTTTGCATCAATGAATTAAATTAATCCTTGTTATAACCCCAAGAGGGAGGTGCTGTCTTTAACCCCATTTTTGCATATCAGGAAACTGAGGCACAGAGAAAGATGAAGTAAATTGCAGTTATACATAAAAATAAGTGACAAATACAGAACATGGACCCAGAAAATGTTACTCCAGTGCCTTTCACCATTGTGCTATATTGCATTTTAATCATTTTGTTCAGTGATTATTTATGGAAATAATAAATGAGGGTTATATCAAAAATTCAAGGAAAGTACTATGGGTCTTTAGAATGAGAGTTTGGTCCTACATATAGCTGACTTCTGTAGCATCTCAGATGGTCCCTGAGAAGCAGGTGAGACTTGGAGGATCAGATATGGGAGGAGGATGCTGTCCATAGCCAGATACATCAACAGATACATCAATTTTTACAGACTTGATTCTCATTGAGCATGAGGCATGGCAGGGAAAGGGGAGCTACTGGTGTTAATGGACAGACAACAGGTGGGTGAGAGATGAATGGAAGATCATAAAGTTGGAACCCTATCTAGAGTGGATAGGGTCTTGAATGAGACTTTTGGAAGTCCATAATTTTTAAAGCAGGGCTTTGACTTGGATAAGAGGCATTGTAGTTCTGAATACATAAGAGAATCCTATCCTGGCATCAACTGGAGCTCAAGTGAGGGAGAATGAATGACATGTCTCCCCCTACATATTTGTAGCTGCTTATTTCCATAGGGCTGAAAAATCCTCCTTCAGGGTGAATCCTTGAAGGACGCAGGTTGCAGGGACAGACATCAAGGAGGGAGAAATGAATTCATGGTAAGGAATGGAGTTAGGCAAAGAGAACCAGGAACAAGATCAGAGGACAGGGATGGGATTGTGAGGAGAGCAGCAGATGACACCGGAAATTACCAGAATCTGATCACCTTTCCAGAGTATGTGTACACAGAAGAGGAGCTGTGGAGGGAGAAACAGGTGTGCTAACATACTCCCTCCTGGTGGTGTTCCTGGTGGTGCAGCATGGCCCTTGGTATATCAAATTTTACAGGCATGATATGTTCTAGATTCTCAGACCAGCTAAACAATCATGTGGCAAGAGTGATGGGAACAGTTCCTGGAAAGCAAGGATGCACTCAATTCCTGGTTGCTTGCAAGTGTCCTTTGAGGATTCTTGGGAATTCTTGAAGAGAAAGCTTGTATACTATCCTAGGATTCCTATAATTACAAAAGTGGTAAATCTGAAAACATGTAACTCGGAAATAATATTGAGACTAAATCTATTTTCCCTGGATGCTGAGGCCTGAGAGACTTGGATACAAAGCTCTTTAGTGCAGATTTCTCTATACTCTACCTTTAGTTGTGCTCTTGACTTCTCCTCTTAGATGTTCTACAGTACGAAAAATTCAACATGCCAACACCTGAACTCATTATCCTCCCTCCCCACCCCTCTCCTCCACCTGGCTTCTATATCTTAGTGAAATAACACCACTGTCTTCTAGTTTTTCAAACCAGAAACTTGAGCATCATGTTTTATCCCTGCATCTACTTCAACCCCCACAGGGAATCCACAAGCTCTTATCTAATTTACCTTCTCACCAGGTTTCCCATCAGCCCTGCATCCCATACTTTGATTACACCATCATTATTTCCACCTGATTTGTTGCCACAGCCTCCCAACTGGTTTTCTAAGTCTGCTTACCTCCAACTGATACTCTATCCTGCAGCCAACACAACTGTTCTAACATTCTAACCTGAGCATGATCTTCCCTGAATCTCTTTGGATATCACTCAACATGAAGTCCAGTTCCTAACAAGGCATGAATCACCAGCACCTTGGAGCATGGCTGGCACTCCCCACACACCCTGTGGATACCTATGGCATGGAAACTGGAACAAGTTTGTTGCATGTGCCCTTTAACTTGCTGTGAGCATTACTGAGTGGATTCTGTCTTCCCTGTGTGGTAGTCACTAATGCATTCTTGCCAGGTGGTCATTTGTCTTTTTGCTTTGTTTGTGTATTTTCTGCTATGCAGAGTTTTTTATTTTGTTATAGTCCAATGTGCAGATTTTTTTCTTTTGTGGTTTTAAGGCTTCAAATTATACCTAGAAATTCCTTGCCCGCTTTAAGATTGTAGAAAAATTTTCCTGTTTTGACTTAACGCTTCTATTTTATTTTTCTGATTTTTTTACATTTAAATATTTCATCCATTTGGACTTTTTGTATATGTCGTGAGACCTAATTTTACTGATTTTACATTCGGTGGTCAGTTTCCCCAAATAAATAATCCATTTTTTCCTCATTGGTTTAAAATGCCACCTTAATCATTTATTAGATACCCATATACACTGGATCTGTTTTTTGACTCTCATCTGTTCTGAAGGTTCTACTTTTCTATTCCCATACCAATAGCAGACTGTTTTATTATTTATGTTTTCTTTAACAAACAAAATATTTTGAATATTTTAAAAGCTAACCTTTGGTTTTGTGATTTCTATCGAAGTTTAACCCCTCTCTTAATTATTAAAATTTGTATGTAAAATATCTTGATTTCATAGATCTTTAACTTAGAAAAAAGATTGAGCAATTGAATATTAAGCAATAGAATATTTTTACTCTTTCTGCAATTTACATACCTACCAATTCATATGATTTCTTTAGAATCTCCTTTCAGGGATACTATTAGAAAAGTCATCTCTTTGTAAATACAAATAGAGGCATTTTCAACTTTATGATTATATACCTTAATTATTGAAAAGAATTTATTTTCCTCTTTTTTTTTTTTTCTTTAGTACTGGAGATTTAATCCAGGGCCACTCTACCACTGAGCTACACTCCCAGCCTTTTTTAATTTTAATTTCAAGACAGGATCTGGCTATCTTGCCTCCTCCTGCCCCAAACTCCTTAGTTGCTGGGATCCCAGGTGTGTGCCACTGTGCCTGGCTAATGTCATTATTATTGATAAGGGGAAGCCAATAATATTTGTACAGTGTTAACTTTTTTAAAAAATAAATACCCTATAATTCTGAATCTGCATTTCCTCTGAACTTATTTATTTTTTAATCACCTGTGTATATATTGGCAAATTGAAGTCAGAGAAAAATGTTTGAAATCCTTAATCTAGAGGCATTATTAGAGTTTACTGTAACACCTCATTGGAGAATTATTTAATATAATGCATCTATTATTAAAGCTATTATTTACCTCATTCACATTTTTAAAGACCAAAAAAAAACAGAAGACTATAACTACCAAATCATATATCTACACATTATTTTAGTAATCTTGTTTTAAATACACTTCCTGAAGAAAAGCAAGATCAAAATTTACATTTACATATTTTGGGGCAAATCATTAGAAAGTTTGTATAATTGGTTGTGGGGTTTTTGTTTTGTGGCGGTTTTTTTTTTTTTTTTTTTTTGGTCTTTTTAAATGGAGATTTATTTATTTATTTATTTATATGTGGTGCTGAGGGTTGAACCCAGGGCCTCATACATGCCAGGCAAGTGCTCTACCACTAAGGCACAACCTGAGCCCCTGTATAATTGTTTATTAAAGAAAACCAGGGTGTGTCAATAAAAAATAAATAGATGAGTGAAAGGAAGATCAGTAGAGGGTGGATAATGAAGGGAGGGAGGAGGAGAGGGAAATGGGGGGAATGTGAACTGAAATAGAATTCCATGCATGTAGGAGTTTGTTGGGATGAACCCAACCCCTATGTATATCTACAATGCTCTAATAAAAAATAATATCATTAAACAAATCAGGGTGGGGGAATGAAATAAAAAGCATTTGTATTTTTATAGTAGCATAATTCTTTTATAAACAAAGAATATTTCAACTGTAAAATCCTTAAAGATTTAAAACAAATGTTACTCAATTAATTTGTGTCAAAATTTATATGACTAACATATTATTAAGTAATCTCTCTTCTCAGAATTTCTACTGCAGAAATGTCCAAAGATATATATATATATATAAATGTTCATTGTAGCATTGTTACAATAGCAAAAAATAGAAACAACATGAATATTTAACAAGGGATTAAAGACTTAGTAACTTATGGTATCCATATAAAGGAATAATATGTAAATGAGTTACAAGACAGTATGTTTAGTTTTATCGTTTTTTTGAAAAATTAAACAAATATTCTCCGTGTATACAGAATGTAACAAGACTGAGACCTTATTAGTCTTTTAGAGAGATAAGACTTTTTTGATAGTAAAATATGTCAATAAACTACTCATGTTCCCAAGTGGCACAGGTGTGGGCTGGCATCAATGTTTCATGAAAGGCTCTGCATGACACATTAAGAGAAACTTGTAACTTAAAAGGAAAGTCCTCCTAGAGCCTTTATTTATTGGAATGCAATTTGAGCTTTTGTCCAAAGCACAATATTTGCCATTCTTTTCAGGGTATTGTTCATTCTATTTGGAACCATTAGTGAAATTTCCTCTCATAGTAATGTAACAATATCCATTTATTATGTTTTGCTTTCCCCTCCAATCATCATCTCCTGATGTATCAAATTCTTCTTTATTCCAAGTTTGGCTGCTTTGTCTACTGATAAGCTGGCTGCTTAAGCTCCTTAGTCTTTATCCCCAACTTTTTAAAAACAATTCCAAGAGATGATTTGATTTTTAGCAGTTAATCTATGATTCATGACAGAGAGTCCATCTCATCATTTCTTTGTTCTTCAAAATTCCACAGTTTTACCAGTGTTCTTAGCTAATCAGAATCCTTCTCCTTTTAGTTCCTGACTTCTATTTGTTGTGGCTTTGGGAAGACAAATAGAAATAGATGTAAAAATGAAAGTGATCATGAACCTTGCTGTTTGTCCACAACTCTTCTCTGCCCTTATTTTCAGATCTGGAAAATGTCTATGGGTCATGGGTATTTTCTTTGGTAGTCAATTTTGGCCCCAAACAAATAATCTCTGAGTTATCCTACATCAGAACCAAGATAACACTTGCTGATGCAAACATCTAGCAACTTGTAAATGTCACACCTTTGAAGACTCTGCTGCAGCAGGCTCTGCACTAATTTTCTGTCTCTGCCCTCAATTATCTCATAATCTCATGAAGACAAAGACAAATGGTTATAACTCATGTGATATAAGGAATGGCCTCTAAATTACTTTTTACAGAATGTACATCAGAGGGAAAGGAGCACCTGATTCTGCGCTGGGAATGGAGAGAAATTCAGCGAGAAGTTCAAAGAACAGGGGATCTTGAAGCAGATCACATGGGATTGCCTCAAGTATCTCCTCCAACCTGGGTGAGTGAAGGACTGCAGAGTGTCGATTTGTGTCACAGTTTACACAGGGAAGGAGGGGAGATGCTTACCAAGACCTTGAAGGGATTGCTGATCAATGTTGAAGGACAGTTGAGGTGCCAGGGTGACAGAGTTAGACATACAGAGGGAATTTCAGAGCCACGAAGTCTCTGGCTGAACCATTGGAGTTTCCAGGATGAACAGGAAAGCCCAGATCTAATATATGGGGGGTCCCTGGTGATAGAGGGAGGCACAGTTCAGGCTCGACTCAGTCAGAGCTGGGAAGACCATGGAAAGCTTTGCTCCATTATTGTCTCACAAGTAAGGAAGAGAACCCGAGAGATAGGTAAATTGCTCCTGAGGCAGGCAGGCAGATTTAAGGTCATAGCTCTGTTGTGTGACATTGGGCAAGACTATGGACTTATCCATAAGTCAATACTCCAGGGGTCCCTGTGAGGATCAAATGAGTAATGTACGTATTACCTCTGGCATATAACCTGGCCTGCACTGAGTTTCAGTGTCAATGGGCTATTGTTACTACCGCTAACGGGTATCACCACTGACTCAAAGCACAGACAGGGCAAGAACCAAAGACTGGTTTTGCATTCTGTCCCCCAATCCTCCAACTCCCTTCCTTAAGGGAGGAGGAGCACAGCATCCTGGCAGCAAGAACCTAAAGTCAAATCACTAGGCCAAAGTCACAAGGGCCAAAGACCCAGCCAGGCCTGGAGCCAGGAGGGTTAGAAGTCCTTAGAGTAAGAGGTTATAAGGACCTTCTCCACGTTCTTTCCTTCTCTTTACCTTCTGGAATTATAAGGCTGATGGGGGACAATTTAAGGTGACATAGCTTTGTAGAACTATGGAAGCCACTGGGACTCACCAGCTGTGTAATTCTAGTTGTCCTCAATTGGGGCTTTTGGGCAGAAGGAAGAAGTGGACTTTGGAGTTTCCTTCTACATTATCCTATCTAGGACACCAGGGTAGAAAATGGGTGGAGACCACAGTCCAAAAGCTCTGTTCCTAAATGGTGCACAGCCTTATGAGGGACAGATAGGCAGGACACAGGGGTGAGGAAAAGCTGTTAACTTAACCATTGGAAGAGTAATAGATGTACATGGCTAAAAATCCAAAACATAAAGTATATACAGTGAAAAATACATCTGTCTTCTACTCACTCCCTAGTTTCTTCTGTCAATGACAAACCCTGGTATTAATCCTAGTTTATCTTTTCAAAGATGTTTTGTGCATTTAGTAAGGGGGACACACAGGCACAGGCTGTTTATTGCACACAGTTTTATATGCAAGTGCCTTGATACTGCCCATCCAACAAGAATTGTCAGTCATTGATATTTCCCCCTTTTGGGGACTTCTGGGTTAGCTTAAACCAGTGAGAGGGTTAATAACAGTCACTTGGAGAGCTTGTCCTGTTTCCCTTAAGAGTTGGAGACTCTAAGAACTAGAACCTGTGTCACTACTAGGAAAACCACATAAGTCAAAGCCCCACCAGCAGGCAGCGTGATATTTGTGTTGTAATTTCTCGGGTTCTTATTTGTCTTTTGGGCATCAGAAGGTCAATTGTATTCATTCTGTTTTCTTATTTTCTGTGTTCTCAATGCTGTGACATTTGAAGGCCCTATAGACCCAGGGAGAAACTGTGCTTCTCAGGGGTAGCTAATTCCTAAAGAAATAATAATTTGCCTATAAACACAACTTTCATATGCAAATCAATCAATCCTGAGTCTATAGCCCCAACTACCTCCTATTCTAACTCACATACCAATCCAGGGTTTCCTCGGTACTATGTCATCCCATGGCCCCCAAGACATCTCATAGTCAGGTACCAGAGAACTGGGAGAGTCCCTATATCCCCAGAGCCTTTGGAATTATTTAAACTAGCCAGTTCTACTGTTTCCTCTGCCTATCCTTCAGAACTCTCAGAAAAGGCTTTGACCTAGGCCTTCCCTTGACTCTTGCTTCTGCCTGACCAAACCCAATATCTTTCTTGTGGTCCTATGTAGTATGACATGTCACATTTTCTTGGAAAATGTATGTATTAAATTCTCTTTTAATGTCATTGCCCTATTCCCATGTCAGCACTTAGTGGCTGCCACAACTGAAGTCCATGGGCATTATGCCATGGGCATAATTTTAATACACATGGTACAACTCACTATTCCAAAGGGGAGGCCTAGGTATGTGATTCCTGTGTCTGATATGGGCATGTGGAAGGGGTCTGGAATTGAAGAGAATTCCAGAAATAACAGGCTGAAGGTATGGGGTGGGAGTAGTACAGGGGGCTCATGCCGGAGTGTGGGAAGCCTAAATAGTTGGCAGGGAAGTGTGTTAGCTGGATCAGGAAAGTGCAAGCAAAGGTCTCCAGCAAACCCCAAAACCACTTCATAAAATGACAAGCATTTGGACATTACTCAGGGGGGAACCAAAGCCAGATTACAGTTGTTCTAATCACAGACCTTTCCAGTTTTCTTCTCTAAGGTCGTCCAGAGTGAGTAAGGTAGAAATGGTCTCAGCCTGTTTCTGCTGCTATAACAAAATACCACAGACTGAGTAATTTATAAACAACATAAATGTATGTCTTCCAGTTCTGGAGTCTGGAAAGTCCAAGGTCAAGGCACCTGGAAGTTTGGTGTCTGGTGGGGGCTACTCTCTGCTTCCAAAATGGTACCTTGTTGCTGTGTTCTCAGGAGGGGACAGATGCTATGTTCTCAAAGTCAAAGAGAAGTGTTTTAGTCAGCTTTGTGTCACTGTGACCAAAATGCCTGACAGGAGCAACTTAGAGGAGGGAAAGTTTATTTTGGGCCCACAGTTCAGAGGTTGGCTGACTCCATTGCTCTGGGCCCAAGGTAAGGCAGCACACCATGGCAGAAGGGAATGAATGATGGAGGATGACTGCTCCATTCATGGCAGCCAGGAAGCAAAGAGAAGGGGGAAGAGGCTGTAGGGAAGATGAACCCTTCCAGGTAGCCCCATTAACCCACCTCCTTCAGCCATGCCCCACCTGCCTACAATTACCATCCAACCCATTCAACCTGGGATCAACTGATTAGGTTACAGCTCTCGCAGTCCAATAATTTCACTTCTGGACATTCTTGCAATAATACAGGAACGTCTGGGGGACACCTCAGTCCAAATCATAACAGACAATAAGATAGAAAGTGCCCCAGCCAGACTCCAGGCCTTCCATTCATTCATTCATTCACTCCACCTCATAATGCTGCTACAATGGGGTTTATGTTCCAACATGAATTTTGGATGAGACCGTTTTAAATAACAGCAGAAACAGTGGAGAAGTATAAGGGGAAAATAATGATACCAGCAGAACAGCCTTTCTGGACTTCAGGTTTCTGAGCCTGAGTCATGACTGAGCTAGGGTTGGGAAGAAGCTTGAAACTGGGCGAGATCAAAGCTTAGCTGTGAAACTGGATCCAACTTGTTAATAACTTGGAAAGTGAGAATACTCACCAGTAACTGAATGTGACGAGGAACAGGTCTATCCAAGATTTCATTAAAGTTTAGAAAACAGGGATTCAAGATGGCATGGAAGAAAGGCAGTGTTATGAATGATGGATTTTTCCCTGCTACTTGCACCCGACTAAAACCAGCACATTTGAAAAGTCAAAATAGATATTGCCAAGTGGCCCTCACAGATGCTTTACCAGTTCCTCCCTCACTACTAAGGTGTGCCTCACCAGTCTTCAGCAGAAGTATCTAGTGTTTATTACCAGGGGCCTTATTTCTTCTCTGATGTTCTATGAAGTTAACTAAGTACAGGCAAAATGAATTTTATTCCTGAATGTCTCCAATCAATTAATACCAGTTTCCTGACATTGTGTACCATTTTTAGTATGAGTTTGTCTTTCTAAAGTGTTAGCTGGATCAGGAAAGTGCAGGCAAAGGTCTCCAGCAAATTCCAAAACCATTTCATAAAATGACAAGCATTTGGATATTACTCAGGGGGCACCAAAGCCAGATTACAGTTGTTCTAGTCACAGACCTTTCCAGTTTTCCTCTCTGAAGTCCAGCCTCCAACATCAAATCTCAAGTGACATAGACTGTTTTACATTCCCAATGGAAATATACATGCAGGATATAGGGGAAGATACACTTTTAAGAACATCAGGGTGATGAATATCTGTTTGAAAAATAACTCTTTTTAACCCAAAGGCATTAATACATCCTTTTTTAAAATTGACAGTAATAATTATATATCTTCATAGGGTACAGTGTGATGTCTTGGTACATTTATAAATTTGTAGTGATCAACTCAGGATATATAGGTTATCCATCATCTAAAATATTTTTCATTTCTATTTGATAAGAACATTCAAAATCCTCCATTCTGGCTATCACAAGAGACTTACAAATAACTGTACACTGATAAACTAGAAAACCTAGAAGAAATGTGTGCTACTGTGTGAAGAATTAAATAAGAACATGGGTATGTTATATACTTAGTGGTAGAACATTTGCCTAGCATTCATGAGGCCCTGAGTTTAGTCCCCAGATCTGTAAAATAAAATGCAAAAACATGAGTATATTAAAATTATGTATTCTAATAATTATTTATAAATTAACTCAAATTTAAGTTGTCTTAAAGACTTAAAACTAAGGATTTAGAAAATACAACTTAAGGTGACATATTAAATCTTTTGTAGAATTTTTAAAATAAATCTCTTTTTATAAATACATTACGTATTAGCAAGTAACATGTAATTCTACAATTTTATAAACTTAAAATGATTTTGGACTGGGGATGTAGATCAGTAGTAACAAGGCCCTTGGTTCAATACCCAACACCACCTCCCCCCACACACACATGCACACACATACAAAAGAATGAAGGAAAAAGATTTCAGAGTACTTGAATAGCAAAACTAGCAGAAGAATTTTAAGAAAACCAAATCAGGCTTTTCTTGAGAAAATAAACCAAGGGTTTCATAAACCAAGGGTTTCGTAATGTGCTAACATTGTTTATATATCATAAAAAAATTAGGAGAAAAACAGTTTTTAAGTTAAAATTATTACATCATGGGCTGTAGTTGTAGCTCAGTGGTGGAGTGCTTGCCTAACATGTGTGAGGCACTGGGTTCAATCCTGAGCACCACATAAAACAAATAAAATAAAGGTATTATGTTTGTCTACAACTAAAATTTAAAATTTTTTAAAAATTATTAAATCAGTCAAGTTTGCCCAAAAAAACACCTTGATTAGGAATATTACATAATCTTTCCTCTTGTGCCAGCATGAAGCATATATTAGAAATTTAAAATTATTTATAAGCTATTTTTTTCTTACACTAACCAAGACCATTACAGACTACATATTTAAAGTATAAAAAGTGGAATTTTTTTTTAATTTTGAATTTCTTGTTGTTCTTCCTATTTATATAAGAGCTTTAAATATTAATGGTAATATTATCTTAGAAAGCCAATCAGAAGGTTTATTCCTTTAGACTTCTTCAATTCTTTATTTTGAAATTATTTAAATATTTTATAAAAATTATAAAAATAGTACAGAGTTTACATATGCCCTTCATCTAAATTTCCCTGATGTTAACATCTTACAAAACGATATTACATTTATCAAGACCAAGAAATTGAAAGTGATGCAACATTGTTAACTAAACCTCATACCTTATTCAAATATTATCAGTTTTTCATTAATGTCCTTTTTCTGACCATGATCTGCTCCGGGACCTTTAGCTGACCTGCCTTCTTAGTGGCCTCCTATCTATAATTACTCTTCAGTCTTCCTTGATCCTTAATACTTTTGAAGAGTACTCTTCAATTGTTTTATAAAATTCCTATATGTCTGGGTTTGTCTGAGTTTTTTACATGATTTAACTGAGGTTATGCATTTTAGCAAGAATAGCACAGAAGGATGTCTGTCCTTCCCAGTGCATCTCAGCCGAGGGGACTTGGTATCAATGATTCTTATTATTGGTGATGTTAACCTTGATCACTTGGTTAAGGAGGTGTCTGCCTAATTTCTCCACAATATTGAAGAATATGCTTCCCTTTGTAATTTAGAAATACCTTATGCAGGGAAACTTTGAGATAATGGAAAAGTCTTGTTTCTCATCAGATTTCAGGGTATCACCTACAACAACTTTAACTGAGGTTTTGCCTAATGGCAATTTTCTGTATTTATCACTTGCATTCTTTTTTAAAAAATTTTCCTCCATTTATTAACTCTATTATTTATGTCATTATGCTCTTATGGACATTTGTATTTCTATGAATTTTAATGCAGTAATATCATTATTTATTTGCTTGCTCAAGTTACTGCAGTTTGGCCACTGGATCTCCTTCCAGGTGGCTTCTGTGTCCTTTCAACATGTCTTCCTTCCCTTTTTGAGCACTTTCCCACTTTCTGGTTCCAAATGTCATTTTGGATTCATTTGATATTTTCCCTTACCCTAATACTGGAACCAACCATTTATACTAGTACCCGACTTTGTTTCATTGATCTCTTTTACTGCCTCTGGATTTTGGTTAGAATGGTCTTAGAATGACTTTATGGTCTAACTCCCTTCTTCCCCTCATCAGTGAGATGCAGTATTAATTCCACAGCCCACTTTCCAAAGGCTAGATTTGTCCATCTAAATAATCACAAGGGCCTCAACTAGAAGTCTAATAGAAATGTCAGGGTGAGCGTTCACCTCCAAGTCCCTTCCTTTTGGGGAATCCTGTCATCAGGCCCATATGTCTCTTCAATCCTAATTATCCATTGAATAATATTGACCCCACACACCATGCCCAAGGACAGACTTTAATTCTCAAAGACTTTAGTTGCTAAGTTAATACTCATCAGCAGAAATATTTTCCTGAATGGAGCATCAGCTCTGCAGGCCCTTCCCATGATAGACAGGACTTTGTGATACAGAGATTTGGAAAGTGGCCTTTCTTCTCATTTCTTCTTTCAGAACATGCCTTGGGGCTTAATAAATGATGGGCTTCAGGGCTATCCACTCTTTAAAAGTAATGCTTTTCTTTATTTAAGGAGAATAGTCCAATTCTTTTCCAGTCTCTAGTTCTCTGATAGCTTCTATAAATGGAAAAGAGATGGTCCTATGGGTATATATTACACTTCTGTCAAAAACAAAACTGAAAATGTGATATTGGTTTACAGTTACTTTAATGTTACTGCAAATGAGATAATTAGTACCTATATAATTATACACGAGAAGGATCTGTTTTCAGCTTTAGTGTCCACTTTTGTCATTATACCAAAAGTACACCAGCATTTATGAAAATACAGAGTTCACCAAAGGCCTGTGAATATTATCCAATGATGTTTTTGTTTTTGTTTTTTGTTTGTTATTGTTTTTATTTTTTATTTTTTAGACAAAGGGGGAATGAAGGGAAAGGAGGGGAATGGGATTAGGAAAGACAGTAGAATGAATTGGATGTAACTTTCCTATGTTCATATATGAATACACAACCAGTGAAATGCTAATGATTTTTCTTTGCTTTGTTTTTTTTCCTCCATCTCCTATTATTTTTATTTATTTATTTTTATGGATGCTGAGTATATAACCCAGTGCCTCACACATGCTAGGTGAGCATTCTACCACTGAGCCACAATCCAGCCCCTCTAATGATGTTTTTTTTTAAGAGAGAGAGAGAGAGAAAGAGAGAGAGGAGAGAGAATTTTTTAATATTTATTTTTTAGTTTTTCAGCAGACACAACATCTTTGTTTGTATGTGGTGCTGAGGATCGAAATTGGGCTGCACGCATGCCAGGCGAGCGCACTACCGCTTGAGCCACATCCCCAGCCTTCTAATGATGTTTTAATAGTATCAGAATTAACCAGCTCTGGTCAGTAATACTTAATGCAGGATCTATGTATGTCCGCCTCCTGATCCTTGGGATAGTATTGATGTAGCATGCAAGTTTGCAGAAATATTAATATCCAAGTATATTCATCATTATACACCATCCTGTCCTTAGAATCATACACATAAAGGTCTGAGATATCAATGAGAATAAAAAATAATGTTTAGCTGTGCTTGGTTCAGTTCTCTGTAAGATGAAAGATTGAAAGATGATATAGTAATGGAAAGTTCCTTGTATTTCTAAGCCAATTGTTTTACAATTCCATTTAAGCTGAGTGTTGGTAGTTTTCATTATTGAAAGTTTGTATCATGCTTAATTAATTTCTATTCCAGTTCTATTTGGTATCAATTTGTATAGACTTTGAATTTTTTTGTTTTTACACATTTGTTTATTTACTATTTCTACATGACTTACCTTGGGTCAACCTTTCTAACTGGAACCTTTTGGAATATTAATTTTGTTTGTTGACTTAGGCAGAAACTACCTTTTAACAATAGGTGTATATTATATTAAATCTAGTGTTTGCTATATTTGCTATTAATCTTTTTAATATATAGTAGGCATTTTTATTCTTTTGTTAAAGGGACTATTTTTTCCTCTGTATTTTTAAATGTTTTGGAAGACAATATATATTTTAAAGTCTCATGTAAATAGTTTAAAACACTCTATATACATTTCATTTCTCCCTCTTCCTCATCAAAGCATGGTGTTCTCCCCTTTATGAAAGATAAAGGATACCACGCTTTTAGTCTGTACCTCTTAATCCCTGCATCTAATTTCCCATTCATAATTAAGTTTGGAATTTCTCACTTTCTTCTCTTTCATATCTATTTTATGCCTTCTGACTCTTATTTTAAAGAATCACTCCAATATCAGAAATAACTCTTCCACAGTTACCCTTACTTCATTAACAATAGTTAATATCCATAATCATCACAGGTCATTTTAAAGCCATTATCTATTCAAATTTCTTTCTCTAATTTTAGCCTTTACTTCTACATATTGCAGCTTTGAGCAAAAGAGGACCCTGCTACATTTTTTAGGAACAGGCAAGTCTGACAGTCTCTCTGTTTCTTCCCTATGCCAATGGCTTGATGTGGTCCATTTTTTTCTGAGTTGCAGTTTATCCTGTCCACGGAAGATGCCATCACATTTCACTTAGAGTTGCTCATTATTATGGAAAAACTAAAGCTAGTTTGCTATTTTGTTCTGTGAAAATGACCTACTTTTTTGTGCTTGAAAACTTGCAGAATTCTTTATTTCCCTCATATGGTTTTAAATTTTTATGAAATTGTGTCATGGTGTTGCTTTTACTATTGATTTTCCCAGAGACTTTGATAATGATCTCATTATTTTTTTCCAAATACTATGTTTTCTCTGAGAACTAATTTTGATTCTTTTGTATGCTTCCCCACCTCTCACCTTTGGAAACATACTTGGAAATTTTTTTCTTATTTTTCATCCCTTTCCATTCTAAATATTCTAGTTATGGATAAAGAGGAGAGGAAGGGCAAACAGATTCTCTTAATATGAAGAAACCACACAGAATAGCAATAATCAAGTAGGGAATCCTTATTTTAATGAATACCAGTAGAAACATCCGTTTGGATGAATCAGGGATGACATGGGCAGTTGTACACTTTTGTCCATTTTACAAATATATCAAAGGGTTTGCATCATCTTTTGGTGCAGGTGGTGAACCACTGTAACTAAATGTAAAGTATGTGGAATCTGTAACAGGTCTCACTTTACTATAGTTTTTGAGGAATTCTTTGTCTAAACTGCAGACAAAGGGGTGGTGTTAGAAGAGTGTGTAAGTTCTTAACATGAGAAGACCACCCAAAGAGGACCTTGGAAGTTCTCTTTCGTGTATGAGCCATGCAAAGAATATGGCAGACACGAGCATAATCTGTGCATGGTTCAGTTGGGCTTTCTGAGCAGTGGGGGAAGCTGAGGAAGAGGGAAAAGCTCACCACTGGGGATTATTCTGTCATTTGTAGAATCTAGGATATCAGTCTATGAGTAGCAGGATCTTTTTACCTATCTGAAGTTCATGATGAGCCTCCTAAACTGGTTCCTGGACCAGTAATCTGCTTAGAGTCTTGGGAATAAACAGGCACCTGGCTACTGGGCTAGGCTGACCTAAAAGGGATGGAGGGTGGCCACATGCTCCCAGGGACTGGTAGGGGTGCTCCAGGGGAAAGTATCATGGGAGTGGTCAAAGCCCATCCTGGAAAGATGAATTAGGACTGAGATTATGAATGCAAGATGAGATAATATTCTAGATGGGGTATGAGTGCCCCAGCCAGGAGAAGCTGGGTAATAGAAGTCCTTGGGAGCAGAACAGCATAACAGTGTGGAAGGACTTATCCTACATTCCCCCTCCTTTATCTATCAGAATTTTTGACAAATTCCTTTAGCAATTTATGTCTTTTCTATGTATAAATTTTGGAACAGGTCTTTCATAGGACATTATGAAATTAGATGCCATATTTGTTATAGGGATCTTTTTGAAGATATTGTCAATGGCATATCTCTTTCCATTTGTGAGAGTCATGTGATAAATCCTTTCCAAAAAAAAAAAAAGTGTGATGTGGAGGAATTACCAGCTCCTCTGGTCCTGTTCACCTTGTATTTACCAACACTTCCAACACAGAAGCTTGTCCAATTTTTGCTAACTCCAGATCCACTAGGTTCTCTTTCTTATCTGAGATTCCCTCATTGGAAGCACAGAAACAGGAATAGTTTGAGTTCGGTTAATGATGTAGCCTTAGATTGTCACTTCTAACTTCTCTATGGACATGATCTTCACTGGTGTTATCTTTATACTTCGAACATAAAACAACTAGTTATTTTCATCAAGGAAAACAGTTTGCCAAGTTCATCTCCTATTTCTTGCCATTAAGTTATTCAAATTTACTCTTTCTTAAACGGACTTCCACCTTCCAAACAGGCTTTCACATGTCCTGTCACTACTTTTCTGTCACTTTCCATACCTGCTTAAGTAACTGATTTGATGAGAAAAGTTATTTTGACATTTTATTCTTAATCAAACTATTAAATTTCCCCCTAACCATAGAAAGGGAGATTTTGTTATCTGTGCCTGGCCTTGTACATTCATTGCACTTTTCCCCTCTAGGCTCATACTAAAATCTGAAGCTGAAGGTACACAAGAGGAAGTGAGGACGGTATAATAGAAGCTCATTTTACTACCTCTGCTAGGGAACTCAGGCTTGCTACCTCCTGTCCAGAGAACTCAGAGAATGTCAGGTGACACCAGAGAAAACTGTCTTTAGAAGCAGGAAAGTTCAGAATGATTTCATTTTAACAACAAAAACAGAAGCAAAGTTTTAATCCTTTCTGAGATTTAAAAAAAAAAAAAAAAAAGGCATCTAGAGCACACCCACCACTGCTAAAGGGTTCTGCTGGAGTGTTTTAAGATAATCTTTGAAGGGAGCTATGTCACATAAGTCTGAGTTTCTCACAATCAACAGCTAATATTACCAGAGGGAGCAAAAGTCTTCTGGGGAGTGGGAGAGAGTGAGGGGACCTGGGAGGTGCTGTTGGGGGTCAATCAAGAGCCAAGTCCAGCAGGCCTCAATTTGTTTCTGTTTTCAGTGTACCAGCCACCACCGCCTTCACCAGCAGTGAATAGAAGAGTCAGTGCAACAAAGACGTGTCCGAATGCAAACCAAATGCTACTCCCAACTGTAAATCAGAAGCAGTGAGTCCACTCTGACATAACTCTCCTATGTACATATACGAATACACCACAGTGATTCTCACTATCATGTACATCCATAAGACTGGGATCCTAATTAGAATAAGAGATAGCCCATGCTTGCATAAATATATGAAAATAGATTATATTGTCATGTATAACTAAAAAACGACTAATTTTTTTTAAAAAAAGACTGAATGTTCATTGGCAAAAAAGAAAGAAAAAAGAAGTAATCAACGAGTCCTTAAAATTCAAGGTCCTATGGTATAGTTTGAGACTAGATTAATTTTTAATAAAGTTGTTTCCATTTCCACATCTGGCCCCAAGTCACCTTCCCATGCTTAAAACTCGTGAAAGAGCATAAGCACATTGGTATGGTTGGAAAATGTCCCCAAAGTATATGGGTTAGAAACTTAATCTCTAATGCAGCAGGGGTGAGGAGTGGGAGCTTTAAGAGGTGATTAGGTCATGGGGGCTCCTCACGAATGGCCACATGCCATTGTGGAGTGAGTCAGTTGTTAAGACAGTGGGCTGTTCCCAAAACAGGCTTCTCTTGTACCCTCTCGCCCTGAGATGATGTCCTACCACGTTAGGACACAGCAAGGAGGCTCTCGCCACAGGTAGCCCCTCAGATCCTGAACTTAGCAACCTCCAGAACTGGGAGCCAAATAAACTTCAGATTATTATGAATTAGTCTGTGGTATTCTGTTAGAGCAGCACAAAATTGTCTAAGGCACATGTCCTCGACTTCTGATTGTCTTGAAAGCATTTAACTAAGAATAAATATAGCTCTATTTCTTTCTGAAGATGAGAACTTAGGAATTAGCCCAGTCTTTCATTTGATAGATAAAAAGAATGAGACTCAAAGAAGTTCAATACCTTGCACATGATCACTGCTCTTTGAGGTTAGAACTGCCTGTCTCTGTACTATACCAATTGTCTCCATCTTATTCCAGATACATATTCCAGATAATCCTACTCTATCTATGAGGGATATTTTCTGAGATGCCCAATGATGCCTGAAACTATGGATAATAGCAAACTCTGTATATACTGTTTTTTTTTCTATACATGCCTATAATAAAGTTTAATTTATAAATCAGGTGCAATAGACTAATTCTTGATAAATTTAAATAATTCTAACAATATACTAAAAAAAGTTGTGTAAATGTGGGCTCCCTCTCAAAATATTACATACCTGTAATCCCAGCTACTCAAGAGATTGAGCCTAGTCTGCCTAATTTAGCAAGGCCCTGTTTAAAAAAAAAAAAAATACAAAGGGCTAGAGATGTAACTCAGTGGTAGAGTACTTGCCTAGTATGTGCAAGGCCCTGGGTTTAATTCTCAACACTTCAAAGTCAAAGCCAAAAAATTTTTATACTCTTTTACCTTTTTGTTTAAAGGAAACATTCTACACCTTCTCTTTGGCAAATGCAAATTGCCAGTGTTATTACTCTTGTGTTTTGGAACCATTATTAAGAAAAATAATATAATGTAAAAATAATTAATATTTAAAGATAAATATTACTTAAACACAAGCAATGTGATATTGTAATAATCAATCTAATAATCAATATGGCTACCAAGTGACTAATGGATGGGTAGTGTATACAATACAGATACACTAGACAAAGAGATGATTCACATCCTGGGCAGAACATAATGGGGCAACATAACTACTAATTAAAACAGCATGTAATTTAAGACTTAGGTATTATTTATTTCTGGAATTTTCCATTTAATATCTTCAGGCACTCAAACCACAGAAAGCAAAACCATGGATAAAAGAGGACTGTAACATACACTTATTTTAACACTTGTGTTAAAACTTGGACTGTTGAATGTTTTCTGGTTATTTGGGTCTCTCTGAAGAGTAGTCTAATGTTTGAAGAATTTCTGACTGAGTCTTCACCTTATATCCCCAGTCCCTCTAGCCAGAAAAGATTTCTCCACCTCCTTTGCACTAGAACACATATGTTGGCCCCACCAGCTGAAGTACCCCACACAAGTCTTCAGATGAAGCAAAATAAACAGGTACTGCCTGAGTTCCTCATCTTGCCACCATGGCTGCAGAGTTCCTCATCTTGCCACCAACTGGCTTTTGGAGGCAGTGGTGAACTTGAGATTGGGGTCCTGCAGAGGCACATTCCTGATTCTGGTAGTCATAGCAACTGCTGTAGCCTTGAGTTCTTGATGTTCAATTCAGTGCAAACTGGAATATTTTGGGTATGATGATGACAATGGCTTCCTTATTAAGACAGTGTTGTGGATGGTGTGGGCAATATACCTACAAGTTTGTAACCAAGGAAACCCTTTAAAAACCCTCTATCTTCAATTGCTCTTTAATGACTTAAAAATCACTAATTTTGGAGGTCACACAGCCAGACAATACATTATTAGTCTCTCACTTGCCTTGTTGTAGGTGGAACCTCTGACGTGTGAGTTGTGATGATAATGGTTGCCTAGGTTACTCTTCAGGTCCTGAAACCTGTTTTTGCTGAAAACACCCTCTTTACTTGGGACTACAAATGTTTCATGGGTGACTGGAATGGTTTGATAAGGTTTGGCAACTCTGTCTTCACGTTACATCTATCTCCTTAGTAGCCTTGTCTTTGAGTCAGATTCTTCTAGACTCTAAATAAATATTTGAGAAATGTTTTGTACAAAACAATAATTTAGGGTTAAATTGACCTAGACTTGCCTAATCTTCCAGGCAGGGCTAAAAGCACCTACCAGCTGCCATGACTGGTAACACCAGATCATGAAAGGAGTGAAAAGAGATGGCCCCTGAGTTCCTGGAAGATCTCTACCTATACCCATAAAATACATTTATATTCCTCTCCCCTCCTTCAAGATTCCTACCCATATCTATAATCCCACACCACCTTAGGGTTGACAAGTTGTTTTGTGAAGAAATCTCCCTCTTCTTCATTCTGTGGCCACTGAATCAAGTCTTTCTTTCTGCCCCACTTGTCTCTTGGACATGGGGTTTTCCCTGGTGTGAACCTCCAACCTGGATTCAGTAACAGTTTAGCTTCCAGCTGGTTATCCAGCCTCCCAAGTTTCAATGAGCCTCCTAATAATTTTGTAATAACTCATTTTCTGCTTAATTTGGCCCTCTGGGTCTTGGTGTTGGCAAAATAAAAAAGAAGGAATCCAAGTTGCAATCAGAAAAAATGGCTTTGTTGTTCCCTATCCCACTCCCTGATCCACATATTCTACAAGCTCCTGGATGAAATTCCTTTTAGATAATACAAGCGTTCTAGTCCCCTTAAGTCGTAAGAATCGGTTCACTGTAGAAAATAATTTGTTTAGCCCAACATAATAACCAAAATTCTGGAATTTATTTTAACTGAAACTTTCTTCCTTTTCCAGCTTGAGTTGACTTCACTCAGAAGAATTTGGGGGGGGTGGTCAATGGTACATTTTTATTTCCCCCATTTGGGACCTCTACTCCATTCTTGTCAGGCTTCCTCTGCTCTTCTAGAGTTGAAGTGGGCAGGAGGGAGGAGAGGTAGAAGTGAAAAAACACTTAGGTGACTCCCACAGGTAAATCTGCCATTGATTTCCTCTGACCACAGCACATGTTGAAGAGATTTGAAGGCCCAGTACTACATATGGTAGATGCTCAATAGATATTTGTACTTATTTTCATTAGATGTATATCTGATGTTTTCCCTCTATTCAATTCTAACAGTAGTAAGAATAGGGACTAAATCTAGCCTTTGTCTATAATAGAGTCATATATTTTATTATGATGTATCCTGTTAAGCTCTATAATTATTGGACTACTGATTAGGTCCCCAAAGCTTAAATCTCTTAAAACATTACTCTTTGTCTTCATGTGGTCATGGCAGCAGAAATACAAGTTTCATAAGCAGACAGCCTATTCTGGCAGATGGATGGCTTTCCACCCAAGACTCAAACGCCCTTTCCATGCTTCAGAGTAATTGCTAGAAGCTGCTACTCAGCTGAGGCCAACATTTTCTAGACTCCCTTGTGTCTGGATGGGAATGTATGACTGAGGTCTGGCCAGTGGAATATAGTCAGAGTGTTGTTTGACACTTTCAGGCCTGGCCCATAAATCTTCCCTGTAATTGATCCTGCATGCACACTTTTTCCTTTTGGCTTCTGAGACATTGGTGCTGGGGTTAGCTGGGAAGACGCTTGTTGAAGATGGCAGAGCCCTCATCAGCCTATGTCTTCAAATGATTCTGTGGAGCAGAGCTCTCTGCCTCCAATTGGACTGTACATAAGGGAAGAATTAGCTTTTATCACATTAAACCCAGGGCCATCAAACTTCTTCCACAAAGGGCCAGTAGAAATATTTAGGTTTTGCAGGTTATTTGGTCTCTCTTGCAACTATTCAACTCTGCCACTGTGGTGTGAAAGCCAGTTGCAGACTATACATAAATTAATGGCATGACTGTGTTCTGGTACAACTTTGTTTGCAAAAACAGGCAACAGCTGGATTTGGTCTGTGGGTAGTAATTGGTGGTTGGCTGACTCTCATATTTAGCCATGACCACTTCATAGTGAATCCATTATCTTAATAAATTCACTTTTCTTATTCAGTCTATGTCAACATTAACCAGAGTGAAGCCAGCACAAATAGATATATGCTCACTGATGAATGAATGGCGAGGCTTGAAGCATAAGGCCTGGGGATTTAATGGCCATATGACAAGAAACCATGCTTCAGTCCTGACGGAAAAGGAACTCATTCTGAGCCCCTTACGTAAAACTGGGAGCCACAAAATGTTGTCCTGTCATAAAACAGGGATAAGAAAAACTTTTTCCATTGGTTCTCCATTGTCTTCAAGTTGATTTCCAACATCTGACTTCACATCACGCATGTTCTTGGCTTCTTCTCATAACTCTGTCCCCCTCCTGAGTGCTCCTTCTTCTTTGTTCTGAGCACCAGCTTTACCAAACCAAGTTCCCTAAGTGCCTCATGATTTTGTATGTTCTGTTTTCTCTGCCAAGAATGCCATCCCCCTTCTCATCTCCCTGGCTTAACTCTGAGCATTGTACTTTCAAGGTCTTTTTGTGACACGTAGACTAAGAGGTGATTCTCCTCCCACATGTGCAATCTCCACCAGGCCTCAGTTACAGCACTTAGCACACTCATGCGTTAATATAGCTGTCTCCCTACCGAATTGAGTGCAGGGACTGGTCTATTTTCCGTTTTCTCAAACCCTACAGCAGTACTTGGCACTAAATTGGTTCTTGATATAAACTGGTGAATTAATAAGAAAATTAACATGAATCTAAGCCCTAATGAATATAGCAACAGCTACATATGTTGAAGAGTTGTTGCACTCTCTTGGTATTTACAGATATTAGATATTATCACTTAACTAAAAATGACATATCTATATAATAACTTACACTGGATTTATGTTTCCTGTAAGGAAAAGTCCATTCCTTTTGCTTTTGAGGTCAAAACCTCCTCAGATTCACCTGAGCCCAAAGCAGTTCAGGTATTTCTCATCACTGAACATAGAACAAAATGGAAAGAATCAGTTCTTAAGTGATCTGTGTTCTGATGTGACACATTAGTTCTCCAAAAAGTGTATATCTATATGACCCATCTTTCCAGAAAAGTTCCATTTTCAAATGCTTTGTTCTATTTTCTCTACAAATAAGCATACATTTTTAAACTATGGTTTAAGAAAATGTTATTACTGTTACATACCTAATTCCAGCCCTGAGTGGTGTGGTAAGCTCATGATAAGCAACCTTATCTATTTTATTTTAAACCAAGAATCTGACCTTAAAAATTTTTACCCTTTATTAAAAATATCTTTATCTCCATCTTTGAATATAAGATCTGGCTAAGCTCAAAAAACAAGATTGCTAAAGTTATACAAGGAACAATGAGTAAAATGCTGTTGTGGTTTAGAGATGAGCTATTCCCCAAAAACTCATTAGAGGTGAAATTAATAGATCATGAGAGGTATAACCTAATCACTGGCTTAATCCACTAATTAACTGTAGTAACTGTAGACCAGAGGAAGTAGGTCATTGTGTGACCAGAGGAAGTAGGTCATTGGGGGTAGACTTTGGGGTTTATATGTAGTCCGTGATGATCAGAGCTCTCTCTGTTTGCTTCCAGGTTGCCGTGTCCAGGACTGCTCTCCCAGGCCCTTCTGCCATGATGTTCTCCCTCACTTTGGGCCCAGAGCCATGAGTCAGCTGACCTTGGACTGAACTTCTTTTCCTCCTCTACATTGTTCTTGTCAGGTCCTTTGATCACAGTGATGAAAAAAACAGACTAAAGCAATGCATTCCTTAAATTTAGGGGTTTTGAACTACCTATACATCTTGGTCAATTTGGCTGATATTTTTTTTTCAGGTCCAAGGATTGAATACAGGGTCTTATGTGTGCTAGGAAAGTGTTCTGCCACTGAACTAAATCTCCAACCCTTAATTTGGTTCTTTTTGAATTACGCTTTTGCCTCTGACCCAAAATCATAGTGGAAACTTTAACCTCAGTTGTAGCAAGAAGGATGGAAAATAGGCCTTAAGGCTAAGATAGCCCACATCTAGACAACCCCAGTGTCTCCAGTGCTCACCCAGAAGTAGCCCAGGCCAGCTGGCTTGTGCCAGGAGGGCAAGTTCAGTGGTCTTCTGTGGGGAGGAGAAGGTGGCTCCTGTCTGATTTAGCTGGCTGCTCTTGGGGATTGGACTAATTTTCCCCAGAAATAGCCAAATGTGGTGAGCCGCTTCTGCAGATTATGGTCGCCATTGCAGGATGGCGCTGGCTCCACTGTGGTCTGTAACAAACAACTCCTTGTTTGGGAGAGTTGGTGCATGGTTTTTCAGCACCCTGTGAGAAAGTTCCACGTGGCAGCTTCGCATTGGGGCTTGGGATGCTTTATTAAGGCTGGGAGGGGCATCCGACCAAAAAAGGAATTAGAAGAAATATCAAGGGCCTGAATAAACTGCTGAAAGAAGATTCCTGAGTTGCGTCTTCCTTGTGGACAAGTGGTGCTGAAAACCCGGGAACCAGAACTTTCAGCAGTCAGGGGTGGTGCACCGGTTAGTCCCAGTAAGTGGGACCCGCGATCAAAGCGGAGGTTAGTCCCAGGTAAGTGGGATCCGCTATCAAAGCGGGAATTAGTCCCAGGTAAGTGGGACCCGCTATCAAAGCGGCATAGCTCCTCTGTAAAGCCAGAGAGAGCATTACATCTTATTGCAGCTGCACTGTGTACTTTCGCTCTTACTTTCACTTTTGTTTTTTGTGCGTCTTTTGTTGTGTCATGGGTGCCGTATCTTCAAGTCCGCTTCTCCTGGCCCTAGATGACCTGTTACGTTCCAAGGGCCTAGAAGTGAAACGTAGTAGTTTACAGAGATTTTTACAGAAGACAGATATTGCTGCACCGTGGTTTGCATTCTCGGGCAGCCTTACTATACTTAGCTGGGATAAGTTAGGCACAGATCTTGACTTTGCTTCTGAGCAGGGCATATTAGAGGGTGGGGTGATATCCCTTTGGAAGATGATCCGTAGTTGCCTTGCAGATGGCAGATGTCAGGAAGCACTTACTAAAGGACAAGAAGTTTTAGAGCAACTACATGAGGAAAAGTCTGAAGGATCACATAGTGAAGTGGCAGAGAACATTGGGAGTAAGAGTAGTGAGAAGGCAAAAGAGCCTGAAACTAAAAATAGGAGAAGGCTCTACCCAGACTTGGCTGAATTAAAAACGCCTGAGAACACAAGCGGCTCAGAGAGTTCTGAGGACCTTGATATATTGTTACAACAACTACGCAAGATAAAAGTGAAGAAAAGGAAAAAAGGGATACAGGGCACGCAGGCCTACTGTAAAAAGGGGACGGGATCCAATATCGGTCAACAACACTCTGAGGAGGAGGAGGTAGAATATCTCGAAGAAGATATGGAGCCGGTTGCCCCACCCCCGTATGTGGGGGGGAGCCAAAATTCCGGGTGATGTTTTCATGCGCAAGTTTGGAGGACAGTTAATACAGATATGGGACTTGCATACCCTGTATTTCAGGACAATAACAGGGGAAGATATCATGAGCCTTTAGACTTTAAGATAATTAAAACCTTGGCGGAATCTGTCCGCACTTATGGCGTGGATGCCGCTTTCACCCTTGCTCAGGTGGAGGGACTTGCTAGATTTTGTATGACTCCTTCAGATTGGGCTAGCCTTGTTCGGGCTTGTGTTTCTCCAGGCAAACATTTGGACTGGAGAGCCTTTGTGCTAGAGGGCGCTGTAGAGCAGGCCGCCCAAAACTATGCGGCGGGACACCCCCATTGGGACAAGGATATGCTTTTGGGACAAGGCAGATTTGCTAATCAACAGACAGGATTCCCTCCTGAGGCATATGATCAAATTAACAACATTTGCATTCAGGCATGGAAGTCACTTCCAAATAGAGGAGAGGTGTCTGGTAACTTGACTAAGATTCTGCAGGGCCCCACAGAACCCTTTTCAGATTTTGTAGCAAGGATGGTGGATGCCGCTGGAAAGATTTTTGGGGACCCTAATAGGCACCTACAGGGGCGTAAGCATCCTGTGCAAGGTCATCAAAAGCTTAACAGGTTTGGTCTGGGTTTTTCCTAGGGGCCACTGGGGCTCAAATACCCATAACATGGCTCACCGAGGAGCCTGTTTGGGTGCCTCAGTGGCCTCTTCCCTCGGCTAAACTGGCAGCAGCCCATGATCTAGTCAAAGAACAACTTGATTTGGGTCACATCCAACCTTCTACTTCTCCATGGAATACTCCCATATTTGTCATTAAGAAAAAATCAGGGAAGTGGCGCCTACTGCATGATCTACGAGCAGTTAATGCTCAGATGCAACTTATGGGGCCCATTCAAAGAGGGCTGCCTCTGCTCTCGTCTGTTCCTCAAGGCTGGCATATAATTGTTATTGACATTAAAGACTGTTTCTTTTCCATTCCTTTGCATCCTAAAGATTCACAACGTTTTGCTTTCACCCTTCCCTCGTGTAATCACGAGGAAACACATCAAAAGTTTGAGTGGGTGGTGTTGCCACAGGGGATGGCTAACAGTCCCACGATGTGCCAGATGTATGTGGGGAAGGCACTCGCACCTCTCAGACATAAGTATTCCTCCACCAAGATCATTCATTATATGGATGATGTGTTATTGGCCGCAAAATTAGAACAGACAGTTAATGAGGCTTATAAAGAACTCGTGATGCTGTTGGCTCAACATGGACTGCACATCGCACCTGAAAAGGTTCAAATGGGGGATTCTATCAGGTATTTGGGAGCGACAATTGGGTATGACAAATTAAAACCACAAAAAATTACCATCAGGACTCAAGATTTCCAAACTCTAAATGATTTTCAAAAATTGCTGGGAGATATTAATTGGATAAGAGGATATTTACATATTCCTAATATTGTGCTCCAGCCTTTGTATGTTACTCTTAAGGGTGATCCAGATCTTGCTTCCCCTCGTAGCCTCACTACTGAGGCTAGACCGGCCCTTATAAAAGTAGAACAAGCTATACAGCATGCCACTCTATGCAGGCTCCAGAGTGATAAACCTTTCCAGTTATGTGTGCTTGCCACTATGCGGCAGCCTACTGGAGTACTGTGGCAAGATGGGCCTTTACTATGGATCCACCCACATGTATCCCCAGGAAAATCCTTAGAATATTATCACCTTCTTCTCTTATCATACCCTACACTAAAGCTCAACTTAATGTTTTATGTGCTACTCTAGACAACTGGGCTATTCTGTGTTGCTCGTTTCAAGGGGGTATTGATAATCACTACCCTTCTCATCCATTACTCCATTTTGTTAAAGAACATCCCATCATTTTCCCTAAGGTAACTTCATCCAGTCCAATTCCGGGGGCTGTTAACATTTTTACTGATGGTTCCAAGTCTGGAATGGGAGCTTATGTAATTAATGACTCTCCCCCTATCCAGCATCAATTTGCTCCTGGAAATCCACAATGGGTAGAACTACAAATTGTTATTGAAGTTTTTAAACAGTGTTCTTTTCCTTTTAATCTTATTTCGGACTCCAGCTATGTGGTACAAGCACTAAAAGTCCTGGAGGCCATGGGAGCTATTAGTGATGCCCACAATGTGTCTGCTTACTTTACTCAGCTTCAACAGCTTATCTCTAACCGCACTGCTTCTTTTTATCCAATGCACATCCGGGCTCACACCTCTCTTCCTGGTCCGTTATCCCAGGGTAATGCC
This sequence comes from Callospermophilus lateralis, assembly GCF_048772815.1. NCBI lineage: Eukaryota > Metazoa > Chordata > Mammalia > Rodentia > Sciuridae > Callospermophilus > Callospermophilus lateralis. The sequence goes on along the minus strand of NC_135307.1, from coordinate 36,337,319 downwards.
TGTGCGGACTTAGCCACTAGAGGTCAATTGATATGCTTGGCTTCCTCCTTAGAGGGGGCTAAGTTGTTTCACCAAAACCTCCATGTTAATGCATTAACGCTGCGCAGGCGTTTTTCCATTTCAAGAGCGGATGCTCGGCAGATAGTATTGCAATGTCCCCACTGTGTCACATTTCTTCATCCCCCTAATTATGGAGTAAACCCACGGGGATTAAAGCCATTGGTTGTTTGGCAAATGGATGTGACACATATACCTGACTTTGGTAACCTCAAGTATGTGCATGTTTCCGTTGATATGTGCTCTGGAATTATCCATGCTTCTGCTTTATCAGGAGAAAAGGCACGTAATGTCATTACTCACTGTTTAGAGGCATGGGCAGCATGGGGTGCACCTGCATCCCTTAAGACTGATAATGGACCTGGTTATACTGGCAGACAATTTACAGCTTTTTGTTCTACTATGGGAGTGCAACTTACTCATGGTTTGCCTTACAATCCTCAAGGACAAGGCATTGTTGAGCGTGCTCATCGCAACTTAAAGGAAACTTTACAAAAACAAAAAGGGGGAATAGGAGCTGAACACACTCCTAAAGAACGCCTGTCCTTAGCTCTCTTTACCATTAATTTTTTGAATTTGAATACTCATGGTCGCTCTGCGGCCGATAGACATGTGTCCCCTCAGCCCTCTGTGATTGGCTATGTTAAGTGGAAGGATGTTCTTACGGGCCAATGGAACGGCCCTGACCCCGTGCTGACATGGGCACGAGGATCTGTATGTGTTTTTCCCCAGGATCGCATGGAACCGTTGTAGGTCCCTGAACGATTGACAAGAAGAGTCTCGACATCAACTGACCAACAACAAGAGATACCACAGCAATCCTGTGATGAGGATCTTCATTCTGCTAAGTGCTCTGGATCTGGTGCTGGTGCCGATGGCACAGGCGACACCAATGCGGTGGTGGGCAGTGGCACGGGCATGGCCAATGCCGATGCCGGTTCATGGTAATTCTAGTGTCCTCCCCACTCTTTTTTCTACCTCATGTGAGATGTCTGCTCCCTGTGCCTCTCCTAGAGGGGACATGGAGAGAATTTTTAATCAATCTTAAGTTAATCTCACAGGAGTTTTTTGTTTCAGCCTTAGAAACGCTAATTGCATTAGCCTTAAGACCAAAAATTTGACTAACTAGGAGGACCCATTGCGGTCCAATCAGGTCTCAGGAAGCATTATCAGTGCTGTATTGAGCAAGGTAGCTTCGGGGAAGCAATCAGGCTCAGGGACCCCCGCAAACAGCAGCTCTGTTCTTAACATAACTACCTTGGCTATTATCTCCGAGGTACTAATCCCAGTGCCTCCTTCTTCTAGTAGTATTCATGATGCCACTCATTTCAAGGCCTTTCCTTACTGTTCCCCTAATCTTGGTTTCCCCCCAACATTTACGCCTTGTCAGGATCATTCTTGGGAGAAACATCAAGTTGCTAAAGGTTTCTCCCTTTCCCCCTCTCTTAAGAGGTATGTTTATAACTTTAACAATAGTGCCAGCTCCTCTACAGGAGTAGGTTGGTCCTGGTTTCAATGGCTGATTTCCAATGAAAAGGGGGCTTCAGCCGATATTTCTGCACTGGCTCAGTTGGTAGGAGCCAAAAGTTGGCTGGCTAATGTTTCTGGTACTGTTAGGGAAAGTGAACGAGGTAATAGACTTACATCTGTTTCATTCAACTCTCTGTTGTATAATGCCACATTGCCTCCTGCAATGGTCTGTGTCCAATCCCCCTTCTTATTCCTTTTGGCTAAGGCCACCTCGTCGGGGATGCTGGATTGTTCTCATACTACCTGTTTCTTATCTGAGTGTTGGAATGGTTCCTGGACTGTAGCAGTGGTTATGAAAATTCCAACTTTTGTCCCAATCCCGGTCACTGCGGATCCTGATAAATTCCCTATTGTTGAGCTACTTAGAGTCCGCAGAGATTTTGGAATCACAGCGGCTATAGTGACAGCCGTGGCGGTATCTGCTGCTGCAGCGATTACGGCCGGAGTGGCTATGGCCAATCAAGTACAAACTGCTGCCACCATTAATCAAGTTGTCCAACAAACTTCCACCATACTTGAATCCCAAAATACAATTAATCAACATATTTTGTCAGGGATTTTAGCTGCCAACCAAAGAATAGATTTACTCCAAGCTCAGGTAGAAGAATTGGCTGACTTAGTGCTTTTGGGTTGTGTTGACCAACGTGCACATTTATGCATAACCTCTGTCAGATTTAATGATTCCAGGAATGCTTCCCGCATCATTGGCGAATATTTGGCTGAAAATTGGTCCATGGAAGCGGAAGACATGATCCAGTCTCAACTAACCCAGATAGCTGTCTTGAATAACACCCGTGTTGATCCCGTGACTTTGGGTCAATTCACCAATTGGATATCTTCTGCTTTTTCCTTTTTTAAAGAGTGGGTGGGGGTAGGCATTTTTGGTGCAATGTGTTGCTTCGGTATGTTTCTCTGTTTGTGGTTTCTCTGTCGCCTCAAGGCCCGCAATGCTCACGATAAGGCTATGATCATCCAAGCTCTTGCAGCTTTAGAAAATGGCAATTCACCTCAAGTCTGGCTTGCGCATCTTAAACAGTAAATCTTTGACATGGTCGTTGCACCCCAAGTTATTATAACATTGCACTGGGATCGGCATGTCTTTCCTCGTTATTCTCTTAGTGTTGGAAAGCCCTTGCACTCTGCCGGTCTTGCTGCCATTGCACGCAGGTGGGTTTCCACACTAATGCTTCTCTATCGCCTTGAAGTCCGTGTCTTTCTTTCAGGGTGTTGTCAACTCGTTTGTCGTTGTGTACAGCCACAGTTCAGCCTCAGCTGTCCCCCTTCGTCCATCTTCGTCACGATACAGGATGCGAGGCAAGGCACTGCACTTGAGTGATCCTTGAAGTGGACCTCAAGGAGAGCATGTCCTATTGCATGCGGGTTTGATGTCCACGCCCCGCCCCACGAAAAAGGCGTCGGCTGATATGGCTTCAGATCTGGGGAAGAGCCCTCCTTAGGACTGAGCCATACTATGCAGCCACTTCTGCACAGTGGGATAGGACCTCTACTCTCGCCTGTATTGTTTTCAGAAAACAAAAGGGGGGAACTGTGGTGAGCCGCTTCTGCAGATTATGGTCGCCATTGCAGGATGGCGCTGGCTCCACTGTGGTCTGTAACAAACAACTCCTTGTTTGGGAGAGTTGGTGCATGGTTTTTCAGCACCCTGTGAAAAAGTTCCACGTGGCAGCTTCGCATTGGGGCTTGGGATGCTTTATTAAGGCTGGGAGGGGCATCCGACCAAAAAAGGAATTAGAAGAAATATCAAGGGACTGAATAAACTGCTGAAAGAAGATTCCTGAGTTGCGTCTTCCTTGCGGGCAAGGGGTCGCGACAGCCAAAAGCAAAATAGAAGGAAGAAAAGAAAGTCTCTGGTAAGAACCCGTAGACCCCAGAGGATATCCCCACCAATTAAGAAACAGAACTAAGGTTGGGGGTCACTCCTTCCTGCCCTCTTTCTTTTCATGCATATCCTCACTCCTGCCCCCCCAGAACAATCCAACATGTGAAGTCTTTCCTGCTCACTCTGGCACACTTTGCCACTCTCCAGGCCAAACATATGCTTGGCAGTATCAGGTGAAAGACAAGCAATGGAGTGTTCTCGAGATGAAACTCAGAAGGCACTTGCTGTTCACCCTTGCTGTCCCACAAGCCCTTATGCAGATGAGTGCCAAGAGCTGATGTGTCCTGAGGAGAACAGGCCCTTACCCAAACAGATAATAGAAGGATACAGGGCGGATATTGAGTCTAACCATATGAAATTGCCAGTTACCTAGGCAGACAAATAGTTGGAAACATAGATATGATTAATGAATAAAAAGAATTATGCTTAGCAAGGTAGATACAAAGGCAGAAGTAGCAATGGAAGAGACGAGTTAAATATGTATAAGTAAATTACAATATATCTTTTTAAAATACATCATTATTTAAGACACATAAATGCCTCCCTCTAGTCAGAAAAGGATAATCTGAGGGAGTTTAGGAAAAAAAGGAAATAGGAAAAAGAAAAAAAAAAACCAACGGGAGCAATCTCAGCACTGGTGACAGCCAATTCATACCACAGTCCTGTCCATACCTGCCCTCACTTGAGTACTTATTAAAAATCCTTAACAAAACAGAACTTCCAAAAACTGAGCTGCATAGAATTATATGTTCTGCTTAGGCACAAGTGAGATATTTTGTTTAAAATAATCTATAAGTACATTTTAGGGATTTGCAAAATACCTCAAAAAGGCAATGGTTTATAAACTTGCTTGAGCTAACATGCCCCCACAGACTCAGGGCAATTATTCATCACTTTCTCCCAAACTTAAACGTTCTAAGTATTCTGGGCCATTAGTCAAGAAGTATAAATAGTTGATCAAGTTTCCTCTTACAGAGTTTCCTCTGAACAATGTATAAGCATGATATTACCTGAATAAAAACACAAAGGAATTCCTTTCTGATCACTGGTCCCTAATGATATATGGTAAGCATTATAACCAATCAATTCACTCTTTCCATATCTTGTTTTTTCAATTCATCATGAGAGCCAAATATAATAGATAGCCCATTCTTCTAAGAACCCTAGGCCTATGTAATCTTTCAAAATGCTTTGCCCTCTCTCTGCTTTCTGGCTGCCATGAACAGTGCAGCTTTCCTCCTCTGTATCCTTTCACCATAATTTTCTGCCTCATCTTGAATCCAGAGCTATGGAGTTGGCCAACCATGGACTGAGACCTCTGAAACCATGAGCCAAAATAAACTTTTCCTCCTCTAAGTTGTTCTTGTCAGCTGAATAACACCAAAACTGGTACCAAAAATCAGGGTCATTGCTGTGACTAATCTGACCGTGTGGTTCAGAAGCCTTTGAAACTGGTTTGCAGGAGGAATTTGGAAAAGTTTAGAGGTACAGAGCAGAGAAGGCTTAGAATGTTGTAAGCAAAACTTAATGGGCAATTCTGGTGGGAGTGCAGGAGAAGAGAATGTCAATAGGTATGCAGATGTTCCTATGTGCTCATGAGGTTTCAGAGTCCACAAGGACTCTCTGTTGGGAATTGGAGTAGAGGTAGAGGCCATTGTGTTATATTCTAGTGAAGAATATAACTTGTCTATGTTTTGCCCATGTCCTGGACTTTGTGTGAGACTGAATGTAAAGATGATGGACCTGTTAATCTGGCGGAGGAAATTTCAAGGCAGCAAAACATTCAGACAGTGTCATAGGTGTTGCTGGCAGCTTCTAGCCAGGTTTACAGTAAGAATTGAGAGCAAAAAGCAGGAAGGAGAGGTTTGAAAATTTTGCAGTTTGGCCAGAGAAGAAACACACATAATATTGGGGCGAAGGAAGGTGTGGTTGCTGAAGAGACTAGCACCACTAAGGAGAAACTAAGATTTTGCAAGAGACAGTGGGAAAGATGCCTTGAGGGCATCTCAGGAATCAGCAGGATCATACCCATGGCAGCATCAAGGGTGTAAAAATAACAACTCTTTTGAGAATAGACCTTGGGTGCAGTCTGCTCACATAGGGTACCCTAGAAACCTGCTTCCCCAGGATTTGTTTCACTGTGCTCAGCTGTCCAGGCACTCAGAGATCTCTGCAGCCATGATCCAAGAGGTCCTAGCTACTATTCAAGTTGGCAGCAGACCTTGGCATCATCCACATAGTGCTGGTTCTGTAGGAATGCAGGGTGCTGGATTTAGAGGGTCATGGAGATTTCCATAAAAATTTCAGAAGAGGGCCTGGGAAGCCAGGCAAAGTGTAGCAGGGTCAGAATCCCTACAGGCAGTCTCAAGGTCAAGCAGAGGCTGGAATGGAGACAGTCTGGAATGAAGACATGCCAGTAACATGGAATATCTGTTGAGGAAAGGTGTGGTCAGAGCTGCTTAAAAGAAGGCCACATGGGCTACAATCAAGGCCAAAGGGGTATGGTTGCCCAAGCCCTTTAGAGAACATAATTCACCACCATGAGTCCTGAGAGCTTGATGTGAAACTCAAGAACCTGATGTTTGCCCAGTTTGGTTTTAGTCTTTTGAGAATGAGTACTCTTCTTTTATGCCCCTATTTCTCCCTTTTAGAACGGGAATGTTTTCTCTGTGCCATTATAGGATATATATAACTTGCTTTTGATTCTAGAGAGGCTCACAGCCAAGAGTTTTCCTTTAGTCTTAGAGGAGATTTAGTATGTGTACTTTTGGACGATATTGGAACTGTTAATACTGGGAAGACTCTTGGAGATGGACTAAATGCATTCTACATTGTGAGATGGACATGAGCTTTGGGAGGCCAGGGATGGAATATTATGGTTCGGATATGAGGCATTCCCCCCAAATTCCTGTGTTAATCCAGGAGTTAAATGATTAGATTTTTGAGAACTAGAACCTAATGAGGTCATTGCTATGATCCAATGGGAGGTGCAATTGATGGACCATTAGGGTTTGAATGAACTCAAACCATAGGGTGGTAACTATAGGCAGATAGGGCATGACTGTAGGAAGTTAGGTTACTGGGAGCATTTCTTTGGCATTGAGATTTTATACCTGTTTCACTAGCACACCTCCCTCCCCTGCCCCCCACACCCTCCTTCTTGGCCTCCATGAACAGAGAAACTTTCCTTTCTATCATGATTTTCTTTCTTTTCTATTTTTTTTTTTTCCTATGGCACTGGGAATTAGACCTAGGGCCTCATGCATGCCAGGCAAATGCTGTAACACTGAGCTACATCCCACCATGATTATGCTCCCTTCCACCATGATTTTCTGCCTCGCCTTTGGCCCAGAGTCAGCTGACCATGAACTAAGTATTCACTGAAACCATGAACCAAAAATAGAGTTTCCCTTCTCTAAAAATAAATAAAAATTGTTTGCTATCTTCATCTATGGTGGTTTTGGTTCCAAAGTACCAGAGGATAGGACCTGAGATCCTGTCTGTACCAACTAGATCAACATTTACTGCTGTATCACAGCACACTTTAAAATATTTATATGTATATACATATATATATATATATATTAGTTGTCCATAGACTTTTATATTTGCTCCATATCTTCACCAATACTTGCTATTGTCACATTTTCTATAACTTTCCAGTGTATCTCTGTGTGTTTTAAATTTCCCTGACTACTATTATTGCCAAATACCTTTTCATGTTTATGGGGCATTTGGAAATGCTATTTTGTAAAATGTCTGTTCCATTCTTTTGCTCTTTTCTTTCAAGTTAATTGTTGGTTGAATTTTGTTTCACTGTGGCTTATCTTTTTAAAAATATTTATATATTTAAATATATATATATATGTTTTGGGTGTCCATGGACCTTTATTTGTTTTTATATATTTGGTGCTGAGGATCAAACCCAGTGCCTGCCTGACACGTGCTAGGCAAGCACTCTACCACCGAACCACAACCCCAGCCCCGTGGCTTACCTTTTAATTCTGTCTTCTGTGTATGTTGTGCTGGAGATTGAACCCAAGTCTTTGTGCATTCTCGGCAAACATGCTATCACTCAGCTATATCCCCAACTCTTTTTAAAAATTTGTATTATGAAACAGGGCTTTGCTAAGTTGCTAAAGCTGGACTCAAACTTGCAATCCTTCTGCCTCAGCCTCCCAAGTAGCTGGGATTGAGGGAATATACCACCATGCCCAGCTCCTTTTTATCTTTTTAATATTTTCTTTAGATAAAAAGGAAGCTGATAATTTTATGTAATCAGTCAATTGTTTCACTCTTTTCTGTATGGTTGGCATTCTTGCATCCTGTGAATCTTTCCCCACGGGAAGGTCATAACATATTTTCCTATATTATATGTTAGAAGCTTTATTGGACCTTGACCAAGTTGCCCCAGGCAACCTGGATTTGAAATCCATCAAGAGGGGATATGGACTATATTGCTGCCCTCTCAGAATGCTCCTGGGCTCCTGTGCAAACTTGCTCACTCTCTGGTGCCCAGCCATGTCCAAGTTTCATGTGTCAGTACTGGTTCACATGCATACCACCTGTATTCCCCACCTCTCTGTCTCTGTTCTCTTCCATCCAGAAACCACACGAACTTTCCCCAAGCCCTGATGTTGGTGTTTATTCCCTGGTAGCTCCTGTAGAGCAGTCGGCTTCCTTCTATAGCCTCCTCAGTTCTGCTACCCTGGTCCTTACCTTCATGGTACAGCCAACCTACAGATCTGTCCTTGTTGAGAAAAGGAAGGAGGGGGTAAATGTCCTGGCTCTACATTTGGGGCCTGACTTGGTTATAACATTCAATCCCAGGACCTAGGGTTCATCTATCTCTCTAGCTCCCCCTACACACTGGGGATGACCCACAGGCATCTACCACTGAGTTACATCCCTGCCCTTTTTATTTTTTATTTTCAGACAAGTTCTCTCTAAGTTGCTGAGACTGGCCTCCAACTCACAATCCTCCTGCCTCAGTCACTGGGATTACAGGTATGTGCCACTGCACCTGGCCTCCTTAGCTTTTTAAAGTCATGGGAACAGAGGGTTAGATTAATTTTCCTCACGTCATGGGACACACTCATTACTGGTTTGTCTAAGTTTCCACTCTTATTTCTTTTTATCCTCCACTTTCACTGTCATTTCCCTCCCCTCAAAGATAACCACTCTATACACTTAATTTGTATCTTTTATTTATAGACTTTCTGATTAATAAAATATATAGTCACTTGTGTGATACTTTTTTACTTATATAGATGATGTGATGTAGATTTCATTCTGTTTCTTGCGGCACTCAGCACGGGTGCGTGTGTGTGTGTGTGTGTGTGTGTGTGTGTGTGTCTGGGTGTATATCCAGGCCATTGCATCTCATTGTCTCTTAGCACAGCAACCAGAGCCTCTGTAAGCACCACCTCATAGGGCACAAAAAATAGAGTTGGAACTGGGTCTTCTTGTTGTTGAAGGCAATGATACATTCAGAAATCGTTGTACAATGTTGTAAAAGCAAAGAAGTCAGTTTGAAATAAACAGACCCATCCATCAATATCTAAAAACCAACTATGCCCAACAGAACCAGCAGTCTTGGGAAAATCTACACTTCCCTATGATGTCTCTCAGTGCTATCCTTAGTTTTCCTCCAGGCCAACCCCTCCAGGCCAAGGACCTCTCCACACTTAAGGGGGGGGGGAATTACAAAAATAAAGTTGTAAAAATGGGATAGGAAATATGCGAGAAACGTTCCTTCTGTGAGAACATGAACCTCCCTAGAACTGGTACCTGAAGAGGTAGTTGAGGCCTTTGAGCTTTGCAAAAATAAGGAATGACCCAAAAGGCTTTGCAGCAAGAGAGAAGTAGCACATATAGCGGCACCAGCTTGCACACTCTGGCAATGCCGTGCCAGAATTGGTAGTAACAAGCAGTGGTGGCACCAGCAGGAGCTTCATTCTTTAGGCAGCCTTGACAGAACCAGAAATTCCCTCCATGTCCAAGTAGAGCAGAGACAAGGAAAGGTTCCCATCAACCACAGGACAGCCATTGGAAGATGCTAACCCACACCTACCCTCACATGGGTTCTAAGAAGTAGAGAATTACATGGAAGAAGACATGGTGGGGGTAAAAGCCAGGGCCCTCTTCACAATACTAATGTTAATTAGAGTACAGGCTTTCTACACCCTTCTCTCTAAATTGGAGGTAAGGGGCCAAGTAGGACTGACCTGATGTACCCAGCAAGTTTCAGGTAACACGTCTTCAACTCAGAGCAGAGACCCGGCTGGATATAGTAGAGGCAAGGCCTGCTTACTAGGGACTAAAAATGTCTCTTGAGCCCACTATGCTTAGTGCAGGTGGTCCAAGGGGAAGAGAGAAAAAAGAGATACCTTGCTTCACAAACTACCATCAGTATCATGGAGTTATCAATTTAGCTTCTACTCATGCTGTAGGAGGAAGTAAAGAGGGAAGTGGAGGGTGAGGTGGAGATTTCCTCACAGCACTTTTGTAAGGGCTGAGCTACTGTGTGAAGTTCCTTCCATCACAAGCAAAAGAAAGCATGTTCTGGGCTGGGGCTGGGGCTGGGGCTCAGTGGTAGAGCGCTTGCCTAGCATGTGGGAGGCACTGGGTTCGATCCTCAGCACCATATTAAAAAATAAAGTTATATCATGTTCATCTACAACTAAAAATATTTAAAAAGAAAGAAAGCCTGTGTGGAGAAGATGAGAAAGGTCCCTGCTGCAGAAATCTGTGAAGGCCAGATGCAAATGACCGGTGACTTAAAAATCCAAGTGGGAAGAAACCAGTTTGATGTTCCTTAGAGCAGCTAGGTTGGAATCAAAAAGAAAATTATAACTTATGACTCTTCTGATGACACTTCTTTTCTACACACAGACACAATTGTGGTAGCCTGAAAATTTTAACCCATATTTTGGAAGCCCTACTGAAGGGATTCCAACCTTGTCAACTCCCATACTCCCTGGTGGGTATGGGATTTTCCACTTCTCAGCTCCAGCATGATGCATTTTTATGGTGGCCAAAAGCTTTGTGACAATGGCCTTGAGTAACACTGGGCACTTCATCAAACTGAGACACCAACCAGGAGAGAGGCCAGCAGAAAGAGGCCCACCTAGTACCATGGCAAGTTGTCTTAGGGAACGGCACAGTGTGAACCCCCTTGAGAAGAGTCAGGAATGTTCTTGAAGCTTGTCTGAATGGGGAAACTCATAGACATTGACGTGGAAGAGAAATCCAGGCAGAATCCACTTCCTTGCTCCCCAGAGACCTAGGAAAATATTCCCTGGAATAGTACTAAAATGATAGAATAGTCAGTTGGCCAGGCAAAGCAGCCTGGGACAGTAGCTACATTGAAGAAATATTCCAGAAATAGCAAAATTATGAGGCAGAAAAAAACAAAAACCATAAGCTAGCAACAGGCTCAGAGGCTTACCTGGGTGGCTGGGAAAGAATCCTTGAAGACCCTGGTGTGCATTTGAGCACATGGCGAGTAGCTGGGATCTAAACTCTCAATACCCACAAAAGCAGAGATCAAAACCTCAGCATGTGCGTTGATCATGAAAACACCTGCAGGAGCACAGGAGAGAAGGCCGAGTGTGGTCAGGGGTGAAATCAAATGAGGGCTACAGGATACTCAGAGATACGGGAGTTTGTGTTGTATTTGTTGTTTGGTAGAGCTTTAGTTTTTAGATCAAATTGGTCTGAGAGGTTGAAGCAGATAAAAGAGAAGATGGCTTATGAAATGAGGAGCTTATGAAATGAAGGGTGGGAGAGGATGAGACCCAAAGTGGATATGAAAGAGGGGTGCCACACCTCTCCCACTGATCTGTGAGCCCAGGCCAAGGACAGAAGCAAATGCAAGTAAGTTGTGGATGGAGTGCGGGAAATGGAAGGAGTGCCATCTCACTGCTGCTGTCTTCTCTGTGAGGGCTGACGCCATTGCTTAGATGAACAGGCGTGAAGCTGTGGGGAAGAGCAGCAGCAGCTTACATAGCCATTGGGGAAAACAGGTGAGGCCCTGGGACACTGGGCCAACAAGGGCAAGCAGGGTGAGGGAAGGGTCATGGAGCAGGAAGTGCAAGGAGTATGACAGGAATTGGACTGGAAAGGACACCGTACATATTGGTAAATCCTGGGGTCTGGTGCCTTTTGAGGGTCCCCGACCTCTCCAGCTTCTTTGCTCCCTAATAAGAACCTGGTTAGGGCTTGCCACATGACTGAGGCCAACATCTTGTGATGGTGACAGGACTCAGAGTGGCACATGGCAGGGAGGGCTGGAACCTTTAAGACCATCCTGACCGGGAGGCCAAAGACACCAAGTAGTATCTCACAGAGAGTCTCAGCTCCATATTTAACAGCTGAGGAAACTGAGCCCGGAAAGGTAAACATGGCGGTCAAGGAGGGATCCTTAGCAGATCTTCCAGGGGGAAGGTGGAGTCACTGGCCTTCTGAGGGATGAGGTGTTGGCTGCACTCCTGGATGATGGGCATGACATTTAGTTCTCTGCATCCCTACTCTCAAGGTGAGGACTTCTCTCTTCCAGGTTCTCAGGATCCAAGGACTATGGACAAGTGTGGATGCAGTAGCTCCTGAGAATGGGAACCATACAGGAAATGGGCCACGGAGGCAGGAATATGTTTATAGGCAAAGCAGGTCCTCATATTGGCTAACCACACCAGGCAGTAAGTTAAGCATTTCAAAAGCTTATTGCCACTTAAAAGGGGGGAAAAAATCACACCAGCCTGGAGAACTTTGCAAAACTCTGTCTCAAAATCAAAAACAAGGGCTGGGGTTTTGGCTTAGTGGTAGAGTGCTCGCCTAGCATGCATGAGGCACTGGGTTCAATCCTCAGCACCACATAAAAATAAAATAAAGATACTGTGTCCACTTAAAACTAAAAAATAAATATTTTTTAAAAAGGGCTGAGGGTGTATCTCAGTGATAAAGCACCCCTGGGTTAGGTCTCCAGTACCAAAAAAAAAAAAAAAAAGTATTCAAGCTCAGTAACTCTCAGCAACAACTCTGCCCATCACCCATCATGCCCTTCACTGGCTCTGTCTGGGATTCTACAAGTGAACCAGCCCCTGGCACCTTCAGTACCACTGAGGGCCTGGCCTTCCTTAGCTCTCCTTCCCAGTCACTCTCTGGTTCCTGAGTAGAAGAACCATATCTGCACACAACCTACGGCCTTCAAAGCCTCAAGGAAAAGCCAGCTGCCTCAGTGTCCCCCCCAGTGATGTACTGGCACCTGGTGAGTATAGGTAAGACATCAGAAAGAACAAAACTGAGGTCTCGGCCATGCTCAAACAGCCTGACCTCTCGCCCTGCGCTCTGGACAGGGACCCAGCACACTCTCCTGCTCTGGAACCCATGTCCCAGGCCCTCAGGGGATGGGGCTCCATGGAGGTACATGGTGACCCGCTTCTCACCAATCCCACCTTCTGGGCTGTGCAACCCCAGACTCGGTGAGAGGAGTGCTGACGAGTGACGATAGAGTCAGAGAGCCCTGTCAACTCTGGAGAAGACTGCCTGCCTCTGCCAGCAGAGAGTTTTAAAGGGCTTTGGAAGATGATCTTCATCCTGAAAAAGCCAGAGTATCAGGGCTAGATAGGACTGTGAAGGGGACACAGAGAGGCTGCCATGGCAGATGTGTGGCTCAGCAGGCAGATGACCTTGCCCAGTAGTGAGGCTGAGGGTCCCCTGAAGTGCTCCCGGAAGACAACCCTGATTCTGCCACAGAGAATTGAGAGGCTGCTGGTCTTAGAGGGCCAGGCTGGGGAAAGCACAGGACGTGGTGTGGATGAGTCCTAGAGATATGTGGTTCCCTGGAATGCCCTTTAGTACCAGCTCCATAGCCAAGGACTTGGTGAGTCCCAGCAGAGCAGTGTTGCTGGTGGCATAGCCTCCAGCCCCTAAGAAGGAAATGAAATGGGAAAGGCATCGCCACTGGGAAGAGGGTCCTCGCCAGACCCCCAGGTATGGAGGCTGAATATGTGGGCTCTCGGGCTTGCCCAGATATTCCCCACCCCACCCCTGGGAAACACCAGGGAGCAAAATCTGAGCAGGAGTGGGAGGAAGCCTGGGCTTAAAGAAAACCATCAAAGCAGAGGATGCTTGCCTAGTCTTGGCCCAGAGAGAAGTACTTATGGCACAAGGTCAGAGAACTAGACCAAGGACACCCAAGGTCATACCCCTGCTTGGCCATGAACTGACTGCCCTTGGACAAGTCATTAAGATCTCTCAGCCTCAATTTCCTCATTTGCCACACTGACTTAATAAGTCCTGCTCCATGACAGTCACCGGAATGTCATGCAGGGGCACTGATATCCTATAGTGCCCCCTGGTGTCATTTTTAAAGAAACCTTTCTTCTGAGTTCACACAGCCCTCTTGGTACCTGACATCATGAGTGAAAATGTTAAAGCCACCCCATTCCTCAGGCTCATGTAGGAATTTGCAGAGCCAGATTATATTCAACATGAAGAAATTCAGAGGTTGAGTGCTAGACAGGAATAAATAATTCATCAGGGAAGTCAGGGAACATGACTTGGCAAGCAGAGCATGGACTGGATTTCAGCTCCCACTTGTTTCTAGACTAGGTACTCCTGTGCCGTGAACAACTTATACAACCATACACGGCAGCTTAAGAGTTGTGGGGACTGAATAAGATAAAGTCAATGACAATTATTTTACATGTGGGAAGAGCAGAGGTACAATGTACACCCTTAGATTTTATTAGCACACAAGATCAGTATGTATTTCCTCTACACCTTGATACCCACCCTACTGCCTTATCCCAACGTGCCCCATCACTGTTTGAGATGCATAGACAGCAGCAGTGGCCATAAGCACCTCTAACTTTCTCTGTGAGAAGACAGACGGGTGTGAACCAGTGGAGCCAGAAGCCTTGTTATCCTGCAAGTGATGAGGACACAGACTGAGAAGTGAGGGAAAGAAGGGAGGGTGCAGTGTCTGGGGAGGAGTGAGCTCTTTGCAGAAGTTAGACCCAGAGGGTCCTGACACCGTGTCTCCCGCTAGAAAAACCCCAGAGCTCCCTGAAATCATACAAAGCGTGGTTGGGCAGTAACTGGATCTCTGGGGCACAAGACCTGGGAACAGGAAGCCATCAGTGTGTGGCTGGGACAGTGGTTGCTACCCTGGGGAGGGCCACTCCCCAGTGGAAACCCCCATGCCACCCATTTAAATTTGTCTGGGTTCCAAATCTCACGCTCCAGCTGGAGTGGTGGCTGGTCTGATGGACAAGAAGAGCAAACACGGGGATCGTCTCCACCACGAGGACTGAGGAGCCCCGTTCCCTGCGGCTGCCCACACCCAGCCATTCTCAGGGGACAGAGCATATCAGAGGTGATAGGGACTCCCATGGCTCTGGAGTCTGATGGCCACACTCCCTCCAAATGTTCCCTTTCAATGTCAATCACATTGCCTGTGATGACAGGGACCAATGAGCCTGAAGATGTGGTTTGGGAAGTGATGAGAGAGAGAGAGAGAGAGAGGTCCTACGTGCTCTCCTTGGGATACTCCAACTCCCAGCCCCTTCCCAAGTGTCTCCCTGGAGGAACGAGAGCCAGGCAGCTTCAGAGCCATTGCCACCCTCACCCCTCTTCTCCCTGAGGGGCTGTAGCAGGCGGGTCCTGACATTCATGCTCAGGGTCTGAAAGCAGAACATGGTGGGGGGCCAGCCCTCTGCCCATCTAGAGTCCAGGGCTAGGGTGATTGTGGGAGGAGCTGGGGATCAGTGCTGCTATTCTCCATGTGACCCCGGAGTTGTGGAGAAGGGGACTGAGGGATCTTTCTTCCTCCCCAGGGATATACAGAATTCTTGGTCTATCAGCCTCTTCATGTCGTGGGCTACACAGACTGCCCCCAGAACAAGCATCGTCCAGAAAAGCAATTCTGTGGAAACAGCATGGGGAGGGGCGTGAGGAAAGCCATTGGTGCCTTAGCGTCTGCTCTGAGGCGAGGAGGTGGGAGGTCACACGGCATAAACACCAGCCCTGCTCAGGACACAACTCAGGGACAAGAGCTGAAATATGAGTTTCTTATAAAAGTCAGAGGAGGCCTGAGCAGGGCCCTCCACCCAGAGCTGTGTCAGATCACAGGCCCATTCTCTGCTTCCAGGGCCAGCAGGGGACCCAAGACTGACCCATCTCAGGTGGGCCCATCAGGACAGCAGGAACAGGAACAGCAGAAAGGCACCTGAAGTGCCCAGTGGCTTCTGGCTGGGACCACAGGCCTGGGTGGGGATCCCTAGTGTCAACTGTGCCTGTAAACAGGTAAAGTGTCCCTGAGACAGCCCAGAGGGGCTGCTTGGGACCGTCAGACTGGTGCCAGTAAGTCTAGTTGGCGACAGCCTCAGACGCCTGAGCTGGGAGATTCTTCAGGTCTAGGGCTGTGTCAGACCTAGAGAGAAGTTCCCACAGGCCACTGGGCAGACTGTCCCAGGTCTGCTCTGCCCAGTGGAAGCAGCGCTGTAGCTTTATAGTACTGTGGGTGGCAGCTGGGGCACAAGCAGGAGTGTGAATAGAGGTGGGAGATGAGAGAACCTCACAGCCCCATGCTCCCCAGGCCCACCTGTCTCCGACCTGCTCACTGCTGCACCCAAGGCCCTTCCAATTAAGGCACTGGCCCCTGCCATGCACGTCGGGAGGTCCACACGCCCACATTCTTCCCTGACAGCAAGAAGGGGACACTGCAGACCAGGGTCGGGGAGTGAAACAAGTTTGTGCTTCAGTGGGAGGTGACTCCTCTTGGACGTCCCTGGAGTCATGCCCGGGTTAAACCCAAGCAGAGGAGAGCAGCACCAAGTGAGGACCAAGAACCGCCTCCCAAGTCAAACTGAAGCATCTCTGCCCAGACCTGCTGCTCTGTAGACTGGGGGCCCCTGGAGTGACCAAGCACATGTCGGCCTTAATATCTGTGATGGAGAACTCAGTCGGTTATGGTTTTAAAATAACCACCGTTCCTCCTTCCGCCCCTGGCCCCTCACCATAGCCACCAGCCTCTCTGGGTCCTGGGCCTTCCTCATGTGGCACTTAGTGCTGGTCACGCTCAACCCCTCCCGCTGCTGCTTCTTCCCGCTGACAACCCCATGGGCCCTGTGCCTGGTCAGACTCCTAGCAGCCGCTTAGCCAAGAGTTCAGTCAGAGCTGGGGTGATGGCTTCCCACCCTCCTCTTAGGAGCCTGATTGTGAGTCATGAATGTGTTCCCCAGTGCCCCAGCCTCCAAATCTCCAAAGCAAGAAAGAGAAACTGGTACTTGTTGAATACCTACTATGTGCCAGGCTTTCATATTACCCCATTACAGAAATATTACTGTCATATTTTATAGAGATGTCCAGGTCAATCTGCACATCGCCCATGTAAGAAAGTCTGAGGCCATCATTCAAATCCAGATAAAAGTCCAAACCCTCTGCTCGTCCACCATCTCACTTTGCTTCCTAAAAAAATGGGAATTTAAAGACAGAAGCTCACCCTTGGAGCTGGGTGAGGTGGCGCACGCCTCTAATCCCTGCAACTTGGGAGGTGGATCAGGAGAATCGCTAGTTCAAAGCCAGCCTCAGCAACTTAGTCAGGCCCTAAGCAAATTAGTGAGACCCTGTCTCAAAACAAAAATTTTAAAAAGAGGGGCTGGGGATGCTGCTTAGTGGTTAAGCACCCCTGAGTTCAATCCCTGGTACCAACAACAACAAAAAGGAAGAAGCTCACCCTTGGAAAGATGCTCATTCCCAGAGCTGAGTCAATGGGAGGTGGAGATGGGGAGGGACATGAACATCCCCTGGACACATGCAGGCCAGGGACTCCTATTTATCCACCCCTGCTGGGACCCAAGGACAACAGCCACTTTATCAGCCAGGGCACAGCTCCTATCCACCTTCCTTCTATGCATTCTTACAAAGAGAAGAGCCAATGAGCAAAGAAGACCTCAAAGTCCAGCACATAGCCCCCAGCATGGCAGGAACGAACCCTGGAAAGAAAATCAGCATTGGGGAAGGTGTGTCTCCATGGGTCCTTTGTGGTGGTACCTCCCAATATCACCAGTCCCATCAGGAATATGCAGAGCTTTTCTCAACCCCAGACCAGCTTCCCCATCCTAGTGGGCCACTCCCTCGCCAGAGCAAACAGCGCCAGGCACATGGCAGGTACCCAAGGGGTTCTTTGCTGACCACCAAATCCCTTACAGGGTTGTGACTCCATGTCTTGAACTTATTCCCTCCTTCCCTTCTCATCCATGACCTGGTCATGCCACTTGTTTCTCCTTAATGTCTCCAGTTTCTGTCCTTCCCTTTGTATCTCAGGGCTACAACTCTAGGCTCACTCCCCATTGTCTCTCTGGCTTATTGCAAGCCCCTCTGCGCCCAGGTCCCACCTCGCCCCAGATCCCAGACGCACCACCTCTATGGCTATGCTGTTCTGCTCCTCTCTGGGGGTTCTCTTCCCCTCTTCTGCAGATCTGCCTTGGCAGTCCTTCAGCCCTCCTCCCCTTGACCCAGGCTGCTCCGTCTGTACTTCTCAGGCCCATCCACACGCAGCTCTCACAGGAAGTTGAGCTTGATTCTCATCAGCCTCATCTCAGAACAACTCCTGCTTCTGACGCAGTCCTGGCTTTGCCCCTTTTTGTTCCAGCATCCTCTGCCTCCTTCAAAAGACTGAAGAAGGTTAATAATGATAATAAGGGCTGCACTGAGCATTTAGGTGGCAGAAAGCACACTAAACACTCTATGGGCATTTCCCTCTGTTATCTTCTTCTTGTCTATGTGGAAGGTACTATTATTATCATCCCCATTTTGAAGATGAGGATACTGAGGCTCCAAGATGGAACTAACTTTCTCAAGCTCAACATGAGTGAGAGAGGAGCTCTGGCTCGAACTGAGAACCCAGAGTCCTCCATACTCTTACCTTAATCCTTTCTCTCTGCCAGTCGTGGAATCCTTGCATCTACTTTTCCTGAAGTGCTCCAAATTATATTTGTATCCTTATTTCCTTAAAGGGTCACTTAATTTGATCTGTAGAACATTTATGGGTAAAGATCTATAGAAAACAAATTGTAGAAATTTGTTAATCGGGTTGATTGACATTTCTAAAATCTATTTAATTAATTGTTTGTCTTAAGAAGTGTCTCCCCTTTTATAGATTCTCTCCTGCCTCTTAATAAGCCAGGCACATGCTCAGCCCTTAGCATGTACATTTCAACAAACAGTGTCTAGGGACAGAATATATAAGGCTCCCCTCTGATCTGGTGATGTGCAGGATCTCATTTTGGAAAATGATCCTATGGAAGTGATTAGATAACAATATGACAATAAATACTTGTGTGTCTACTTGGCTAATATAAGGACAGGAGCAATCTTCCAGGCATGGAGAGGCAGGAAAGCACCCATGAAGGAGCTGGGATGGTCTTGACACCAGAGGTGGGGGTGTTTGGAGAGGGGGCTGCGGAACACTCCAGGTGCTGTCCACTTGTAGAACGGTGAAGAGTCAAGGGTTCACTAACTAGGATGGAGGGGCAGGGTGAGGAAGGGTTCAGTGAGCTGTAGGATCAGGGGCTTCTGCTGTGGACAATGGAAAACGACTGGAGATTTTCAGACTTGAGGATATATACTTAGCTAGAGACGATCTTTCTCAGGGAAGCACAAATCTCCTTCAATGTGATAAATGACAAATCATCACAAACTTTATTCTAGGTTCAAATTAATAAAAGTGGCCAATCACTCTTATTCTTTTGTCCATCTTTCATTTAGTTTAATTTTCTTCCACTTTATGACTGGTCTGAAGCAGTCTTTTTAAATACTCTTGAGAATGCTGTCCAAGTAGAGACTTAATATTTGTGATGTAACAAATGCATTGTCGGAAAGATCCTGAGAGGTTCTTGATTATCTGGACAAAGATCTGGGTCCAGACTCTCCCATCTCCCAATGAGAGGGGCAGCACCTAAGCTCAGTTCCCAGCAGGGACAATGGCTTCTGCAACTTCCCACAGGCCTCAAGCTTCCAGATCTGGAGGAGCTGGGTGTCCCAGACAGCACTCAAGAAAAACAGGTACCTACGCCCTTTGTGCCTAGACCCGGATCTTTTGGCAACTAATGGGTCAGTTCCTCAAGCTGCATATAGAAGCAAGGTAGCAGAGGTTCAACACCACTCCACTGGAACCCAAACCTACTGTATCAGCAGCAGACCACCCCAGCTTCAGCTCATCTTTCCATGAGATGCTGAATGGATGAGACACAGCATGGATCTCTCTTCTTCTTACTGACTCAGTTTTAATCAGCTTTGCATCACTATGACTGAAAGACCTAACAAGAAACACCTTAGAGGAGGAAAAGTTTACTTTGACTCATATTTTCAGAGATTAAGTCCATGGTCAGCTTATTCTATAGCTCTTGATCCAAGATGAAGAAGAACATCATGGTGGAAGGGTGTGGCAGAGGAAAGCAGGTCAGGACAGAGAGCTCAGCTCACCAGGGACAAAAGCATGCCCTCAATATCCTGCTCCCTCCAGCCACATCCTACCTGCATATAGTTATGACCCAGTAAATCCATATCAGTGGACTAATCCACTTAGTAGGTTATGGTTCTCATAATCTAGTCATTAAGTATGAATACTCTTGGATTCCCTCACACACGAGCTTTTGGGGAACACCTCATATATAAATAATAACATACTCTTACTTTGAAAGTTTACCCTATAAAGCCTGGCTCTAAACCTCTACAATGTGATGTGGTATACTTTGTTGGTTGCATAGAATGTGGTGAGAAGGAATTCACCTTCCATGGCAATAGAGATTCATCAATTTTCCAAGGAATAGAATCCATGGGTTCTCTGGACTATCTTCTTTACCTGCTTTTATTCTATCAGTCATCCCAATATGCATGCCATTTATAGGCAGAGGATTACCAAATATGTCTTTCCTTTCTCTTGAGCCCCAGGCTCATATAATTAAATGTCTACTTGACATTTCCACTGAAATGACTCATAAATATCTCAAACTTCATATAGCTGTGATGATTTTAAAATATGTCCATAATCTCCATAATACTCTTCCTTCAAGAAGTGGAGACTAGGGCTGGGTTTGTGGCTCAGCGATAGAACCTTCCCCTAGCACAGGCAGGACCCAGTTTTGATCCTCAGCACCACATAAAAATAAAAGAACTGGAGACTAGTCAAATGGAGACCAGAGGAGTAGAGGAAAGACTGAGGGAAGAGGATGGGAGGAAAAGGAGAAATTCTGGGAAATGCTATTGGCCAAATTATGAATCATAATTACACATATGAAATTATGTCTAATTACAATGCATTACTTTAAAAAAAATATGGAAAAAATAAGTGTAGCCTAATAGCCTTGCCCTTCAGTGCAGGCTGGTCTTAGTGATTCCCTTCTAAAAACTAGAAAGAGATAAAAGTGATGATATGTAACTTTAGGAACTAGGTTTTTTTAAAAAATCCCCATGACTTCCATCTTGGTTTTGGTCTTTCTTAGATCTCTTTCCCTGGAAGGGCCCACATACTGAGGTCTTCTGCAATAGCTGTTGAGAAATCCAAATCAAAGTGGTAATTCAGCTCAATCAAACTCCCAGAACCTCCAGCCCATGTGGACCTCCTGAATGGAAACTTATGAGGAGCCTGAGACAGAACCACCCAACTGAGCAACTCTTTACTTACTGGCCCACAGAAACTGTGAGATAATAAATGGTCATTGTACTAAATCACTAAATTATGTTTGTTTGTTTGTTTGTTTTTAAGATAGCAATGGGTTACATATACAGAATCCAAACTAAACTTCCCCTAAACCTGCTCCATCTGTATCCTTCCCCATCCCCACAGGTGGCCGTTCCATCTTTCCAGATGCCCAGGCTTAAGAGTTTGGAACCATCATTCATTCTTCTCTTTTTCTCACACTTCACACTGTCCAAAAATCCTGTTGATATCTTCAGTGAACATCAAACAGTGACATTTTCACCACTTGCTCTGTTACCAAATGCAGGTTCAGAATCTTGCCACACAGAAAACCAATATCGGAAAACGAGTATTTGGGGAAAAGAAAGTAAGCCTTATTAAGGGTGCTAGCAAGTGGGAAAGAGGCAGACTGATGTCTTCAATATCATCTTCCCCATCTTTAGGGAAGTAGGGGATATTGATATGAGGACAAGATGAGGTACTGTCTGCAGAAGTAGTGTTTTTCAGGGGCTTGTGTTAGTCTGGCACTAATCGGAGGTGGTGAGCTCCTGAGGATGGCGTTGTCTTATTGTAAGGCAGGACTCTCCAATGTCAGGTCCATTTTGTGTTTAGCTGTCAGCTCCTGAAATCAGTTCAGAAAAATAAGCAAGATCACCAGAATGCAGAGGGAATTCCACCATAGACTGAGAATAAGAAAGGAAACAGAAATAGAGCAAGAAGTTTTGCTGAAGAAAAATGTGTTTGTTTTGTTTTGTGGTACTGGAAACTGAACCCAGGGGCACTCTACCCTTGAGCTACATCCCCAGTGCTTTTTTATTTTATTTAGAAACAGGGACTTGCTCTGTTGCCCAGGCTGGCCTTGAACATGTGACCTTCCTGCCTCAGCTCCAGAATAACTAGGATTATGAACATGTACCACCACAGGCCCAGAAAACACTTTTAACCCAATTAAATGGCTTCAATCAAAGATGTCGTCTACAGCAAAGCCAGTGGGAGACAGGATGTGTTTCTCAGCTGTATGATTTCCAAAATCAGTGATTTTTTTAAAGTCAACTAAAAGCAAGTGAAGCTAGAGGGTTGTTTAGGTCCCCCCTCATTTGCACCACTAATGACAACTTAGGAGGTCCACCATTCTCTCCCTCCCTGCCTCCACCCTTTCCTGTCTAACACTCAACCTCAACACAGGAGACGGAGTGCAAGCAGAGAAGGTGACATTTTTACTTAGAAGCCCACAGTAGCTTCCACACCTCTCAGAGTAAGAACCCAAATACTTACAATGGCCTATAGGGCCCAAATAATTTGTGCTTCTCCCTTCCCTCTCGGACCTCTAAACTGACACAGAAAGATAGACTATACATAGGCAGCCAGGAAAAGGGTCTCAGAGAAGAAAAGGAGGAAGAGAGGATTTGGCAATCAAGCTTCTGATCCCAGCTACTCCTAGCCACAAAGACAGTTCCTTAACAGACTCTAGAAAGGATGGACCACAAAAGGTATTTCCTCTTGTGCCAACAGACTCTCACCCCCACCCTTGTGCTAATAAAGACTTAAAAGTTACTTTTATCCAGATTTTCTGAAGAAGACAAAATAGAGAGAGTTGACTGGCTCCTTTCGGAATCCCATCATCCCATCAATCAACTATAGGGACAAATCAAGCCCATAAAATAAATTAAAAAAAAAAAAAAGAAAACAGATACCCATTGGCATCTCCTAGGGACACTTTCCCCTTTAGGATTCTTTCTTTCTTTCTTTCTTTCTTTCTTTCTTTCTTTCTTTCTTTCTTTCTATTACTCTTAAATATCCCATTACTTTGCTCTCACCTTTGGATCCATGGATTACATTCTTCAGATTACGAGACAAAGAACCTTCCCATCCACACTCCCTGTTACATATCTAGGCTCCCCACCAGCCACCTGGGCCTCCTGGCTGTTCCTCAACTATGCCAAGCTTTCTCCTGTCTTAAGTTTGTGCCCTGGCCCTTCCCTCTGCCTGAAATACATTTCTACCAGATATCCACACACCTATCACCCTCTCTTCCTTGAGTCTTTGCTTAATTGTCTCTTCTCAATGGAGCCCAACTTGACCACTGTGTATATAATGCAAACTACCCACCTCTCCCCTCTAGAGCCCTCTTACACTGCTGAATTTTTCTTTTTCCACCATATTTATCACATTCCAACATAAAATGTACCTTATCATAATATCTATTGCATCCCCCACTGAATGTGAGCTCCAAGAGAGCACTCAGGTGCCTAGGACAGTGACTGGCACATAGAGACAGCTCAAATGTTTGTTGAATGAACCAATAACTTTTCAAGTCCCTAGATAAGACCTTCGTGCACTTTTAGTCTAAAGCTAGTGATTTCAAAATTATTTCAAACTTGCTTTTTTTTTTTTTTTTTTTACCTGAGGGAGAAAGACTTAGGAATGCTCTTGGACACCTAGGATCAGTTCTTGCTAACAACATTGACCATTAGCAAATGGGAATGCCAGGCAGGAGGGCAGGAAGGAAATAATGAACCTTTGAATTTTCAAATACTCAAATCCAAAGATAGCAAAAGAGCTGCTGTTGATACAGATGCAATAAAGTGCATCATTGCAGTATAGACTGGGAATATTAAAAACTCATAGCAAAGTGCTATAGTAAGAGAGGTAAGAAACAACTATATCTATGGTTCCATAATCCCTGATATTTTAAGTCTGGCATAAAATCAAACAGTGCTATCCAAAAGAAATATAATTTGAGCCACATATTTCAACATGTAGTCAGTATAAAAGCTATGAATGTGCTGGGTGTGGTGGTGCACACCTGTAATCCCAAGGATTTGAGAGGCTAAAGCAGGAGGATCACAAGTTCAAGACCAGCCTGAGAAACTTAGAGAGACTCTTGTCTCAAAATAAAAAAATAAAAAGGGCTAAGGTTATAGCTCAATGGTAGAGTGCCCCAGTGTTAAATCCCTTGTCCTGGAAAAAAGTTATTAATGATATACATCACATTCTTTTCATACTAAGTCTTTAAAATTCTATTCTATTTTAAATTAAATTTTATTCTATTTTACACTTACAGCAGATCTTAGTTTGGACTAGCAACACTTCAATGCCATAGCCACATGTGGCTGATGACTTTTATATTAAACAGTACAAATAGACTATTTCAAACCAGGATCATGCATGAGATGTATTCCCATCTTGGTCCAGGAATTGTTACAGATTGGTGATAACTCACCCTCCTGAAAGGGATGTCCACAAACTTTACATTCTACCAGCATCCATGAACATCCACGAGGCTATAATACTTATCCAAGTCCAGTATGTTCCTGATAAAGTGTTGACCTGGTCTCCTGGTTTTCAGCAACACATGATCTAAAAGAATGGCAATAGTACAGAAAAACCTGTATGTTCTGAGTGCATGTATCATTTTTCTAAAATTAGAGCAAATCCTGGATGACCTCTGCTGTTTGCTAAGAAGCTAAAAGAATCTCAGCACTATACTTAAAACTATAGTTCAAAATTTTTAAATAGACAAAACAGTAATGCCCAAAATTCCAAATAGGGAAATTTTGGACTTTTTTCTTGTTGCAATATTAAAAATAAAGTTTTAAAATACTTTATAGGGGTTGGGAATGTGGCTCAGTGATAAAGCTCTTGCCTAGCATGTGTGAGGCACTGGGTTCAATTCTCAGCACCAAATAAATAAATAAAATAAAATAAAAAAATTTAAAAAATTAGTTTATAACAGTTTGGGGGAAATGAATAGGTTAAATCCTCAGAGAAAAACCATGATACAAAATTATGTGGGCAAATATTAGTCAACCAAAATTATGTTAAAATAAAAAAATACATGTAGGAAAAAAGCAGAAAGTAAATATATTGTAATGGAATAAAGATGATAAATTAAGCCACAATCCTGCCTGTCCATCCACTATATATTACTAAAGTTGGTGAGAAAGTTTTAAAAAATAAAAAGGGAAAAAAATCAATAGAGGCATATGAAAATATGAAGTGATGTTCTTGATGGACCAGAATTTATGAGGAATGTGTCCTGCTGAAAGATTAAATTATGCCAGAGTCCTAGAAGTATGGACAGTGTCAGATGGTGGGAACAGTTATGGTGCTCTGAGCAGGACAGCAACACAGACAGGCAGCAGAGGAACACAGTGGAAGGTAGGCAGTTGGTGGGACTGGCCAAAGAGGTCCCTTCCCATATCAACCCTTGTGCCAGGCTGCTACAGCAAAAGTATCATTCCCACCATGAGCTACAATGAGAAGAGTGGAAGGCCATACATCCTATATGCCAACCATCAGGAAAGTGGTAACAATGCCTTGTCACTGGAAACACAAGAAAGTTTATAGGAATCAGTTGAAACATATAAATAATTCCAATAAATGTGAATGAATTAAAGATGAATTAAAGTAATATATTAAAAGAAAAGTCTTCGTGTGTGTGTGTGTGTATATATATAGTGTATATGTGTGTGTGTGTGTGTGTGTGCGCGCACCAGGGATTAAACCCAGTGGTGCTTAACCACTGAGTCACATTCCCAGTCCTTTTTTTATATTTATTTAGAGATAGGGTTCCACTGAGTTGCTTGGGGCTTTGCTAAGTAGCTGAGGCTGGCTTTGAACTCATGATCCTCCTGCCTCAGCCTCCCAAGCTACTGGGATTACAGGCAGGCACAACCATGCCCAGCTTCAAGTTACAGTTTTAAAAATATAGTTGTATACAGTCTACAAAAGATATACCTAAAGCAAAATAATGCAGGATATTTGAAAATAAAGGAATAGAGAAAGATGTAAGTTAAATGCTAACCAAAAGACAGTAAGTGTAGAACTGTTAAAATCAAGAAAAAAAAATAAAAATAAATTAGAGTAAAAAACATGTAAAGGACAAATAAGAATATAGCTTTTTATATTGGCAAAAATTATATTTTCCAAACATAATATGTATCATTTGGGACCTGTCAACAAACTTAACAATTGTCAAATTCCAATCTTGGTAACTGAATTTAACACACCTGTCTCTGGAATTAACCATTCAAGTGAAAAATAAGACTTAATGAAATAACTTAGTGAAATTATAGATAAACATAATGTGAGCCACAAAAGCAAGCAAAGCACACGATTTTAAATTTCCTAATAGTAATATTAAAAAAAACAAGTGATAAGAAATAGGTGAAGCTATGTGCTATGGGGCTCACCTGTAATCCCAGCAATTCAGGAGGCTGAGGCAGGAGGATCACAAGCTTGAGACCAAACTAGGCTTCAAAAATAAAATAAATAAAATTAAAAGGGTTGGGGATATATCTCAGGGGTAAAATGCCCCTGGGTCCAATTTCCAATAAAAAGGAACAGGTAAAATTACTTTTGACTTTTTATGTAACCAAATATGGCAAAACATTACCATTATGTGTGTAATAAATATAAAAATAATTAATTTGTCATAAAAGTCCTTGAAACTGGGGTTTAATATGTACTTAAAACCTGTCTCCACTTAGTAGTCATATTTCAATTATCCTTAGCCACATGTGGCTAGTTGCTATCTTATTGGACAACAAAACTCCAGATAATTTAACAAAATTTTTGTCAAAATACCCCTATTGAATATTCTTCGTTAAAAAGGAAGTAGTGATATAAATTACAATTAATTAGAAATGAACAATAAGAACATGTCACATTTTTTTAAAGGTGTTCAATATGGGCAAAATAATACTCAGGAAAAAAGCCATAGATAAACAGGTAAAATAATTGGAAATCATTAAGAAATATGGAATATTACAAAAGTAAGTTTCAACCCAAGAAGCTACTAAACAAATACCAAATAAACTCAAAGTAAAAAGGGCATAAAAAGATAAAGGTTGAAATTACTAAAATTAAAATGAAATTTACAAAACATCAAAAATAACTTTCTCTGGGTAATAGTGCTTCCAGTGTTTCTTTTCCTTTTACTTTCTATTTTTCTTCTCTTACCAAAATTTTTAAGAAAAACATTGCTTTCAGAATATAAAAATTCTTTCTTTTTTTTTTTTTTAAAAAAAAAGTCCCATAACCCTGCAGAGAATTTTGAAATATTACTTATTTTCAAATGGCAATATCTATTAAATTTCTGGTAAAATCCATTTATAAATTTTGAACAGATTGCACAGAAACAATTGGGTGAAGTATGTGGAAGCTGGACTACTCGTGATACTGAAAGCTCAGACCCTGTCCCTGATACTGATCCAATAAGAACAAGGTTTTGAGAAAAAGGGAAAAGAAGTTTTATTGGTTTACTAGCAAACAACACTCAGGGGACTCCTGTCCCAGAGGGTGGTTCTCACTGCCAGGAGGAAAGTGGCCTTTAAAGAGGGGATACAAAAGCTAAGCTCCAGTGTAGAGTCAGAATTCATAGCCAAGTAGTAGCCATGAGATAGCCATCCACTCCCATGTCTGGATTTCTTCATTCCTGTGGTCAGAGAGCCAAAACACAGATAACTCGCCAAGGAGAGGAAGAGAGTTAATCTTACTTCCTGGCAGTTAGGAAAGGGAGGAGGGAGAAGAGAAAGGGGGAAAAAATGTCAGTTTTAAAATAAGCACCAGTGGTCAAACAGCAAGATTTATATTCAAAGCACGAAGTAGACCCCTATTATACTTGCAGAGCTGCTGAAAGATTACTAGAGTCCAAATCTGCTGGGGAAACCTGCAGTCACACTTCCTGGACCTACAGATCAGTGGGAGATGTCTAGGAATTGCCTAGGGGATAAGGACAGGCCTGCTCTTTCTCACAGCCAACCTTTGGAAGCCCTGTGGTCTGAGAAAAGGAAAGACCTAGGCCTCTGAGAGCGAAGCTGGACCACTACTACCTTAGGCAATGTCTATTGACTTATGCAGTCTGAAGAGAAAATTGGCCTTTTATCCTCCAGGATTAAAAATTTTTTTAAAAAATAGCTGGGCACAGTGACAGTGGAGCAGGCCTGTAATCCCAGCTACTCAAGAGGCTAAGGCAGGAGGATTGCAAGTTCAAGGCCAGCCTGGACAACTTAATGAGAACTTATCTCAAAATTTGAAAAAGGGGCTCTAGATGTGACTCAGTGGTAGAGCACTTGCCTAGCAAGGGCATGGTCCCAGGTTTAACTCCCAGTTTAAAAAAAAAAAAAAAGAAATTAAGGAAAGAAAGAAAGAAGGAAAGGAGAGAGGGGAAGAAAGTTAATATTCTCTCTGATAAGGAACTAGTACCAAAAGGTAAGAAAGTTAGAGTCTTTGGAAAAGCATGCATACAAGGTGCATGTGCATGCACAAGCAGATGCGCGCGCGCACCCCCCCCCCCCCCCACACACACACACACACTACTGCAGAGCAGTCTGTGGGCCTCTTCTGGCCACACTCTAACACCCCTGGTGGGGAAAGGCAAGTCACTCTCCCCTAGGCTCCATCAACACCATCCTGATGCTTTTCAGAGTGGGGAGTGACTGAACAAGGAAATATCTCTTCTTCAGAGTTTTGGCCCTGAGTAGGAAATCTTGCTTAGTTTCTCAAAGACAAGAGATGCCTTCTAGAGAGGACAAAAGCTTTCCTGAGAGCTGGGTCCCAAATGCTTCTCTCTGATTTCTGGGAGATTGCTTTGTAAAGATAGTACCTTCCTCTGTAGATCTCCAGATGCTGTCTCCCTTGGGAAAAAATGCTTAAAATTAGGTTCAATACCCATCTCTTCTTCCTCCATCCTCAGTCTCTTCTTCCAGAATATTCCTCTTGATCTGTCGGCAATCTCTACTCCACCTCCTTCTTTTGAGTCATCAGAGCATGAGAACAGATGTGAGGTTCCCACAAATATATGCACATATGGATGCATCCCACACCCCTGTGTAAGTCAGCCCTTAGAATCTGTCCCCAGCTGGTTCTGTCAGACCCAGAGCCCCTTGTCTTGGGGTAGGGTGGCAAGAAAGGCAGAAACGGGAGTCTTAGGATCATATAATCCACTATGGTACATTATGTAATATTGACATATTTCCCTTTATCATATATCATATCTTATATATGATAGTGGAAAAGCCCAAAGTTGGAAAGGTTGAAAGACAATGGATCAGCTGTTGGAAGATTTTAGGAGATATTTGCAGCCCTTATGAAGAGTGGTCATTTGATGCTTAAGCCACCAACATAAGTGTGATTCTCCTTTTCACTCAATGCACTTTAGCAAAGACTATAATTATCTATTTTAGTGGTAATGTGCTTAATCTGTATTTCTCAGGTTGCACATGACACATGAAATTCCCTCAGGCAGTTACCATGCTTATTTTCAGTGATGTATCACCAAAACCAGAACTTTGTTGTGCAATTCCAACTGACAGATGAACAGAACAACTGTGTTAAGTAAAGGGACCCACCTATTCACTGCAGAAGCACTGATGTCCCTTTATATGGTAAACTTTTCCACCACCTTTTCCAAAAACTTCTAGTCTATACATGTTTGCTGCTGATCCTATGTTCTGTGATGCTTAGCTTAGTTTTGTATCTAAAAGTTTGATGAGATATTACAGTAACTTCTAGCAACAAACTTTGAGCTTACAAATTATTTTACAGTGCAGTGCTTGAAGTTTTTAAATCCATGGTTTTTGTGTATTTGTTGTTTTTATGCTTGAAATTGTATCCTGGAAACTTCTCATGAAATTATTTAATTTTTAAAAATACATTTAAAAAAATTGAAACTATACTAATTTTTAAACTAATACATAAAACTTAAAAGTTGTACATAGTTATGGGGTACAAGGTGATGTTTCAATACATGTATGCATTATGTAATATTTTCAAGTTAAACATATAAGAAAGTTGATCTCATAGAGGTTACAGGTGGCTGGGGAGTCCCCAGAAGGAGGGAGGAAGGGAGGCTCTTAGTAGTTACTCTATTAGCCAGCTTTCCATCACTGGGGAAAATACCTGAGATAATCAGCTTATAAGGAATAAATATATAATTTGGGCTCATGGGTCAGGATGTTTTGTTGCTAATAATTTTCCCAAATCTTGGATTCTATTTTTCCCAGAGAAGAGTCAATAATGACACCACAGAACAACCGGTCACAGTGACAAGCATTTATACCAGTTAATAAATGAAGGGGAGAACCAGGAGTGTCCACTTCCAAAGCACCCCACCCCATGCACACACACAGTAAGCAAAAGGAACAAGATTATACAGAATTAGAGTGGGGAGAGACCAGCAGGCAGATGAATGGGTGGAACCCTCATGAGTTCTCCAGAAAGTTGTCACTGTATGTCCAAGAACTCTCCCTCTGCTTAACTGTCCACATCTGATGAGTCATGGGGGTTGCCATAGAAATTGTGAGCTGTCATGGTGATAGCAGGTGGGAGTTTTTCTAGGGAAATGCATTGAAATGAAGTTTGGAGGGCAAGAGGGCATCCATGCCAGCTTAGGCCTGTTTAGCCTTGCTGAGCCAAACCTCCATACCTGCAGGTCCCTTGGTTTTATTTCTTGCTTTTTCTATAGAATCCAGAAGTCTCACATCTCGGATGCAGATCAGGCATTCTCAGCATATGCGCAGATCACACTTGATGCAGGAAAAAGGGAGACAGATGGTGAGGCAAGAAGAAGGGAAACAGGAGGGTCTGGGAAGGGGCTCGGTAACAGTTTCAGTGAATGATCATTTGGTTCCTCATTTTGGGTCTGGAAGCAGAGAATTTGTGACTGAGGATGCTGTTCACCTCATGGCAGCAGGGAAGCAAAGAGAGACAGGAAGGAGCTGGGGTCCTAATATCCCCTTCAATAGCATGCCCCCAATATATATAACTTCCTTCCTCTAGGCCCTGCCTCCTAAACCCACCAATAGCCAACTGGCAGGCAACCACACAAGTAAATAGAATTGCTGAACAAATATAATATTCTAAAGTTCTTAAAAGAGCTTTAAAACTGCTTTTCAGAAAGGCCGTACCCTTATATGCATCTAACATATAAGGTCATACTGTGTATTTAAATTTTGCTTACATCGGAATTGGTGTGTTTTGAAATTCAAAGAGGTATATAAACCCTTTCTGGCCATGTCTGTGCCCAACAAAAAATGCAGCAGGCTGCTTTTGTTTGGGGGTGTAAAAGTTTGTGACAGTTATTATCTTCCTCAGGACTTGTAAACTGTTATCAGTTGAAGGTTCTGTGCCTGAGAACTCACTGCAAAGCCATCAAGGAAGTTCTGGGAAAGTCATCCACAATGCAGTGCCACACTGTTGAACTCCCTGGGAAACTGCTTTTGGGAGGTGCATGGGGAGGTTCTGTGCCACAAGAGCCTGCTGGAAGAGGAAGAAATGCCCCTTCCTCCCCTGAGGTCACTCCAGCCAGAGACAAGGAAGTTTAACGCCATAGCTGCTTGGTGAGGAGGCACTGTTCCAGCACCACACACAGGCAACCAAGGGTGGAGCACAGCAGAAAGGCAATGGATTTAATAAGTAGCACAACCTCTAGTCAACGGATACCTCATCTCATCCTATTTGCTTCACTGTGCTAAGGATTTTTTTTTAGTATTAACATATTATTATTTCAGTGATCTAGTGAAGATAAAAGCTATGCTCAGTCTGACATCTTGGACAGGAAGTTTCATTTTAAAATATCTTTAAAGCAAGAATTGGGGAAATATGAAACACTGACAGTAACATGGCTTTTGAAATTAGGTCACTCGAATTTGAACCCCATCACAGTTAGCTAAATGGTTAAGTTGTGGAGCTGAAAACTCAGATAGCTTAGCTTCAAAAGCCATGCTACTATATTTAAAAAAAAAAAAAAAGCCATGTTTCTGAAATGCTTTCCTGAAAATGGAGCTGAACTGAGTGACCTAATGGTGTGGCAGTGCCTAGCATGGTACCTGAGGACAGGAGGTGCTGATGGATGAATAGCAATCAGTAAGATATCCTCCTGACAGATGTGGCTGCAATGGCTGGCAGGCAGTTGACAGATGCCAAAGTTATTCTTCCTTTTACAATTTGGTTAAGATTGGTGAGCACTTAATATGCACAATAATCTTAATAATCCAAGTCCTAGGAATACACATAAAAAGAACTCAAGTTCTCATTCCTCAAGAAACTCACACTTAATGAACAAGACTGATAAGTAAAAGCTATTTCAACATGCATGTGTATAGAGGCAAATGTAAATTGTGATTATAAGGCATAACCTATAAATTCAGCCTGACTTGCCTGCAGCGTTCTTGGATTATCGCTACCATGCATAACTCAGGTCTCTTTCCCCACACAGTTTCCCAACATATTATAAATATATAAAGTGGTATGTGGAGCTTTATAACTAGACACTAGTGCTGTCAGCAGGAATGTGCATCCAGTCTTTGGTATTAGCTTGAGATAAACTTGGTACACTCCATCTTAAATCAAGTCACTTTTGTCGTGGTTGTAATATATGCCCCTACTTCTGACCCAAATTATGGGGATCCAGCTGGTCTTACTGTTATCATGATCACACTTCTGTCAGCAAATCCCTAATAACCTGCACTCTGTGTGATCCTGGATCTGTCTTCCTCTTTTCTTTGGTCTCCCAGCACCTGGAGAATTGTTCTCACCTACTGGGACAAGGTTGTTTCCAAGCATAGGTAAGATTGCCAATACACACTGGTCTGAAATGTTAATCCTGGGTTTAACCTGGGTTTTAGTTATCTTTTGTATCACTGTTATCAAAAGACCTGACAAAAACAATTTAGAGAAGGGAAAGTTTATTTTGTCTCACATTTTCAGAGGTTTAGTCCATGGTTGGCTGACTCCATAGCTCTGGGCCCAAGGTGAAGCAGAACATTATGACAGAAAGGTGTAATGGAGGGAATCAACTCAGGGCATAGCAACCAGGATGCAAAGAGAGATCTCTGCTCACCAGGGATGAAATAGGGTTGTCTAACTCAGACAACCCAGGGAGGATGAAAATGTGGCTACAGATTTGAAAAATATCTGTGAAATGCAAGTGACAGAATTTGATTAAAAAGTAAAGAGGAGACCCCAATGATACTCGATGACTTATTTTCTCCAGTTACACCCTACCTATCTGTAGTTACTGCTCAATTAATCTGTATCAGAGAATTAATTCACTGATTGGATTACACCTCTCCTAATCTAAGAATTCCACCTGTGAATTCTTATTGTTCTTTTATTGTCCCACACATGAGCATTTTGGGAACACTTCATGTCTAAACCATAATGATACATAAGGATAAATAAGAGTTAGCAAATAAGAGAAATTGCATTTTCCAAAATACCAGAGCACTGAGCAGGATAAAGCAAGTTACATTTAGGGAAGTTGAAATAGTCAATAAGGCAAAAGCATAGAAGGAGAGATGAAGTAGTGAAAGATGAAGATGGGAAGGTAGAGCAAACAAGGGGCTTTGTAGCAGAAAAGTGATATGCTCCCATTTGTGTTTATGAGGAAAAAATTGCCACATTTAGATAAATTATTGATGAGAAATGGATGTGGAAATGTTAGGAAGCTGCAGCAGTGACATAATTAAGAAATTGTGAGGGCCTAAACCAGGACCACCACCGGTTAAGACTTCACTCAATGGGGATCCATGCTCCTGGAATTATACCATGCACAGCTTGCAGAATCCTCGATCTAACTCAGACAACCCAGGGAGGATGAAAATGTGGCTGCAGATTTGAAAAATATCTGTGAAATGCAAGTGACAGAATTTGATTAAAAAGCAAAGAGGAGACAGCAATGATACTCGATTTCTTACAAAAGCAAATGCTTACACACGGCACCAATCATTGTGATTGGGAGCATTAGAAGAACAGCATAATTGGATGGATGAACGATGAGATTAGATTTGAGAAATGTTGATTTTGAGATGTCTGAAGACGATCTGAAAGGATACATTCAGTAGGCAATGGACCGCAGATCAAGAGGCACTGGTCTAAAGATTAAAATCTTGAAGTAATCCATGTGTAAAGCAATAGAAGCTACAAGATGAACCAAGTCACCCAGGGAAAAGTTGCAAAGTGAGACAATTAGGGGGTCAAGAACACCCCCACTGAGGAGCAAGTTGTTTTAGAGATAAGCACTAGCTTAGAAAATAAGATAAGAAATTTTAAAAGTAGGAACAACAAAAAACATTGTCTCTCAAAAGTCAAGGGAGGAGGGCAGGGGCTGTAGCTCAGTGGTGGAACGCTTGCCTCGCACGTGTGAGGCACTGGGTTCGATCCTCAGCACCACATAGATAGATAGATAGATAGATAGATAGATAGATAGATAGATAGATGAGTTCATCTACAAATTAAAAAATAATTTTAAAAAAAAGTCAATGGAGGATAAAAAGAGTCATAAACACCACAGAACTCAATAAAGGTATCCAGGACAGTAAAAATAGATGAGGATTCATTGGCTTTAGAGACCACAGAGTCAACAGAACTGGTGTGAGCAGTTAGAAGTGGTGAGGACAGGAGCTGGTTTCAGTAGAGGGAAGATGGACTGCTTATTTACGATCTGTGTCAGGACCCTTTCTGTCACAAGTGTCAAGAAATCCAACTCAAATTCACTTAACAAGAGAGGGTCCTACTGTAAAAATGGAAATGGAAATTACAGAAGTAGGGTCAGCTTCTCTCAAGCTATCAGCATATCTAGGGACATTTAGAAATTGCTTTCAGGAGATGGTCTGTATCTGTCTGCAGCTCTAGCTCTACTTATCTACTTTTTCTTCCCCCCTTCACCTTTTAATTCTGTGTAAATCTGTGTATTGTCCTCATTCTCTCTTTCTTCAGATGGACTTCTTCTAAGAAGCATCATAGTTAGTCATCCAGTTTCTCAGAAGTGCCAGGAGCCATCCATGACCCATAGGTAAACTGAGTGACGTTGAAGCCATTTGGCAGGGAAGCCTGATTCTGAACTCCCAGTCAGAATCTACTGGTTTGAGAACACCCGATCCATGTGGTACTCTGTTCTAGCTCACTGCTCAAGTTCAAGCATAGCCTTCCAGAGATAGGTACTATAGCTTGTCAAATGTCAATCAGTCTGTTTACTGTAAGACCCCTGCCACACGGAGAAGCAAGCAGGGAAAAAAAATTCTTCCCACTGAAACCCTATCCCTGTCTTTGATGTACTCCCTCTTAAATGAAGAATTGGAGCCTTTTTCAATTTTTCAGTTCCAACTCCCTGAAAGACCCATCAGATGCTCCTCTTTTTATATCTAATTTCTGGCTCTGTTTTTCTTACTAATTATTTCAGACTTTTTATTTTCCCAGGCAGCTTACATCCCCTGAGCAGGAACTTACCCTGTCGGAGTGCTGGCCATCCCATTATACTCCAGCAAAATAATCCACCGAGAATCAGAAGATTGATCCATCTTGAGTCCTATACTCCAGCAAAATAATCCACCGAGAATCAGAAGATTGATCCATCTTGAGTCCTATACTCATCCCTGAGCCAACCTCTCTGCCCAGGTGAATGGAGAGTCCTAATTGCATAGCCTTTCTCAGGTAGGCATCCAGGATATGGAGCAAACATAACAGCCAGGATCACATGGAGTAGGTAAAGAGTGTTTTCCCAACAGAAGAGATTACAGAAAAACTGTGTGTTCACTATATTCCACGCCTTGGCTGTTTAGCACTCCTACTACACATACACTCAGTATCAAAAATGTCCCTGCTTAACATGAAGCACGAGTCTTATTTACAGGTGGAAATAACACTAATTCTGAAAGAAAAACAACTGAGTGTTATGTCGTTATTGCATCCAGTTTCACATCCAGATCCTTGAAATATGTGCATTCTTTTAGTTTCAAGTCTTTCTCCTTATGATTGTATACCCTATGACTAACCATTTTTAGTCATCTATTTCAAGGCTGTGACTAAAGGACCCAATCAGAACAATTGTAGGGGAGGAAGAGTTTATTTGGGAGCTCAAGGTTTCAGAGGTCTCAGTCCATGGACAGCCAGCTCAATCATGGCAGAAGAGTATGTCAGAGAAGCAGCTCACCTGATGATCAGAAAGCAGAGAGACTCCTCTCTCCAGATACAAAATAAATACCCCATAGCCATGCCCCCAATGAACCACTTCCTCCAGACATACACCCCTGCCTCTAGTTACCACTCAGTTAATCCCATTAATTTATTGATTAGGTTAACGCTATAACCCAATCATTTCTCCTCCAAACCTTCTTGCATTGTCTCACACGTGAGCTTTTGGGGGACACCTCACATTCAAACCATATCACTAGCTGATACATATAATCTCCCCCAACAGATATAAAATGATGGAGGGAAATATAAAATTTTTAATTTAAAAATCCTATCATTGGTTGGGTTTGTGGCTCATCAGTAGTGTGTTTGCCTAGCACATGTGAGGCACTGGGTTCAATCCTCAGCATCACATAAAAATAAATAAATAACATAAAGATATTGTGTCCATCTACAATTAAAACTAAAATAAAAATAAAAATCCTATCATCAATGAAAGGAAAGAAAAAGAAACAAGGAGCAGCCATTGATCCAAAGTATATTTCTGAGCAGACATAGCATAGAGTTCCTGTCTAGGCAAAGTACTGAGTTTATTAGCCAGTAACACTGCCCACAGTCCCACCCACTGGGTAAAAGACTTCTTTTATCAATTGTCCTTTATAGCCATGCCTGGAGGGAGACAGAAGAGGGTCACAAGAGAGCAATACCTTCCAGAGACCCCCTTCTTTAGCAGCCCACTTCCTGTCAACGCACTTATGAGAGGTGCAGGCCTAAGGCTGCATTTGAGGCTGAGGAAACACAAGTTCCCACTTTGTCTAGGCTGAGGTTTCACTGGGTACTCAACTCCCCTGAAACCTCGGTAGGCTCTAGAACCTTTGGGTTCACAGATCTGCCCCTTATGGCCCCTCCCACACTATTCCTGTCTTTTCACTGTAGCTTTGGAATTTTGACCTTGGCGTTGGGCCTAACTTCAGTGGTTTCCTTCTTGAAAGAGCACAATAGGTGGAAGCAATAAACTTCAGGTGAATAATAAGTGAAGCAAAACAATCTGCACTCATGATGGTCTGCAGCCCACTGTCTGGCCCTGACAAGTAGAACGATGACTTAAGCCGCATGTTCAAGGAAGGAGAATGATGGAACTCTGGTTTCCTTCATTCCTCTGGCCTCTCAGATGTCCAAACTTCATATCTCTGCTGTGTTTCCCACCTCCTTGTCTTTTATGCTAATTTTATAACAGAGCAGAATTTTGAATTTTGAGTTTGGCAGTTCTACAAGAAGCATGATTAAGGGAACCTCAGCAATGTCACCCATAGGCAGAGGGGTCCCTATAAATGTATGTTGTTTTCTTGATGATCCCTATAAATGTATGTTGTTTTCATGGCCAGCTTTTATGCTGGCCAGTTCAGATCAAACCTGTCTTTTTTTTTTTTTTTTTGGTAAAACCTTACTAAAGATCACAAGAAATGGTGGGGCTGGGGTTGTGGCTCAGCGGTAGAGTGCACACTTCACACGTGAAAGGCCCTGGGTTTGATCCCCAGCACCACATATGAATAAATAAAATAAAGTTATATTTTAAAAAAAGATTACAAGAAACAATCCAGTATTTTCTAACATTCTGATACTTTCCTGCCAAGTTTTCTAAAGATCTAACTTCATTTGATTTGAGACAGTTTAGTTGCTATATGGAAGAGTCCAATCAGCAATGTCACTATTAGGAGCTGAGTGTTAAGTCAGGAGGCTCACCAGGCAGAAGTCTCAGAAGTTTGATATCACCCTGGGGAACAAAAAAAAAAAAAAAAAAGCAATGTCACTATCACGTAAGGATAGAGGGCCCCTCTCTCTCTCTCTCTCTCTCTCTCTCTCCCTCTCTCTCTCTCTCTCTCTCTCTCAGCCAATTTCACACAATTTCTCTACCCTTTTAAATCTTCATTTGACTCAAAAGTCTTTATTTCTGGCCAGGCCAGTCTTTTTTTCTGGTGCACGCCTGTAATCCCAGCGGCTCAGGAGGCTGAGATTGGAGAATCATGAGTTCAAAGCCAGTCTCAGCAACCGCAAGGTGGTAAACAATTCAGTGAAACCCTGTCTCTAAATTAAAAAAAAAAAAAAAATAGGGCTGGGGATGTGGCTCAGTTGTTGAGTACTCCTGAGTTCATCCTCAGTACCAAAAAAAAAAAAAAAAAAAAGCCTTTCTGTCTTATTTTGGAAGCATGGAATAATTTGCAGTACAATGAAATGTAGCATTTAATTGGGTTTAAAATTTAAAACTTTTTCCAAGGCTACTGACAATGATGAACTTTGTAGATAGACTTGTAATCGAGGTCCTATATAGTATGTTAGATGGTGATAAGGGATAGAAAGAAAAATAAAACCAAAAAAAGAGTCGGGTAGAGAGGCAGTTTTATAAAGGGGTCACTACAAAGATAACATTTGAATATTCACCTGAATGAGGTAAGGTTGCAGACAATGCAGGTATCTGAAGGAAGGGTGTTTCAAGGGGAACAACAAATGTGACTGTCCTAATTCTGGAGCAAGCTTGGCCTTCTCAAGAAACAGCAAAAAACAAACAGCAAAGAGCTTGTCCTCTTCAAGAAACACACCTGTAATCCCAGCTGCTCAGGAGCCTGAGGCAGGAGGATAACAAATTTTAAGACACTCTGGAAAGCCCCCAGTACCTCAAAAGATGGGATGTTGGAGAGAAATAAGAGGAGAGAAGAGGGAAAAAAGAAGAAAGAAAAGAAAAAATAAATAGCAAAGAGGATGATATAGTTGAAGTAAAGTAAGCATGGGGAGACTGGTGAACTACACATAATTTGCTGAAAATTCTCCTTATTTGGAAACATTCCAGCTATTTCTAATGTTTTGGTTTTATAGATAATTTTGTACTCAATAATTCATTAAATATTTCTTTATTAGAGACTCCTGTAAGTGGAAATATTGGATTAAATGGATTGAGTTTCTTGATTCATAATGCCCAACTGATTTCCTGAAAAATTATAGTTTCTACTTCCACCAAAAATGTGTGAACATCCTCATTACATCCCTTGTAACTATTAAGTATTGTCATTTTGATGCCAGAGATGGGAACTTCTACTTGGTGATGGTAGAAATGAAATTGAGCCAATTGAGTACAAACATACAGGCAAGTCTATAATTGGTGCCTCAGATGAAGGGAGATGACTGTTCAAGAGGGGAACCAGGCTGTTCCCCAAACAAAGGGAGATGTAAGCTTTTTGTTGATTTTATGGGGTAGGCTAAGTCTAGTAATTCTCACTAGCTAGAGGCACAGTTTTAAAAGACTTTTTTTTTTTCTTGTGCAACAATTGTGGCCTTGAGGAATGGGTGAGTTACTGGAGTCCTCGAGCATAGGTGCTAGGCCCATTGGTTCCAGCAGACCAGGTCTGGCCACCCATTACAATATGCCAATCAAAGAGACAAGTGGTGTGCTCGCTTCAGCAGCACATATACTAAAATTGGAACGATACAGAGAAGATTAGCATGGCCCCTGCGCAAGGATGACACGCAAATTTGTGAAGCGTTCCATATTTTTATACAGGGAGATAGAGGTTATAAAAAACAAACAAACAGAAATCCTGGAAATGCAGGAAACAATAAACCAACTTAAAAACTCAATTGAGGATACTACCAGCAGAGTAGAACACTTAGAAGATAGAACATCAGACAATGAAGACAAAGTATTTCAACTGGAGAAGAACATAGACAGCTCAGCAAAGCTGTTAAGAAACCATGAGCAGAACATTCAAGAAATATGGGATAACATAAAGAGACCAAACTTAAGAGTCATTGGGATACAGGAAGGTATAGAGGTCCAAACCAAAGGAATGAGCAATCTATTCAACGAAATAATATGAGAAAACTTCCCAGACTTGAAGAATGAAACAGAATCCCAAATCCTAGAAGCCTACAGGATGCCGAATGTGCAAAATCATAAAGAGATCCACACCTAGACACATTATAATGAAGATGCCCAACATACAGAATAAGGAGAGAATTTTAAAAGCTACAAGAGAAAGGAAGCAGATTACATTTAGGGGTAAACCAATCAGGATAACAGCTGATCTTTCAACACAGACACTGAAAGCTAGAAGATCCTGGAATAACATATTTCAAACACTGAAAGAAAATGGGTTCCAACCAAGAATTGTGTATCCAGCGAAATTAAGCTTCAGGATGGAAGATGAAATTAAAACCTTCCATGATAAACAAAAGTTAAAAGAATTTGCAGCTAGAAAACCATCTCTTCAAAACATCCTCTGCAAAATATTACAGGAAGAGGAAATGGAAAATATCAATGAAAACCAACAGCGGGAGGTAGTACAGTAAAGGGGGGGGGGGAATAATCAAAGAGGAAAACAAACCATGTTTAGTAACATAAATAAACAAATATGGCTGGAAGAACAACCCATATCTCAATAATAACCCTAAGTGTTAATGGCTTAAACTCACCAATTAAGAGACACAGGCTAGTAGAATGGATCACAAAACAAGACCCAACAATATGCTGCCTTCAGGAGACGCATTTGATAGGAAAAGACATACATAGACTGAATGTGAAAGGTTGGGAAAAATCATATCACTCATATGGACTTCGGAAACAAGCAGGAGTGTTCATACTCATATCAAATAAAATAGATTTCAAGCCAAAGTTAATCAAAAGGGATGAAGAGGGACACTACATACTGCTCAAGGGAACCATACACCAACAAGACATAACAATCATAAATATATATGCCCCAAACAATGGTGCAGCTATGTTCATCAAACAAACTCTTCTCAAGTTCAAGTCTAATAGACCACCATACAATAATCATGGGAGACTTCAACACACCTCTCTCACCACTGGACAGATCTTCCAAACAAAAGTTGAATAAGGAAACTATAGAACTCAATAACATAATTAATAACCTAGACTTAATTGACATATATAGAATATACCACCCAAGATCAAGCAGTTACACTTTTTTCTCAGCAGCACATGGATCCTTCTCAAAAATAGATCATATATTATGTCACAGGGCAACTCTTAGACAATATAAAGGAGTAGAGATAATACCATGCATCTTATTTGATCATAATGGAATGAAATTGAAAATCAATGATAAAAGAAGTAAGGAAAAATCATGCATCACTTAGAGAATGAACAATAGGTTACTGAATGATTAATGGGTTATAGAAGACATCAAGGAGGAAATTAAAAAATTCTTAGAGATAAATGAAAACACAGACACAACATATCGGAATCTATGGGACACATTGAAAGCAGTTCTAAGAGGAAAATTTATTGCTTGGAGTTCATTCCTTAAAAAAAGAAAAAACCAACAAATAAATGATCTAATACTTCAACTCAAAATCCTAGAAAAAGAAGAGCAAAACAACAGCAAAAGAAGTAGAAGACAAGAAATAATTAAAATCAGAGCTGAAATTAATGAAATCGAAACAAAAGAAACAATTGAAAAAATTGACAAAACTAAAAGTTGGTTCTTTGAAAAAATAAATAAAATCGACAGACCCTTAGCCACGCTAATGAAGAGAAGAAGAGAGAGAACTCAAATTACTAGCATACGGGATGAAAAAGGCAATATCACAACAGACACTTCAGAAATACAGAAGATTATCAGAAATTATTTTGAATCCTTATACTCCAATAAAATAGAAGATAGTGAAGGCATCGATAAATTTCTTAAGTCATATGATTTGCCCAGATTGAGTCAGGAGGATATTGACAACCTAAACAGACCAATATCAATTGAGGAAATAGAAGAAACCATCAAAAGACTACCAACTAAGAAAAGCCCAGGACCGGATGGGTATACAGCAGAGTTTTACAAAACCTTTAAAGAGGAACTAATACCAATACTTTTCAAGCTTTTCAGGAAATAGAAAAAGAGGGAGAACTTCCAAATTCATTCTATGAGGCCAACATCACCCTGATTCCTAAACCAGACAAAGACACTTCAAAGAAAGAAAACTACAGACCAATATCTCTAATGAACCTAGATGCAAAAATCCTCAATAAACTTCTGGCGAACCGGATACAAAAACATATCAAAAAAATTGTGCACCATGATCAGGTAGGATTTATCCCTGGGATGCAAGGTTGGTTCAATATACGGAAATCAATAAATGTTATTCACCACATCAATAGGCTTAAAAATAAGAACCATATGATCATCTCGATAGATGCGGAAAAAGCATTCGACAAAGTACAGCATCCCTTTATGTTCAAAACTCTAGAAAAACTAGGGATAACAGGAACATACCTCAATATTGTAAAAGCAATCTATGCTAAGCCGCAGGCTAGCATCATTCTGAATGGAGAAAAACTGAAGGCATTCCCTCTAAAATCTGGAACAAGACAGGGATGCCCTCTCTCACCACTTCTGTTCAACATAGTTCTCGAATCACTGGCCAGAGCAATTAGACAGACGAAAGAAATTAAAGGCATAAAAATAGGAAAAGAAGAACTCAAATTATCACTATTTGCAGATGACATGATTCTATACCTAGCAGACCCAAAAGGGTCTACAAAGAAACTATTAGAGCTAATAAATGAATTCAGCAAAGTGGCAGGATATAAAATCAACACGCATAAATCAAAGGCATTCCTATATATCAGCGACAAATCCTCTGAAATGGAAATGAGGACAACCACCCCATTCACAATATCCTCAAAAAAAATAAAATACTTGGGAATCAACCTAACAAAAGAGGTGAAAGACTTATACAATGAAAACTACAGAACCCTAAAGAGAGAAATAGAAGAAGATCTTAGAAGATGGAAAAATATACCCTGTTCATGGATAGGTAGAACTAACATCATCAAAATGGTGATATTACCAAAAGTTCTCTATAGGTTTAATGCAATGCCAATCAAAATCCCAACAGCATTTCTTGTAGAAATAGAGAAAGCAATCATGAAATTCATATGGAAAAATAAAAGACCCAGAATAGCAAAAACAATGCTAAGCAGGAAGTGTGAATCAGGCGGTATAGCTATACCAGACTTCAAACTATACTACAGAGCAATAGTAACAAAAACAGCATGGTACTGGTACCAAAACAGGCGGGTGGACCAATGGTACAGAATAGAGGACAATCCACAAAACTATAACTATCTTATATTCGATAAAGGGGCTAAAAGCATGCAATGGAAGAAGGATAGCATCTTCAACAAATGGTGTTGGGAAAACTGGAAATCCATTTGCAACAAAATGAAACTGAATCCCTTTCTCTCGCCATGCACAAAAGTTAACTCAAAGTGGATCAAGGAACTTGATATCAAATCAGAGACATGGCGTCTGATAGAAGAAAAAGTTGGCTATGATCTACATACTGTGGGGTCGGGCTCCAAATTCCTCAATAGGACACCCATAGCACAACAGTTAATAACTAGAATCAACAAATGGGACTTACTCAAACTAAAAAGTTTTTTCTCAGCCAAAGAAACAATAAGAGAGGTAAATAGGGAGCCTACGTCCTGGGAACAAATCTTTACTCCTCACACTTCAGACAGAGCCCTAATATCCAGAATATACAAAGAACTAAAAAAATTAGACAATGAGATAACAAATAACCCAATCAACAAATGGGCCAAGGACCTGAACAGAAATTTCTCAGAGGAGGACATACAATCAATCAACAAGTATATGAAAAAATGCTCACCATCTCTAGCAGTCAGAGAAATGCAAATCAAAACCACCCTAAGATACCATCTCACTCCAGTAAGATTGGCAGCCATTAGGAAGTCAAACAACAACAAGTGCTGGCAAGGATGTGGGGAAAAGGGTACTCTTGTAAATTGCTGGTGGGACTGCAAATTGGTGCGGCCAATTTGGAAAGCAGTATGGAGATTTCTTGGAAAGCTCGGAATGGAACCACCATTTGATCCAGCTATTCCCCTACTCGGTCTATTCCCTAAAGACCTAAAAAGAGCACACTATAGGGACACTGCTACATCCATGTTCATAGCAGCACAATTCACAATAGCAAGAC
Source organism: Callospermophilus lateralis (assembly GCF_048772815.1). Lineage (NCBI taxonomy): Eukaryota > Metazoa > Chordata > Mammalia > Rodentia > Sciuridae > Callospermophilus > Callospermophilus lateralis. The sequence goes on along the minus strand of NC_135307.1, from coordinate 36,293,199 downwards.
TGTGGAACCAACCTAGATGCCCTTCAATAGACGAATGGATAAAAAAAATGTGGCATTTATACACAATGGAGTATTACTCTGCATTAAGAAATAACAAAATCATAGAATTTGGAGGGAAATGGATGGCATTAGAGCAGATTATGCTAAGTGAAGCTAGCCAATCCCTTAAAAACAAATGCCAAATGTCTTCTTTGATATAAGGAGAGTAACTAAGAACAGAGTAGGGACGAAGAACATGAGAAGAAGATTAACATTAAACAGGGATGAGAGGTGGGAGGGAAAGGGAGAGAGAAGGGAAATTGCATGTAAATGGAAGGAGACCCTCAGGGGTATACAAAATTACATACAAGAGGAAGTGAGGGGAAAGGAGGAAAAATATAAGGGGGAGAAATGAACTACAGTAGAGGGGGTAGAGAGAGAAGAGGGGAGGGGAGGGGGGAGGGGGGATAGTAGAGGATAGGAAAGGCAGCAGAATACAACAGACACCAGAATGGCAATATGTAAATCAATGGTTATGCAACTGATGTGATTCTGCAATCTGTATATGGGGTAAAAATGGGAGCTCATATCCCACTTGAATCAAAGTGTGAAATATGATATATCAAGAACTATGTAATGTTTTGAACAACCTACAATAAAAATTAATTAAAAAAAAAGAAAGAAAATGGGATTTTAAAATTTTAATCTCCTAAATTTGTTTACATTCATTAAAGCTAATATGGGTCATTCAATGCAAAAAAAAAAAAAAACAAAGAGACAAGTGGTGTTGAAGGACAAGAAAGGAGCTTTAATCAGTGTGGACAAGGCGGGAAGATCATATGTATGGGTACAGTGACCAAATATCTGACTTCAAGAGACTGACAAAAACTTTGAGGTTTTATAAAAAGAGGGAACAAAAAACAAGAGTTGGGGGCTTGCAGGGTCAGGGGTTTTGCATAGCTAACAAAGAAGTCATTCTGCAGACCATGGTCTGCATAATCATTCTTCCAAGACTGGTTCTGTGAGGTGACTCTGGAGAAGTCCTTCTCACTTGAGGGGGCAATTTGTTCCCCATGAGATGATTACTCTTGCTCAGAGGGGCAGTCACAAATCCTGCCATGGGGTAATTGCTCCCACTGTGGAGGTGATCTCATCATGGAGTGATCTGTCTATAAGGCTCCACTATTCCCAGAATCCAAGGTGACTGCAGGTTTAGGGTAATATTATGGTTTGAATATAAAGTGTCCCCCCAAATCTCCTGAGTTAATACAGAAATATTCAGAAGTGAAATAATTAAATCATAGAGCAGTAACCTATTCAGTCCATTCTAATTTGAATGAACTAACTGGGTGATAACTACAGGCAAATGGGACACGGCTGGAGGAGGGGGACCATTGAGGATGTACCCTGGAAGTGTTCATCTTCTTTGCAGCTCCGTCTCCCCACTCTGTTTCCTGGATGCCACAAGTGGAACAGTAAACTGCTCACCATGATATTCTGGCTTATATTGGGCCCAGAGCAATGAAGTCAGCCAACCATGAACTAAAACCTCTGAGCAGTGAACTAAATTAAACTTTTACATCTCTAGTTATTCTTGGCAGGTATTTTGTTCGCAGTAAAATACACATAAATAGGTATTGAAAAGTGAGGGCATTGTTGTGGTCATGTGGTCAGAAGCTTTTGGAGCTGGTTTGTGGGAGAACTTGGCAAAAAAATGCAGATGCAGGCTGGAGAAGCCTTAGAATATTTTAAGCAAAGCTTATGGGATGATTCTGATGCATCTCAGAAGACAAGAATGTTGAAAGGATTGTAGACAAAGACTGTGCTCATGAAGTATCAGAAGGGAATGAGGGTTCTATTGGAAATTGGACTAGAGGTCATTCATACTGCTTTGTGGCAAATATTATCTATATTTTGCCTATGTCCTCAGACTTTGTGTAAGGTTGAATTTAAAAGTGATGAACTAATTAATCTGACAGAGGAAATTACAAGGCAGCACAACATTCAGTCAGGGGCATGGATTTTCTGGCAGGTTTACTATGAGGTCAGGAGCAAAAAGCAGAACTGAAGGATTTGTGAAACTTGCAATTTGACCAGAAAAATGCATGTAAAACTGGGGACAAGGAAGATGTTATTATTAAAAAGATTATAGTCATGAAAGAGATGGCTAAGTACTTTGCATTGAGACAATAGGAAAAATGTTTTGAGGGCATCTCAGGAATTTGCCAAGACCACATCCTCTGTAGTGTCAAAGTATAGAAGGGAAAATTCTTTTTTTAATTTATTTTTTATTTTTTTGGAGAGAGAGAGAGATAAAGAGGAGAGAGAGAGAGAGAGAGAGAGAGTTTTTTGGTATTTATTTTTCAGTTTTCTGTGGACACAACATCTTTATTTTTTTAATTTGGTGCTGAGGATTGAACCCAGTGCCACGCGCATGCCAGGCAAGTGCGTTACCACTTGAGCCACATCCCCAGCCCTTTTAATTTTTTATTCTAAGTTGTTATATATGACAGTAGAAGCATTACATCTCATATTATACATATAAAGCACAGTTTTTCATATCTCTGGTAGTATACAAAATATATTCACATCATTCATGTCTTCATACATATACTTAGGGTAATAATGATGTCCATCTCATTCCACCCTCTTTTCTACCCCCATGCTCCATCCCTTCCCCTCCCATCCCTCCACCCTTCTAGAGTTCATCTATTTCTACCATGCTTCCCCTCCCAACCCCACTATGAATCAGCCTCCTTATATCAGAGAAAACTTTCGGCATTTGATTTTTTGGGATTGGCTAACTTCACTTAGCATTATATCCTCCAATTCCACCCATTTTATGATTTTATTGCAAATGTCATGATTTTATTCTCTTTTATTGATGAGTAATATTCCATTGTGTGTATCTATAGATAGAAAGAAAGATAGATACAAACACACACACACACACACACACACACACACACACACACATATATATATATATATATTTTAATCCATGCATCTACTGAAGGGCATCTAGGTTAGTTCCATAGTTTAGCTATTGCGAATTGTGCTGCTTTAAACATTGATGTGGCTGTGTTCCCTGTAGTTTGCTGTTTTGAAGTCCTTATATAGACCAAGGAAACAGATAGCTGGGTCAAATGGTGGTTCCATTCTCAGTTTCACAAGAGATCTCCATACTGCTTTCCATATTGGCTACACCATTTTTCAGTCCCACCAGCAATGTATGAGTGTGCCTTTTCCCCCCACATTCTCACCAACACTTATTACTTGTGTTCTAGATAGCTGCCATTCTGACTGGAGTCACATGAAATCTTAGAGTAGTTTTGATTTGCATTTCTCTAATTGCTAGAGATGTTGGACATTTTTTCATATATTTGTTGATTGATTATATATAACCATCTGAGAAGTGTCTGTTTGGGTCCTTGGCTATTTATTGATTGGGCCATTTTATTTTTTGGTGTTTTGCTCTTTTAGTTCTTTATACACCCTAGAGATTATGGTATATATCTAAGGTGCAAGTGGTAAAAATTTGCTCCCAAGCTGTAGGCTCTCTATTTACCTCACTGATTGTTTCTTTTTCTGAGAAGATGCTTTTTAGTTTAAATACATCCCATTTATTAATTCTTAATTTTAATTCTTGAGCTATAGGAGTCTTCTTAAGAAAGTAGGGGCCTAATCCGATATGTTGGAGATTTGGGCTTGCTTTTTCTTCTATTAGATGCAGGGTATCTGGTTTAATTCCTAGGTCCTTGATCCACTTTGAGTTGAGTTTTGTGCATGGTGAAAGATAGGGTTTAATTTCATTTTGTTGTATATGGATTTCCAGTTTTCCCAGCACTATTTGTTGAAGAGGCTACCTTTTCCCCCAATGTATGCTTTTAGCACATAACTGTAATTATGTGGGTTTGTCTCTGTGTTCTCCATTCTGTACCATTGGTCTACCAGTCTATTGTGTTGCCAATACCATGCTGTTTTTGTTACTATTGCTCTGTTGTATAAAGTCTGGTATAGTGATGCCACCTGCTTCACTCTTCTTGCTAAGGATTGCTTTAGCTATTCTGGGGTCTCTTATTTTTCCAGATGAATTTTATGACTCTTTTTCTATTTCTATGAGGAATGTCATTGGAAATTTGATTGCAATTGCATTAAGTCTGTATAATGCTTTTGGTAGTATAGTCATTTTGACAATATTAATTCTGCGTATCCAATAACAAGGTAGGTCTTTCCATCTTCTAAGGTCTTCTTTAATTTCTTTCTTTAGTATTCTGTAGTTTACATTGTAGAGGCCTTTCAACCTCTTTTGTTTAGGTTGATTCTTAAGTGCTTTATTTATTTTGAGGCTATTGTAAATGGGGTAGTTTTTCTCATTTCCCTTTCAGAGGATTTGTCACTGATATACAGAAATGCCTTTGATCTATGGGTGTTGATTTTGTATCCTGTTACTTTGCTGAATTCATTTACTAGTTCTAGAAGTTTTCTGGTGGAGTTTTTTGGTCTTCTAGGTATAGAATCATATTGTCAGCAAATAGTGCTAATTTGAGTTCTTCTTTTCCTATCTGTTTCCCTTTAATTTCTTTCTTCTGGCCAGTGTTTCAAGAACTATGTTAAATAGAAGTGGTAAAAGAAGGCAAATCTGTCTTATTCTAGTTTTTAGAGAGAATGCTTTCAATTTTTCTCCATTTAGAATTATGTTGGCCGGGGGTTTAGCATAGATAGCTTTTATGATGTTGAGATATGTTCCTGTTATGCCTAATTTTTCTAGTGTTTTGAACATGAAAGGGTGCTGTATTTTGCCAAATGCTTTTTCTGCATCTATTGAGATGATCATATGGTTCTTATCTTTAAGTATATTGATGTGATAAATTACATTTATTAATTTCTGTATTTTGAACCAACCTTGCATCCCTGGGATGAATCCCACTTGATCGTGGCACTATCTTTTTGATATGTTTTGTATTTAATTTGCCAGAATTTTATTAAGAATTTTTGCATCTGTGTTCATTAGAGATATTGATTGTTTTCTTTCTTTGATGTGTACTTTGCTTGGTTTTGGCATCAGGGTGATATTGGCCTCATAGAATGAGATTGGGAGTGCTCCCTCTTTTTCTATTTCCTGAAGTAAATTGAAGAGTATTGATATTAGTTCTTCTTTAAAGCTCTTATAGAACTTGCTGTGTAACCGTCCAGTCCTGGGTTTTTCTTGGTTAGTACGCTTCTGATGGTGTCTTCTATTTCATCACTTGGTATTGGTCTGTTTAAATTGTGATTATCATCCTGATTCAATTTGGGTGAATCATATGACTTTAGAAATTTTCAATGCCTTCGATATTTTCTATTTTATTGGAGTACAAGTTTTCAAAATAATTTCTAATTATCTTCTGCATTTCTGTAGTGTCTGTTGTTATACTTCCTTTTTCATAATGTATGTTAATAATTTGAGTTTTCTCTCTCCTTCTCTTTGTTAGCATGGCTAAGAGTTTGTTGGTTTTATTTATTTTTTCAAAGAACCAACTTTTTGTTTTGTCAATTTTTTCAGTTGTTTCCTTTGTTTCAATTTCATTGATTTAGGCTCTGATTTTAATTATTTTCTACTTTCTACTGCTTTTGGTGTTGATTTGTTCTTTTTCTTGGGCTTTGAGATGTAATGTTAAGTCATTTATTTGTTGACTTTTTCTTCTTTTAAGGAATGAACTTTCCTCTTACTACTGCCTTCATAGTGTCCCAGAGATTCTGATACATTGTATCTGTGTTCTCATTCACCTCTAAGAACTTTTTTAATGTCCTCCTTGATGTCTTTTGCCACCCATTATTCATTCAGTAGCATATTACTTAGTCTCCAGGTGTTGGAATAGTTTTTATTTTTTATTTTATCATTGATTTCTAATTTCATTCCATTATGATCTGATAGAATGCAGAGTAGTATCTCTATTTTTTTATATTTGCTAAGAGTTGTTTTGTGGCATAATATGTGATCTATTTTAGAGAAAGATCCATGTGCTGTTGAGAAAAAAGTATTCGTTCATTGAAGGATGAAATATTCTATATATGTCAGTTAAATCTGGTGAAGTTTTTTGGGTCGTCTAGGTATAGAATCATAACTATTGATTGTATTATTGAGCTCTATAGTTTTTTTGTTTAGATTTTTTTTTTTTTTTGGAAGATCTATTCAGTGGTGAAAGAGGTCACCCAGAATTATTGTGTTATGATCTATTTGACTCTTGAACTTGAGAAGAGTTTATTTGATGAATATAGATGCTCTATTGATTGAGGTATACAAATTTATTATTGTTATGTCTTGTTAATGAATGGTTCCTTTAAACAAATGAAATATCCTTCTTTATCCCTTTTGATTAACTTTGGCTTGAAGTCTACTTTATGTGTTATGAGGATGGAAACCCCTGCTTGCTTCTGCAGTCCATGTGAGTGGTATGATTTTTCTCAATTTTGCCTTCAGTCTGTGGATGTTTTTTCCTATGAGATGAGTCTCTTGGAGGTGGCATATTGTTTTTTTTAATCCAATCTACCAGTCTATGTATTTTAATTGGTGATTTTAGGCCATTAACATTCAATGTTATTATTGAGACATGATTTGTATTCTCAGCCATTTTTTTTATTTTTGGTATTTAACTTGACTTGGTTTATCCTTTGATTGGTTTTTCCTTTAGTGTAATACCTCCCTTTGATGATTTTCATTTTTTTTGTTTGTTTGTTTCCTCTTCATGGAATATTTTGCCGAGGATGTTCTGTAGTGTAGGCTTTCAAGCCGTAAATTCTTTTAACTTTGTTTATCATGGCAGGTTTTTATTTGATCATCAAGTCTAAAGCTTAATTTTGCTGGATATAAGATTCTTGGTTGGCATCCATTTTCTTTCAGAGCTTGATATGTTGGTCCAGGAATTTCTAACTTTCAGGGTCTGGGTTGAAAAATCTGCACATAATCTAATTGGTTTCCCCCTATATGTAATCTGATTCCTTTTTCTCATGGCTTTTAATATTCTCTCCTTATTCTATGTGTTAGGAACTTTCATTATAATGTGTCTTGGTGTGGATCTGTTGTGATTTTTTACTTTTGGCATCCTGTAAGTCTCTTGAATTTAGTTTTCCAAATTCATTCTTTATGTTTGGAAATTTTTCTGGTATTGTTTCATTGAATAGATTGCTCATTACTTTGGTTTAGAACTCTATACCTTCCTCTATGTCAATCTTAAATTTGATCTTTTTATGCTACCCCATATTTCTTGAATGTTCATCTCATGGTTGCTTACCATTTTCACTGTGTGGTCTACGTTATTTTCAAGATTATATATTTTGTCGTCATCATCTGAGGTCCTGTCTTCCAAGTGGTCTAATCTGTTGGTGATGCTTTCATTGAACTTTTAATTTGATTTTTTTTTCATCTCAAGGATTTCTGGTTTTTTGGTGGTTTTTTCCTTTTTTTAGAACCTCTATCTCCTTATTAATCTTTTGCTTCCTATTTGTTTATGTAGCTTTTTGTCAAAATGATCTTTTGCTTCTTGTATTTGCTCTCTTATATCATCTTTTAATTCACAGAACATTTTAATCATGTGCATCCTGAACTTCTTCTCTATAATTTCTTCTGCTGTGCTGTCTGTGGATTCTAATAATGTGGTATGTTGATTTGTTTGGGGCATTTTCTTCCCTTGTCTTTTTGTGTTGTGTGTCTTCCCTTCTAGCTCTGTGGGTCTTAGGAGTTATTATTTTTACCATAAAGGCTTATAGTGCTCCTTAGGGATTCCAATACCTCTCCTTTGAGGGAAGAACAATGTTAACAGATCCCAGTATAAACAATATATGCCTAAAAACAAATATTTGCTATTAAGACTTTAACAGTTTGGTCACAATGTACAGAAATGGTGAATTCAATTATTATTTATAATATACTCAGTAGGTTTGTAAAAGGGTTTATAGTTTCTGACAGTGGACAAGGAATGGGGGTGAGGAGTAGGATGATATGCTGAGGAGGTAGGAAGTGAGGATATAGAGTTATTATATCTTAGGAATTATGCAGATTTTTTGTGGTGTTGGGGATCAAACCCAGGGCCTCGTGCATGCAAAGCAAGCACTCTACCAACTGAGCTATATCCCCAGCCCTATCTTAGGAATTATGAAAGAGAAATCTAAAGAGGAAGATTAGTAGCAGGAGAACAGAGAGGAAGTAATTTTGGGTAGACAAGTAAGTGGGAAGACAGTACAGTACATAAAACAAACACACATATTTATTAAGAAAATTTTTTAAAAAAAGGTTAAAATAGTAGAAATTAGTGGGGAAAGGGAAAAATAGGGAAAACAAATAAACAAAAAAGAATATACAACACAACTGTAATATACCATTCAGACATCCCAGTCCTCAAAAATCCTAATTCACACAAAGTACTTGGTTTCATATATGTTAGGGATGTGAAGGCAGGAGAATAGAGAGGGAGAAGAAAAAAAAATCTTAAAGGAAGAAACAGGGTTGTTTTGGTTGGAAATTTGTGTCTTTCCTCCTTCCCTCTCATCCAATAGGTGGGGTCGTCTGTTTTTAGCTGGTATCTCTGCCCTCAGGATGGTAAAGGTAACCAAGGTGTCACTATGCTGGGCTAGCAGCTACTGGGGACAGGGGGGAATTATAAACTGGGTACCTGGCCAGCCAGAGTTCCAAACTGGGAGTTGCCCCCAACCAAAGAAGGTGATGAATGTGACTCAAGATGAAGGAGCCTGCTTTCAATGGTGGGGTGTTGTGTCGGGTGGGGGGAGCCAGGTAATGGTGTTGGACAATGATTTCAGAGATGAGCTCTGTGGCATGCAGTTTGTGGCTGTCGACTGATTTCAGAGCCTGTGTGAGGTTCTCATGTGCAGGCAGGCTACTGTGTAGGGGACTATCTCTACTGCTGCAGAGTCCCAAAATGGCCGCAACTGAGGGAACCCCAAGTTGGTAGGTAGAGGTCTGCACGGGAGTGGCGGCCGAAGCTATCCTGTGTGAGAGCGGTGTCCGTGATTTCTGCTAGGGTGGCTGGCCGAAAGTTCTGTGCAGGTACTGATGCTGCTGGTCCTGCTCAGGGTACCCAGTAGTGCTGCCTGAGAGAGTGGTTGGGATATCTACTCTGATGTTGAGGCTTGGAGCCCTGGACGGAAATGGTGACCGTGATTCCTGTGCGGGAGCAGGAATAACGGTAGCAGAGAAGCAGTATTCTCACTACTTGAATCCCAGGTCAGAAGTGACTCAGAATGCTGCCTCCCTCTGGCCTCCATCTTGGATCCATCTGCTGAGAAAATTCTTTTGAGAAGAGATCAAGATGTGCCCTACATGCACAGGGGAGCCCAGGAAGTTGTTTCCCCATGGGACACTCAGAGACCACTGAAGCCATGATTCTGGGCACTCACCTACAGCACAAGCTGGTGGCATGCCTTGGCATCAACCACATGGTGTTTGTTCCATAAGAATATGGGATGCTGGAGTTAGGAGGTCATGGAAACTTCCACCAAAATTTTCAAAGGAAAGCCTGGGAGTCCAAGAAGGTGATGGGTGAAGTAGTGAAGATGAAGATGAAGCTGGAATGGAGACCCCAAGAATGAAGAGATGCCAGTAACATGGACTATCTGCCAAGAAAATCTGCTGGCTGTGGAGAAAGCAGGCTGAAAAAGAGCCCATGAGCCCTGCAAGTGGGGCTGCCTAAGCCCTTCAGAGAACACAGGTGGCCACCACGCATCTGAAAAACTATATGCAGAGTTATGGACCTGTGTGCCTGTCCCTTCTTTTTGTGCCCATATTCCCTCCTTTTGGAATGGGAATGTTTAGTCTGTACCATGGTATACTGGACTTATATAACTTATTTTTTTATTTATATAGGGGCTGACAGTCAAGAGTTTGCCTTGAGTCTCAGAGCAGACTTTGGACTTGGACTTTTGGGCAATGCTGGAACTTTTAAGACTATAGGACCTCTTAGAGATGAATTGTGAGATGGATATGAACTTTTTGGTTCAGGAGTTGAATGTTATGGCTTGGATATGAGGATTTGAAAGCCCCTGTGTTAATGCAAAAACATTCAGAGGTGACATTATTAGATTATAAGAGCTTTAACATGATCAGTTCATCATTTGAATGAACTGACTGGGTGGTAACTGTAGGCAGATGGGGCATGGCTGGAGGAGATGGGTCACAGGGGGTATGCCCTGGAAGGATTTAACTTCCCTGCAGTGCCCTTTCCCCCCACTTTCTCTGTTTCCTGGCTGCCATGAATGGAGCAGTGATCTCCCACCATGCCCTTCTACCATGATGTGCTGCCTCACCTTGGGCCCAGACCAATGGATTCAACTGTCTATAAATTGAAACCTCTGGAATCATGAACCAAAATGAACTTTCCCTCCTCTAAGTTGATCTTGTCAGATATTATGGTCACAGTGATGTAAAGCTGACTAACACAGGTAATGACTGGAAACTTTCAGGCTCCATTCCAGAAACCCAGTTGTTGAATGTCACTACAAACCCTGAAAAATATTTATTTTCTCTTGTATCAGTATCCTAGGTCTTGAAGAGGAATGAGATAGATTCAGTAAATTTGAGGTTAATAACCTTGTATCGTGCTCCTTAAATTAACATGCCTATACTCAGAGGTAAGCGGAGAACTGACCCAAAGTTTAAGGTAATAAAGGAGGCAAACACTAAATGGTTGTAGAGACATCAAGCTTTATCCTGCTTTTAGTTACTCATCTACAGACCCAAGTGGGAAGTCTGTGCTTTTAGCAAAAGCAACTTCTTCCAGTCCCTGTTATAGGTGGTTAGTTTATCCTAGAAACTACTGTTATTTCACACTATGCTTTCAACAAGTAACAGGGCAAGGGATCAGGAGTCTGTTTGCAATTCTTTTCTTTTATGGTGATCCCAAAGTCTCATTCTCTCGTTTAGTTTATTCTTAGAGATTTTTATTGTCACTGGAGGAGTTCCTGGAGAGGGAGACCTTAACTCAGGATATCCTAAGGGGGGTCTTTGCTGTGCTTGACAAAAGGGAATTTCAGCAGGCATCAGTCCACCGAGACACAGATTTGTTTAGGAAAGCAGATACACATTCAAGGGAGAATGCAGGCAATCTGCAGAATATAGAGGAGGTAGCTCCTCAAACCTCCATCTTGGGAGGCTCAGGGGTACAAAGGGATTTTGTAGGGAGGGAAGGAATGGAAAGGAAGAGCAAGACAGGAAAGCTTCAAGCTTCATGGGATCTTCATTATCCAGGGTGTGTGTCTCGAGTTTTCTTCTTTTTCAGAGCTTGAGAACATCACGGTGTGTTCCTACTCAGTGGGTTCTTGTGCTATCTGTCCATCAGAAGAATTAGACAACGCTGCAATGGGACCAAGATTCTATTGGGACTTCTTGCTTAAGGAGAACGGAGACACAACAGTGACCAAAAAAGATGAAGCAAACAGATATGAAAATTTGAGAAACATAATTTAGGGGATTATCTATCAATCAAATATGAAGACCACACCAGCTTAAGGCTCCTGGGAATGATCAGACAACCATCAACTATTTGAGAGACTTAGACTGATATTATCCCCACATCACAGAGGACACCTGCTGGGGGAATCAAAGTTGCCATCAGGATCCACAGTCACCAGTTTCATGATCTTGCAGGAAGGATTTCAGACAAGGAACACATAGCAGCAGGCATGAATTTATTAGTAAAATGGAGAATACAGACACTCAGGACAGACTGAATGGGTCACCTCAGGAGGCTGACCCGACCTTGACAAAGTTGGGGGCCTTTTAAGGGTTTTGAGTCTGCTTGTTCTTGCCTCAATTTCTCATACCCCCTTGAGTGAATTATTCCCCCTTTGAATAGCCCTCAGCAAACACTCTGGGTGAGGGTCATGATGTCCTTGTTACAAAGGGTGCTTGAGTGGTTATGACATAGTTTTGTGATAAGGGAAGGTCATGGCAACCTGGTCACAAGAGATGGTGATGACACAGTCTAGGAACAATAGTTCCCTTCATATATTGTAATTAACTGTGGCTGGAGGAGATTCTGACATATCAGGCCCCATTTTCCTGAAGATTTTCAACTTCAATAAAGTTCTCCATAAATTAAAGTAATAGTTCCTTTAAGGGGTTATGATTTTCTGGAATGTTGCACATTCCAGCTCCCCTTCTCCAGAAGCTCATCAGCTTTGATAAAGTTTTATTTATCCCCAGTCCTGTGACCTATGGGCTCTCTTTGATTCCTATGTCCTCTACCCACCACCTCACGGCTGGCTAACCTACTTAGCACCAGCAGACCTTCCCAAACCCAGCCCTCACCATGTTTCCCTTAAAAGTGATAGACAGAGAAGAGCCCAGAATCCAGAAAACGTGTCTCCCACTCTTGAGATGGCCCACATCCTCCGTTGCATGTGTGTTCTTTGCTTTCCTACATAAATCTCTGTGCCTCTACTGACAGAAACTGAAATTCTTTTCTGTCATGTTTTTCAGGGACCCTACTGATCCTGAGTTGTGTTTCCTCCTCTCTGGGAACCTTCTTCTGGAGATATCTCTTATGAAAAATCATAGCAAGTAAGAAGTTAAGGGCCCTGGGAATTTGCTGATTCAGTGACTCCTCAACAGTTTCATCCTTTATGCTGTTTGTCCTTGGACAGTGATAGTGAGAGAGTTTCTTGGCATTAATGATATACCTGGTTTTGTTGTTGTTATTGTTGTTGGTTGTTGTTGGTTTGTTTGAAGCCCATAAGACTGTCCAAGAGTTAATGAGTGAAGGGGTAGAGGAAAGCACATACACTTCATAGCTAACAAGCTATGAGTTAAGGACCAGGAATGCATTTGCCCTTTGCCCTTGGTGATTCCTGACTGTCATTCTCTGCTCAGAGTCTTGACTCCCTAAATCTTATAAGGTGCTACTTTTCATGAAGGTCTCTGAAAAGATCTTCTAGTTCCTCAGGCCAGCTCTGGCAGTTTTTCTTTTCTTTTTTTCTAATCTCTGTGCTTCGTGTTAGTTGATACATAGAACCAAAGACTAAGGAGGTATACTACAAAGGTCATCAGATGTTCTAGGTTCTACAAATCTAATAAAGAAGGATTTGTAGTTAACATCTTAACCATCCTAGTGGGGCTTCTCTTCAGCAAAAGGATCAGGGTGGGGCAGAAAGGCAAAGAAAGGGAAATAGAACAACCCCACAGGAGCAGCCAGTTGACATACTGCAGTATGTAAAGAATCAGGCTCATGCAGCAAGTATTAGACTAATTTCGTCTCTCCCTTCTGAGACTAGAAATTCATCCTGCCTCCTTCCTCCCACTGCCTTTTCTGTCACTCAGTTCTTCCTCCTTCAAGTTCCGCTCTGTTTGCTGCTCACCTCGCCAGTCCATATTGTACAGCAGTCTTCCTCATTATAATGTGATTTTTCTCCCCGTAGTGTTGAGCCTGTTTCTATGGTGATACCAGAGAAAGTCTGTGCAGAGATGTTACAGCCAGAAGTCTTCAATTTGAGAGCTCATTAAAGCTGGTTGAGGTGAAGGACTGGCGGAGATTCTCAAAGTGCTTAGCGGAGGTCAAAACTTTGTAGCATAGTTGAGTTGGTAGGACAGCCCAAAGAACTCTTTAGTGTCATCGTGGTTACCTGGATGTCATTGTGATTGCCTGGCACAAGCACAAAACTTTCCACACCCTTCTTACATCAACTTGACATATTCACAGTATTTTTCATGTACAGCCTCAGATAGTTGGTCTGAGACAACTTTTTAGACAACTTTTTAAACTGCTTTGTTGAGGAAGCACAGCACTGATTATATGGTGGCTACAGAATGATAAAGGATTGCTGGAGAGTTTTCTCTGTATAAAAAAGAAAAACAAACATCTTTTTGTGTAAAGAGTAAACAAACAATAGGGAAGGGGAAGTTCTGCAGAATAATTAATAAAATTGGTTCTGCAAAATCTAATATCCTCTCCTTTGTCACACCCACCCAAAAGCATTATAGTTTTCAAAAAAATAATATCATATCTCTCATACAAATATAAAATAAATAGGCATCAAACTTTTATTTGATTCATTGATTAACAGGGGAACAAATAAAATTTGCAATCAATTCAAAGAGCATTTGAGAAGGTAGGCATTTTTAGGGAATATTAGAGTAAGGTTGCTGTGTTAGACACAAAACTTATTAATGTCCAACAAGAAAATAAACCCTGACCTTTGGGATCATCTGTTCTATTGGACAGAAATTACTTGTATCTCTAACAATCAAAAACAGCACATTAACCTCTAGCCAGAGACAAGAGAAAATCCAATGCAAGACTGCACTGAAATGCCCTGTTGTCTTTTCTACCTATTTCCACATTTCAAATAATTTTTCTGACATAGAGTAAAAGCAATTTTGTAATGGAGGAGAAGGAGGACATTGATATCTCTGGAAATAAAGGAATCAGGAAGAAGAGATCCTCAGAAAGGGTTCTGGGAGCTGCAGGGAGCAGGCTGTGCTCTGCTCGAGTTCCTCTGGGTTGTATTAGCACAGCAGCTTTCAGGCTGTGCCCGGCCCTGAGCTATCCATTTGATAAGAAAGTGGTTTGCACCCCGCCCCCACTCCATTTTGAGTGCTTTGGCAGTATGACTAGGTATATTGTCTGGGCAAACAGATAACCACTGGATGTTGAATATACAGGAAGGACTTATCAAAAAGAAGAACCCCCAGTTGCTCAGTGGAATCATAAGGCACAAACTGATAAATGAATTAATCATGATAATGAAAAGTTATCACCTGTGAACTTATCAGTTAAGTCACAGGCCCATGGACTAGAGGCTTATCAAACCCCTATCAGGAAAACCAGGCCCATGGGCTTATTTGACACACTAGACCAATGAATGCTGTAACTCCCTTACCTGAAATTCATAAAGGAAGATGCACCTAAGATAGTGGTGATATGGTGGCACATGCTGACCTGTCTTATCAGACCACTTGCTGTATGCCTCCTGAGATGACAGGTGACAAGTTCCAGACTGTCCCTGGGGCTTCAGCTCAGCTCAGTCTCTTGAAGAAAGTGCACCTTCCCTGAACAGCTCTGTGTCCTGAATAATTTCCCTGCAACAAGTTCCTTCTTGGGTTAGAACCTCATCTGACTTCCTGCTGTGACTCTTTTACATCCCTATCAGCTCTCTCCCTTTGCTTTCAGTTCTGACTCTAATTAAACCTGTGGCCACTGTTAACCCTTTCTTAGCCATTCTGTTACCTATACATCATTGTGGAAAGTGTGATATGTGACTTGAATGTTAAAAGTATTACTAATTAACTTTGAGATAGAATAAAAGAACTTGTGATTGCCCTGCTCATGGCTACCAAGTGAACCATGAGAACTGGATGAATTAAAGCTGATGAAGTTGATGTAGCTTGTGAGTTTATTGTTATTCAACAAATTCTGACATTGTAGAAAGACACAAACGCGTTGGGTATATGTTATTAACAGAGCTAACTCATGACAGGAGCCCATACATCTTTCCTCTTGACTCAGGAAGAGAAATGACTCTGCCAAAAGATTCCTAAACCAGGAGTGAGCTAATGCTTGCAGCGCCACCCCCTTGATCAAAGGGAGCAAAGGAATATAGGCACTAAGATGAAGAATCCATTAGTGAGCATCCCTGTTCTCCCAGTCGATAGCAGGAAAATAATTGCATGAAACATCTGTTCTAGGCAAGGATCCCACAGTGAACAGCAGAGGCCTAAACAACAACAACAACAAAAAAATAGCATGAAAATGATCTTGGGCTGTTGGCATGGCTGTACAAGCTCTCTGAGATATATGGGACCACATGTGGTAGATTAATTTTGCCACTAGAGGCATCAAAGGAACAGACAAGAAAGATAACAGCTGATAGGTCAAGAACCCCAAGGAGGTGAGAAGGGATGCCTAGCTAAGAACTCCAAGGATTGTGGTGAGATGGGCAGGGAAGTGGAAGAACATCTGTCTCAGTTCATTCTTGCTAGCATACAAAATACCCTAGTCTGTGCAATTTATAAGCAACAGAAATTATTCTCTCATGGTTCTTGTGTCTGAGAAATCCAAGATTGGGTTTCTGGCAAATGGGAAAAATAGTAAAAGCTCTCTCAGCTTCCAAGATAGCACCTAATTACTGTAGCCTAAACAAACAAACAAAAAAAAAAAAATAGCATGAAAATGATCTTGGGCTGTTGGCATGGCTGTACAAGCTCTCTGAGATATATGGGACCACATGTGGTAGATTAATTGCTCTGGGTTAATTTTGCCACTAGAGGCATCGATCATTTCACCTCCAAACATTCCTACATTAATACAGTTTGGGGAGGACACCTCATATTCAAATCATATAATGTTCTAATCATGTCTAAAGGCCCCCACCTTCTAATACTGTTGCATTAGGGACTAAGGTTCAAAATGAATTTTGGAGGGACACAAATATTGAAAGTATAGCAACAGTTTGAACTGATGAGAGGGAATGAGGAAAGAGTAAAATTCCTCACAGTCAGATTCATAGGCAATGTATGATTATAAATGATTATTTCTGCACCTACTATGAAAACAGAAGTTATGGTAGTAAAGGTGCAAGCTTGAGAAGAGAGGTGTTATTAGTGAATTGTATCTTACACTTCCACCCCACCCTCATTCATACATTTAAGTCCTAACCCCTACTACCTCTGTATGATTGAGGTGGTTTATTTGTTTGTTTGATTTGGTGGCAGGGAATCCATGGGTGCTTAACTACTGAGCCACATCCTTAGCTCTTTTTATGTTTTATTTTGAGACAGGGTCTTATGAGTTGTTTAGGGCCTCACTAAGTTGTTAAAGCTGGCTTTCAACTCAAGATCCTCCTGCCTCAGCTTCCTGAGCAGCTGGAGTTACAGGTATGGACCACTGTACTCAGCATGACTGAGGTTCTTAAGAGAAGAGGAGATTAGGACACAGACACACATCGAGGGAAGACTGTGTGAAGATAAGGGGATAAAATGGTCATTTATAAGCCAAGGAGAGAGTCTTCAGAATAAATAAACCCTGACAAAACCTTAATCATGAACATCCATCTGCCAGAACTGAGAAAATAAATTTATGTTATTTAAGCCACCCCGTCTAATGCACATTATTATGGTAACTTTAGCAAACTAGTTCAGTTGGTGAAGGTTTAAATATGTGCTGAGGGAAAAAGGAGATGATCTTGAGCAGAATAATGTACAAAGATTACCAGATAATATTAAAAGTGAGTATTATATTAAGCTATAAGTTCTTAGTGATTTTCTCCAACTTTATTCTCAATTCTGCCTAGAAAATACCAGACATGTAAGAGGAGTGCCAAATATGTGTGAATGAATGAATGGACAAATGTATGAATGAATGAAGTTTGGGGGCAAGTACATCAGAAAAATAAAAATATCCTCTAGCACCCAGCTGAAAATAATTTATTTGTGATGTTAGCTAAAATCTGTTAGATTTGTGAGCTTTGCATGGGATTTCCTCAGTCTGAGAATGTAAGCAGGAGAATCACTGAGCCAGAAAGAGATGGCAGTTCATTTGTTTAAAAAATATATATATATTGAGAACCTTTTGTGTGAATATCCATGAATAAGACTGATGAGGTGCATGGTCCTGTGGAACCTACATTTGAGGGGATTTGATTTAAAATAAAAGCAAACACATCAGGTATGGTGTCACATGCCTGTAATCCTAGCTACTTGAGTGGCTGAGGCAAGAAGATCACAAGTTCAAAGCCAGTCTGGGCACCTTAGTGAGACCCTGTCTCAAAATAAAATAAAAAGGACTTTGAAAGTTATTGGGGTGGGAGAAACATTTACATAAGGTGGTCAAGAGAGATGTTTCCAAAGAGCTATAATTCTGAGAACTAGATAAGGGGTGGCGGGTTATATGCTATGGAGTGTGTTCCAGGCAAAGAGAAAACGCATGTGAAAAGATTCTGTAAGAGGGCCTTGTGAGCTGCTTGTGTGCTCGGCAGTGAGGACCTGGTACCTCTTTTGTGAAGTGGCAGCTGAGGAGACTCCGGTGCTCGCCATGGCCAACGAAAAGCCCAAGGAAGGAGTCAAGACTGAAAACAACGATCATATTAACTTGAAGGTGGTGGGGCAGGATGGTTCTGTGGTGCAGTTTAAGATTAAGAGGCCCTCTCAGTAAACTAATGAAAGCATATTGTGAATGTCAGGGTTTGTCAATGAGGCAGATCAGATTCCGATTTGACGGCAGCCAATTAATGAAACAGACACACCTGCACAGTTGGAAATGGAGGATGAAGATATAATTGATGTGTTCCAGCAGCAGACAGGAGGTGTCTACTGAAAAGGGAACCTGCTACTTTACTCCAGAACTCTGTTCTTACAAACCAAGAATACATTCTCAATTAGAAAACTGCAATTTGGTTCCACCACATCCTTACTACTACAGTATAGTTTTCTTTATTCTTTCATTTTCCCCTTCCCCAATCCTTTATTGTACATAAAGTAACTGGTGTATGTGCACAAGCATATTGCATTTTTTTTAACTAAATGGCCAATGATATGTTTTGATTGACATCAAATGGAGATGGGATGGGGAAAAATACTGGTTCTGTGAAAATATCCCCTTTCTCCATTAGTGGCATGCTCATTCAGCTCTTATCTTTATATTCCAATAAATTATTTTGCTCTCACTGTTTTAACAAAAAACAAAAAACAAAAACAAACAAAAAAAACAAAAACGTGAACAACATAAAAATCCTTGCATACCTTGTTTGATTGGAGAATTTTAATGTTTTTCATTTATCATAGTATAACTTTTTTTGTATGTAGCTGTTACATGTAGGGCAATCTGTCTTTAAATAGGGGTAAATTACTCTTAAAAAAGATTCCTAGATAGTTTTCCCTTCAAGTCAAGCGTCTTGTTGTTTAAATAAACTTCTTGTTTAAAAAAAAAAAAAGAGGGCCTTGTGAGTGGAACTTGGTAAATGAGGGAAATGTGGTAGGAGACAAAATCAGAAGGAAGCAGCAACTGGAGTATGTAAGGCTAGAGAGGTGAGGGAATCTAGGATGAACTATTGTGGCAGAGATTGGCAACTTCACTAAAACTTATTTTTATTTTCCTCCTGGGCATATGGATAGTATATATTTCTCAGCCTTCCTAGAAGTTAGATACAGCCTGGAATTTTGACAGGTGAAAAATATAGTCACTTAAATGAAAACATCAACAGAAATTAGACACTGCATAAGATCAGAGAATTTTAAGAGACAGCAAAACAATAAACTCAAAATGAAACACAGAGAAAAAAAAGCTGAGGGAAATTACAGAACTTCAGCAACCTGTGATATCATATGAAGTGGTGTACCATACTTATAGTTGGAGTTCCAGAAGAGAGGAAGAAAGCAAAGAATGAAAAAATAACTTAATTGGTAAAGGTTGAAATTTTATGAATTCGAAAAAACTATAAAACTCGTACAACCTGAGAAAATCAACCTCAAGAAGAATAAACAGATGCGGGAAACTCAAGGCACATCAAAATCAAATTGTTAAAAATCAGTGACACAGAAAATTACATCTTAAAATCAGGCATAGAGATGGGAAGGTGAAAGCGAGGAAGACACATTACAGACAAAGATAAGAACTATCCAGATTTCTCAAGTTACACAAGCCAGAAAGAAATCACATCACCTCTCTTAAAGTATTGGGGCGGGGGTGGGGTAGGGGGTAGGAATGGCTAAATCTTGAATTCTACAACAAGCAAAACATTTCTTGAAATATGAAAGTACTATCCGGGCACTAGTGGCACATGTCTGTAATCCCTGAGGCTCAAGATGCTGAGGCAAGGAGGATTGCAAGTTCAAAGCCAGACTCAGCAACAGTGATGTGTTAAGCAACTCAATGAAACCCTATCTCTAAATAAAATACACAATAGAGCTGGGGATGTGACTCAGTGGTCAAGTGCCTCTGAGTTCAATCCCTGGTACCAAAAAAAAGAAATAGAAAATGGAAGAAAGTACTTAGAAGAATACAAAGACAAACCACGGGTGGGGAGAAAATATTTACAGTATATATACCTTGATGGAAAGGACTTGTATACAAAGTCTATGAGAACCCTTAAAACTCAACAATAAGAAATAAACAATCCAATTAAAAAATGAGCAAAGCATCTGAATATATACTTTTTAAAATATTGTATACAATAAAGATGAGAAATAAGTGTATAAAAAAAATGCTCAACATTATATGACATTCGGAAATTGCAAATTAAAACAATAACAAGATGCCACTAATGCCTATTAGAATGGCCATAATCCAAAACACTGACAACATCAACTACTGTCAAGGATGTGGAGCAATAGGAATTCACAGTCCTTTCTGGTATGAACGCAAAATGGTATTCACTTTGGAAGACATTTTGGCAGTTTCTTACAAAACTAAACATTCTTTTACCATATGATCCAGTAAACACACTGCTCTGCTATGGATTGAATGTTTGTGTGTCCCTGCCAAGGATTGTATCCTGAGTCCCTAACCGCAAATGTGATGAAAATTAGAGGTGGGAATTTGGACATAATTAGATCAAGCTGAGGTCATAAATGTGGAAACCCCAGGATGAGATCAGTGTCCTTACAAGAAGAGGTAGTCCCTCATCGGGGACTACCTAATCTGTTAACGGTTTAATCTTGACCCAGATTTGGAAAATCCCCAGCCTATCCATGGTGCAGAGAACACCAAGGGTGTGGCCATACGACAGAACCAGGGACCTAATCAGCCACCCAAGTAGAGAGACCAAGAGATCTCGATTTCTCTCTTCACCATGTGTGAACAGAGCAAGAAGGCAACCATCTGCAAGGCAGGAAGTGTCAGTTTCCTCCTGGGACCTCCTGACCCTCACCAGGAACCTGACATGTTGGCGACCCCCTGGTGTTGAACTTCCCAGACTCCAGAATTGTGAACAATAAATGTCTGTTGTTTAAGTCACCCAGGCTATGGTATTTTGTGATAGCCACCTAGATTGACATATGCCTGTGTATTTATCCAAATGAGTTTTAAAAAGTATCCACACAAAAACTGCAAACGAATGCTTGCAATTTTATTCATAGTTTCCAAGACTTGGAAGCAGCAAAGATAAACTAGCACAGGTGAGTGGATAAGTAAATTGTGGTACATACACACAGTGGAATATTATTCAGTGATAAAAATACATGAGCTATTTAAGTCACAAAGAAGACATGGAGAAATCTCAAACATATATTCCTAGGTGAAAGAAACAGTCCAAAAAAGCTACATATTATATGATTCTAAAAATATGGCACTCTAGAAAAAGGCAAAACTATGAGGACAGCAAAATAACCAGTGGTTGCCAAGAGTTAGTGGAGAGGGAGACATGAATAGGAGGATCGCAGAGGATTTTTAGGGCAACGAAATTATTCTTTATGATACCATGAGGGTGGATACCTGTCATTATACATTTGTTCAAATTCACAGAATAAAATCAAATGCAAACTCTGGACTTTAGACAATTATGATGTGTCAATGTAAGTTCATCATTTCTAAAAAATGCACTACTCCCAGCAGGGGATTCTGATAATAGAAGAAGATGTACATGTGCAAACTATATAAGGAACTGAAACAACTTCATAGCAAAAGAAAATTTGGCTTTAAAATAAGCGAATGAGCTAAGCACAGTGGTACATACCTGTAATCCCAGCCAAGGCAGGATTGCAAGTTCAAGGCCAGCCTCAGCAACTTAATGAGGCCCTAAGCAACTTAGCAAGACCCTGTCTCAAATAAAAAATAGAAAGGACTGGGGATGTGGCTCAGTGGCCTTTGGATTCAATCCCTGGTACCAAAAATGAAGTAAAAAATAAAATAAAATAAGCAAATAACCTACATAGACATTTCACAAAGAAGACCTATAAATGGCCAAAAGGTATATGAAATATGCTCAACATTGCTAGTCATCAAGAAATTGCAAATAAAAACCCCAGTAAAATATCACTCTAGTTAGAATGGCTGCACTAAAAAGACAAAAGGTAATGAGTGCTGTCAAAGATGTGGAAAAAGAGAACACTTACACATTATTGATGGGAATGTATATAAGGATAGCCATTATAGAAAACAGTCTCACAGTTCTCCACAAAATTAGAATAGAACTTTTATTGATTGGGTTGGTTTTTTTGGTGTTTAGTTTTTTGAGTTCTTTATATATCCTAGAGATTAATTCTCTATCTGATGTGTGAGGAGTAAAAATTTGCTCCCAAGATGTAGGCTCTCTATTCACCTCACTGACTATTTCTTTTGCTGAGAAGAAACTTTTTAGTTTGAGTCCATCCCATTTACTAATTCTTAATTTTAATTCTTGAGCCAAAGGAGTCTTATTAAGGAAGTTGGTGGAGATTAGGGCCTACTTTTTCTTCTATTAGATGCAGGGTCTCTGGTTTTATTCCTAAGTCCTTGATCCATTTTGAGTTGAGTTTTGAGAGATAGGGGTTTAATTTCCTTTTGTTACATATGGATTTCCAGTTTTTCCAGCACCCTTTGTTGAAGAGGCTATCTTTTCTCCAATGTATATTTTTGGTGCCTTTGTCAAATATAAGATAACTGTAGTTATGTGGGTAGGTCTCTGTGTCCTCTATTCTGTACCAATGGTCTATAAGTCTGTTTTAGACACTTCTCAGAAGATGATATATATGAAAAAATGTTCATCATCACTAGCAATTAGAGAAATGCAAATCAAAACCACTCTAAGATTTCATCTCACTCTAGTCAGAATGGCAGCTATTATGAAGATAAACAACAATAAGTGTTGGCAAGGACGTGGGGAGAAAGGTACGCTCATACATTGCTGGTGGGACTGCAAACTGGTGCAGCCAATATATGGAAAGAAATATGGAGATTTCTTGGAAAATTGGGAATGGACCACTATTTGACCCAGCTATCCCTCTCCTTGATCTATACCCAAAGGACTCAAAAACAGCATACTACAGGGACACAGCCACATCAATGTTTATAGCAACACAATTCACAATAGCTAAACTGTGGAATCAACCTACATGCCCTTCAATAGATGAATGGATAAAAAAAAATGTAGCATATATACACAATGAAATATTACTCAGCAATAAAAGAGAATAAAATCATTTGCAGAAATGGATGGAGTTAGAGAAGATGATGCTAAGTGAAGTTAGCCAATCCCAAATAACCAAATGCCAAATATTTTCTTTTATATAAGAAGGCTGATTTATGATGGGATAGGGAGAGGGAGCATGGGAGGAATAGAGGAACTCTAGATAGGGTAGAGGGGTTGGAGGGGAAGGGGAGCGGGCATAGGGTTAGAAATGATAGTGGAACGTGATGATCATTATTATCCAAAGTACATATGTGAAGACAAGAATTGGTGTGAGTATACTTTGTATACAACCAGAGATATGAAAAATTGTGCTCTATATGGATAATAAGAATTGTAATGCATTCTGCTGTCATATATAAATAAAAAAATAAAACATAAAATTTTTTAAAAAAGAAAAAATTAGAATAGAACTATCTACCACATGATCCAGTAATTCCACAACTGATGTACACACAAATGAAAGAAATCAGTGTGTTGAAGAGATATATCTGTATTCCCATGCTTATTGTGGAGTTACAACAACTAAGATATGTGAATCAACCCAAGTGTCTATCAGTGGATGAATGGATACATAAAATGTGAGATATATATATATATATATATGGCTACTTGGCCATAAAAGATAAAATCCTGTCATTTGCAACACCATGAATGGAACTAGAGGATATTACACTAAGTGAAATAAGCCAGGCACAGAGGGAAAACTACCATATGATTTCACTCACATGGGGAATCTAAAAAATTCAATCTCAAAGAAGTAGAGAGTAGAATAATGGTTACCAGAGGCTAGGAGATGAGTGAAGGGAGATGTGGATTGGTCGGTCAATGGGTACAAAATCAGAGTTAAATAAAGAGAATAAATTCTGTACCAGGAGTGGTGGCATACACCTGCAACCTCAGCTACTCAGGAGGCTGAGTTAGGAGGATCACAAGTTGGGGGGCAGCCTGGGTAACTTAGCAAGACCTTGTCTCAAAATAAAAATTAAAAAGAGCTTGGGAGTGGGAGTGGGATAGCTCAGTGGTAGACTACTTGTCTAGCATGCACAAAGCCCTGGGTTCAAGAAAAAAAAAAAGAGTAAATGTACAGTAGGGTGTAGTAGTCACTACTAATGTGTTGTACATTCCAAAATAGCTAGAAGAGAGAATTTTGGATGATTAACCACAAAGAGATGATAGATATGCCAATTACTCTGATTTGATCCTCACACAATGTATACATGTATCAAAACATCACATTGTACTCCACATATTTGTACAATTATTATGTTTCAGTTAAAAAGGTTTTAAATGTAATTTAAACAAAAAGCAATTACGAATGAGTGGACAGAATTAGCACATCTAATAAGGTATAAAGCAGCACCTCAGGGCCAACAGCAGCAGGGAGGCATTACCTAGGCCTGAAGGACAGGTAGACGTGGTTATGGAAATCTACCTGCAGAAAATTGCAGACAGAATAGCCCATATATGGCAATCAGAAGGGAGGCTGAGAAACAAATTATCTGATCTCACTCTCCTCTGCCCTCCAATCTCTTCTTAGTGCCTCCCATTGACCAAACCCAGCTGCAGGCCAGAGATCTAGGGACCATCAGTCAGGCCACGGGTCCTCCTAAG
The DNA here is from genome assembly GCF_048772815.1 of Callospermophilus lateralis. NCBI lineage: Eukaryota > Metazoa > Chordata > Mammalia > Rodentia > Sciuridae > Callospermophilus > Callospermophilus lateralis. Next base: position 36,268,521 of record NC_135307.1, on the reverse strand, counting down.
GTACTGAGTAGACCAGCATAGACAAGTGAATCTGGAGGGAAAGATGGGAAGTATACAGCCCAATTTCCAACTCCATGGGAAAGGAATGAAGGGAGGGAGGGAGGGGTAAAAATTCTTAGGGTTGAGGGACAGAGAAAAGGGAAGAGATTGATCAAGGAGTGGCTTCTAGATCAAGAGGACTGCTCGTGTATTACTAGCCAAAACAGGAGTGAGCTCAGATTAGATGTTTCAAAATGTTTATTTTCACATGAAAAGTTTCAACACCTGCCTTCTAGTTTCCTGAGCATGTTTCCCTATCTGACCCTGGATGCTACAGACTCTAAGGCTCCCCACCTCCCTATTCCCTGCCAAACCCCTCATTTTCCACTGAGGACCACAGCCCCACTTTCTTAGCGTCACACTCTCTTCACAGCTTAGGAGAGTAGCCAGCCACTGTGATGTTCTCCCCAGTGATATAGCTGGCGTCTGAAGAGCACAGGAAGGATACAATCCCCGCACAGTCCTCTGGCTCCCCAAGCCTGAATAAAACAGAGAAGAGCTGAGGTCACAGCCTTTGCAGTATTGAACTGTGACCTCAGGTTTTGCTGGGCCAGAGGTGGCCTAGCATTCACCCCAATAAGCCAATACCTCACCAGGCTCCACAGATGGTCATAGTGAGCTCACATCCACCCTTCTGCCCCCCACCCAGGACTGTGCCGTGCCCCCCTAGAAAGGAGAACAGCCAGTAGACTGAAAGAAGATCAAGTATCTGTCTCTTCTTGAAATTGAATTTCCCTTGAGGTAGACACTGACCTCTAAAGCCCCAAACCCCACCTACCGCTGCAATCCATAGATTTTGTTCAAATCAGATAGCGTGTACGGCAATGTTTTCTCCTAGGGAAAGATTTCAGAGTCAGCATTAGGCAGAGGGATATTGGTAGGGGTGGGGATGGATTTGGGGGTGGGGGGTGATGGGAAGAGCATCATGGCCCACTAATGCCTCTCTGGGGGAAGATCCTGTTCTGGCAGTGAGGTAGGGCTCTGGTCTGCTCCCCACAGAGGATTAAGACCCCCATTCTTCTGCAGGAAAGGGGGCGCTGCTGGTTCTGAAGCCAGAGGGCACAGCCTCTCAGTGATGAGCCTGGACTGAGGCTCTAGTAGGTATGTGGTCTCTGGGGGCCTCAGTTCCGACAGGAGCCCAGCCAGGGAAAGGACCACTGAGACTGTGGTTGTGGGGACTGGGAGCAGGAGCCACTTGTCATAGTCACCATTTGGATAAAGTCAGTCTTGATCAGTCCTGGTACTATGCTGTTCACTCGGATGCCTTTTGGAGCCAGCTCCATGGCCAGAGACTTACAGAGGCCCAACAGGGCCGTCTTGCTGGTGTTATAGACTCCCAGCTTCTGTAAAGCAAAAGAAAGAAAACTAGTAGGTCTGCATGGGAAGAAGGGGTCTTATTCAAACAAAACTGTGACCCTGAGTCACAGACTAAGAAAATATGCCTGACTCTAGGCCCCAACAAAAATTCCTCCCCCACCCCTCATGTCTTCACAGGGATTTTCAAGGAGTGAAATTCTGAGATGAAGGGGCTCCTCATACTTAAGGAAATGTCAGCAGATTGCTGCCATGTGTGGCCAAACTTGACACAGAGAAAGCTGCACTACACTTTAGAACATCCACTTAGGAAACTGGAATTAGGAGATCCAGGGTCCAGTCCTTGCAGTAATGCAAACTAACTATGCTTACCCTGAATAAATGGCCTAACACCCTGGGTTTCAGAGATAACATGACAGAATGAAAGTAGAATACCCGGTCTGTAGCATTCAGGGTGTTATGCCACTGGTACATATCTCAAGCTCACTTTATCTGGTATCAACAGCCAGTTCCCCCTCACCCCACTGCAGGGTCTCACAAGAAACCAACTCAGATGCCCCCCAGCTCCACCTGAGGATCTCATACTCACTGATATTGGCATATAAGCTGCCACAGATGAGACCAGAACCACAGAGCCTCCCCTATGAGGAGAAAAGGAAATGGGATGATAGATGAGGTTAACTAAGAGATTATATGAGCTCATGCTAAGAGAAAACTAGCTCAGCATTCATGGTGAAAAGCATAAGTGTTGGGGAACAATTTGGAACACCGGGGAGAAGCTGGACCTTTAAGTTAAAGGTCAGTACCACCCAATAAGCACAGCCAGAGTGGTGTCCCTTGGGGCCCTGCCTAGTGAGAGGCAGCACTCCCAGAATCCCAGTAATGTTCATGTGTCAGTAGAGACCCCTATGGGGTCAGGGTGTCACTCATGAGTCCCAGCTTGGCTTGCCCCTTGGTGGCCACAGGACACAGAAGAGCCAGGCTCTGTAGGGGAAGGTGAGAAAGAGCAAACCCACAGTGCCTCTGACCAGAAAAAAAACAGGTGAGATGGCCCAGAGAGGAGGGTAAGAGTTAGGGAATCAGAACAGGGGACCCCAGGCTACTTCTCTCTGGAAACTTTGTTCCTGCAACTACCACTCAAGGGGCAAAATTCCTGCCATTTTCTGTGATGTAATAATCTAAGGGTTCGTGAAATATCCTTTAAGGAACAGAAAGGTAAGTTCTGACTCCTCCCAGCCAATGCTTCTCTTCAACACAACTGTCACATCCTCGGGGAAGGAAAGTAGGTCTGGAAACAGAATGTTTCCCAAAAGACACACCTGTCATCTCTCCCATAATCCTCTACTTCATGGGCCCCTACCCCAAGTGCTTTCTTGGGGTAGGAAAGACCAATGTCTGCCCCACCCATTCCTCTCATGCCCTCACCCCCTGCTCTCCATGTGGGGCAGCAGCTGGCTCAGCAGCAGGGTCGGGGCCTTCACATTCACGTCCAGGATCTGAAATCAGAAAGAATATAGAGAAAGGCAGCGGGGAGAGAGCAATTTCATCTGCTCAGGGCCCACTCTCCCTGGTCACTTGGAAATCAATGGTCAGAGCAGGAATGAAGCTTCATAACTGGGGCAAGTAGCCAAGGCACTGTGTTTCTTGGGACAGCCAAATTGAGAGTTTAGATTGTGGTAGCTTCAGATACCTGAGCTGGAGAGGGTATCTGCCACGAACAGACCCAGAAATCTGGGCATCTCAGGACTTTACAGCTGGGACCAACACAAAGAGAGCTGATATAGAGGAAGTTTCTGGAGTCTGACATAGGATGGACATGGTCAGTGCCTGTTGAGCCTACTGATGGCTCCAGTGAGCCCTAATCCCATGCACTAGAGCCACTATTGATGGTGGTATATGGGAGCCGTGTGCACACATGCATGTGGCAAACATGTGGATGGAGTGCCATGCAGGATGGGTAAAACCCTACGCCCAGTCCTCACCTTGTCCCAGACTTGCTCACTGGCTCCCAGAGTGCTCCCCACCAAGGGATTGACCCCCGCCACACACACCAGGAAGTCAATGCCCTTATGGTGCTCTAGGGCCTGTGGAAGAAATGACATAAGCTGTGGATGAAGGAATGGATAAATGGTAAAAATGACCCAGAGGAAATATCTAACCCCTGTCTGGCCATCCTGGAGCTGTCCAGGAGCAGAATCAGATCCTGGCAATCAGAGGTGGACTGAACTGATTGTGCCTCTCCTCTTTGGAAACATCAGCTTTCTGCCCCCATAGGACACCTGGTTGATCCCTGGGCCCCACTGACCCAGATCTTCACTTATGAAGTATCCCCACTTTCATCTCTTCCATTTATAATTATTTCCTTCTCTTTGCTCCCTCTGCTCTGGAAGATTCTTCCTTCGATCTGACATATCAAAAGTATATGCCCATTCTACATCCCATCAGGTTCACAACTTGCCTCTTCTAAGGGTAGTCCCACAGGAAAATCTCCTACCCCAGAGTAGTCTAGCAGACTCCTAACTCAGTACACATAGGTGCTAGAGCTGTGCTGCTTAGACTTCAACATGAACTTGGATTAACTTGAAGATTTTGTAAAAATGCAGATTCCAATTCAGCAGCCTGGCAAGATCTGAGGTTTTGAGTCTCTAGCAAGATGCTGTGTCATGCCCAGCTCTTGGTCATCAGATTGGCATGGCTCTAGTCTAATCATGAAGGTTCCCTCCTGTCAGAAAACTTCTGGTGTCCATTTGCTTTTTCTCTGACCAGGTCCCTGTCCTGGGCTGCATATGTTATTGGCCTAGAATCCATGCTAAAGACCCCGACTCTTCTTGCCAGAGCTGGATCTGCATATTCCCAATTGATCCATTCCTCAGCCTCTCACCTTAGCCACCAGTCGATCTCGGTCTTCAGCCTTCCCCACATGGCACACAGTGCCTGTCACGCTCAGTCCCTCCTTCTGAAGAGTGGTCACTGCCTGGTCCACGTTCCACTGCTTCCGGCTACAGATGACCACATGGGCCCCATTCTGGGCCAGATGCCTGGCAATGGCAAAGCCAATCCTGCAGACAGAGAATAAGATGACCTCACCTTTCCCCAAACTGCTTTTTCAAACCTGATACTTAGATGCAGATTGAGTTCCTGGTGTTGTCTAAGAGCTGCCTCCAAGTCCTCTGAGCAGGGAAAAGGAATTATTTAATGCCTACTACATATCAGGTCTTCACAAAACCTCCCTCATTTAATTCTCACAACTTTATGTACAATAATAATATTTTATAGATAAGGATATTTCCATATCAAATTTGCTAAAAGGAGCTTTAAAAAGTAATGTTCCATCAGAACAGTTGTAAACTTGCTGGGCACCAGGCCTAAATTGTAGAGAGTCTTTTTAACTGCCCAGCATTTTTTCCCTTTGTTCTAACCAGAGAGTTCTGACATAAATCGTGCTTTCTCTAAGCCTAACAGCTTTGCTCCGCTCTGCAACTTAAAAACTTTTCTGCTGAAGAGCATGCTCTCTGCCTGTTTCCTTACATTAAGGAGGGCTGAGCACTCTTGACTTGGTCTGGTTAAGATAAAGGAAGGGCACAAGGCATGTTCCCACTATCCTGTAGAAACCATCCAGGTAGCTTAGAATTTTGAAAGTATTCATCTATTGTGGAGGCTAAGTATTGGGAACACACACAAAGGTTTAAAACACCACAGGGATCTGGGAAGTCAATAATTACTAAACAATTCTAAAATACAGTGGTCTAAATTGGTGCTATTATAGACCACAAAAGGTCAAAAGGAAGATGATGCCCCTAAAACACAAAATCCAGAAACCTCCCCTCCTTCTACCTGTGGTAAGGACTTATTATAGACTGCCGCTCATTCTGGCAGCCAGAGCACATGAAAGCATGGCTTCTGTCCCTTCAGAGGATGGCTTTGAAGGGACACAGGAAGAAATGAAGATTTGTTCATGAAAACTCTTGGCACTGCTCTTGAGACATTGCCCTGTCTGTTCCCCAGTGCCAGTGGGCATTCTGCTGTCAGTGAAACCCCTGAGTCTGAAACACAATAGGAATTGGGCTTCTCTCTATTAGATGAGGATGCCGAAAGACCGTGGCCACGGGGGGCTATGAAGGATGTGGGCAAGAGGGCTGTCCTGGTGGCAATAAGTTAAATATCTGGGGATTACCCAGCCAGTAAATGGTAAAGACTAGCTTCACATGCTGCTCTGATTGACTCAGAATAACTGGTTTTCTGACCACCTCATTCTTGGAGCTCAGAAACCAGATATTTTAGGGAGAGTTTTGGAGTTAAATACCAGAGCTGTGTGATGAGATAGGGACCCTGAGCAGGCAGGGATACCTGAGATGAGCAGGACTATAGTGACATCTGGTCATGAGGCAGTCAGGGACTTCCATTCACCCACCCTTTAGTAGATCCGGTGATCACCGCCACTTTATCAGCCAGGGAGCGGCTCTTATCTGCTCTTTCACTGAACATTCTTATTGATAGAGGGATGGAGGAGCAATGAAGACCCCCCAAGGTCCATGATAACGCCCTGAACATGGGTGGAAGTTGTTATCTGGCCGTCTTCCGGAACACAAAACTTCTCAGGGGAAGAACCTGGGGAGACAATCACATTACAGAACACATTAGGACCTGTGTCGTCCTGCATCCTCTAGGGAGACTCCACTGAAGTCTCTGATAGGTGTCCCACCATCCTCCAAACTTACCAGGAAGCTATAGAGCCATCCATGTCCTTTCTGTGGCCAACTCCCCAGGCAGGCTCCCCTGACCTATAGTGAACTACCCCACTGAGGCAGACAGGGCCAAGCATGGCAGTGGCTCATGGTAGAAGCCTAAGGGGTATTTACCTAACCCATCTCCACACCTCCAAATAAAGACTATCACCATATTCTTTTGTTTTTGTTTTGTTCTTTTTGTGATTCTGAACCTCATGCATGGTGGGCAAGTGCTCTATCCCTAAGCCATATCCCCAGACCTTTTTAGTTTTCATTTTAAGACAGGATCTCACTAAGCTGCCCAGCCTGGCCTTGAACTTGAGATCCTCCTGCTTTAGCTTCCTGAATAGCTGAGATTTTAGTTGTGCACCATCATTCCTGGCTTTATATTCTTCTCAGAGTTACCTCTGTACTTCCTCTACACATCCAACATCAGAACATTGAACTTGTATATTAAAAAAAAATTTTTTTTGGTGGTTCTGGAGATGGAACCCAGGACCTAGCACATGCTAAGAATATGCTCTACCACTAGGCTATATCCCCAGCCCTTGAGCATTGAACTTGTTTTTTTCTCAACATCTTCAGTTTCTGACCTTTCCCCAGCCTGCTGCAACTTTCTCTCTCTTCATGTCCTCACCTAAAAAAACAGTAGTAGCCTCCCTGTCAGAGATCTAAACTGATCAGTATGTCTGACAGGCAAGTTGCTTTCCCTCACCACACATGACTCTCAATCAACTCTAAATAAAGTCCAGTTACTCCCTACGTTCAAAAAACTTTCATAGATCGTCTATCCCTGCCTCCTTCTGACCTCCAGTCCATACTGTCCATGCTTACCTGCCCAAAGATCTCATGGCCTTGTGTCATTGTAACCACATCAGTGACACCTCATACCTGAAACAGCTGTCTCTCAGCCCACAACATTCACCTCAAATCCCTCACCAACTAATGGGAGACCAAGGAGCAATAATTACCTAAGGCTGGCTGCCTTACTTACTGCAAGGTAAGTAGTTGTTTTGGAGGTGGCCCTGGGAAGCTACGCTAGGAGAATGAAGAGAGTGGGATGGAAAAGAATTTAAATGACCAAGCACACATAATCAAATAGGTTATCTCTATGAGCAACTGGAGCTCAATCCTACTAAGAAATTCTGAGCAAGTGTTTCAAATTTTAGAGTTAATCCAAGGGAACTGGAGACTTAGGGTGGCCAATTATCCCAGTTTCCCAGGATTACAGGTTTAGCACTGAAAGATCTGCATTCCAGGGAACTCCCATGCAAACCAGAACCACTAGCCACCTCCATGGGTTATATTTCCAACTCCCATCAGTTACTGGTGAGGGCTGCTTCTGAGCAGCAATAGTTTGCAGGCACAATCTTGGCTCTTGAGACACAAATGCCTGTTCCTTATAAATGATATATCATTTATAAGGACTGAGAGTGGCAGCCCAGGGCTGGAGGAGGTATACAGGGCTTTTGGGGCAAGTGGGATGGTGCTTGGGACTCTAACAGCCTGAGAAGCTATCCAGGCATAGAGTCTAGTGAGATTGGGCCTGTAATGGAAATAGAGAGGTGACCAGCATAGAAGGGACCTAGATAAGGTGGAATAAAGAGTGAGGCCAGGGATGAAAGAGGGCTCCTGGAGGTTTTAACAAATTAGCAATTTTATGTAAATAAATGACAGTCATGCTCAGGAAGACGAACTTCTTTCTGGGCCCTAATGTCTAGAAGAGGTAATCATTTCTTTAGTGCCCATTTTTCACCTTGATTTAATTCTTATTCCATTTTTTGAGTGGTTTAGGCACCATTAAGTAGGGAATTAATACAGAAAGCTAACCTGACCTTTCCTAGAGGGAAAAAAAACCATAAGCCTCTAAAAATAGACAAGTTCATATCTGTTCTACATCAAAGCTTTAAACAATCATGCACTTTCTATCTAAATCTCTGGCTTTCAAAGCAAGTTCAATCTTGTTCATCTCAAGGAGTGTTGGAGTCTAAATCATGTCCCCTCACTAGTCATATGTCCAGGCCCTAATCACCAATGCCTCAAAATGTGACCATGTCTGGAGAGGAAGCCTTTAAAGAAATTATTAATAAACTAATATAGCTGGGGTGGGACTTTGCAGAAGAACAAATGCCACGGGACATGATCAAGGCAATTCCCAGAGAAGAAAATGCAGCCTTAAATACATTTTTTTTCCAGAAAGGAAATAATTTAAAACAATAAAATAATATTTCAATTTAAGAAGTTAATAAAAGAGAAATGCTGACAAACTCAAGTGAAAAGAATGAAAATATAAATTTAAGCAGAAGTCATGAATTTGGGAATAAAAACAAGAGAATAGAAAAATATATCAGATTCTAAAAATGGTTTTCTTCTGGTCACAAAACTATAGTTTAATTTTTCCCTTGAAAATTAAACTATAGTTTAAATTAAAGTTTAAATTTTCCCTTGAATTTTTTTCCCTTGTATTAATTTCCCAAATTTTCTATGAAAAAAGCATACATTATTTTTACATTTAAAAGTTGATTTTTCCAGTTACTACTTGGAGGAATAGCAGGTCCTCGGGCTAGGAAAGGAAAAATGCATCTTTAGTGCCAGAAAACAAGCAATTGCTAAATAAATAAATAAACATTAAAAACTGGAGGCATAGCAAAAGAACACAGGAGCCAAACTTGCAGAGATCCCAGTAGCCAAAACTCGACGAATTTGAGCAAGAAAATAAGGTATTGAATTTTAACTCAATTTGTTGATTTATTTTACCTCAAAGTATAAAATAAATATATGTGTGTTCACACTACTATCAAAAAAAAACAAAAAAGATTAAATAAATAACTAAATGATGGCTTAAATAACTAAGTAACTAAATAAATAAATTTTTCTTTACAGAAAAATTCCAAATATTATAGGCAGATATTATAAGAAGGGGATCTTAATCACCTTGAAGGTGAGCTGGACTTGCAGTCTCATTTCCAAAGAATATAGGAGAGGGGAAAAGAGGGATTTTACAGTAGAGAAACATGACAGACACTTCCCAACCATTAACCATATGATCAGCACCACATAAATCATACCCGGTGATATTTTCCCCAAAGACAATCATGAAGAAAACATCAGATAAACCCAAACTGAAGGATATTCTACAACGGCCCAGTGTCTCAGAGAGTGGGGATAGCTCAGCTCACAAGTATCTATGGTGGTATCTGAGACTTGCTACTGCAGAGGAGAATGTGGATTTGACCTTTTGTCTCTGGATACAAAAGAAATAAGGACTCAAGTTCAGGCCTTAAGACCTTCTCTTTCCAGTCTGACACTCCTGGTGGTGACCAGTGGAGTTCACTGACCACAGAGTCTCCTGAGAGCCTTGAAGAACAGAACTGTGCTGAGGAAAGAAGTGTGTATCCTAGTGGCCTCTGGCAGCTCCAGCCTTGCAGCCTACTGTCCCCAGGGGGACCCAGAGAGGGAACAAGCATACCTACCTGGGACAAATGGACTCAGCTTTTCTGAAATCGTGCAGCTATGTGGCTAGCTCCAGGAGTCCACTATATAAGAGTTCTCCCCTAGTCTTCCTTGTCAGTTCAGACACACCCTTAAGCTCACCTTATTCCTTTCCCACCACACTCCAAGCCCTCTTGATGAGTCATGACATCATTTCAGTAAAATACTATGTACTTAAAACCACCTCTAATAACCCCAAATAACTCCTCCTAAGACAATATCCTGCTTTCAAAGCTGCCCCAGTTTCCTGCTAAAGGAAAATCCTGGAGGCATTCCCAGGTGCCAAGGAAGCCATCAGTACCAATTTGTTAAATAAATAAATATCACGCCAAATAGGAAAAGATCTGTATCCAAATGACTCTGGCAAAGAGAGAGCCTAAGATAATGCTATCACCAATTAAAGTCTTAGAGAGCTATGGCCATGGGGAAATATTTCCTCAGGTTTTTGGCAAATTCAACCAAATTCAAATTTTTGCCAAATTCAATCAAATCACCAGTACCATTTCTGACTTCTCTTGAGAAATGTTTGTTATGATGCATTAGATGTTTCTACCAATGGCATCTTCCTCTTTCCGACATCCATTTGGAAATTCTGCTCTTTCTCTGCAAGTGCTCTAACATCAAGGGCACTGTTATGCAACTCTTTGGCTCTCAGAAATGCTTGCAAATTGACAGTGGGGTTTAGCCCTTCTCTGGGAGTTTCATCCTTGCATACTCAGCTCATCTGTTATGAAATATTTGAATTCATGGGGGAAAAAACAGCATAATACAGCTATCACCCACATTTAACAATTATTAACATTCCCTCCTATTTGCATCAACTTTTACTTTAAAAAGAAAATATTACAAATTGAATAGAAACCCCCTTTTGCACTCTTCCAGATCAGATTCCCCTCTCTCTGCCCTCTCCAGAGATGGTCACTGTCCAGAAGTTGTGTGCACAGTTTTTGTCCATGCTTTTACATTTTTACTACACATGCGCTCATAAGTAATTCATATAATTTTGCTTGCTTTTAAACTTTACCAAAAATGATATTGTCACACTAATTTTATCAATATGCAACTTAGTCATTTTTGGAGACCTTTATTGTTGTTGTCTTTGTTTTATTGTACCGGGAATTGAAACCAGGGGTGCTCTAACACTGAGCTACAACCCTACCCTTTCTTATTCTGAGACAGAGTCTCACTAAATTGCTGAGACTGATCTTGAACTTGCAAACCCCCTGTCTCAGCTTCCAAGGTCGCAGGCATTACAGAGCTGTGTCACCACATCCAGCAACCTTATATTCTTAGAATTGAATCAGTACACATGTATCTCTAGCCTATTCACTTTCACTGCCATAAAACAGAATATTACTTGAATATACACAATTTGCTTATCCATTTTCCTGTTGAGGGATATTAAGTCGTTTAAGTTTTTATCTATTATACATAATGCTGCCATAAACATTCTGCGCACATCTCCTTGCATCACACATGTGTTTGCTTTTCCCTAGAGTTTATCTCTGGAAGGAGGAGGTTCTGTTGAAAGATACATGTATCTTGATCTTTCCTGTATAGGAACAAATCTGTTTTCCAAAGCCGTGTGGTACCAGTTTATATTTGAATGAGAGCTCCTATTCCTGCCCATTGTTCCTGGAGCTCATACTCTCAGACATTTCACTTTTGACAGTTGGACAAACATGAAAGAGCATCTTGTTTTATTTTGCATTTTCCTGGCCACCAGCAAGGTTAATCCTCTCTCCATGTCTGATGACCATTCAGGGTTCCTCATCTACAGCTTGCCTGTTTGTTCTCTGTTTTCTATTCGATTGCCTGTCTGCTTCTTATTGATTTTAAGAGTATTTGTATATTCTTGACACTATTCCTGTATTGGTAGACTTTATTCATTTCACCCTTGCTTCTTGCAGTCATCTCAGATCTTCAGCTTCCCACTCCTCCTTCCTTGAAGATTTTAGCACCTGGTCCATTGTCTCTCTCCAGTGCTAGCTCCATCTTAATTACTATGACTTCAATATCCACATGTATGATCTTCTTAGTCCCTTGACTTCTGCGTTCCTAGTGATCCTATCTTCTCCCTTCCCTATGCCACCTGCTTCCACAGTTACACCTGAGACACTGCTCTTACCAATAACATCACTCCTTCTGTTATTTATTTTATTTATTTATTTTTTTTTTGTACCAAGGATTGAACTCAGGAACACTGGACCGCTGAGCCACATCCCCAGACCTATTTTGTATTTTATTTAGAGACAGGATCTCACTGAGTTGCTTAGTGCCTTGCTTTTGCTGAGGCTGGCTTTGAACTCATGGTCCTCCTGCCTCAGCCTCCTGAGCCGCTGAGATTACAGACTGCCGCTGCACCCAATTCCTTCCGTTATCTTGATGACAAGCATCTCACTCTTTTACTATTATCTAATTTTCAACACATGTCCTCCAATATTCTGATTCTAATAATTCTTCAAGCCTAGTGGAACCTGCTATCCACTGACCTGCCTATTTGTTAATTTTTCTCACTCCTTCATGCCCTCAGCTCTCACACTGTCCAGCTTAAAACCCACATTCTATCATTATGGTCTCCTCTCACATGGGTACTTATTCTCTCTCTCTCCCTTCCTCCCTTGATCTCTACTGCAGAAACTCCAACACTGAATAAATACAACTCTCCACTTACTCTCCAATAGCACATGAGCAAATGATGTTCTCTATGGAAAAACACAAGCGTGGGAAGGGTCTTTCTCTAAACTCCTGACCCTGACCTTAGGAGATATTATTGGGATCTGTCCTTCAATTCTACTTCACCCCCTTATTGACTCACTCCTTTATTTTTTATGGATAATTATCTCATAACTTCTCCTCTTCCTCAAACTTTCAACATCCCTCACTCCTTCATTTTTAGCAGGTGACTTTGCTTCTTACTGCACTGAGGACATAGAATCAATCTAAAAGAGTATTACCAATCCCCTACACATATTCCAAATTCTCTTTCCCTTCTGTTATATGGATAAACTGCCAGTGCTCCCAAGTAAAGCCAATGCTTTCGCTCTTTCCCTGGATCCCATTCCTCCTCATCTCCTCAAGGATATTGTTCTTTACTGGATCATTTCTAGCAGCATGCAGACACTCTGTGTATTTCCTATCTGTGAAAAATGCATCCCTCTCTGCTTACTACCATCCCATTTTCCGTGTTCTCTTCACAGGAAAACTCCTCAAAAAAGATCATATACACATCCTCTCCACCTCCTCTTCCCCTGTTCTTTCTTGAAACTATTCCAAACAGGCTTTCCTCACCACCACTCCCCTGAAACTACCATCAAAGTCACAGATAATCTCCATTTTGCTAAATCCAATGATAAACGCTCAGTTCTCATTTTAGCCTTTGAGCAGTCTTTGACACATCCATATTTGGGGATTATGTTAATCCACTCCTTCTCGAAACGTTCTTGGTTCTCTTCCAATCTCAGAAAATGCTTCTTCTTACTCCTTTTCACTAGTTCCTTCTCTTCCTCCCATCTCTAAAATTGGAGTTCCAAGGCTCAGACCTCAGACTTTTCTTTCCTCTGTGAAGGCAAACTCACTGGGGGATGCCACCCAGCCCCATGACTTACATGCCACCTATAGACTAACCACTCACAAATGACATCTCAGGCTTCACCCTCTTGCCTGACTCCAGACTCAGGCACTATCCAGCAGGTCACTTGACAGCCAATAAGCATCTCTCACTTAACATGTCTAAGACCATGTTACTCAGTAAGAGTGGAAAGTAGCCTCTGAGTACACAGTCTGTCCCTCCCAGAACTAAATATCTTATTAAAAGGCACTATTGTTAACCCGGGTGCTCAGGCCTTAACAGTCTTCACACTGAACTTCTTTTTTCTCCAGTGCCACCAAATTATATCTTTCCCAACTTCAAAGTATGTCAGAACACATCCAACCTCCTTCAACCTCCACCACTACCCGACAAGGACAAGTCATCATGCCTTGCCCAGGCTATTGAGATAGACTCCAATGGGACTCCCCTTTCCTCCTTGAATCTTTCCAATCTATCTTCTGGCACAGTAGTGAGAGCATTCTTATAAACAGTCAGTCACATCTTGTTACTCTTTAGCAGAAATTCTCCAATGGTTTGCAGGCCCTTCAGATGTCCTTGCCACAGCCTTCCAGCCCTATATACTCTGTCCCTCTACTTTCCCTTTTACTTCACCGTTATACCCACAATACCATGCGGGTGCTCAGTATAATAAATATGCCAAGCTCAATAAAATATTTTTGAATGAATGAACAAATCGTCTTCCTGAAAGTTTTACAGTTTTGTTTTATTGTGGTTATTTTACGTTTTGTTTTGTCTTTTAAATTAGATGGCAGTGTCTATGAACCAGAAAGTGACCCTCACCTGACCCTGAAATGGCAGCTTCTTCTTGGACTTCCCAGCCTCCAGAACATTAATTAGTTTCTGTTGTTTATGAACTACCCACTCCATGGTATTTTGTTATAACAGCCCAAATGTACTAAGATAGAGTTTGTCCTATAGCTACAATGAGAAAAGTAATATATTAAAAATGGTATTAATTGCACTATCTATACAAGTAAAAGATTGATCACAGCATAGTAAACATTTGTAAAATACAATTTGTAATTTCATCAGATGAGGGATCTTGGCATGCACAGATTTATAATGATAAGTGACAAAGTAACACAACAGTCATGCAATATACGACTCTTTCATAAAAAGGGAGTTGAAACTACATAAGTACCATTTATAAGTAATACACAAGTTCTTTCTGGAAGGATATATTTAAAAACTGACAATTGAGGCTGAGGTTGTGGCTCAGTGGTAGAGCGCTTATGTGTGTAAGGCACTGGGTTCGATTCTCAGCACCACACATAAATTAATAATAAAATAAAGATCCATCAACATCTAAAAATATTTTTTTAAGCTGGAAATATTGATTTCCACTGGTGAGAACTGGTGGAAAGGAGTGGAAAGGAGTGGGAAGCAAGAATGACAACCATTTACCTACCAACCTAACTAACAACAACTATCAACCACCCTTTCATCTCCACAGGAAGACGAAAACAATAGAGATATTCAGCAAAACTAAAAGCTAATTCTTGAAAAATGGCAAAAAAAAAAAAAAAAAAAAAAAAAAAACACCACACCGGGAGACTCTGACCAAGGAAAAGAAGCTGCACAAATAGCATTTGGTTCAGTGTGTTTATTCTCAGTCCCCCTATTGCATGTCAAGGCTGTGGATGAATTCCATGTCACAGACCTGGTTATGGAGTGAGCTTTACTGGGAAGGGGACACTTGCAGACCTGAATGATCAAGAGGAAGCACGTCCCCTGATCCTCCCATCCTCCCTGCAGAGGCTGAGATGTGTGTCTGAATTCTAGTGGAGGGCTCTTGTCCTGCATCACCCTACCTTCCTTCCTGGAAGAGAACATGGGAGAATAACATTTGCAGAGGGAGAATAAACAGACTGCTTAACTTCAAGAAAACTTGAGAAAATAGAAAACCTTAAAAAACTCAAATCAATAGTTAGCAAAACTTCATCATTCTCTCCCTTCTCAGTAAAAGCCCAAGGATGAGACTGGTTTATAGATGCTTTTTATCCACCAGAAATGAATCATCAAGCTGTTTTGAAAAGAGAGAATCACTCAACTCATTTGCATCCTACAAATTTCAACATATTGTGCTTTCATTTTAATTCAATCTCAGTTCTGGGGATTGAACCCAGGGCCTCACTCAGGCCAGGCAAGCAATCTACCACTGTGTCATATTCCCAACCCCTTGTGATCTCTTTTTTGATGTATGGGCACTTAACAGTATGTTATTCAATTTCCAGATACTTAGGGATTTTCCAAGTATCTTTGTTATTTACTTCTAGTTTAATCCTATTGGGACCAGAGAACATACTTGTATGATTTCAATCATTTTAAATTTAGTGGGATTTATTTTATGGTCCAGTATATGATCAACCTTGATTAATGGTCCATTTATATTTGGGGAAAAAATTTGTATTCTGCTTTTGTTGAGGATTGTTATATGAATGTCAGGTCAAGCTGGTTGATGGTGTTGCTCAGGTCTTCCATGTACTTACTAATTTTCTGTTTATTTGTTTTGTCAACTGCTGAGATAGGGATGTAGAAGTCTTCAGCTATAAAAGCAGATTTTACTATTTCTCCTTCCAATTTAATGTTGTTGTTGTTGTTGTTTTAGTTTATTTTTGAAGTTCTACGGATCTGTGCACATTTAGGATGGTTACATCTATTTGATAATTTGATCCCTTTTCAGTATGTAACGTTTCTCTTTCTCCCTGGTAATGTTCTTTGTTCTGGAGTTTACATTGACACTGAAGTAGTTCTTCCAGCTTTTTTTCAATAGAGCTTCCATGACATATCCTTTCCATCTTTTAACTTTTAACCTTTTATCTCTTTGTATTTGAAGTGAGTTTCCAGTGGACAACGTATTAGTTGGGTCATGTTTTGTATCTAGTCTGACAACCTCTGCCTCTTAATTTGGGAATCTCTCTTTCCTTGTCTTTTCCATTAGCCCTTGGAGAGACCCATAGAAAAAAAGCTTGTGAGTGAGCGCAGAAACCCATGTCTCTTCCCCAGTAGTCCTCAGTCAAGGGTGATTTTGTCCTCCAAGGGATTCTTGAGATATTCTGATTGTTACAACCAGGATAGGGAGTGCTACTGGCCTCTAATAGGCAGAGGACAGGAATGCCATGAAATATCTTACAAGGCATGGACTGGCCTTCCACAGCAAATAATTATCCAACACAAAATGTCAATAGTGCCAAAGCTGGGAAATGGCTCTAAGCTCCCATCGTAGCCCATCCTGGCTTTTAAGGATTCATTAAAAATTTAATGAATTTTTTTCCCACTTTCATGGCAATCATCTCTTCTCTTCCTCCCATGCTTTGACAAAAGTAAAACAGTTCAAGTGTTCCATCTTTCCTCCAAGGGTCTTGTCATGACTCATAATTCATTGCAGATAGTTGTCTCATCTACCTGATGGATTCAAGAAAAGCTATGGTTTTAAAGATTGTCTGTTTTAGTGCTTGGCTGGGAATCATATATATATTTTTGTGTGTGTGGCTTTGCATATCCTTCATAGAAACTGACTTTGCCCACCTCATTACCAGTTTCAGGCCAGCGTGGGTAACTTAGTGAGACCTTGTCTCAAAATTAAAAATAGGGCTGGAGTGTAGCTCAGTGGTACAGTACTTGCCTAGTATGTTCTAGGCCATGAGTTCAATCTTCAACACTGAGGAAAAAAAGGGGTCTAGCCATGGTAAGAATATATGGAATATTTGTTCATTAACATGACTGTGTCCTTATACCCAGAAACATAAAATTTGCAAATGTCTGCCCTCAGAAATTTATACCAGTAAAGATAAATCTTTAATGGATGAGAGTAGTTCTCTAAAGAATTCACTTTGGGGAACAGATCAAAGTGGGAAGATACAAGAGAATGACAAACTTCAATCAAGATGTGTCTAGACTAAAATCACATGCAGGCACTTTTTTTAGAGTGATTTGGATTTTAAAATGTTTGTATTCTTTGATACAGTGATTCTACTTTTTGGAATCTTCATAAGGGCATAAAAACCTAAATACCTAAAGAAATTTATGCATTAATATATTCACCATAAAGTGATTTATTATAGTATAATGAAAATATCCCAACATTAGTGAAATGGTCAGGAAAATAGAAGCCCTATATGATGGAAGTTATCTCACACACACACACACACACACACACACACACACACACACATTTATTATTATTGAACAATGCTATAAAAGGGCAACATATAATTGCATGAGGAATTCCAAAGTTACCCTCCTACTATAAATACATACAGATAATACATAATAATATTTTAAATGTATAATTGAGGAGGCAATAAAGGAAATTAATTCCAGGAAATTATTTTATAAAATAATAAGACCTAATAAATAATAGGAAATTCTCAAGTCCCAGAAAGAGGATTGAAGAATAGTGAGGGAGAGACGAAACTAGGGAAGTAAGTAGATGGTGATGAACCTCAGGGTCTAGGAACTGGGATATTAACATCCACATGGGGTTGGAGATGAGGCCTCCATGAAAGGCAGGGTCCTAGTCTTGGCCAGATTCACTCCAAAACAAAAAATGTAATCAGGACAAAAGAGCTGAAGCCCTCCATGTTGTTTTAACCAGATTTCTCCAAAGAAATAGAGCCAATAAGATGTGCATTTACATAGAAAGAGATTCATTTTAAGGAGCCAGTTCATGCAATCATGGAAGCTGGCAAGTCCAAGCTGAATAGGCTGGCAGGCTAGACACAAGCCAAGTGTCAATGCTGCTGTTCAGATCCAAGGCTGTCACTACAGAATTCCCTCTCATCAGAGGGAGGTCAGCCTTCGGTTCCATTGAGGCCTTCAGTTGATTGGATTCAATGTGGATCCACCCACATTAGCAGGGCAATCTGCTTTACTCAAAGTCAACTGATTTAAATGTTAATCTCACCCATAAACTCCCTCACAAAAATATCTACAACAAGTTTTGAACACATATTTGGGCGCCATGGCCCAGCCAAATTCACACATGAAATTAACCATCACCCTTGGGAATTGCAAAGAGAGGGCAGCAAGGATGAGTAAAAAAGAAACAAAGCCAAGAAAGACAAAAGGAAACACAAAATGACACGCTGCCATTCTGGCTGATGCTTGATGACAAGCCTCCAGGACCACAGAGAGTCTCAGCAAGCATCTGACACATGGTTCTCAAGCAGGCAGCAAAGAAAAAGGATGCTCAGGTGTAGGCCTTGGAGGGAGGAAAGGGGAATTTGTTTGTCAGAATCTCTCCCATCTCCTGGGTCCCACAAGTCAAGTTTCGGCCTCCAGGAATTGTCTTCTCACCTCCAGGTGTTGTTAGGCAGCAGCGCCTCTGCAGAGAGAGTCATCGAGGTTTTCTTTCAAGTCTAGAAGTGGTGAGAGGAGCCAGAAACTCTGGGTTCATGAATATCAGCTCAGCTGCATGGCTAGTGATCAAGTGCAGGTCCCCTGTTCTCAGAGAAAGTGATGGTCAGTCCCTACTAGAGCCAGTAGAGTCCAGGAGGCTATCAATGCTGAGGAAATCAGAGGAGGAACATAGATTTGAACCATACATAAGCCACCTCTTGTGCCACTCAAATCCATTCATTCTCTCCTACTATATTGACACCCGTACTGTATTATAAGTGGGGTTTCTGCAGTTGGGGCTGTTTGTGAGCATTAATGCACCCTATTTCCTTCCCTAAGAGGGAGGTATAGTGCAATTAGTCATAAAGTCCCTTAAGGTGGTGTCAGTAGCAATCCCCTGAGAGAATTCAGTGAAACAAGTCCTTGCTGTTGTAGCTGGTCCCAGATCAAAATTGATAGTCATCATCTCTCTCCTTCATGATGACTTATTCTAAATTTCCCTGTGTCCTGAGAGCCTTCTGGCTGGTCCAGGTTGATAGCCTGGCTGAGTAAACCTGACATTCAGTCCCTATTTTCCCCTGCCCATGGTGGATTACTGTAATTTCCACTGCTGGTTGTTATAGGGCATAGAAACACCAAGAAATGCCCAAATAAATGCCCTGAGTTATGGAAATTCTCTTTATTGACACCAATACAGAAGTAATCCTAGCTCCTGATGTTAATCAGAATTGATTTCTCAATTAGTATAGCAAGTCCTTCCTTAGCTTCCTGATCCCCTGAAGCCAAGTAGGACAGTGACTAATTTGCATGCCGAATTTGGAGACCCAGATCTCTATCAAAGGTCACTCTGTCAAGTAACCCTTTCCAATAGTTACCTTCCCTGGGTTCCAGTAATTGATCCCTGACTTTGTCCCTTGTGGCAGGCAGAATAATGACTCCCAAGGATGACCACATCCTAATTCCTAAAATCTGTGAATATGCTGGGTTATGTAGCAAGGGTTGCAGATGGAACTAAGGTTGCTAATCATCAACTTTGAAATAAGGATATGATCCTGGATTCTTCAGTTGGGCCCAATGTATTCACAGGCTCAGAAAGCAGAAGTCAAAGAAATGCCATCATTAGAACCATTCAACTAGCCATTGTGAGCTTTGAAGGTGGAAGGGCCATGCACCAAGGAATGCAGGAAGCCTCTAGAAGCTGGAAAAGGCAAAGAAATGATCCTACTCTAGAGCCTTCAGGATGGAACACAGTGTAACTGACATCAGTGACAACAGTGTAACACATTAGTGTCTGACACATTTCAGACTATTTTTTTTGTATTCTTCAATAGTGGGGATTGAACCCAAGGCCTTGCACATGCTACACAAGCTCTCTATCACTGAACTTTATCTCCTACCCCTGTTTCAGATTTCTGATCCCCTTAATTAGAAGATAATAAATGCATGTTGCTTTGAGTCATTAAGTTTGCAGTAATTTGTTACAGTACCATAGGAAACTAACACCCTTTTCAGATTTAAGAGTGACAATGGTTCCCCTTATAGCAGGTCCCAGAGCACTACACCACCCCTATTTGGTTTTCTAAACTCCATCCATGCCTTTTAGGAGAGTTTGATAAAAGCACTATTTATAATTAACAAATTTTTGTTATTTCACATTTTCAGATGAGACCCAAACTTAGAGCCCAAAGTATCACTGTCAGGAGTTGAGTATCCTCAGCCACAAAAAGGGAGAGAATATCTATCTAACAATGTAAAGAGGCAGCTACCTGAAGTTCTTGCTGACACATCCTAAAGGCATCAGTGAAGAGCAGAGCCCTAAATAACCACTGAACCCCTCTCTCCCAATTCCAAGGAAAGAACCCTAAGGTTCTGGTATATAATGCAGTCTCTGCCATTGAATATCTTTAGGAAGAGTAGCTTTCTTTGGGCCACATTGCCTCATCTGCTAAAAGGTGGGCTTCTGGAGTAATAGTCCCTCAGGAATCCATTGCATCTCTGATATTATTGATCTGTGCAATTTAATATTACTCTGAACCTTCTATTCTTTCCTTGTGTGACCCACAGGACTTCAGGGTTCTTTGAAAAGGTCCTCTTATTTGCATTAGTAAGGCTATGCTACAATAGCAAACAAAAAAAATGATGGTTTAATATTGACTTCTTTCATATTAACATCCCAGGGATATCCAGGTCAGGAGGGTTGAATTGAAGGTGGAGATAAGAATCCTGCTCCATACAGTCACTCAGGCACCCACACTGATGGCAACCCTGCAACCTGCAACAAGTGGCTTTCATAATTGATGTTTTTAGGGCTGGGGATGTGGCTCAAGCGGTAGCATGCTCGCCTGGCATGCGTGCGACCCGGGTTCGATCCTCAGCACCACATACAAACAAAGATGTTGTGTCCGCCAAAAACTAAAAAATAAATAAATAAATTCTCAAAAAAAAAAATAGATAATTGATGTTTTTATCACAGTCCACTAGGAAGGGGAAAAGAGCATGGAGAAGCACCCATGGAGTTTTTTATAGATCAAGACCAGAAAATAGTATGTATCTCACTTCTGCTCTCATTCCATTTCTATAACTCAGGCATATGAACACATCTAAGTTCAAGGGAAATAATAGCACTAAAAGAAAGAAACAGATTTGGGTGAACAGCAAGGTGTCTGCCACAAGAGCTCATACTGAGTTTCTTTTCTCAACTCAAATTCCCATGAAGGGCCTAGGAAGCTTAACACAGCTAGCCCCACCTCCTTCTCTGATCTAACTTTGTCTCCTGCCCCACTTCTTCTCACCATGCCCAGGCTCATGGGTCTTCTTTCAACCCCTGGATCCTGCCAAGTCCTAGCATTTGTTCTGTCTTCTACCTGGACCACTCCTCTTCCAATCATTTAGGTCTAAGCTCCCATGTTACCTCCTCAGAGATCAATTTTTGACCATCCTATGTAACATCAACCCCAGCTCCCAGACATTGCCCTGTTGAGAAATAATGGCTGAGAGTTTCCAAAATTGAAGGAAAGTAACAAATCTCAAGCAACATAATTAAAGACAAATCTACATTTCTGTTGGAGACAGAAATGTAGAAATGTAGAAATCAGAGTGTAAAAATAACTTGAAAGAACTTCGAAAGTATTACTTCAGCAAGAAAGAACATGGACCATAATGGAGGAACACAATCCAAGAAGCAGTAGTGGACTGAGAGGGCCATAAAATATGTTGGCAAGTCTGTTACTCAGTGGGTGGTAAATCATAACTATTGAGAAGCTAAAAGTGTGAAAAAACTAAAATACTAGACCAGTATGCCATGGAAGCTAAGAGGAAATTGTGCAGTGGGAAATTAAGATATTTTATGTCTTAAGAGAAAGAGAATTATCATTTTAATTAACTTCTGGTCCTGGTAGAAAAGTAGAGTTAAGTTCATGTGTTTAAAACAAAAAAAAGAAAAGAAAAAAATTTCATCTAACCACAAAAAAAAAAGGTAGAAATAGAATGTATTACTTCTATACCAACAGAAAGACCAAGAAATATCCATTATACAAAAGAAGACAAGGAAGGGGAAAAGAAAAAGAAAAGCAGAGAAAAAAATTGGTAAAGTGGTCATAGGTTCAAATACATCAGAAATTGCAAATATACAAATGAATTAAATCCATTTATTTAAAAATGACACATCTAAAAAGATAAAAAATGACGTGTCTCAGATCAGATTGTTTTAATCCAGCTAAATGCTGCTTAGAAGAGACACACCTTCAATGAAGTGATCCAGAAATATTGAAAACAGAACCTCTATTCATTCTATGACTTTACCATGATCGCCATGATACTGGCTGCCTGTAGGCTTTCCATCATTGCCAATACCTGCAACAACAGATGAGCAGGAGTGAGCCACTTTCGAGAATGTCATGCGGGCAGGGTTCAGGTCTGAAGCACCTATTTCCTGACCAGAAAGACTTCAAAGGTATTACTGGGGAAGATCATTGTTAACAGCCTATGAAGAAAATGACAATCACTGGCAAAAATCCATCTCTCGAAGCATGGTAGATAGTTTAAAAGAGCATTTAGGATGTAGGCTTTGGCTCTTCTGGGCTTGAATCTCCTCCCTAGTTTTAAGAACAACCTTGACAAGTTGTTCTTTCCCTCTGGGCATTTTCTTCACCCATAAACTTGATGGTGATATCACCTCTCTGAGTTTGGGAAAAAGGCTAAATTAGATGACAGAGCCAGGCCGTAGTAATCCTGCAGTAAACAGCAGCTGTTACTATTTATTAAGATAAAGACCTTCGACAGCACAGTATTGCCCAGAGGGGCAATACCTCAGGGGTCACCTCAGCCTTAATAGTCCAGAAATGAATTCACAGAAACCCAAATCACAGGAAACTGGTGTGCAAACCCAAACAATTTATTTGTCTTCAGGAAGTATAAATTCCAAGTAGATGGTTTCTCCACAGACTCAAAAAAATTTTCCTTTCCTTTACCCTTTCCTTCTCCTGGAGGATGAGGTCCATGGCCATGCAGGACCACTGCTTCATGGATTTCATGAAGGTCCTCTGTAAAGGGAAAGGCTTTTGGTGTCTTCTCCTCATGGATGCCTCCCTGTGTTCAGATTTACTTCTCAGATTTACAGAGAGATGGATAACCTCACCTCCAATCAGAACATACTCCAAACCAACTTTGTCACCATTTCTTCACACTGATCCCTACAGATAGGGCTTCTGATGTATGTGCTGTGGGATGGGGGGGCGGAGCGGGGCGGAGGAAGAGCACAGTTAGGAGCACCTTTGCTTGAACTGTGTCCCTCCTGGATTCAGTTTTTTCTTCTATGAGGGCTTATATATTAAGGGGACCAAAGAGCACTGGGCACTAGGGGACAGAGTCTGTAGGATTTGCTCTCCGGCCTAGACTCATGGCAAAGAGCAACAGTATTATTACCACTATGACCTCTGGGAGACACAGATGTCTGCACATGTGTACCTAGTGACCAAGTGTCACACTTAAAACCATGGACAGAATGAAGTAGTTTTAAAAACAAATAACCAAATCAATAAGTGGGCCAAGGAACTGAACAGACACTTCTCAGAAGATGATACACAATCAATCAACAAATACATGAAAAAATGTTCAACATCTCTAGTAGTTAAAGAAATGCAAATCAAAACTACTCCAAAATTTTGTCTCACTCCAGTCAGAATGGCAGCTATTAAGAAAAAAAAAAAAAAAAAAACAATAAGTGTTGGCGAGGATGTGTGGGAAAAGGCACATTCATACGTTGCTGGTGGGACTGTAAAATGGTGTAACCAATACGGAATGCAGTATGGAGATTTCTTAGAAAACTGGGAATGAAACCACCACTTGACCCAGCTATCCCATTCCTTGGTTTATACCCCAAGGACCTAGAAACAGCATACTACAGGGACACAGCCACATCAATGTTTATAGCAGCACAATTCACAATAACTAAACTATGGGACCAACCTAAATGCCCTTCAGTAGATGAATGGATAAAGAAAATGTGGTGCATATACACAATGGAATATTACTCAGCAATAAAAGAGAATAAAATCATGGCATTTGCAGATAAATGGATGGAGTTGGAGAATATAATGTTAAGTGAAGTTATCCAATCCCAAAAAACCAAATGCCGAATGTTTTCTCTGATACAAGGAGGCTGATTCGTAGTAGGGTTGGGAGGGGAAGCATGAAAGGATTAGATGAACTCTAGATAGGGCAAAGGGTTGAGAGGAGAAGGGAGGGGACATGGGGTAAATGAGGGTGGAATGAGGTGGACATCATTACCCTAAGTACATGCATAATGACACGAGTGGTGTGAATATACTTTATTTACAACCAGAGATATGAAAAATTGTGCTCTATATGTGTAATGTGAATTGTAATGCATTCTGCTGTCATATATAACAAACTAGAATAAAAAATAAATAAATTTTTAAAAAAATAAAAGAATTAAGTGTTTACATTGAATGCTACGAGAACATGCAGGCTGACATCAATAGGTATGGTAGCCAGCACCAAGATGATCCTAAGGTTACTTCCTCTTGGTAGTCACATCCTTGCTCTTTCCCACATTGTATCATGATTGATTTGTATGACGATAGCATATGGTGGGTGAGATGGCATGTCACTTCTTAGGCTAAGCCAAAAAAGACATCATGGCTTTTCCTTGCTCCCTTGGACTATGCATCCAAGGGAGAATCAGCAGCCCTGTCTTTAGAAGCCCTATGGAGAAGCCTTCTTGGTGAGTAACTAAGGGAAACTGAGCTGTGTGAGTGGATCTTCTCAAAAGGGAGCCCTCCAGTTCAGTCTTCACATGACTGTAGACCTATGTGACATCTTTTTTTTTTAAAACACTTTTTTATATGACCCAAATCTAAAAAAAAAAAAACAAGGTTTTTGTTTTGTTTTGTTTTTGTTTTTGTTTTTTTGATTCTGGGGGTTGAACTCAGGGGCACTCAACCACTGAGCCACATCCCCAGCCCTATTTTGTATTTTATTTGGGGATAGGGTCTCACTGAGTTGCTTAGCACCTCACTTTTGCTGAGGCTGGCTTTAAACTCTAGAATTCCTGCCTCAGCCTCCCAAGCCACTGGAATTTCAGGCATGCACCACTGAGCCCAGTCCTATGTTCTTGCCAGTGGCCTCATGGGTGACTTTGATCCAGAGCCATCCAGCTAAACCAGTCCTGGATTCCTGACCCTCAGAAATTGTATGAAATGATAATTGTTGTAGGGCATTGTAGTAATAGGTAACTAATAAAAATAAATTTTTCCTAGCACAATTGTAAACAAATGGAATTTAATATACTAATTTCTACTATGTAAATGTAGATAAAACTCTAAATGCATGTAATGAAAGTAAATGTTTAATAATACTAAGATAATTTCAATATCATGGGATAATGTATTATCTAAGAGATGTACTGGGAAGATTTATCAGATTTCTCTGGAGAACACTGATACTTTCTTGCTTCCAAATCTCTGGGAAGAGGATAGGAAGCTATTTTAGAACATAAACCCATTGCATCAGAGCTTCCTGGACACTCTAGGAGAGTTTGGTGTGTGCTTCCTGAAGTTGGGGCAGAGGATCCTAGCTCCCATCTTATTAGGGCCCGAGGAAGGTGAAGCTGCTTGTGGCCACAGGACACACAACCAGCATTTCTAGGGTTTGTTGGAGGGTTCAAGGTTTTCCATAGAGAGGAAGCCAAGCTGGAGCTACTCAATATTCTTCCCAAGAAGAACACATGAAGAGCAAAGGGGCTCCAGCTATTGATACTCTGGATCACCAGACCAGGGAAGAGAGAGATTAGGGGATGAATGGCAGCTGGAGAAGCAGAGTCAATTCATTTACCCTTGTCACAGATCACGTTGAGCTCTGATGGACCCAAAAAAGAATCACAAGAGAGTCTATTTTAAATATCTGCCAGTCTCAGAGAACAAGCCAAATAAGAACATCCTGTCCCCTGACCACCTCTCTTTAACTCTGGTTAGAAAGGAAGTGAAGGGAGAAAGAGCAGAAGGCCTTGCAATCTCCTCCCTAGGTCACAGACTCTCTTACCTGGGGCTTGGATGGGGAGAAAGGGAGGAGAGGAAGGAGAGAGAGAGGGAGGGCAGAGCAAAAGGAGAGAGAGGGGCAGAGCCTTCCTATGAACCAAGTGTGAAGTGTCATTATCTTGGTTGGACAATTCTTTAAGTTTTTTTTATTATGAGGGGTTTTGAGCACATAGGAAGGTGCCCATCGTTTATATGTCATGAGTATTAATGTTTTGCATATTTGTTTCATGTGGTTTTTTTTTCTGAAATGTTTGGGATGGGTTGAAGACATTGAAGTCATGTGGCATTTCACACTTCTGGATACTTTAGACTGCATCTCTAAAGAACAGGGACAGTTTTATGCATGCCACAGCAACACTGTAGGATGGGTGGTGATTCCTTGGAGTCTCCTCCCTCTCTCCAAGGTGTCTTTTTATACACATATAGTGGGGGTTTTTTGTGCCCAGAAAGATAAATTGAGAACTTAACTTCTGAATTGGGGCTGTTATTTGTGACTTAAAGTGACACCAAACTGTTCCCAAAGAATGAGCAGAAGAAAATTCCATTCCCCTGTGAAGGAATTTTATTCCTGCTGAATAAATCTGAAAGAGATGACAGAAAACAAGGGGAAAATGTATACTTTCCTAGTTTAAAAAGAGAGAAGTTTATATTTTGTGAAGGTGACAGACACTGCTAGAAAAATGCTCTAATAAGTTATCCACATCTTTGTCACCCAGTTGTTTTAAAACTGCACAGGAATCTCATACATTGCTGATGTGCATGTAAATTGGTGCACACTCTATGTTGGGTGCTATGTCCATGTCTATCAAAATTTTAAATGCATACACTCTTTGATCCAGCAATCTCTTCCCTGGGAATTTATTCTGTACATATCCTTGCAATGGCAGATAACTTTGTAAAAGGATATCCTTGCAGCATTGTTTGTAATAGCATAAGATTTGAAATGATCTTAGTAGCCCATTAATGAAGAACTAATTAAATATAGGGCAGCATATATTATTATATATGTTATATGTGATTTCTAAGTCAGTTCAGGCTGCCAGAACAAAATGCCACATGAACTGGGGGGGGGGGGGGGGTTAAACAAAAGATTTATTTCTCACAGTCCTGGAGACTGGGAGATCCAAGAACAAGGTGACTGCTGATTAGAGTCCTGGTGAGGGCTCTTTTCCTAGCTTGCAGACTGCCACCTTCTGGCTGTGTCCTCATATGGCAGATACAGAGAAAATTCTTTAGTGTATCTTCTTACAGGATGCCTCCTGTTATAAACCTAATCCTAAACTCCACTTTGTGACTTCCTTATTCCAAATAGTTACATTGGGCATTAGGACTTCAACATATGAACTGGAGGATTGGGGCCCAGCAGAAAATTGAATTCATAACATGACATATAATAGAATTCTACAACAGGAATACAATAGGACAAACACTCCAAGCCAGCCCCCCACCCCACCCTAATCCCCCCAAAAAACACAGGAGGCCACATGTACAGAGAGGAAAGTAGAAACCAGCAAAGTGCAGACCACTGTGCTAAGCAACGTGCTGGGTACCCACCATTTGCCTTCCTCATCTACTCCACCCTTCCCACCTGCTCTCTGCCCTGATATCCCAATAAACTGCATCAACCGTCTCTTTAGTCCTCTGACTCAGGTTGGTTCCATCCAGGAGGTGCTCTAATTGGAGATCAGAGGGAAGTAGGAGAGTAAGGATGGGTATCTATGTTCCTGCTTTCTCTCTGCCAGGCTCCCCAGCCATATCTATGGCTCACACAAAGTCACCATGCCTTGCCAGCAACCATTGCCTGCCTTGGTTGCTGCATTATTCCCGTGCTTTGCCCAAAGCCTGCCTACACCTTTACAAACAGTGCATGTACTAAACTCTACTCTAGTGACTCACTAGATGTATGCCATCTGTTTTTTTCAGGACGCTGGCTGATGCAGTATATTAGCATTTGTGTAACAAAACAAAAAACAAAAAAATTGTGTGTGTGTATGTGTGTGTGTGTGTGTGTGTGTGTGTGTACATGCTTAGCAAACATCTGGAAAACCACACAAGAACTGCTAGCCATGGTTGCCTTGGGGGAAGAAAACTAGGTGGCTGGAGTTGGGGGATTGAGAGGAAGGGGCATTTATTTTTATTGTAACCTTTCTGTTCCTTTTGAATTTTTTACTATATTTATGCATTACTTATTCAAAGGTTTTAACTAAAATTTTAAAATAATTTAAAATAAAGATTTCAGAGTGACTTGGTGTCAAAAGGCTGCATGGGCAGCTGTCCCCACAGCATCCTGGTCCTTTCTTGCCCAGGATTAGTTGCCTTTCCTGGCAAACAATTGAACAAAGAGACAAATGAACAAAGACATAATTAACAGGCATCTCCCATTCTTAGACAAGAAGGCAATCTTCTAAAAGAAGAAAGAAAAACGTGGTGCATTAACTCTTAGACCATTTTCTGATATTCTCTCACAGCAAGTGGTTCCTACTAAAACAGTACAGTCACCACCGCCATTGGTACGTGTGCTGATTGCATCTTTGTCCCTTCTCTGGTGGACTAAGTCACAGTGACCAGAATAGAGCTTGCTCTGGTTTTTCCTTAGACCCACCTTCTAATCCCCCTCCAACATCCTTGCACTCAACACTAGCTTCACCTGAGTCACTGTGACACAGCAGGGCTCTGGCTTTGGAGGCCATACAAGAAGGCCCTGTCCACTGTCTGGGTATGGCTCCACTCTGGGTCTGGCTCCTTCTCCTGTTCCTCAACCACAGCCCACCCATTGTTTAGCAATATCTCTATTTTTATCATGCTTGTTATACTGCAGTGCTCTTCATTTTCATCTCATTATTGTTGGTGGGGTCATCCAGAGGCTTCATCACCCAGGAGACAGGGAAGGAGGCTGCACGCACCGATCTTCCCCAGGTGTGGCTAATCCATCATCTGTCAGTGCAGTCAGGTCTCTGTCTTCCAGAGGTAGGAAGATGACCACCTGGGTCCATCAGTCCTTTGGGCTCTTTCTCCTTCCAGAGTGCCTGGTTTAATCACACAGTTCCCTGCATCAACCTGTCCATGCTTAAACAGGAAGAAACATATCTATATTTTATAGACAGGTATATAATTGATGGAGAAAACAGATCATCCATACAACTCCTCTGTGTGCAACTTTCAAGGGAGAATAAGGTGTACAGGTAACCAACTGCAGTACTGGAATCATATGGAACAGAACTGCTCCTGCCCAAAGGTTGCTGCTCCTTTCCCAGCTAATGCAGTATGAGGGCAGAGGCTAAAAGAGAAATCCCAAGACACAGCTGCATAAAACCCCCAAATTTTTGCCTCCAACTCCACCAGAGCAACTTGAAACACATCATTGTCCCACTGGGCAGCTACCAGGAAAGGAGTGGCAAGGCACCATCTCCATCAGAGGGTGCTCCTGCCTCCCCAGGCCCAGTTCTCAGCCCTACCGCAGGGACAGAGGGCCCAAGCCCCAACTCTTCCCATCCTGTGTATTTCCTCGTGGGAGTCTCTGCTTGACCTGTTCCTTCCCATTCTGTAATATTCAGTGTCACCTCTTGTGAGCACCTCCTGTAGTTGGTTATGGTTGGTGTCCCCTGTCTGACTCTCCCATGGTTTGTTTCCTTTTGGTTTGGTTTTGGTTTTATAGTACTAAGGATTGAACCCTGAGGCACTTTACCACAGAGCTACATCCCAGCTCTTTTTATTTTGAAACAGGATCTCACTAAGTTGCCCAGGGTGGCCTTGAACTGCCTCAGCCTCCAGAGCTGCTGGGATTACAGCAATGGGCCACTGCAACAACTAAGAACCCAATACATAGAGGATCGAGAGTGATAATTAGAGGCTGGAACTATAGCTCAGTGTAGGGTGCTTGCCTTGCATGTGTGTGGCACTAGGTTCCATTCTCAGCACCACATAAAAATAAACAAATAAAATAAAGGCATGCTGTCCATCTACAACTACAAATTTTTTTTAAAAGAGTTATAATTAGAAACTGTCTTTGTCAGTTCAGGCTGCTACAACAAAATACCATAGACTGGGTAGCTTAAATAAAAACATTTATGCCTCACCATTCTGGAGGCTAGAAACCCAAGATGAGTCACCAGCATGGTCCAGTTCTGGTAAGGGCATCTTCTTGATACACTGATGACTGTGTATCAAAAAGATACTGGTGGAGAGAGCTCTGGTGCCTTCATATACTTTTATTTTCTTTATTTATTTTTTTGGTAGTGGTGGTGCTAGGGATTGAACCCAGAGCCTTGTGCATGCAAGGAAAGCATTCTACCAACTAAGCTATATCCCCAGCCCACCTTCATTCACTTCTAAGAGTTTACCCATTAGGACTACACTACCTGATCACCTCCAAATACCATCACACTGGGAAATAGAGTTTCCACCTATACATTTTTGAGGGACATAAATCATCCATAAGCAAGTACCTAACAATTGATGCTTTGCTTTGTGCCAGGCCCTGAACTGGGAACTTCACAGGCTCCATCTCACTCACTCCTCACCACCCCCAGAGGCAGGCTACTACCATTCTACAGAGCAAGAACTGAGGCTGGAAGAGGGCAACTGACTCAAGAGCTTGTGACTATGAACTGGTGGAACTAAACTTAAACCCAAGCCCATCTGACTCCACAGCATTTATTTATTTCTTAAGCATTTTAAATTCAAAAATAATGAGCCAGGCTTGGTAATGGGTACCTCTAATCCCAGCTACTCAAGAGAATGACGCAGGAGGATTACCTGAACCCTGGAGTTGGAGCCAGTCTGGGCACTAGTGAGACACAGTCTCAAAAAACAATCAAATAAATAAATAAAACCTGCGTATGACAAGGAATAAAAATCTAAACACCATTAAAGGATAAAAAGCAACTCTCCTACTCAAACCAACAACTCCTTTCCCAGAACCAACCACTATTGTCAACTTTTTTTTCCTTCTAAAATTAGTCTACATAAAAACTCCTCTCTATGCTTGCTTTTGGGACATATACAGGAGCATATTCTATATGTTGCTCTACATCTTGCACTTTTTTTCACTTATATTTTGGTGATTTTTCAGTGATCAGTAACTGTAGATATGCCCTCATTTTTTTAAACAGAGAATTGACTAAATGAATATGCCATAACTTATTTCACCCTCATTTATTATGGGCATTTAGGTTGTTTCCTGTCTTCTGCTGTATACATTGGGGGCTATAAGGTATATCTTTGTACATAAGATGTAACCCAAGTTATATTACATTGCATTTAAATTTTTGGTCCTTTTGGAATTCTTGACATAATAAATGAGGCAGAGATCTGGTCAAGTGTGTGCTATAGACCAGGATTCTCCACTGTGGGCAATTACCTAAGCTGTCACACAGTAGGCACTGGTAAATGTTACCAGTAACTGTGGTGGGAGGGGTGATCACAGCGTCATCTGTGGCAACACACCCTTGGAATGGTTTAAAATATGTGAATATGCAGCTCATCCTCAGCATCAAGAAAGGCTACCTGGAAGTGTCCTAACCTCAGTGACTAGTCCCTAATAGTCACTTACTCATCAGAATGAATGAGTTTGCAGAACTTCCCTGAGAGTATTTCTACAGGGGAAGAGAGAAAGATATCACCTACATGCAGGATGGGATGCAGCTCAAGGGTAATGATCCAGGATGGAGAAGTTTCTGAAGACATACTCCTGGCAGTTTGTGTAGGGCATTCCTTGTAGGTGGCTCAGCAGAATCACTATTTGCACAGCATCCTATGGATGGAGGCTAATTGGAATGGCAGGGCTCTGAACAC
This sequence comes from Callospermophilus lateralis, assembly GCF_048772815.1. NCBI lineage: Eukaryota > Metazoa > Chordata > Mammalia > Rodentia > Sciuridae > Callospermophilus > Callospermophilus lateralis. The sequence continues at coordinate 36,236,647 of NC_135307.1, read as the reverse complement.
AGAATTGACCTTTTGGTTACATGAGATCACAAAGGGCCTATGGGAGACATTTGGAGGTTCAGAAAGAAATGTAAACTGAGGGCCATATCCCCATATCCCTCAAATATAAGGATTGCCTGAGGAAACAGCTCTATTGGCCAGATGGGTTAGGTGCAAACCTCACCAGCTGGGGATCACTGGGGTAGTACTCCCCAGATAATCAGTGCACACAGTGTAGGAGCTGACTCTTCAGTCCTAGAGTTGATGGGACCAAGCAAGCCCCCTGCTGGTTGGGTCTCTGGGAGTCTATAGAAAATAGCAGTAGGGTGTGTCCCCTGGTCTGTATGAGGACTGATACTGACAACAGCTAATATCTACTATAAGCCAGGCCAGATGTAAATTCATTTCATGTTCACAATAGTCCTTCAATTTTATCCCCATTTGATATATGATAAAACTGAGTCACAGAGAGGCTGACCCTCCAGAACTAGAGTCGTATAACTGAAGTCTATTATCAAAATTTGGCCAGAAGCTTAGCTCTGAGGAATGCACTTGCAGATTACTGGCTGTGCCCAGATTTGTGGTCCCAGAAAGGTAATCCAGTCACTCAGCTCCACTTCAGGAACAAGCAGATCTCAGGATCACTCTATTCCTCCCCAGCTGCTCTGGGTAAAGGCTGAGGGGAAGACGCTGAGTGGGATAAGAACACAGCACAGGAGTCAGAAAGCCTGGGTCAAGGCATAGATAGAATGGCTGGAGAGCCAGGAGGAAGGTAGGGATAAAGGAGGCTCCTGACCCAGCTCTGCACAGTAACCAGCTATGGGTCAAACACAGATCCATCTGTCAGGCAGGAGTCAGGTGACATTGGGGACAGGAAGGGAGATTGTGGCAGGTCTCTGGCCTCCTACCACAAACAAATTCTGAATAACAAAGGTGTCACAACACAGGAATCAGGACTTGTTTCACTTAACTTGGAAGCAAGTCCTCCCCAAGGCAGTGAGAGATGGGACATTCTGTAGGAAGCCACTTGTTTAGTTGTGGGTCATCTCCTAGAGGCGCGCTGCTTCCTCTGACCCACGCAGAGCTAATCAGATTCTCTCTGCTCCGGCTTTGCCAGGGCTCCCTGTACTTAGCTGGCTGAGCTAAGGACAAGCAAAGCATAAAATCGGGGGGGGGGGGGGGGGGGGGGAATGAAGCCGCTGGGTACTAGGTATATGCTTGTAATCACAGCAACTTGGGAGGCTGAGACAGAGAGATCAAAAGTTTGAGGCCAGCCTGGGCAACTTAGTAAGACCCTGTCTCCAAATAAAAAGGGCTGGGCTTTTAGCTCAGTGATAAAGTGCCCCCAGGTTCAATCCCCCTTACTGAAGAAAAAAATGGTTAAAAAAAAAAAAAAAGAAGAAGAAGAAAGAAAAGAATGAAGCTGACTGCCTTTGGTAACCCAAGATGTCAACCTGACCAGTGCCAGGCCCCACCTGTCACACCCCTCCCTAGTTCACCCTGAGAAAGGAAGGGGGTTCCCCTTTCACCACACTTGAGAGAATCACAGTGTCTCTGGGCCTCTGTCCTGGCTCTGGTCTGGGGGCGGGGGTGCTCTAGAGCTGTCTTTCCCGTCCCCACAGGTTGTCATGGTGCCTGCTGCTCCAACTCTTGATTGGACAGAACAGCAGATTGTCTCCATGGCAATAAAAAGGATCTGTGCAGAAAGGACGTTTGGCCTTGGAAATGAACTCATGGGAAGACTCTTGGGAAATAAGCTTCCTCTGGGGCCGGGTGGGGGTGGGAGGATGAGTTCTCCTGCTGGAGACAGATTCGGTTCATCAGCTATTCCACTGGCCTTTCTAAAGGGAGGTACCATCACTGTTCCAGCCACAGAGGAGGCCAACTCCAGAGTCCTGGCTGCATCATGTGAAAATTGCAAGTCAGAAAAGCATAGATGAGCTATGGAACACCTGCCCTTTTGGTGGTTCATGGCAAGCACCCCCTGCCCACCCTGCTTCTCCTCCTATCTCCTCTTTCCCCAGTCTCTGCAGAAGCTAGCCTCTCTCCCACTGGCAGACCCTGGCCTACTCCTCCCCAATAATGTGAGAGCTGATAAAACTAAAATTTTTTTTTAAAAAATGCCCTTACTCTCCTCAAAATACTTGACTGTTTTTGTAGGGCCTTTGATAACAAAACAACACATCTCTCTGGTGCCTACAGTCTCTGGTAGACATTTCTCTGCCCTGGGGTGTGCTCCCAGATCATGAGCCTAGGCTTTGGCACAGTTCAAGCTCTTGGTGGAGCAGAGAAGCCACTAGTGCTTTGACCTAATCCCTCTTTTCACTTTTCTCTTTTTAATTTGTGGAGGTGGTTAGTGGTGATTAAACCTAGTGGGGTGCTTTACCACTGAGCCACATCCCCAGCCCTTTTTTTTTTTTTTTTCCTTATTTGGAAGCAGGGTCTCACTAAGTCGCTGACAGTCTCACTAAATTACTGAGGGCTGGCCTTGAACTTGCAATCCTGCTGCCTCAGCGCCCCCACCCAGTCCTGGGGATTACCAGCATGCACCACCAAGTGAGGCCGATTTAATCCCTTTTTAAACCAACACTTGCACGCCTGGAATTATTCTGAGCTAGGTTCAGAGAGATTGCCTTGCCTACCTTTGCCTCCCAGGCAGGAGCCATTTCCCCACCTACCTCAGGCATGAGTGCCTCTTATCTCTCCCTATCATACTTGCTTTCAAAGGAGGATCAGAAACCCATTTGTACTTGAATGTGACTAATAACAGATTAGCTTGTATTCTCCCCCCAAGGAAATCAGACGTTAAATCAGACTCAAGCAGCAATTCAAGGATCAGTGCTGCAAGAATAGAGTTTGAACTTGACTTTTAGAAAGAAAAAAGTAGAAGTGATTTAGGTCTTCTTCTCTCCAAAGCATTTCTTGACACTTAAGACTCTCTTAGATTCTAAAGGGAGTGTGTTTAGCTCAGCTCCTATTTCTAAAGCCTAGCAACATGATTTCTCCTAAAATTCTGTGCTAAAGCTGGATGTGGAGTCACGATAGGGGACTATACCTCCACTGTCCAGTGTCTAAGCTTCCTTCCCAACAGCCCACACCAAGAGCAGGTCCCTTGTTGCACTGGCCAGCACATTTGAATAGGGCAGCCCACCCACAGAGGGCAATAGCACTCCAGCCTGCCTCTTCTTAGTGATCCTAGGCTTCTCCTGGGAATTTTCACTAAAAATAAATCAAAAGAATCTTTATCATTGCTTAACATGCACAAGGCCCTGGGTTCCACCCCCAGTATCACAAAAAAAAAAAAAAAAAAAAAAGTTGTTATCGGATACATCAGGGTTCAAATATCAGCTTTGTCACCTTTTGCACTGTGTAACTGTCTTCGCTTGCATTCCTCCAAAAGGGGAGCCTAAGAAGGTCAATTCCTTGTGATGTGACCTCAGAGGACTGAAGTGAGGCAGCAGAAGATGCTGGTCAGCGGGAAGAGCTAACATAAGGATGCATGTGGGAGTTGTTGCTGTGGGCAACAAACACCCATTCCATAAGGACCTACTGAGAATGCCTTCCAGTGTTCTCTACCCAAGGATCAGAGACTAGGATTGACCAGCTCCTGTCCCTCACTTCATTAACCCTGCACTTCTGTACTGTGTGCCCAGCCCTAAGCAGGTTTTCCTGGAACACTCTTCCTGAAGGTGACTTTTCTGGAATCTCAAGTTCTCCACAAATAAATAGGGATTAGAACTACTCTGCTTCACAAAATAGTTGTGATCATTAAGACAACTCCAGTGGGTGTGGTGGCACATGCCTCTGCTCCCAGCAATTTGGGAGGCTGAAGCAGTAGAATCTAAAATTCAAGTCCAGCCTTGGCAATTTAGCACAACCTAGTCTCAAAAAATAAAAAAGGACTGGGGATGTAGTTCACTGGTAACGTGTCCCTGAGTTCAGTCTCCAGTACCACAAAAATAAATAGACAAGTAAATAAATAATGAAAGAGAGAATGCCTAAGGAGCTCTTGGTACCTGACCCAGGATAAAGCCTTGATAAATAGCGGCTACTATTCCCTGACTGGGACAGGAGACCCAGGGGACCCATCTCCAGCCCCCATCCCATCTCTCGGACAGGACCCAAATTGAGTGGGACTGGAAACCACACAGGAAGTAACTCCCAAGGAAACCTGAGTTCCAGATCTAGGAAGCCCTGCCAAGTTTTTTATTTATTTCCCAAAAGAAGTCCAAATACTCATGGATCTTAGAATCCATAAGGCAGAAGGGAATATAATTCTGGAGGGAGGAGGATGGAGAAGCTACTTCCTGATACTTTTTTTTTTTTTTTTAATACTAGAGATTGAACTCAGGGCACTCTACTACTGAGCTACATCCCTAGCCCTTTTTATTTTTTAATTCAAGACGAAGTCTCACTAAATTGCTGAGTCTCACCTCTAACTTTCGATCCTTCTGCCTAAACCTCTGGAGTTGCTGGGATTATGGGCATGTGCCAAGGTGCCTTGCCTTTCTGTTACTTTAGAATGAACAATTTTCTTGGGTGGTTTGCCATTAAATTTTCCAGGAAATCAGGCATGCTTTCCAATGCATGGTTCCCAAGAAGCAGAATGAGCTAGGCGCACCTGGTTCACCCTTCAGTTGAGGAACACATTCAGCATTCAGCAAACCTTTATCCAATAAACCTTCCTTGAAGACTTTGCATGTGCCCAGCTCCCTGCTGGACTGCGGGGCATCAGAGAAGAAAGGCTATCCCTGAGCTTCAGGAGAAAACTACAACAATGATGCTCACGTGCTATGATAAGTAGGAGTAAAGTTCCTAGGGGCTAGAGGTGGCTATAGAAAAAATAATAATAATGGATGCAGTTGGAGAAGGTAATATTAAGTGAAGTTAGCCAATCCCCCCCCCCAAAAAAATGGCAAATTTTTTCTCTGATATAAGGTGACTGACTCATAGTGGGATAGGGAGGAGGAGCACGGGAGGAATAAACTCTAGATAGGGCAGAGGGGTGAGAGAGGAAGGAAGTGGGCATGGGGTTAGAAATGATGGTGGAATGTGATAGACATGTATGAAGACATGATTTGGTGTGGAAATACTTTATATACAGAGATATGAAATTTTTGCTCTATATGTGAATAAGAATTATAATTCATTCCACTGTCATGTTTTTAAAAAATAAAAGTAATTAAAATAAGAAGAAGAAGAAGACTGAGGAGGAAGGTAGGCAGGATCTGAGGAGAGTCTGGTTCTGCCACACAGAGCAATTGGGCCTTATCCTAAAGCTGGTGGAAAGCCATACCAAAAGATGCATTCTATACCCCTCAGTGTCCCTTTTTCCAAGGTTTGAATGTGACTCCTCCAAACTTCAGGCTTTGAAACTTAATGGCCAATGTGACGGTACTAAGAGGCAGGAGCGTTAAGAGGTGACTAGGCTGTGAGGGCTCCTCCCTTCAGAATGAAATTAAGGCTCCCATCAAAGAGGCCTCAGCCATCTGGCTCTCTTGCCCTTTCATCTTATACAATGTGAGGACACAGCTTTCCTGTCCTCTGAGGGGCACGTTTCAGGTAACATCTTGGAAGCAGAGAGACTGGGACCCTTCAATCTCCAGAAATGTGGGAAAATTAACTTCTGGGTTTTATTTTGTTTTATTTTTAGGAACTAGGGATTGAACCCAAAGGTACTCTACCTGTGAACTACATCTCCAGTTCTTTTTTACATTTTTATTTTGAGATAGGTTCTCACTAAGTTGCTTAGAGCCTTTCTAAGTTGTGGAGGCTGGTTTTGAATTTGTGATCCTCCTGCCTCAGTCTTTGGATTAGCTGGGATTATAGGCATGTACCACCAAACCCAGCTTAATTTCAGTTTTTCATAAATTACCTAGTCTCGGGTATTTTGTTATAGCAGCACAAACAAAAAGACATCCCTTATTGTTATAAAAGCTGCAACTTCTACTTCAGTAATGATATTCTAATTATTAAAAAAAGAGAGTCACTAGAGATATGAAAAAATGTGCTCTATATATGTAATAAGAATTATAATGCATTCCGCTGTCATATATAAATAAAAAAAATTTTTAAATGCAGATGCATTCAAACCAAGAGAGAGAGAGAGAGAGAGACAAAAACAACCAATATGCCTCTTTATAAATAAAATTTTGGCAGCTGCTTAAAATCACCACCAGTAACCAAGCTCTTTCTTCCCCCGTCTTTGCTTATTAAAAAATTGCTCACGCCCTATTCTGAGTCACTTTTATAATTTCACTGACTGAAAAAGTGCATTGCATTGCTGTGGAGTCCTGGGCACAATAAATAATGGTTATGTAGACAAATAAAATGATACTAATAACAATAGATGAGCAGCTAATGATAAATATGCTGATATGCTTGAACAGGCAAGAACTGACTTTGATAATGGTGATCACCTTTGGGGAGGGAAACTGAATTCTAGGACACAAAGAAGGGAGACTTGCCTTTCATCTTTTTGAAGTACTCAAATGTGCTACCATGTTCATTGGACATGTTTTCTTTAATAAAAATAAATGCTATCTATATCCTAGAAATACTATCTATATAAATGCTATCTATATCACCAGAAACACAATTAGAGTCAAATAAAATTATGTTTATTGACTCATTAAACTAAAGAAGAACATACCTGGGGAACTGTGCAGAGCCTCAACAAGGGAATGTTAGAAAGGGCTTACAGGATTTGGCTCATGTTAAGAGACTTTGAGGAGAATCTAAGGATGCAAGAGTGCACTCTGGGTTGGACAACTGCGAGAAAGCAGAAGAATTCTCTTCATTATAAGTATCTTAAAATTCGATCTGAAGGAGAAAAGAAAGGAGCAAAGTTAAAGGTGCTATTGATAAAGCAGCAGTGTTCACTCTTGCGATGCAGAAAAGGAGACTCAATGTTTAGTCATTTTTGCAACTGGGAAAATTACAATAATAATCATTCTGTCTGTGTGTAGTCATAATGACAGAGTGATCTTGTTTTTGTCTTTACCCACCAAATTAAGAAAGTGAGTTTGTCTGATATTGGTATTTCCTGAAATTATTTATGTTCATCAGAATACCTTCATCTAGCTATGAGGCCAGGCCAGCTCCTTTCAAGGTCAAGGTCTGTCTTCTAGGGGCTGCTTTTCTCTTTTTCAGTACATTTCCAACTAAAGTGTACAGACATACTCAGTTAGTTGCTCCTACTATACTGCCTGAGTGTACAGATGTTGACCTAATTTTTTTTTTAATTATGGATTCAACACCAAGTAAGGATCACTCTGGCAACTTTATTAAAAAAATATTTTTAGTTGTAGATGGACACAATACCTTTATTTTGTTTATTTAGTTGTATTGTTTGTTTGTTTTTTAATGTGGTGCTGGGGATTGAACCCAGTGTCTCAATGTGTGCCAGGCAAGCATTCTACCAATGAGGCACAACCCCAGCCCCACTTTGGCAACTTTTTGAGAGATACAAGAGACTTTTAGTAAAATATATTCTAAAAGCCCAGAGGCCATAGCCCTTGATGATGAGCCCTCTGTTGATTGGAATATTGGTAGTGATTGGCCAGGCTGTCCTACCACCCATCAACATGACACTGACATCACTTGAGCTTATTGAAGGGCTAGCAGCCAGCTCTGCAGTCCTGTCCTCAAAGTTGGTCCCTGTTCAAATACAGAAGCTCCCGCCCTGGGGGGAAAAAAAAAAAAGAACTTCTTAGGAGATCATCAGTATAAGAGGTAAAGGAATTGAGAAAACCATCATGGGGGTTTGTTGCAGCCATGTCCACACTAGGAATCAAGGAGCCTGACTTCTGCACCACTTCTCCCACCTGGCCACCACATTGTCAAATCCTTGTCCCTTTATGGCCTCATTTTTCTCAGCCATAGCACAGCAGGGGAGGTGGGGTAAACTTGATCTCTTGTATGATCTTTTCAAGTTCTCATTTTTTGATTATGGGGTGCAGCTGCTCCCAAGGCAGGTAATGGACTAGTTTCAAGCTCTTCTGGAAAAGGTTAGAGAGCAGGTGCAATGGAGAGAAACCAGCAAATTTGGCAGGGAAGAACACAGCCTTTCTGACAGGCATGCTGGCTTGGAGCTTATGGATCCTCAGGGGGCTACACTTCTCCACACCTGCATCAATGCTTAACCCCAACCTGTAAAGCAAGGCAAGAGTAGTGAGCGTCCCTGAAAGGTCTGGCAAGAAGTTAGCTGATAAACTTCAGAAGGATGGAGAAGAGAAGAACAAGTTAGAGGAGGATTTTGGAAATGGCTATATCCGATATAGGTTGTTGGGATCTGTTTTACAGTTGGAATTAGGGGTGTTATGTTTTGAATATGTCCCCCAAAATTCCTATGTTGAAACTTGAGTGCTAATATGGTAGGATTAAGAGGTGGGGCTTTAGGAGTAAGACATGAGAACAAAGCCCTCATGGATGGGGTTAGGGCCTGAGGGAATGGGCTCACACACTTCTGCTCTTCCACCATATGAGGCTTCAGCAATGAGGTACCATCTTGGAAGCAGAGAGCAGTCCTTACCAGACAAATGCCAGTTCCTTGATCTTGGACAACTCAGCCTCTAAAATGGTAAGAAATAAAATTGTACTCTTTATAAATTCCCCATTATGTGGCATTTTGTTTTAACAAAACAGACTAAGACAGAGGGTGGCAGTTTCTCTTGATTGGCATACCCTACTCCCTCCTCAGTCCTGTTAAAGGAAACCCTCCCTATGTGGGCCAGCTGTGTTCTTTGTAAACTGCTTAGATGACCCAAGGACCATCTTTTTAGAAGGAAAGACCATTTATCTTTTTGATAAAATCTTACACAGATTATTCAGGTAAGTCCTGAAAGGACTGGTACTCTGATTGAGGTTACTTTGGAGATAGCCAGTCCTTAAACGCTGAGGCCCAGAATCTCAGACCCACTCCTGGTATGCCTTAGGTCACCAAGGATGCACGGCTTAGGTCATCAAGGATGCACAGCTACCACTGGCATCTTTTGTCAGTTGTCTCCAGAAGCTGGGTCACAAAAATAGGGCAAAAGAAGGTTCTGCGTTTCTCCCCTTCCAAGCTTCTCATGTTCTAAAACTGTTCTGATATTTACTTAGGAAAACTAAAGGGAGCCTTAAAATTAAGTGTGTACATTATACAGTACTATTGCATTTAAATCTGTTTTGTAACAAACAGAGCATTCTATTATGGAAAGACCCCTAATTCTTTTAATGTGTGATTCATTAATTAAGGGTTTTCTCTCTGATCCTCCTTTCCTGCCTTCCCATCCTCTGATTTCTTCTGATAAACCCAGGGGACAACCACAGGGACTGCTCAAACCATTAAAGGGAGATTTGAGATTAGGGAGCTTAAAAGCCTCTGGAAAAATCTCTGAACACTGTCCCTTGAGGGAAATGGACTAATTGTTACTTTGTGCAGAGGAGAGATTTTCTTTCTCCCTGGAGCCTCACAAGAGCAATAGGTTGAGTATTTTGTCCCTTCAATATATTTGAGACTGTGGACTGTTTGTTACTTCCTAGAGCTTGCAGCAGACACATTTAGTGTCTCAGCTCATACCCTCCTGCCCTCATCATGATTTGGCTGGGGTAGGTATTTCCCAAGGACCTTGAGATCATTGCACTGTGGAAAGCATCTTTCACTTGATTGGAAATAGGAGGAGCTGATAACTCTCAAGGCCACCCTTGATGGATGGAAGGAGACGACCCATGGATAAATGCTCTCCCTCCCATGCTTAGGGTAGACACTCCACTTCGAGAGGCATCCTATACACCTTTTGGAGAGTCTTGTGGGGACAGAGCCTTGTTGAATGCAGTGGCTCTCTCTGGGTCATTCCACAGTGGCTCTCTCTGCTCCCAGGACTCACTCTCACTACTCTCTCCCCTGCTTGTGCTCCCTGGATCTCCTATCCCAAAATTCTCGTCTCAGACTCTGCTTTCAGAAGAAATCAGATCAAGAGAGAATTCCAGGAAAGAACTGAGCCAACAGAGTCCTGATCATCACTTGTCACAGAAGGTGGCTGAGACACACACTTGGATTCAAATCCCAGCCTTGTCTCTTCCAAGTCATACACATATAGAAAAATAAACCTCCCTGGAGCAGATAGCAATTGAAAGTCACTGATTAATCAATTAGCAAGGAGAATCCTGATACCTATAGGAATTCTGCGAAGCATCTTTTAGCCCTCAGTGGTTAAAGAGAGAGAAACTCTAAATTTGAGTACAATCACCCAAGGCACAAAAAGCAGCCCAGCCCTGCACAGAGAGTAATTTATAGAGTAGGCATTATTTAGCTCATGGCCCTGGAGGCCAGGAAGTCTAAGAACTAAGTCTAACAAGATGTACATCTTGTTAGCGCCTGGTCAGCACCCAGTAAGGCCTTTCTTGATGCTTCATAAACTGGCAGAGGGCATCACCTGGAACAGGGCAGGTTTACTAGCTCAGATCTCTTCTTCTTCCATCGTGGAAGCCCTACTCTCCTGGCCTCAGCTACTCTAATTACCTTCCAAAGGCACTACCTCTAAATGCCATTGATAAATGAATTTGGTTTTCCAACAAATGGATTTTGAGGGGACACATTAAGACCATACCAGTAATACAGCCCAATCTTCTTGATAAAATCTGACCAGGACATTTACTGATAGAGTCAGCAGTAAACAAACGGGCTTGGACACCCATTCATCTTCCTCTTCACCTTCCCCCACAGAGCCCAGCTGCCATGAAACCTCACATTTGACTCTCTGGCCCAGCTACCCTGTGTCAGGCCACCTCAGGACCACCTTTTCTGCTCCACTTGGTACCAAGACTCTCCCCCTTTCACAGCACCCCAAGCTCCCTCCTGCCAGGGGAGCCAGCCCCACAAGTGGACCTGGGCAAGACATGTGAGATCTTCAGGACAGGTGAGTAGGGTTGACTGTGGGAGCAAGGGCACCCACTACCACAGTGGCCTGGGTCAGGGGCTGCAGCTTGTACTTTTCTAGATGCAGACTCAATATCCAATTAAATTTGGATGATGGGGGTGAGGGGTTGCAAGACAGAAAACCCTCAGGCTGACATGCCATCACGCCCAATTTATCATAATCCTTTTCTGTGGCTACCTCCAATACCCTAGAGTTCCTCTACTCCAATATCCTAGAGTTTTAAACCTTTCTTAGAGGATCAACTTATTGAAATGTATAAATATATACCAAACTACACCCAATGGAGGATATGATGTTCAATTCCCAACCCCCAGGGCTGCCTTATCCTGAGAACATACACACACACACACACACACACACACACACACACACACACACACCTGAGTATAAACTCACAAGTCCTATCTGCTACTTTCAATCACTAGGACCCCATTTTCTCCTCCTCTGGGCCCACAGACACCCCCAGCCCGAGAAGTGCCAAACTCGGTTGTCTGTTCTTCATGTATTAGCCCAGGTGAGAGTCTCAGTCCCTCCCCAAGGGCTGCTGGGAGCCAACTATATACAGAGGTTACACATCCCAGGGAAGCACATGTGTGCAGTTAACCACAGCACAGAGTCTAGGCAGGAAATGGACCAGAAAGACTGAACAAAAGAGATGGGGAGATTCAAACATCCTGACCCTTGTCCTCACCCAGCCCAGCCAGGTCAGAGCCCTGCTCTCTTGTCCACTCAGGGCTGTGAGGAACATGGCAGCATGAGGGGCACAGCAGGGTGGAAGAACTGGGGAGAAGAGAGCCTGCCCTTCTCTCTGCCTCCTACTCTCCTCCCAGCCCACTGACAGCTTGAGCCCAGGATAGGCTTCCCAACACAGGAAGGGTGTAAGAGCCATTGGACGATGGCATACCCTCTCTCCACACCTCCCAGATTTTTGTCTGCACTCTCCCCAGCCCTTCCCCTTCGCTGAGATCAGTCCCACTGTACCCTCCTCACACATACACATGTGTCCAACACACACTCCTCACTGGGACCCCAAGTCCTTGGAGCATTGCTCCATTATGAGCAGATCCTCTTCTTTCCACTACATCCAGAAATGGGGCATTCCCTCTCTGCTCGCCCTCACTGCCCTTACCCAGGAAGCCACAGCTGCACTCTCACTGCAGGAAGAGGGGTCCCACGGCCCTGCCCTGCACTCAGGACACTGTTTCACCATCTCTCTGCAGCCTCTCTCCCTGGGCACCACTCTGATTGTCTCCCAGCAGGCCTACAGAGCACCGACCCCCAGCACTCAGCCTCTGCAAGCCTAGAACAAGGCCATGCAGCTGGAGTCAAAATGGCTGGACTCTGCTCACCCTCTGGGCTAGATTAGGCCTGTGGAACTTTTGCTGAGTCACCACTCAGGGCCTGGCCTTCTGACCCAGAGAATTCAGTCTTTCTCTGCCTGCTGTATCTTCCCTCCACACTTCACTGCCCCCTGCTTGTCTTCCCCAACTTTTTCAGGCTTGTGGGACCTAACCCACACTCACAGAAGCCTCATCCCTAACACCTTATCATCTTGGCTCACTGATGAACTGTGATTCCTCACCTGGGACCCCTAATCAGGCCATTTCACGTGGTACCTGAACCTATGGCCTGGACGTGTCCCAACCCCATCAGTTTTTCTTCATCCTCAATCCAGAGTGGCTGAGCTTAGCAATAATAAGCATATAACTATGGGGCCTGTTATAGGTACACCTGGAGGAACCTATATGGGGCTCTAGGTAGCTCTCTGACCCCTCTGTCTGTCCCTGATTCTTTCTATACTGCATCTAGCCCTGCAGCTGGTCCAAATCCCTTCAGGCCCTAGTGCACCCCCAAAACTCTGCCCCAGGAAGTGCTCACACCCCTTTGCTGCTTGAGATGGAGCTATGAGCCAAATATTTGGTTACAATCAGAAAGGACTGTAGGAGACTCACATATCTCAGATACAAAAGCAAAGCCTCCCAGATCTTTCTGCCTAGTCAGTGGCAGATTTGGAGCAAGAACTCCACCAGAAGAACATTTCACTCCAGACTGTGACAGTGCCACTTGCTGGTGATCCACTAGCAATGCTCCTAAAGGGCTGCAGTCACAGTGGGAATATAAACTAGTACAGTCATTATAGAAAACTATGGAGGGTCCTCAAAAAACTAAAAATAGAACTATCCTGTGATCCAGCAAATCCACTACTGGGTATTTACCCAAAATATCTGAAATCAATTTATCAAAGAAACATCTGCATTCCCATGTTTATTGCAGCACTGGTCACAATAGTCAAGGTATGGAATCAACCTAAGTGTCCATCAAGGGATGAACACTTAGGTTAATTCCATTTATCTAACAATAAAGAAAATTTGGTGTATACACACAATGGAATAATATTCAGGTTTTAAAAATACAGAAATTCTGTTCACTTTCAATAGCACAGATGGAATTGGAGAGCATTATACTAAATAAGTCAGGAAAGAAAGACAAATATTGCTTTTTCTCATATATGAAAACTAAAACAATTGGACTCAAACAGAAAGTAGTACGTGGTTACAGAGGTTGACAGATAACGGTCAAAATTACAAAATCTTAGGGAAAATAAGTTTGGTTTTCTTTGAGATCTACTGCACATTGTGGTGAACAGGGCTAGTAACAGTGTATTTCGCATTTTGAAAATTGCTAAGAGTAAATTTCAAATGTTCTCAACACAAAAAATTAAGTAAGGTAATGGATATATTAATTAGCTTGATTTAATTGTTCCACATTGTAATCATAAATCAGAATATGACTTTGTACTTCATAAAAATATAAATTACAAATTTTCAACTTATTAGAAAATTTTAAAAATAAAAAATAAGCCAGGCACAATGGTGCCTAACTGTATTCCCAGTGACTCAGGAGGCTGAGGCAGGAGGACTGCAAGTTTGAGGATAGCCTCAGCAACTTAGTAAGGCCCTAAGCAACTTATGGAAACCCTGTATCAAAATTTAAAAGTTAGAAGGGCAGGGGATATGGCTGAGTGTGGTAAAGCACCCATGGGTACAATCCCCAGTACCAAAAAATAAAATATAAAATAAAAAGATGCCAAAATAAAGAAGAGCTACAGGATGGAGTAGCATTTGAACTCTGGATCCTCCTGTCTTCCACTGGAAACCACAGAAGGTTTGACCTGGCTCTGCTTTCTGGGGAGCCCAGGCTAAGTCATGTGCTTCTGTGTGAATGTTCCTTGTGTGGCCCAGGGAGAAGGTGGGGGCTGAAGCTGCCACATGGTGTTGTTCACCTTCCCAGGTGGGCAGCCTGAATGCCACACAGATGTTCAGAGAGAGGGGAGCCGGTTTAAGAGAACAGGAGCCACAGGTGGCCTAATTCCTTGGAGAAGGAGGAGGAAAGAATTTACACAGTGGGCAGAGAAGGAGCAGCAGGCAGGGTGTGCTGCAGAGCCTTCCAAAGACAGATTCAGGACACTGGGGATCTATAAAAGCTATCTCTGCTCTTGAGTGAGGAGAAATGACCACTCACCTCAGGAGGCTGTGTTTCTCTTTATTTCCAAGGTGTTCCTGGAAAGGAATGGAAGTCTGGCTGCAGAAAGCCAAGAGCAGGATCATGCCTGGAAGCCCTGGGCCTCAAGCAGGTCAGGACCCCTGCAGGGGTCTGCTTGCAGTTATCTCTTCCCTGCCTGTTGAGCCCAGGGTCACACAGGAAGAAGGGTCTGGAAGCCCCTACTATGCCAGCCATTAACCCTTTGGCTGCTGAACCACTGGAGATGCCCAGAGAGATAGATGCCAGGGTAGCCAGGACTAGAGTGATTGGAATTTATCAATTGCCTTACTCTATCCTGGATGTAGTTCCCCTGTCAGGCCACATTCAAAGGAGTAATTAAAAGGATAAAATGTGGGCAGGATTAAAGGGACCAGCAGGGATGGGGAGGTAGCTCAATGCAGAGCACTTGCCTATGATATGTGAAGCCCTGGGTTCAGTCCCCAGTGCCACAAACAAACAAAAACTAAAAGGACCAGCAAGGAGGGTAGTAAAGCAGCCAGGAACCAGAAATAGTGATTTCTAGTTGGAAGGATTCTGGCAAGGGATATAGTTGGGAGGGAGAGTCACTAGAGCCATAGCCTCAGGGTAGACACAGCCACTTGTCACTGCAGCCCTTCAAGGAGGAGACAGGGAAACAAGTGCCCACCCCCAGTCTCCTGTTCCCAGTGGAAGCAGGGGGTGGGGGTGGGGGAGGCAAAAGAGACTCTACCCTGCAGTGTGGAGATCAGCCTCTGGGCACCAGGCAGGACCAAGAAGGGTGGAGAGTGTATCTGGAGGGGCAAAAAACCCAGACACTGATCTTGTCCATTTCTGTTCCTGCCTATGTATCATGGGGCCCAGCAGTGTATGTATCCCTTCACCATCAGTCCTATTGTTTCAGCTCCTGGCCTACCCACTGAATGAATTCCAGCAACCCAGTTTTTTCTTATGTCAAATTGATTAGGTCTGACCTCAAATGACACCTCCACCAGGCTCACTGCAATTCCAGGTCCTCTGAATTCCCATGATGCTTTGCTCATGCCCAGCTTCCTTCCTCACCTCTCACAAGGCCTGACCTGAGCCCCCACCCACTTTAGAATGTTTATTGTTTATGGTTATCTCCCCCACTAGGATGCCCTAAATTCCTAGAACAGTGCCTGACATGGAGTGGTATTATTCAATACATTTGTGCACAAATGCAAAAATTCCATCTCATTATTTATGAGTGTCTTACCTACTGTTTTCCCACCACACTGAAGAAACTTGAGGGAGGACAGTCGAATTTATATTTGTGTTCTCCACAGTACCCGACAATCATAGCTTATAGCAGAGAGCAACACATGCCTTAGGAATGAATTATTCTCACAAACAGGACCCTTCTCCCAGAGGGCTGGAGAGAAAGCACTGGGGAGGGGCTCCAATAAAACAAATGCCAGAGGAGCCACAGATAAAATATAATCCCCAAGGACACACTCACCCCAAAGTCCCCCCAACACTCATTTCCTCTGGCCTCACCCCACCTACCATCCAGTAGTTCATTCAAATTATTAATTCATTAAATGGATTAATCCACTGATGAGGTTACAGCTTTCATAATCCAATAATTTCACCCGTGAGCGTTGCTATACTGGATAGCATGTTTCCAACATGTGAGGGACTGTTCATATCCATAACAGGGGGCCAAACCTGCTGTGAAGCAACATACCCACTCCCCACCACAATGAGTTGCCCTTGGTTCTACCCTTGACCAAGTTTCGAGGTGAGAGGAAAGTTTTTGAGTTTGTTTTAGGAAAGACATGTAGGAGCTGGGATCCTTCAGGGGTATTGGCCTCTACTCTTTCCCGGAAGGTTCCTCCAGAGCACAACCCCATGAAGTCCTTACACAGCATCACATCAAAAACCTCACATGTTGGTTGGGTTGGCCAAATCTACAATAGTCCTGCAGAGGTGTCAGTCCCTAGGATGAGATACTGAAGGGTTTTCTTCTTCCTCAAGCCCAGCGTGAGTGACCCCCCAGATTGCCAGGCTGGCCAAGCTGCAGACCCTGCCTGGGGACCCTAATGAGCTCCTGGGACCAGAAACAGCTGCACAACCCTCTAGCCCCCTCAGAGCTAATGGGAGAAACTGGCCACCACGATACCCACACCCCTCCTGGTGATGTAGCTGCATTTGGGGGCACAGGAAGGACACTAGTCGTGCCCAGTGCTCAGGCTGCCCAGTTTGGGATGAAGGAAAGTCACAGCATCAGTCATTTGCACTCTGGTTTTGCTTTCCCAGGGCTCACAGGCCATAGGTGGGAGGGGGCTCTGTGGGGGGACAGGGTGGACTCAGCTGGGCTACCTGCTCCCTCCAGGGCCATGTGGACCCCAGATTTCAGCAAAAGGAATGGCCAGTAGGTAGAGAAGTGTCTGTTCATATGGTGGCCTCAGCCACCCCTCCCCAGCTGTACCAGACCCCAGACTCCAAAGCCCACTTGCCTCTGCAGCTGCTGGTTCTCCTTAAAGTGACTCCAGAGAGTCTTGTTCCCATGTAACTGAACAAAGGGACGAGTCAGTGCTGCTAAAACAAGCACATGGTCAGGGGCCCACAGGAGCCACCTGGCAAAGCACCTGTGGTGGGTTTGCTCCTTTTAGGGTTGATGGGCCTAAACTCAGGGCTCAGAGGACAGAGAGGGCCTCAGCCGAAAGGATGCTGATGGAGGCTCCAGTCACCCCTTCATCCCTTGGTCACTGAGGAGAATTTCCTCAGAGCCAGGCTGCAAGGCGGGAATACCTCAGTCCTCTCCACTTTGCCAAAGTCAGTCTTGATCACTCCTGGAATGAAGTAATCCACCCAGGTGTCCTTGGGGACCAGCTCCAACCCCAATGTCCTGAGGCCCAGAACTGTAGGCCTCCAGCTCCTGGAAGGAGAATTGAGAGAGTGATTGGGATTTAGAGGAGTAGAAGGAAGTATCCGTTGGGTTTGTCACTTATAGAGAATCTCAACAAGCCCAGAGCTCAGGCATGCTCTCCTCAGGCCTGTCTGTCTGAGCACAGAAGCTAGATCTGAGGAACCCAGCCACACAGGCAGAAGCTCAGTCCAGAAGAACAGGAGTAGGGCAGGGATCTGTCCTGGGCACTGTCCCTGTGGGTTCTTGGGAATAGAACAGAGTTGACCCTCACACCACATACACCAGAGCACAAGCACTAAGCACTTACCACATATGGCAAGAACTGGAAGAGACCAGAGGGACAACCCCCTCCCGAGAGCAGACAAACAGGAGAGGAAAGAGGAAACTAAAGACCCACTTTTGTTTGGGGATCTGCAACACAGGCATTAAATACTGCAGTCCTCAAACAGCAATAAGAGTCCTTTAATTATCCCACTTCACATGAGGAGACAGGCTGAGAGAGATTTGGTAACAAACCAACAAACTTCAGAGTCAGGGTTCCAACCCCATTTCTCATAAACCAGGTGTCCATGTTCATCACTTAGACTGTACTCTTCTGCCCCTTATGAGGAAGAGATGAGCAGAAAGCCAGGTGCTTGGCAGAGAGGGCAGGTGGCTTGGTGAAGAGGTACCCAGGGCTGGGGCCAATGCCCACCATGGGCAGCCTCTAAGAAGCAGATGGGACAGGGGGACTCAAAAGATGAAGGTTAGGAATTTCCCCTCCACCCAGGACAGCCCCAGCCAGTTCCTAAAGGGTGTCAGTAAGGAGTGTAATCAGATTTGCAGAATCCAACAGAGGCAGATTGCTAAAGACCAAGGTGCATGAAATGGGGAAGAGCCTGGGATCAACTTCTCCCTGTGGGGAGAGGCCAGGCAAACCCTGTCGTAGGTTTTAAGTTGATGCAGAGGGATTTTATGCTGTGAGAAGGTCAGACTAGGTAAGAATGAGCAGCCCCCAAGGCAAGGAGCTAAAAAGCACAGCCTCTTCTCAAACCTGACAATGTCAAGGCCAAGGAAAGCGTGCTGGAACATCATCTCCATCCTGTAGCCACTGGAATTAGTAGCCATGCAAAGGGTGAGACAGGACAGAGGGAGATGGGTAATGTGGAGATCCCAGAGAAACCTTTCCTGTCTCCCACCCGCTCTCTACTGTGCCTGTGCACCTCAGCCTCCCCAGCTTTGTAAGTTCCCACTCACCCTGCAACCATAGCCCCTGGTCTCCATGTGGCGCAGCAGCTGGCTCAGCAGCAGGACTAGGGCCTTCACATTCACATTCGGTATCTGAAATCAGAGCAGGGGACTGAGGAAGGAGGAAGAAGTCTGGTCAGCTCCAGATCTGTTCAAATGACACTTATAATTTGTACATCAGACCCAAATGCGGGCAGCTTTGAGAGACCAATCCCCCTTCTTCCTGAATCAAGAGGTGTTTCCAACTTGCTTATGGTTTCATGGGCAGGCAGGCGGGCAAAAATGTGAATTACTCAGAATGAGGTAAAGGAAAAAAATGTCCAGGCCTTTTAAAGAAACTGGATTATGTTCTGGTTGTATAGAAAAAAGCTAAAAACAGAGGCTACAGGAAAGAGCTTGAAGACAGACCAGATGGAGGACAAGCAGCTGCTGAGGTCCAGGGAGATTTCTGGAAGAGTCATCTTTGTCTGTCTGTGGTTCATTTGTTTATGCTTTTGTTTTGTCATAATAAAATTTAAGGCATACTCACAATACAACAGGATAAAGCCATCAAATAGTTACCATGAGTGAAGAAGGAAAAATAAGTATTAAAAAAATAAGAATAAGCAAGAGTGAGTTTGATGCTTGCAGTTCACAGCACATGGTAAGACTGGGCATTATTTTCTATACATTCTCAAAAATGGAGGCTGTGGGATCCTACACACACACACACCTCTATTTATTGCAGACGTGTCTTCAAGCTTTCCTATAACCAGTACAAAGATGGAGACACACTAGAAAATTGCCATTAGAAGTTAGGTCCCTATGCTGATCCTGTCTCTGACTGAAGTCTGGATCTGGGCTCCCACCTGGGTGCTGACACTCTGGGAACTCTGCCTTGTGGGTCTGGGGACAGTGGAGAAATGAGAGAGGCACTGGCAAGGAAAGGTGCAGGGACTGAGCACAGGGGCAAGGACAAAGTCCTGCTGGGAGTACAGTGGCTACTGGGGCTCCCCCTGTGAGGGGCTGACTTACACAAGGTCCGCAGTGTCCTGAGTCTCTAGGGACTGAGGCTGCACACCTGTAACTGACCAGGCCTTTCACTGTTTTTCCCACCCCTTCCTCACACACCCACTCATCCTCTTAGTTGTTGATAGGGAAATGCTTCAACTGGGTGCAGCTGCAGCCCATTTGACATCAGGTAATCAGCACTGGGGATGGTCCTCATGACTACAAGAAGTGGCCTAGTCCCTGAGAAGAAAGAATCAAAGTTGGACTATGGATTTCCCGCTCAGAATGGAGGCTGTCACCCCACAGGATGTTTGTTCAAAGCC
Organism: Callospermophilus lateralis; assembly: GCF_048772815.1. NCBI lineage: Eukaryota > Metazoa > Chordata > Mammalia > Rodentia > Sciuridae > Callospermophilus > Callospermophilus lateralis. The sequence goes on along the minus strand of NC_135307.1, from coordinate 36,216,794 downwards.
CTGTGTGCCTCAGGCTGAACAGTGGGCTGAGACAAGTCTTTTCCTAAACTCAGGGGCCAAACCTGAACCAAAGAAAAGGTGAGATTCCCTCTCTGGCTGAAGAAAACTGCTCACTAGAAAAGAAGGGCTCTGTGTGCCAAGAGGTCCTGGGTGGAGACCTGTGAGCCTGGAAGAAGGCACATACTGGAAAATCCTTAGTCAGAAGAGGGATAGAGGAGATGTGGGCATGGCAGAGGGGTTGGAAGTTTCCTAATCAGCTGGAGAGAATGTGGGTCTGTCCAGGGGAGATCCCTGAACCTGGCCCAGGGATAATATGAGTGATAAGGAATTCTCCTCACAAGACACCTACTGAAAATTGCATTCAGTTAAAAGCAGAGCATCGGGTAAATTCTAAACCCATTTTGTGACAATTTCACCTGCAAGGTGGCAGCAGATGTGATCAGGGGACAATTACTCCATCAACGATTTCTGTCCAGTGGCGCAGAATTGCTTGTTGAATACCAAGTCCTTGGAGAAAAGGAGACCATCAGACAAAGTCAGGTTGATTGCCAGCATGCGCCCCCAGCTTCAGGAGGCAAGATTTCTAACAGTTCAGAGAAAGAGTCATGATCCCATGAACCGAGACACTAGAAAGGAAAATGACTCGGGAGAGTTAGGAGAATGTCAGCAATGAAATCCTGGATACATAATCACAAACAATCTCTCAGAGACATTGGAACGAAGCTCAGGAGACTAGGGAGGCAGCTGCGCAGTGGTTGCAGGGAGCTCAGATTTCAGGTCATCTCTAAGGATGGAGCGAGGGCATTCAGCCAAGGGCAGAGAGAAGAGGGGCGGGTCTGAGGATGATGTTGACAAAGTATAGAGTCCAGAGGCTGGGGAGGCACAACACACAAGGCCAGCAGGTGGGAACTGACCAAGTGTTTATGACAGAGCAGAGAATGCTAATGGCAGAAAGAATGAGACTCCATCCTTGTCTGTCAGATCCGTCAGAGGGAATTGGGAGCACAGCATGAGAGCGAATGCAGCAGGAAGCAGGAGAATAACAAGGCCCAAGATGGACCTGGACCCTTGTCCAGCAAGGTGGCAGAATCATGAAGTGGCCTCATGGTGGACTGGAATGCCTGAGCTCAGGGAATGCTGATGGCCAGAGCCAGTCCTGACAGCAACATCTGAGGACAGTGGGGACACCTAATCTAGGAAAGAGACTCAGCAGCAAGACCCAGTCACCAGGGAGGAGCACAGTGACCAAAGTATGCCCCCACAAGAGGATGTGAAGATATAAATTCTTGGCTTTTACAGAAACACTCTTCCTATATGGTCACAGCTACATCCCCAGGGCCTGGAATAGCACCTAGCACACAGCAAGTACACAATAAATACTTGCTGAATAAATAAATGCAAAAGTTACAGAAAGAGAAGAGAAAGAATGTAGCAGCCAAATTTTAAAACAAACAAACCATAAAGCAGCATAAGACACATTCTAGCCGACAAGCAGTCAGGCCTGCCATCCACAGCCTGCTTTCATAGTCAGTGCCTCAGGAGAAGGGAAGAAAGTCCTGTTGGGAGTGGGCACTACCTGGGTCAGACTCTCAGCCAGTTCCTGGGGCAGCCCCTCATCTTGTCCCACACCTGCTCAATGGCCCCTGGCATCTCCCCACCAGAGGGTTGACCAGGGGCACTGCAAAACAGGAAGTCCACACCTCCTTGGTAATCCAGGGCCTATGGGGGAGGAGTGTGAGAGAGTATGGAAGTGACCTGAAGAGGCCTCACCCTCCCAGAGCAGCCTAGGAGCCGGAGGCATTGAGGCAAAACTTGCTAATCAAATGCTACCCCAATCAGGAATGGTTACCAGGTCCCTGTGAAAACCAGACTCTTGCAAAAGCAAGTATCATGGATGGGCCCAGGGGCTGGCTCCAAGGTACAGGGGCACCCTAAATGCCTTCTCAATCCCTTTAGACACCTCCTTAACCATAGTTCTCAAAGGTGGTGTCCTCTCATGAAGAAGCCACTTGCCAGAAAGCTTCCTGCCACCATTCCCACCCTGCCCCTGCCAGGGCTGAGCTGTAAAGCAGAAATTCCGTGTGCTCTCTTTGCATCTCCTTGGTCTCTCATAGCCACCAGCTGCTCCAGGTCCTTGGCCTTCCCCATAGGGCACACAGTGCCATTCACATTCAGCTGCTGCCAGGGCTGTTCTGCTGCTTCCTGCTGCTGACAACCTGTCCTGGGCTCTATCCTTCCCCAGTTGTTGGTGAAGCCAATCCTGTGTAGAAGGTGGAGGGCACAAGTCAGCCTCACTCCTCCCCACCATTCTTCCTCTACCATCCCCAGAACTCAGTGAAGAAGGGAGTAATATATTCTACAACCTCAAGTCCTTCCATGGAAAACTGGGTCCCTGTGAGGTGCAGACCCAAGAAGAAATCAGGACACGCACCCTCAGTGGACCCTGTAACCACAGCTACCTGGTTGGCCAGGATGCCCTGTTCCAGTGCTGTGCCTCCTCACAGAGAGCCAGTGCAGGGACAAAACAAGTCCTAGTGGACCCAAGTCACTGTAGGAGCATGGTAACCAAACCCAGACTGCTTCCTGCTCAGTCAACCCTGGTGGGAAAGACTCCATTTCACCTATCACGGATGGCATCAGTGAGCATGAAAGCAATCTAGCCCCCACTCCTCCAGAATGTCAAGGCCAGCATCCCAGAGTGACGGGAGTCAGGCTAGTAACAGTGAACTTCAAACACCAGAGTTTCAGGTTAGGCAACCAGCTCCAGAAAATTTCCTAGTTATAAAAATGACATATAAGATTGTAAGACCCAAATTCCATAGACAAAAATTATTTTTCTATTCATTCCATAAGCAAGCACCGAGCTCTTAAGGTGTCAGGCACTGGGGGACATCTTGGTGAATGACAGAACTAGTCCCAGACCCAGTCCCACACCCATGAAGTGCCCCATATTGAGTGAGGATGCTAAATACCAAACAAATAATTATGTCAATTAGTAATTAACTTATTTTAGAAGAGTAAAATCAACAGAAACTCATTCATGGCTGAATGGAGGGTAAGTACGATCATTTTGGAAAATGATTTGGCTTTGTAAGTTGAAAATACAGCCTTCTGACTCTGCAAAGGGACCTCCCCCCACCCCCTGCAGAAGGGCAGCTTGTGTGTACCAAGGGATGGTGCCCATGTGTTCACTGCAGTATTTGATGTCAGAGTCCCTAACTGGAAACAAATCCATATGCCTAGTAGTGGTAGAAGAGATAAGTAAATCTTGTTGCATTTATATAATGGAATAGTATACACAGCAATGACAATGAATTGAAGTTACACTAAAAAACATAAATGAATTTGAAAAAAAAAGATATCAAGTGAAAGAAACAGGCAGAAAATATGCATCGTGTGATTCCACAAGTTTCCCAAAGAGGCAAAACAACTCTATCATTTAAGAATGCAACTGATGATAAAACTACAAAGAAACACAAGGCCATAATTGCCACACAAGTCAGGAGAGTGGGTGTTTCTAGGGTAAAGTGTAGGGGCTGTAATCAGGGAGAGGCAAAACAAAGAGCTCTGGGGTACATTTTATAAGCAAGTGATGGTCATGTGGCATATGTGAATGGTTTATAAAACCACACAGACACACATAAATTTACATACTTTTAATGCATGTTGTATTTCACAATAAAAATGTTTAAAAAGCAAAGTTTACATGCTCATGGTAAATTTTAAAATTCAAGCACTTTAGAGCTAGTCAGAAACTAAATTTCCCAAGTCCCTTCTCAGAAGCAAACTTACCAGCATCTCAAATACTCTCTCAGGGGTGTTCTTTGCAAAAGGGCTTTGTTTTAAACAAGTTTTCCATTTATAAACATTTGGTTCACAGCTGAGCAAGGTGGTTCAGTGGTAGAGCACTACTGGTTCTTCAATCCCCAGTACCACCAAAAGAGAGAGAGAAAAAAAGAGAGAGGGGAATAGTTTTCTGAGATATCCTAACCAGGAAGCAGAGACTTGGGGAATATTGGAAAATAAAGAAGGACCTAGGAGCAGCCTGAGGTCCTTGAGATGGCTCCTCTCCACCCTCTGGGCCCCAGAGCCCTGTCCACAGTTTGAAATTCAGCAAATGCTCAGGAAAGTCTGTGGGACGCATCTCATACTGGAGGTGGGGAAAGTGAGGGAAACTGGAGATCAGGGTCTATAAGGTTGAGGAAGGTTTTGACAGGGAAAGCAGGATAAATGTTCCAGTGTAAGGGGACAGCTGAGAGGAAATGAATGTCCAGGGAATCAGAAGAGAGTAGGGTTTCTGTGTGCCTAGAATGTAGAGAGTCCAGGACTCGGGATTGAGAAAGCAGGATACAGATCTGAATGGCTGGCCAGGCTTACACTGAAGTGCAGCTCTCTGAAGCTAGGCCAGTCCCAGCAGCCCCAGCCAAGTGCAGCATGGAGACCCAAGCCCTCAGGAGGTCTTCAGAAGGGCAGAGGCATGCACAGGTGAAGGCAGAGTAAGATCTGGCTTAGGAGACTCAGGTATGCTATCTCTGTAAACTGGAAAAATACTGGAGTCTTATAGTGGGAAGCCTCTTTCACCCAAACCCCAATATCCCAGCCCTAAATCAGGCCAGAGGCTCCTGCATCCCCTAGTGTGAGATTCCCATTAGCTCCTTATTCCCTACCCTAATCTAGGAATCTGATTAGTTTCCTGCCAAGGGACGTAGGAAGGGAGTGGCTGGAGCAAAGAGCTAGAGAAGGCACTCAGGGACTTGGGGGGTCTGCTTTTCGTGCAGGACTGAGCCCGAGACACGAAGAGAGGCAGGCTCTGGCAGCTTTGGGTCAACAGACATGAACTTTGAGTGTGTATAACTGTCCACAGACCCTCATCATCACTTCAGATCTGCTCTGGCCACTCCATCACCCAGGGACTCCTGGTTACTAAGCAACCTCTGCCTTACCTACTTCATCTGCCCTTGTTCCTTAGCAACCCTTGCGTAACCTAATTCCCTTGAGTCTGGGGTCTGTATCTATGAAATATAAATGAATGGGTGCTGCTCAGGAATTGTAGAGAAATTTTAGATTAAATATCAGTCTGTACTCAGCTCATAATGAAGGTGACCAAATGCTCTGCTTTGGGAGGGACAACCTTGCTTTCCAATTTATGTCCCTTCTGGTATCATATTTCCAAAAGCATTCTTTGCAGGTGCTAGACCTCCTCCCTTTTTTTTTTTTTTTTCTCCCAGCTGCTTTCACTCTGCTTGCTCTCTCACACAGGCACTCTCTCCTTTCTGCAAGGTCACATTTACAGCGTTACATTTCAAGCGGGGGAGGGGGGGGTCTCATCTCCTGATTGGTCTATCTTCCCTAGACAGGACACCAGATTCTAAACTTCTTCTCCCCACCCCTGGGACTCCTCTCACCCCGTCTTCAAGCACTTAACCCCTTACAGATGATGAGAGGAAGGGGAAGCCGGTCTCCTTGGCCTGGAGCCGGGCAGGGAAAAAAGAGAACGGCATTTCGTCGGTTCGTCGGGACAGGGCGCGCCCTGCTGGACATTTCGAGTTACAGCAACACTGAGAAGCATTCCTGTCTCAGCAAGTCTGAGACTGTCCCCTTTCTGGCCTGCAGCAGTTCTCACTGAGCACTGCTTGTCTGAACTTGCCTCAGGGCAATTTGCAGGAAAGGTGACCTAAAGTTCAGAAAAGCTACTGCAGCCCGATGCAGGTAATGAGATGAGGTGAGGCCTCACCTGTCTCCTTGCTTCCCCTTCCACACAGAGCCCCTCTCTTCCAGGTGGAGAGGGAGCACTCATTCACACTTCATTCCAAAGCGATCAGCTAGGCCAACTTGAGCAGAGTTGACAGCAGGTCCTTGGAGTCTCCCTGGAGACTGACATTGCCTGTTCTGATACCTCTTTCCATGCCTGTCAATTCAGATGCCCAAAGTTGGGAATGGGGAAGCCAAATAGACACACCATTAATCTAGCCCCATCTTGAGGTGAATGGCCTTCAACACTCACTCCAAAAAGAGAAGAGCAAAAGCAAAGGAAAAAAATTTAAAAAACAAGGAGTAAGGAAGAGACATCAAATACTTAGAAACATTGAAAATGTTTCTAAAACATTTAGAAAAGAGAGAGACTAAAGAGAAGTCAACAGAAGCTATGTGATCTTGGATAAGTATGTGCCCCTCTCTGGCCTCAGTCTGTACCTTGGTAAAATGAGAAGTTGACTTGGGTGGTCCTAAGGGCTCCAATAGCCCTAAGAGCTTTATTCTGAAAATCAGAGGAGAAATAGACTGAGTTACAGGCATAGAGTTAGGGAGAAATAAACATCAAAACAAAAAGGAAAAAGGAGTAAAGATGGGCAGTTCCACCCATCATGGACCCCAGCATGGCCATATGGCCTCAACTTGGACCACACCATTCCTGCCCTGGGCTGTGGTGATGCAGGCTCAGTTTATCTGGCTGTCATGAAGTCTGCAAGTGTGAGGATGTGAGTAGGATGCAGGCTAGGCTTCAGAACCTGCTGATTATATCTCAAAAACTCAAGTGTGAGCAAAATTTACAGTCCCAGAATTCAGAAGGTCAGAATGAGGATGAGAAAAGGACTCCCCATAGCCTAGGAGGAAGAACCTGGGGGAAAGTACAGGACTTATCTGTATAAATTTCTGCAGAATGCTGCACACGACACTTACCAAGGACCCATTGCTGTCAGCGTCCCACTTTCCCCAAAGATGCTCTCACACCACAAAAACAGACAGATCCATGGATCTAAAGCCTGTACTCAAACAGGCTGCAGACCCCATCTTAGGGAAGCTGGGATGGGCAGGCCAGGCAGCTATAGCTCCCTTGGCTGTGGAGACAGAACTGGATACACATTTTACCAGCAATAGAAACAGACCCAAGCCTCAGTCCCAAAGCCACTGAAGTAGCTCCTCCTTCCCAGATCAGGTCCCCGGAACTACCCAGAATCAATGGCTGTAGAGCTTCTGGTATCCACACACCACCCAGGCTGTCACCCTGACCCAAATAATTCATAAGTAACCATTTCATGCTAGATGCTGTGTCAAGTACTGCAGACACCAAAATAATGATGGCATAGCCCTTACCCTCAATAAACTTACAAAATTAAATAAAAAGCTCACAGTCTAATAGAAGACAATGCAATGCAGAGTGATGCATATCAAAATGGAAGTAGTCTTAGGGTTCAGGGCACCTGAGAAAGCATAGTAAAAGTCACGTTGAGCCAGGCGTGGTGGTGCATACCTGGAGTCCCATCTGCTTGAGAGGCTGAGGCAGGATAGTAAGTTTGAAGGAGCTTGAGCAACTTATCAAGACCCTATCTCAAAAAAAAATTTTTTAATTAAAAAAAATTTTTTTAGTTATAGGTGGACATGATGTCTTTATTTTACTTTATGTGGTGCTGAGGATCAAACCCAGTGTCTCACACATGCTAGGCGAGTATTCTACCTCTGAGCCTCAACCCCAGTCCTTTTTTTTTTTTTTTTTTAATTTTTAAGGCTGGGAATGTAATTCATCAGTAGAGCATTTTCCTAGCATGTGTGAGGCCCTGGGTTTAGTCCCCAGTACAGAGAGAGAGAAAAAAAAAAAAAAAGCCATTGTTGAAAATTTGATGGAGGATATACCTTGCAGCTGGATAAATAGTTCTGAAGCTCAGGAAAGCAAACTGGTATTCAGGAGAATGATTTGGGAATTACTGCCCATACGTAGAAACAACCTCATAAAGTGGATGAGAGCTGCCAAGAGTGTGAATAAAGTGAAAAGAGAAGAGTTCCAAAACTGAAACTGGAGCCAGGCACAGTGGTGCACTCCTGTAATCCAATGGCTCAGGAAGCTGAGGAGGAGGATGGCAAGTTAAAGGCCAGCCTGGGCAATTTAGTGAGACCCTATCTTGAAATGAAAAATAAAAGGGGCTGAGGATGTAGCTCAGTGGTACAGCACCTAAGGGTTCAATCCCCAGTGCCACAAAATTAATGAATAAAAACAAAATCTCCAACTGCAACAATTTTCAACCTTCCTCCAACTCATTCCCACCTGTGCTAGTCAACTTTCGTCGCTGTGACCAAGATACATGACATGAAGAACTTAAAGGAGGAAAGGTTGATTTTGGCTTGTGGTTTCAGAGGTTTCAGTCCATGGTCAGCTGGCTTCATTGCTTCGAGCCTGAGGTGAGGCAGAACACCATGGCAGAAGGGCATGGCAAAGGGAAGCTGCTCAGATCATGATAGCTGGGAAACAGGGGCCGCAGGGTCAAGGACCAAGGTCAAGATCAAGTCCCCAGGGTCATACACTGAAGGACCACTCCTCCAACAGGTTCCACCTCCCACTGTTTCCACCACCTCCCAGTAGTCCATTCAGAGTCTTCTGAATTAATCGATGAATTAATTCACTGAGGAGGTTAGAGCTCTCAAGATCCAATCACTTCTCAAAAGCCCCACCTCTGAACAAGCCTTCAACACATGAGCCTTTGGGGGACATTTTATACCTGACCCACAGCTCCACCTATACGCATTAGGATAACATCTCACAAACTTGACAAGCTGTAAAGGCATTTACCAGGAGAGAAGTTAGTTTGCCAACATGATTTTGCCCCTACTGTCCTCCTTTTAGAGCTTCTCCTCTTATCCTCTGATGAGCTCTACTCACAATGTGGCACACCATATGTTCCAATGATCAGCAAATCACCAATAGATCTGAGGTCTACTCCAGAGCTTGACATCAAGGGGTCCTCCCTTGCATCCCCTATGAGGGGATACAAGGTTGCCGGACTTGCAAATAAAAACACAAGATGCCCAGTTAAATTGGAAGTTCAAATACACCTATATCAAAAGATATAGGGTGTGTATTAAAAGACATAGGTCTATCCCAAATATTGCAAGGGACATATTTATACCAAAAAAAAAAACCCTATTTGAGGTTTATTTGAAATTACAAAACTTAATTGGGTATCCTATATTTTATCTAGCATCGATACTCCTTTGCCCTAGTGATAATTCTCCAGAGGAACAGTGACAAGCTTATTAATTGATCTGAAAAAAATACCAAAGTGGTATATGGTTTACACATCATCCTAAAGAAAAGTAAAGACAAAATAGTCTTTATAAAATATATTTAGAGGCTGGGGTTATGGCTTCATGGTAGAGTACTCACCTAGCATTGGTGAGGCACTGGGTTCGATCCTCAGAACCATATAAATGTAAAAATAAAGATATTGTGTCCACCTAAAACTAAAAAATAAATATTTTTTAAATGACACCAGTAATATGAAATATGATATGTCAAGAGCTTTGTAATGTTTTGAACAACCAATAAAAAAATTTTAAAAACCATAAAAAAAATAACACCAGTAATACACAGGTGTATTCTCCCTTGAGTTATATAATCCAATAAATTATTACTTCGAAATTTTCCTTACACCTATCTGGAAATGTCACTAAATAGGAATCCAAGGAGGTCTCGAAGAGAGAAAGGGACCTCAACTCAGCCCTGGCAGAGGTGACTTGCACCATAGAAAAGAATTTTAGGATATATCAAAAGAGACACAAACAAAGATTTATTTAGGAAAACAAGTAATACTACAGATGCACACTCAAAGGGAAAGGAGTGCAGTTATCTGAGGGTGAGACACACTTTGGGATCGTGGGCCCTTCTTTTTAAAGGAAATTTTGTAAATAGTGAACATGAGAAGTGTATAGGGGTGACATCAGCCTGGTGAGCTCAATTCCGTCAATCATGGAGCACAGGGTGGGTCACAGTAGTCTGGTCATTTCAGGATCTCTAGAGTGACATCATCCAGTCAATAACATTTGGAATACACCCATATCATAAGTCTCTAACAATATCTTCCCTTTGATTTATGTAGTCTGAAGAAAATAATGTTGTATAGGCTAGCAATATATGTAGGTATTAATCATCTAGGCTCATATTACTCTAAAAGGTTCGAGGACCTTTTTCTCTTTTTTTTTTTTTTTTGGTAAGATTTCAGGCTTGGTGGAAAATGGATTTAGGAAGTAAAGGACAGGGTGTTCGTGGAGCTTCTTAGATTTAAAGTTACAGCTTCTTTTCCCTTTCCTGTAGTCTTCTCTCTACCTCTCCTTATTTATTCTATCCACCCTCATTATTACAGGAAGTAAGTACACTTCACTTTATTTTATGAAATCTTTAAATGTTTTTATTAACCCTTATAAATTTTGTAATTTTATCTAAAATTATTTTTTAATTTAATATTTTATTCTAACACATAACAATATGATCATTACAATACAGTCACTCTTGTTTTCTTTTTTTAATTTAAGGAGTACAGGGAATTGATCCCAGGGGCACTCTACCACTAAACTATATCCCCAGCCCTTCCTATCTCTTATTTTGAGATCGGTTCTTCCTAAATTGCCCAGACTGGCCTCAAATTTTTGATCTTCTGCCTCAGCCTCCCAAATAACTGGGATTACACATGCACCACCACAAAGTCACAATATCCTTATATTCAAGGATTTATCACCGGTTTAATAAAGACAGATTAGAAGATTTGCTTTGTCAACACACAGTCCCATCATCTATGTCTAAACATACTAGGGAAAAAAAGATGAAACTGACACATCAGATATTTCTCTGACTAGCAGAAGAGAAGGATGTGAAATCTGTTTCCCTCCTCTATACGGATGTTAAGTATAGATTACCATACTTTATGCATCAGATCACATTAACCAGTACTATAATACCAGGTAATTGCTAGGGCTAGTTTAGAGAAAAATAAATTGACTACTTGAAATGTAGATATGATGCACTCAAAGTAGAAATGAGGAAATTATTGCAACATCTCACTGGGTAAGTTTTCACAGTGCATTAGGTAGAGAAGCCCACAATGGCTGGGATAATGAAGCCCTGTACACTGGCACCTCTCAATGTCTGCTGGATGAAAACGGAGTGAAAGGAAGCCAGGCTTGCTGGTGCTTGCCTGTTACCCAGCTATTTAGGAGGCTGAGGCAGTCTGGGCAAATTACCAAGGCCCTGTCTCAAAATAAAATAAAAAGGGCTGGGGATAGAGCTCTTGCCTAGCATGTGCAAAGCCCTGGGTTTTATCCCCAGCACTGAAAAAGTAAAGAAAAATAGTCTGTGAAAGAAATCCTGGGCGCTGACACTTTACAGCAATATAATCACTCATCAAATTAAACTGATCTTGTTTGCACTTCATGCAAACGTGAAGACCGCATTACTGGCTTGTCTGAAGAACTGAATGAAGAACTTGATGTTTTCTTGAATTCATCCAGTTGGAACCAACCAATCATTAAAACCTTTTTTTAATTTGTATTTTTTAGTTTTAGGTGGACACTATATCTTTATTTTATTTTTATGTCATGCTGAGGATCAAACCTAGTGCCTTATGCATGCTAGGCAAGTACTCTACCACCGAGCCACAACCTCAGCCCCTAAAAATCTTTTGATGTGAATACTTGGCAACAAACAAGTGGTAGTGAAGTTTTCAGCGTTGACTAACTTTTTCAGGTCTCATGGACAAATGTTTACATATCAAGAATGTTTTTGATATTTCTACCCATGACACAAAGCAACAGTGGGTAAACTTACTGATGTAGAATAAATGGAACAGTGGCAGCACACCATCCCCATGGTCCCCGTATTCTTCACTACCATGCCCTGGTAGTCAGGTAGAAATAGCCCTTCAGATCATTTCCTTAGGCCTTGATCCATGAGAACATATCTTTTAAACATTCTTTGCAAAGAAATCCGAAGTATACATAAAACACTTCTGTTGCTTACTGAAGAACAATGGTTCTCTCAAGAAAAGGCTCTTGTGCAATTGAGATGTGAGCTGAACTATTCTGTTTATTCATAGAATAACAGTTTTACTGGAAAAATGACTGCTAGACAAACTATGATTATTCAGATTTGGATATTTGGAAAATATTTTCTCAGAAATGAAAAAGAATGTCACTGTAAGAAAAATAGTTGTGATATTAGCAGCCCATGATAAAATATGAAGCTTTTAACAAAACTTTAAATCGTGAAAAAAATTGTATTTGCCATCCTGAGCTTGACAACTTCCTGACACTAAGAGATTTACCAGTAAGATGAATGTTGAGAGGTTGGTGTTTCGACTCAGTGGCAGAGCACTTGCCTGGCATGTGTGAGAAACTGGGTTCGATCCTCAGCATCACATAAAAATAAGTAAATAAAATAAAAGTATTGTGTCCATCTACAACTAAAAAACAGATTTAAAAAAAAAGAAAAGATCAATGTTGATGTTAATAAGTGTGATTTTTTTCAACATTGCACAGTGGAATATGGCAACATGGTATAAGATCTGCATAGCCTTGAACCAAAATTTCCCAGATGGCCAATGCATGAGCTTATAAAATCATATGTACATGAATGATCCACTCAAAATGCAAGATAGACCAATTGAATTTTTAATTTTTTTAAGTTTGTAGATAGACTCAATACCTTTATTTTATTTATTTTTATGTGGTGCTAAGGATCGAACCCAGTGCCTCACAAATGCTAGGCAAGCGCTCTACCACTGAGTTACAACCCTAGCCCCAACCAATTGAATTTTAAGATAACAGAATAAAAAAAAATTCAACTAATCTTTAAAAAACTACCATTTGTCAAGTTTGGGTGTAGTATCAAAGAGCATTCGTGATTGTCTGAGAAAGTTAACACTCTTTTCAAACTGCTTGTCTGTGTGAGCCAGATACTATCAATAAACTGTTTTCCCATCAAAACAGCATATTATAACAGATTAAATGCAGAAGAAGGGCCAGGTGTGATGGTGCACACCTGAAATTCCAGCTGCTCGGGAGGTTGAGGCAGTAGGATCACAAGTTCAAGGGCAGCCTGGGCAACTTAGGGAGACCTGTCTCAAAATAAAAAGAGCTGGGAGTGTAGCTCAGTGTTAGAGCACTTATCTAGCATGCATGAGGCCCTGGATTCCATCCCTAGCACCACAAAATAAATGAATAGTCATATATATCTCTCTATGTGCAATGTAAGAAAAAAAAAGTGTGTGTGTGTGTGTGTGTGTGTGTGTGTGTGAGTGTGTGTGTGTTTTGCTGGCAACTGAACCCAAGGCCTCAGGCATGGTAAGCAAGTGTTCTACCACTGAGCAACACATCTCTAGCCTCTAAGAAAATCTTTTTTATTAAGGAAAAAACATTCCAAAAAGGGGAAATAACCAGGTGGATAAGGGGGAAAGGGTGGGGTAAAAATGCCTGAGTCTGAGCACAGATAATTTAGGAAGTATCTGGGTTAGTTGTTATCAAAGCATCCTTGGAAAGGGCAAGTTGGACCCATAGTGACAAAGCCTGCCAAATAAGACCAGTGATGCCGTCACGGAATGAGAACACTGGCACTCTCCGCACATGGGCTTGCTCCTCTGTCAGATGGTGGTGATGATCCCACTTGGGAAGGACCTGTGGAGCACCTCACGGCATGCCAGGAGCACACCAAGCACAGGTCAGATGGTAACTCCCTTCCCGGTCTCTTCCCCTATTACATGGCTGGCCATCACCTGTGGCCACCTGATGACAAAGCTCAGAGAAGGCCCAGTCATAGACTCACTAATGCCCCACCCACCCAACCCTCATACCACAGGCTGCAAGGGATGATGGGATGATGCTGTCTATTGCCCCACAAAAGATTAGAGAAGGAAATCTAACCTTTTAACCTATTCCCTAGCCTGTACTTGCCTGAGACTTTCTGAACCCACTCTCCCCCGAGAGTCCCTCTGCACCTGAGGACAGAGCAGCAGGCTCATGATCACCCTGGAGCAGCCAGGCTGACTGGACCACCTCATGCACAGAAAGACTGATAGCAGATCCACGGACAGTCCTTCCCTCATATTTCCCCAATGCCCACTTCCTGCCCCAGAGGGGAAAAAAAATCAGAGAACAGTTTCCCATACAATCATCTACTCCCTGCCATCTCCCATCAGTAAAAAGCTCAAACTTCCTGCTCTAGATAACTCAATCCTAACTAAAGTCTTCCAACTCCTATCTACCCCCTCCCACACCCCACTGCACACACAAGCCTCACTAGGTGAGTACAGCTCAGGCTCCTGGAAATGACAGGCCAGTTAATGGAAAGACTAATAGCACGTCCTCTGGGGCTGCATACCAAAGACCTTCAAGAGCCTTTGCCCCATATCTCTCTTTCCTGAGAATATATTCCCCTGCCAGTGCAAGCTATTGATTCAACAAACTGTTGCCCAGTCGTGCTATTTTACTAACAATCAGTAAGGAGTTCATTTCCTAATACACAGAACATCCCCAGGACCCTGCTCTGTCCTCTGTGCCCCTCTCACTCTCCCACTCCCCACTGCTCCCTCCTGCGTTCCCAGCACCAAGTGTGTTATCAAACCACCTCTCCCCGAACCTCACATATTACACAAAAACTAATTAAAAATGAAGCACAAACTTAAAGCTATAAGATATTTGGAGGAAGACAGGAGACCCCCCAGGTTAAATTACAGGGACCAATTTTTTTTCCCTCTGGTACTGGGGATCCAACTGGAGGAGGTAGGTCACTGGGAGTGCACCCTTGGGAATTATACCTTGTGCCCCTGGCTCCTCCCCCACCCTGCCCGCTTCTTCCTGGCTGCCAGGAACTGAGCAGTTTTCCCTTGCCATATTTTTCTGCCATGATGCTCCACCTCACTTGGACCTAGAGAAATGGAATCAGCAAACTACAAACTGAGACCAATGAAACCATGAGCCAAAATAAACTTTTCCTCCTCTAAGTTACTCTGGTCAGATTTTTTTTTTTTTTTTTTTGCCCGGGGAGGGGGGGGGCGGGGGTACCAGGGATTGAACTCAGGGGCACACAACACTGAGCCATATCCCCAGCCCTATTTTATATTCCACTTAGAGACAGGGTCTCACTGAGTTGCTAAGCACCTCACCCTTACTGAGGCTGGGCTTTGAATTGGCGATCCTCCTGCTTCAGACTCCCTGGCCACTGAGATCACAGGTATGCACCACTGCATCCGGCTGGTCAGGTATTTTGATAACAGTAGCAAAAAGCTGAAATATTCCCCTAATAGAATGTAAGCTTCATAAACTAACAACTAATGCTCTAATTTTGCACTGGGGAAGCCCTCTACCACTGAGCTACACCCCCAATCTGAAGTCTGTGCTCTTAACCCTCATGCTTTGGGGGTCCTCATGGAAGTGGGCTTTTATTTGTATTGTTCTCTGTTGTGTTTTTAGCATTTTTAACAGTGCCTAGCAGATGGGAAGTACCAATAAGTATTTACACACTAAACTAATGTTGTTTAATTAGTTTAAAGATAAAGCTTGTCTGTGGACCTACCTGATCCAAGTCCATCACATCCCTTCCAGAGTATGGGGATTGGAGGGCTTCAAGTTTCAAATCATAAATTCCTAGAAATTCGTCCTCTACTCTAAAGATGCTTCTAGTTCTTGGGGGAATACATATGTAAATAACTAAAAGGCAGAAAAATCTCAGTGCCCCAACACTCAAAGTACCATGGGATTTCTGATCAGGGATTGAAAACTTTTACCTAGGAAGTCAAGGATCTGAGGAAGAAATGGCATTTGCACTGTGTTTTGAAGAATTTGGACAGGCAGCAATAAGGAGGGTATAACTCGAGTTATCAATTCTTTCCTAGTATCTGTTCTCCTCTTCTTCCTTAGTAATCATACCTGAAATTTTAGCTGTGCAATTAAGCACCCAGAATAAAAGCTACATTTCCCAGGCTCCTTTGCCACCAGGCATGGCCACATGATCAAGTTCTGGATAAAAGAATATGGAGAACTAGAGTATGCAACTTCTTAAATGGAAGGAGCATGCCCCCTCCTTTTCTTTCTCTCCTTTTAGCTGACTGGAATGTGAATCTAATGACTGGCACTGCAGCAGCTATCTTTGACCTTAAGAGGAAGCCATTATCAAAGAGGGTAGACTACAATGCTGAAAATCTCTGGATCCCTGATGATTATGAAGAATGCCATATGAGGCCTGCCATGATCTTATTTAAGCCACTGTTACATATAACTGTCTTAGATTGGGTTACCAGAAGCCAATCCTGAAACAAAGCTTCAAGTGCAAGTTATAAATTAAACAAATGCTCCTAGAAGAAACCAGTAAGGGAACATGAGGAGCTTAACTGAACCTAATTCTAACAAGTACCAGAGACATTCCTGGCAGTGGAGAGAGTATAAACAAAATGCACAGAACCTTGGGGAACAAGAAGGTAGGTGGAAGTTTTGGAAAGGAAGAGTATAAGAAAGAATGAACTGAGAAACTAAGTTGGAAGACCAAATTGCAGTCATTGGAACTCTATTAAATACTTAGCTAATCCATAGACAAAGGGGAGCCAGGACTTTGGGACACAGTGGTTCAGAAGATGACTCAGGCAACTATGTGTGGGATGAACTAGAATAAGGCTTGTGTAGGGTAACACCTGTTAAAAGGTTGTCTCTATGATCTAGACAGCAGGTCACAGTGGTATGCCCGCAGGTGGTGGTGCTGGGAAGGGAAGGTAGAGAGGAGTGGCAAAGTCTTACAGAGAAAGACGAGTTCTTTCTGATTGCTTTTATGTGGGAGGCAAGAGACAAAGAAGATTTAAACATAAAGCCAGGGCTGGTCTCTGTTCTGTGTGACTGGGAGAATAGTGGCATCACCAGCAGAAATGGGCAACAGAGAACATCTTGGAAAACCCAGGAGAAGTAGCCACCAACAGTGGAAGGTGCTGTGAGACCAGAAAAGAAGTGGACAGATCCAGGATTGCACAAAGTGTGATTTATTTATTTATTACTTCCATACAGAAGCATGTCCAGGGGGGCAGCAAGAAACATGGGTCCCCACACCTGGAAGGTGGAAGCAGAGGTTATATGTCAAACTAGACAAAGATGGGCCACAACCAACCCAAGTGTCCCTATTCTTTCTCAAAAACAATTAACATGAACATCAGTTAAGGAACTGCCGGGACCTCAGTGGCTGCACACCACATTCAGCTGACTAGCTTGTCAACTTGTCCTATAGGGTTTGGAATTCATGCCAGAGTCACCTGGCAGGAAAATGGCAGTTACCATCAAGGTGGCTGTAGTCACAACAAGCTGTACCAATACAGAGGAGAAGGAACGTGCTTGAAAGGAAACATGAATTCCACTTATTGGACACAGTGATTTTTGAGGGGAAAGAAAGCTTTAATTGAGTGGCCAAGCAGGCAGGTAAAATTGTAAGAAGTCAGGCATGGAGCTGTGGGTTTGGGCTCTGTCTTTAGAAATGTGATTATTGATGCTGTGGATGTGAGCAGGATTGCTAACAGAGCACAGACCAAAAAGGAAAAAGCCAAGGCAAGATGCTTGGAAATCGTGCTATCATTTACTGGCTTTCTTGGCACCACAGCCACCCTACTCTGTGGTGCTGGGTTGAAGGTCTGGGAACAGCTTTCCCCAGACCCTCTCTTGCCAGCTGGCTTCCTATTAGGTTCTGCTAATAAGAGGCACTGGAACATGATGGAAGGATGTCGGGTGAGAGAAGAGACTTCATCCTCTGTCCAGCCTCTGGAAGAATGCCTTTCCAGGTCAGCAAACTTTTTCTAAAAAGAGCTGGATATTAAATAGTTTAGGTTTGCAAGCCACATGATCTGTCACAATTACTCAACTCTGTCATGGTAGTGCAAAACAGCAGCTACAGACAGAATACAAATGAACAAGCATGACTGTGTTGCAATAAAACTTTATTTATGGACCCTGGAGTTCGAATTTTTTATAACCTTCATGCATCTGGAGGTATTTATTCTTCTTTTTTTTTTCCCCAACCATTTAAAATATGTGAAAAACAGGCCATACAGAAACAGAGGGCCTATGAATGTGACCTGTGGGCTATAGTTCGCCCTGTGTTGGCATCCTAACTCTTAGGCACACCTGGCCCCAGCTAAAGTGTACCTCCTGAAGACACCAGTGCCCCCAGAGGTCCATGCGCGGTCACAATGCATCCCCATTCATGGTCTAACATGAGCCCTGTGCAGGCTGCTCCTCTGAGCCTGGAAAGCCACCTCTTCTGTTCCTCCAGCCCTGTAGTGGGCAGCAGCCATTTCCTAGAGTTACCAGAACTGGTTACCACAACGTGTCCGTTTACTCCTCCTCCAACCCTCCAACACTGCAGTAGCCCATTCCCTATATACGTCCTCTCTGTTTGAAATGCCTGACATGGAATTTGGGTTCCTGTCTGGACCCAGACTGACACAGAAATCTTTTCACTTTTGAGGTGGAAAGAGGAAAAGGGAGCCAAAAAGGAGGAGTCAGAGAAGTAGGGGACAAACCAGAAGTGTCCTGGCACTGAAGGGAAAAACGACTCAGGATGATGGGCATGGTGAGCAGTAGCCATGGCTGCCAAGAGGTGGGGAGGATGCCTGAGAAGAGGATGAGATTTCAGGACCTGGAGACTGTATGGACACTTCCAGCCTTGGGGGACTGATGGAGAGCTGAGGAGTGAGCTGGAGGCAGGTGGCCTCTTCTTGTGAGAGTCTGCAGGGGGAACCAGCTTGAAGTCAGCGTCTGATGTGCTGCCTGGAGTAGACACAACCTAAGCATGGATTAGTGCCATGCTCAGGGGAAACCCCAAAAGCCAGACAGTCCTGGAATATGTTGATGTAGATATTTGAATAGTCTGGGACGCTGGCTTTGTGCCATGTTTGGCATCTGTGCCGTGCCTGTGTTTGCAACGTTTGCCACTCATTCTGCAGCCCTGGCTGCTCACAGGCCTATTTCCCTCCACAAGAGCTTTCTCAAAGAGCTTTCCCCTCTCTTCTGGCTGTGCTTCTTATGCTGTCATTCATTCAGCAACTACCATGTATAAAACTTAATGAAGAGTGCCATGGGAGAGTCTCTGGAAAGCACTTGAAGCTCAAATCCTTTGTTAATTGTGTCTAGAGAGCTGTCTGCTATTGGCACAAATCTCTCTTGTTAGCCCCTTCTGGTTTATCCTCTAACTGTAAGCTTTATCCCTCTCACAACTGCACCCTTGGTAGATTTCCCTGTTCATGAAGCTCTGTGGAATGGATGCCCTGCCAGACAAGCCTTCTATCATCAAGAATCACTAGACTCAGTTTGGGGCAGGACTGACAGCCCAGCCTTCCTCCATACTCAAGTGAAGACAGTCAGGACGAGGGTTGGCAGAAGCGCACAAGGTGGCACCTTCACTTCTAAGCAGGGTCCTCTTTCCTGGCAAGTTAAGGCCCTGCAGGAATAAGTTCAAGGCCAGAGCTTGAAGCACCCACCACTAATCCTGTCCTTTTTCCTGGCAGGTCATGGAGAATGGAATCTCTGTAGGACCTTGCATCCAAAAAGAATGAAACCATGAAGCAGGAGACAACAGATGGCTGAGTCAGGGTGGAGGACTTCAGCCAATTGCTACCCTGCAGAGAGGGGGAACAGGAGCTCTTTCCCTCCCCGCTCCCCAGTTTGGTCTTTGGCCTTATTTCCAACTTTCTGGTCTGGGACCTCAGGCAGAGTCCTAGGGACTAGAAGTAACCAGCCAAAGCCTGGGCACTGACACTCTGGCCTGGAAACTTTGACAGAGAACAGCATGGCAGCTCCACAGACTAAATACGTGGAGCTAGAGGAAGGCGAGGCGAGGCCCAAGATTTACTTACTGAACCAGTCCTGGTGGCACATACTCTCGGGTTGTTAATTCTCTTAACAATCCAGAAGTATGATTATACCCATTTTCAAAGGTTAGAAAACTGAGTCTTGTCTCAAAGAAGTTACACAGCTTTCCCAAGGACACACCAGTTACAACCTAACAACGCTTGAAGCTGCTCAGCTGTGCTGGGAAGAAACTCCTGCCCCTCATTAGGGGTTCAGTGGCCTGTGAAGAGCCTGTGGGATAACCTAATACCCAAGTTGTATCTACAGAGAGAGGAAGCTACCGTCAGAAGATGAATTGCTGGCCTACCAAACCACCAACTGCATTATTGCTTCCCCCTCCTGCAGGTGCCCAGGCCTCCTGGTCTTCCTACTCTAACTCTTGTTGCCCAGCTCACCTGACATTGGTATCTACTTAGCACAAACGCATTCCCAAAGGAGGATGGCTCCAGCCCATACAGCTTCTAACTTACAGAGCCTGTCTCCTCCAAAGGCTTGTCCAAGCCCTGGGTGCATCCAGGGTTCTTTATGCCCCCTCCCACCCCCTCCCTCCACCGGCCACCTCCCTTCAACATTTTCCTTCCTTTCTACCCAGGTTCCCTGTGCCAGAACCAAGCTCCCATCACAGTTCTGCAGAGCCCTCACACACCCATTTCCCCTCTGCCTGCCTGCCTCCCAGTGTGATGATTTAGTTAGAGTTGCTTGGGCTTTGAATTTCAGAAAAAAATCAAGAACACCAAGGCTACTACGCCTGGTCTCTGGCAACCCAGTGGGGCTGGGGAGGAGCTTAAGTCCCTCAGGGTTGTGTGAGAGCCTTCAGCCTTTGATTCCTTGTTGTCAGCATTGGGTTATTTCTGGAAATTGGTACCCTGCCCTCTAGGACTATGGGTGGGAGTGGGGCAGCCTGACCCCAGATTATACAATGTTCAAAACTTCTGAACTGCAGTAGGAACTCCATTTTACAGAATATCAGAGGGGAGAGCCACTTGTTCTGCTTGGAATGTAATCCAGAAATCTGTGAGAGGTGGCTGGGGATGTAGCTCAGTAGCAGAATGCTTGCCTGGCATGTGCAAAGCCCTGGGTTCAATCCCCAGTTAAAAAAAAAAAAAAAGAAAGAAAGAAAGAAATTAGTGAGCTGTGATGGGAAAAGGTAGTGTTCAAGGGTAAGTTCATGGAGACAAAGCCTAGAAGCCAAAGTGAACCAAGGGCAAGGGGGCCTGATGTGTCATCAATCAAGGGGGAAACTGCCAGAAGTCCTTCTGAAGTTGTTCAGGGGTCTCCTGAGGGGGGTTGGGGCCCATCCCACTGCTGTCAACTCTCAAATCATCCTTCCCATCCAGAGTCTGAAGTCACTGCTGTCACTGATGTCTGAAGGCCTGAAATAGAAATGAGTCACTTGGCTTTCTAATATGCTTAATCTAATGCTTAATTTATTAAAGATGAAACAGTGGCCTTTGCGGTGGGAGCCTCACTAGACACTGGAGCTGCTGGATGTGCTGTCAGGGTCCCAACCTTCATGTTATGCCTGCACAGTGTTTTCTGCTAGAAAACAGGGTCATGGTACCCCTCCATGAAGCCCTGAGATTCTTCTCTGGCAAGGGATAAACAGTGGAATCACCATTAATTATTAGTGCAATCTAAGTGACATCACTCTCTTGTTTTCTACAGCTTTTTGGCAAGAGAACCTGGTGGTGGTTGGAGGTGAAGGGAAGCCCAACTCCAAAGATAGGACAGTGACATTAGACATGTACCCCAAGGGGTAGATGCCCATGGTCATTCTGAACACATTCAGAATAACTTCTGCCCCAGCATAATCTGGGTGTCGACCAGCAGGACGAGATCTATCAAATGCCAGTGAGAAGAGGTCAATGCAATAGAGGTCAAGCTATCAATGTCAGGGACCAGGGAAAAGAGCCTTTAGCCACTATATGGTCTGTAGCATGAAGCCACAAGGTCAGTCTAGAGGTATGAATGCCAACAGCCACATGGTCTGAAGCCAAGCTACTGCCATGGGTTACTCCCATATGCTGGTCAGAACCAGAATGGTTCCCAGAATCAAGGATGGAGGAGAGGGTGAAATGTGCCATTAGGAAGACATCCCTGTCGGGTACCAGTGCATTTTGTCTGTTCAGACTGTTGTAACAAAGTACTGTGGGCCGGGTGGCTTGGAACAACAGAAATTTATTTCTCACAGTTCTGAAGATTGGAAGTTTAAGATGCTGGCAACCTCGAGATCTGGTGAGGACCCACTTTCTGGTTCATAGATAGCACCTAGTTACTTGTATCCTCACATGGTGGCTTCAAGAGGCTCCAAGAGGCAGGGCAGCTCTCTCCCTTTTAAGAGGATACTAATCCCATTCATGATGGCTCTACCTTTTTGACCTAATTACTTCCCACCAGCTCACCTACTAATACCTTCACATTGGGGATTAGGTTTCAACATGAATTTGGGGGGACACAAACATTGAGACCATAGCACAGAGCTACAAGGAGAAAGCTCTGAGTGGCTGGGACAGGTTTTTCTAGATGGGGAGGCAGCTATGGGTGTGAGCAGAGTAAGTGGATGAGGCTTGCTGCCTGCTCCACCCAGTTCATCACCCAAAGATCAGGTTTGGGAGTATCTCATGGAAAAGTCCCCAACAAGGCAGTGTATGCAGTAGTTTTGAAAGCACAGACTTTAGAGAAAAAAGGAACTAGGGCCAAGGATGTTGATCAGTGGCAAAGTGTTTTCCTAGCATGTGTAAGGCTTTGGATCCAATTCCTAGCATCACAAAAATGACTAGGAGCTTCTCCAAGTGTGGTCCTTGGGGCCTAGGGAAGTAGCTCAGTGGAAGAGTGTTTGCCTAGCATGCACCAGCCCGTGGGTTCGATCCCCAGCACCGTGGCTGTGAGTGGAGAAATGTGGTCCTTGGTCCAGGAGCAATTGCCTCCTCTGGGAACCTATTAGGACTGCAGATTCTTGGGTTCCATCATTGACCACTGAATCTCATCCTGGCACTGTTATAACCAGCTCTGCAGGTGAATCTAATGTTCTCCCCTGTAACATGGGAATTAATAATAATGCCTATCTCATGTGGTTAAATTAAATACAAGTTTGAAACTTGGCACATGGGTTGGTTCATGGGAAAACTTCAGTGAGTGTCAATTATTTTTATCTCCTACCTAATCTGAAAAACAGAAAGAATCCAAGGCTTCATGGTGCCCTATTCCTGGAACACCTGGTCAATGTCATCTGTCAAGAATCCATGACACTGACAGAAAGATGCCAGGTGTACCTCCCCCTCACAAAGCAGGCATTCACTGTGGAGGGAGGGATTGCTGAGCTGCTGTAAGGTGCCCCTGGTGGAGGCCCTGGAGCTGATAGCTGTATGAAGCAATAACTGTTAGGTAAAAGTCTCCTGTATCTCCTACACCATAGAACAGAAGGGATGCTGGCTTCTCAGTCCTCACCAAAGGATGAAATTGACCTCAACTTCTCCATGTACCTCATAATGGTCAGCATGCACCACTACCCATTCCAGGGTTGTTAGAAAGCTATGTGATCGAAGAACAGGAAGGGTCCATGTGCTTATGCAGAGAATTCATTAAGGAAATGTGGGGACAGTGGCTAACCTCACAGTGCGAATGCCCTTACACTTGTGCAAGTGAAATTCTGGTCAAGGGCAGTCTTTCCCAAGAGGACCTAGAGTATAAACAGCAGGAACTGAGTCTGTGGTCACCATGTCCGAAAGAAAGCATCACACAAGGGCAAGGGGAAGAAAAGAGTGGGGCACCCACTGGACCCCAGAAACAGAAGGGGAAGCTTCTATACCTGGAAATGGATTTCACAAATACTGAAATCTCCTGTAATTATTCATGGCATATCATTTCAAATGATTGTTCCCATTTTTCTTCGAAGATGTCACCTTTAAAATATTTTTTTCAATTTTTCTATTTTCATCAGAGAGCATCAACAAGATGTTAATCAGTCTTAACACCTGCTTATTTCCTATTTAATAAGGAAGTTCTGTGAGAAGCAGCAGTTACAGCTGTAGAAGGTGAAATTCCACCCTGCGAAGTAACACAGAGGAACTATGAGCCTACAAGAAGCATCGAAAACTCAGAATGCGAAAGTCTGAAGCTGGATTTCCTGTTCCACACATGTACAATTGTAGTTTAACCACCAAGCCTCTTCTGGCTGCCTCCTCTTCTTCATACAGCTGCCAAACAGGAATTTGAGTAATGATCATAATTTGATGTATCTTTAGTTTATCATTCTGTACAAATACAAACCACTATTATTAGATAAAAAGAAGCATGGGTAAGGAACTTAGAAATGCTGGAGGCTTTTTTCTTCATATCAGTTGTGCTGAACTCTGGCCTTGGCCCTCAGCCTCTCTGGGTCCCCAGATCCTCTTTCCGCTGCACCACAAGCCTGAATTACTCTGAGAATCTCATGGGTCCTAGTCTTACCTTCCACCAATGCTTACACAAGTAGTAGTGCTTAGAGCAAATAATAATGAAATAAGACCTAAATCTGTGCCCTAGGAATAAGCAACCCAGCTGGTTGCTACTTCTTGGGCATCTTATCCATGCCACCACCCAGAGCTCAAAGGCATGGGCTCTAAGACCACTAGTCTGGGATTAACCTTCCTTCCCTGATCCTCTGCTGCCCGCACAGTCATTTAAAGTACACAAAGATGTGCACCTCAATGTGAGACAGGGTACTCAAATTCAGCATAGTTCCCATAGAGTGTCCTAGTGGTTATTAGAGTATTGCCCACCTCCCCTTCTCTCCATCCCATCCCAGAGAACATCCAGCCTCTGCTCTCAGTTCCATTAGATGGTGAAGATCTAACCCCTTAGCCTGACCCCCAGGAATATCCCTATTTATTATACCTGTTCTCTTCGCAACTATCCAAGGAAGCAAGTGGATTTAGGAAGGAGGATGGGGTACCAGAAGATGTCAGACTTTGGGGCAAAACAAAAAAACTATTATTCTTTCTCCCAGAGGTTTAAAAAAAAAAAAAGAATATGTGCCCCATTGCCCAATTACAGAGGGTTCATAGACCTAAGGACTGTCCTTGGGTTAAACATTTCTATTCCAAGGCTGGATATGGTGATGCACACCTGTAATCCCAGCTACTCAGGATGCTGAGGCGGGAGGATGGCGAGTTTGAAGCCAAACTGAGCAACTTAGAGAGACCCTGACTCAAAATTTAAAAGGAGGAACCTGGGATTGGGGATGGGAGATCAGTGGTCAAGTTCAATCCTCAGAGTGTGTGTGTGTGTATTTGTTTCATAGTTAACCCAGTCCCACAGAGACCTGTGGAGAAAAGAAGAAAACCCAGTACTGGTACATCTAGTGTGGTTTCTGCCAGCCCGTTTCCCTTAGCAGCAATCAGTGAGAGGCGGGGAAAGTCAGACAGGGAAGGACAGCCTTGTAGAACATTCTAGATCTGTGATCTGCTGAGCAGAGGGAAGCTGTGCATCCAGCCAGCAGTGGTCAGACAGAGGAAATGCAGTGTCTGGCTGCTGGCCATTCCTACCCTCTCCCACTAAAGCAGGATCACTGGCCTCATCCTGACCCCTGGTGGTTGCCCATTAGATGAAGCAAAAGAGCTTTCCAAGCACCTCCATGCTCTAGGGACAGGGCGTAGCCAGCTGGGCTCAGTTCTGCAGGAAAGATAGACCACTATTCCACCCCAAGAACCTTAGTCAGGACTCTCAGTGATAGCGTGTTTCCTAAGTCTTCTTCAGGAGGATTTGCTCCACTGGAATTACCAGATACCCTCTCTATATAAGCCTGACAATCACTCCAACAAAATATTAAAAAAGTCCTTTTCACCTGTAATATTGGCAGTGTGTGTGTGTGTGTGCGTGCGTGCGTGTGTGCGCGTGCGTGTACGTGTGTGTGTGTGTGTGTGTGTGTGTGTGTGTGTGTGTGTGTATTACAACTAAAAATCAGTACGGGTCAGGTCAGGATGCAATAAGACCTGCACTTATACACAATTGTTGAGAGTATAAATTTGTATGATCTTTCTAGAAATGACAATGGCAAAATAAAGTGAAAATCTTAAAAAAAAAAAAAAAGTGTTTTTATTCTGGGACCCAGTAATTCTACAGTTACGAATTCAACTTTGAAAAATCAATAGGCTAGCTGGCCATAGTGTTATAAGCCTGTAAATCTCAGAGATTCCAGAGGCTGAGGGTGGAGGACCAAAAGTTTGAGGCCAGCTTGGGAAATTTAGGAAGATCCTGTCCCAAAATTCTAAAAAAGTTAAAAGGGCTGGGCGTGTAGCTCAGTGGTAGAACGCCCCTTGGCTCAATCACCAGTATGAGAAGGAAGGAAGGAAGGAAGGAAGGAGGGAAGGAAGGAAGGAAGGAAGGAAGGAAGGAAGGAAGGAGGGA
This sequence comes from Callospermophilus lateralis, assembly GCF_048772815.1. NCBI lineage: Eukaryota > Metazoa > Chordata > Mammalia > Rodentia > Sciuridae > Callospermophilus > Callospermophilus lateralis. Next base: position 36,190,775 of record NC_135307.1, on the reverse strand, counting down.
AGGAAGGAAGGAAGGAAGGAAGGAAGGAGAATATCTAGAATTTGAAATAAATGGGGAGCAGAAAATAAGATTAGACAAGAGCAAAATTTTCTGAAGCTGGGTAAGGGTACATGGAGCTTCTTTTATTCTATTCTATTTTGATATATTTCTACTTTGATATATGTTTGAAATTTTCCATGATAAAATATTTTTAAAGAAAACCTCAGAGAAGCAAAGATTTATTATAAACATTAATTTTAATGGCAAAAACGTGCAAACAGTATAAAAATGCTATGCTAGAATAGTTTAACAAATTATGGTGCATCCAAACAGCTGAATATTATGCAGCCATCAAAGATTCAAGGATGTTTTAATGAAAAAGAAAAATGCTTACAATGTAAAGCTAAGTGAATAAGTAGGATACAAAATTATATGTGCAATATTTAACTAATTGTGTTACATAAAAAATGCAGAAAAGAGACATGAAAATACACTAAAGTGTCTGTTATACAGTGAGTCTATGGTGATTTGTTTTTCTTCTTGATATTGTGTTGTATTTTCCTAATTCTACAATGAGTATGCTTTACTTTTATAAATGTCCCCCCAAAATACATTTGTTAGCGCATATAAACAGAAGTGATGTATATTGAGCTCCAAGGGCTGCTATATATTAGCTGTGCAACATTGAGCAGATTAATTAACTTCTGAGTCCCAGATTCAGCACCTATAAAATTGGAATAATGCCAAGCTATTTTTCAAGCCACCATTTACTTGATATCTACTATGTAGTTGGCACTGTGCCCAAAGTGGTTTTCCTTCCATACATTATCAAACATATAATTCATATATGACCATTTTAATCTCACAATAAGCTATAGAGTAAGTTATAATATTCCCATTTTAGAGGTTCACCAACTGCAGCTCAGAAAAATTAGGTAATGTGCTCAGGTTTGTCCATCTTTGGAAGTCCAGCTCTTGGCCTCCAGCCTGGTCTGCTCACAATTACAGTTTTGGTGCAAGGTTTGAATGAGGCAATACAGATGGAGTGCCAATCACAGTACCTGTCTCCAAGCAGAGCTGCTGTTCCACTTGATGCTAGCTCTTTCTCTGTGATACCGAAGGCTGGGGAATTGTGGCAAAATATATCAGTGCACTAAAAAAAAAAAAAAAAAAAAAAAAAGTCTTCATGCTCTAAAAGAAGGGTCTGCAGGACCTGTTAGGGATAGACCAAAAAGGGGGCTGGAAAGCTGGTCTCTCAGGGAGATACACTTGTTCCATATATTTCAGGGTACTCCTATCCAAGATTTCCTCAGGACTCCATCAGACCCTGCACCTTAATTTGCAACTCAATATACAGTTAAGAGTCATCCATTCCCACTTCCTCTTACCCCAGTCATCCTTTCTCCCTTAAGAACAGGGCACAGTAATTCTCCCATATCCATAGATTGGGTTTTTTTTTAAATTGTTTTCCCAATTTCTTGAAGAAAATGGAAATCTTAGGGAAAAGACACTGCAAGAAAGAAGGGCTAGGTGCGGATGATGCAGCTGGACCTGCCCCAGAAGTCTCTTGTGGATTTATTTTATGCCTCTTTCCCTAGGGAGCCAGTTTAAGTTCCACTGGTATTTACTATTCTTACCCTATAAAGTTGTCATGGTACTGACCACAGTAGAATTGCTTGAAGATAGTTGTCTGTCTTCTCTACTAGATAGGAAACTCCATGAGGGAGGCACTGGGTGTTCATCGCTAGGTCTCTAGCTCCTGGCAACATACCTGGTACACAGTAAACTATGTACACATTTGATGAACAGAGAAATGAATGCATGAATGAACTCTCCAACAACAGACATGTCCCAAGTGGACCCATAACTGTCTTGTTCTATACCAGCACTTAAAATATATGGTCCCTTTCCTGGAAGCTTAAAATTTACAGATTTCTCCTCATGTAAACTTTTAGAAAAAAACACAATAAAAGGGAAATTTCTGTTTATTTCAAACTTCATGTTTGTTTGTTTGTTTTCCCACAAAAGTACTCAAAATGGAATCTTTGAGTCCAAAGGAAGTTTTCCAAGCACATGAAACCATGGGAGGAATTACAGAGGTGAAAAGGTCTGAAGTCCTCTGTGCGTGGGTATAGGTTAGTGGTAGAATATGTGTTTAGCATTCTCAAGGCTCTGGGTTTGATCCCCAGCACCAAAAAGAGAAAAAAAAAAAAAAGTCCAAAATCTTGTGTTCTAATCCTAGCTCTTGCACCTCTGCTGTGTGACCTCTCACTGAGTGACTTCCCCTTCTTTTTTAAAAATATTTATCTAGTTGTAGATGAACACATAGTATCTTTATTTATTTCATGGGGTGCTAAGGATTGAACCCAGTGCCTCACACATGCAAGGCAAGTGCTTTACCACTGAGCTACAGCCCCAGCCCCTGTGACTTCCCCTTCTGACCTTAATTAGGGCAGGGGCTCAGGACAGGTACCTTGTATGAAAATAAAAGCAATCAAATGCATTTCACTATTGACTCTTTTTGTGTGTAAGTGGACAGTGTCCTCCTTCCCAGATGCTTAGAGGCAAGGTACAACTAGATGTTGTAAAACTGAGGAGGGAGGGAAGAAGTAGCGTGCCTACTTATGTCTGTAAGAAGTTAAGGCCCACAGGTGCTGTACCTCTGGCTAGTGGACAAGGACAGAGGGGTGGCAAGTTGGGGAGAGCCTTGCCACAATAGGGGCCTGTCTATGTATTTTTGGTTTGTGTCTTTGTTGCTTTGCAGTACTGGGGATCAAACCCAGGGCCTCATGCTTGCTAGACAAGTGCTCTACCATTGAGCTACATCCCCAGCCCTACCTATGTGTCTTTGCTTGTAGGTTTGCAAGACAAGACTCCAAAGTCCCACATCTTCATGGCCCCACTAGGCCTGACATCCTCCCAGCCCTTCAGAGGGTCGATCCAGGCAGAAAAAGTGAGGTGGTGAGCGAGTTCTGGAAAAGCATTAGTGGAGCCAGGCTTCCTGGCAGGGACCAATTTTGAGCTTCCTCAGAAAGTGCCAGTGGGTGAGCCTCCTGGTCCCCCTCTGCACTTTCCCAGGGAGGACAGAGGATTCAATGACACACAAGCATCCATGCCCAAATGCTTTCTGGCTACAGTTCAAGCAGCTGGCAGGTTCATCTCTCTCCCCATGGCCTCCACAAACACCACTTCCGGCTCTCCTGCCTCAATTTGGGTTCTTCCTGCCTGGATTTCTATACCCACGCCAGCCCTTCTCTCTGCAGAGCTTTCTCCCTCCCATCACAACCTTTATTTCACTCTCAATCTCTATATCTGTTTCTGAATTTCCCCTTTTTTTCTCCTCCCCTGTTTCTCCCCTCCTTGCTCTATCCCTCACCAGCCCCAGAATGGGTGTCCTCCGCTTCCTCCCTCACCGGCTACATCTCCCCACCTCCTTAGCTCTCACCCCTGCGCCTCTTTCTTTGTATTCCTCACGCCCTCTCTCGGCCTCGCGAGCATCTCTCCTCCCCCGCCTGGCTCCGGCCTCCCCCTGCCTCCCCATCTTCAGCTCAGTCTCCTCCCCCTAGCTCCTCTCCCCTCCCCTTCGCCTCACCCCACTCCCCGCCTGCAGGCTGGGGTTTCTTTCCACCCTGGGGGTCTTCTCTGTACCTCTCATTTCTCTCCACCTGCCTCCTCCCTCACCGCAGAGTTAGCGGGTACCCATCCTTTTCCGCTCGGGCATCCCCACCACCACCCCCATCTTCATCACTTATTCTTCTTATCTGTCCCCTCCTCTCCCCACCCTCTCTTCTCTCTGCCCCTTTAAATCTGCCTGGCCCAGCCTCCCCCGTGATGCTGGGATGGAGCAAACATTGATTTGTGCTGGGATGGAATCGGAATTTTGATTTTTTTTTTCCTCTCCCAACCATAAGAAGAAAAAAATAATAAAAACACCTCCTCTTGATAGCCCCCTCCCCCTTCTCATCCAGCTCCCAGCTCCTCTTCTCTGTCTCCATCCAAGGCAGGATTTTTCCCCCTTACACTATTCTAATCTCCCCCCACCCCTGCCACTACCTCAGTCCCCACCCCACTAGCCTGCTCTTCCAGCTGGGGAGAGAGGGGACTCTCCCACAGCTCCTCCACTTTCCTTCTCTGGGTTGGAGCAGTCTCTCCGGAAGAGGAGGGGGCTTGGCTTGTCCGGGTGAGGTGGGAGTGGAGGTATCCAGCCATGGATGCTGTGCCTGGGAGGCAGCCTGAGCCCCAGCTCACATGGTGAGTAACCTGCCCCCTCCCTTTCGTCCATCTGCCCATCCCCACCCTCATCTTTCCCCTACAGAGCTTCCCCCATCCCCATCCTTTCCCCCGACAAACCATTTGCCCACCTGGATCCCGTCCCCCGTTTTATTTTTACCTCCCTCCCCCGGGTTTGCTGGGGAAGCTAAAGAACAAGGGCAGAAGGGTCCTGATAGCAGCCAGGAAAGCTAGTGGCCTACCTCTCTGCCCAGGCCCCTCCCAGGACCCCCAAATTGCCACCCATATTAGGCGCTTTAGGGTTATAGGTTGGAGAAGTGGGACTCCCGCTTAGGGTGGGGGCCCCAAGTACTGGGAGGCTTCCTCTACAAGTTGGAAGGAATAGAGAAGCCCCCGTGCCCCCAAAGCTTGGGAGTTGCTGGAAGATGCTGCTGAAGGGAGGGGGGCGGGGGGCGGTGCTGATGCCCGGGAGCCACCAGGCCAGGGAGCGGCGGGCAAAGGAGGAGGGGCCTCGCTCTCCATTTGCCCCCTCTTTCTCCGCAGCCACTCAGGATGAGGGTCCGGCCCTGCCTGCCCGCGCTGGGGCCCCTCCGCCCAGCCCCGGTCTAACTGCCCCCGCCCCCAGGCCTCGCCCGGCCCCCAAGCCCCCAGCCGGTTCTCCAGCCCCAGGATGCGCTGAGCCGCTGGGGGGCTGAGGCCGCGCCAACTACATGCATGTCCCCCGGGGGCAAGTTCGACTTTGACGACGGGGGCTGCTACGTGGGGGGCTGGGAGGCGGGGCGGGCACATGGCTACGGCGTGTGCACCGGGCCTGGCGCCCAGGGCGAGTACAGCGGCTGCTGGGCGCACGGCTTCGAATCATTGGGCGTCTTCACCGGGCCCGGCGGACACAGCTACCAGGGCCACTGGCAACAGGGCAAGCGCGAAGGGCTGGGCGTGGAGCGCAAGAGCCGCTGGACGTACCGCGGCGAGTGGCTGGGCGGGCTAAAGGGGCGCAGCGGCGTGTGGGAGAGCGTGTCCGGCCTGCGCTACGCCGGGCTCTGGAAGGACGGCTTCCAGGACGGCTACGGCACCGAGACCTACTCCGACGGAGGTGCGGGGCCCGGCCCACTACTGTCTGTCTGCTCATCCGCTTGCGCCTCCCGCCGGTCTGCCCTGCGTGTGCCTTCCCCAGCCATATGCCCTCCACGCCCTGCTATTCCCCATACGCCTTCCCTAGCCATATGCGCCCCCTGTGCCCATCCTTCTGTTCCTCATGTTCCCGTCTGTCCCTCATACCATGCCCGGTCCTATGACCCCAACCCCATCTTATTGCCTCGTTCACCACCAACCAAAATCATATCTTTCTCATTTTTCTCCTGCCTGCTTCACCTTCACCAACTGGTCTATCCCTCACACCTCCCCTCTACCTGACGGTCTCTAAAATCGCTGCCTGCTTGCTCACGTTTTCATCCCTCGCAGTCCTGTTTGCCTGTCAAATGCCTATTTTATACCCCACCCCCCATCAACCTGTCCCTCACGCTCTGAGCTTGGGTCTCCCGCCAGTCTTTCACACACTCCCAGCTTGCCTGTCCCTCTCCTTTCGCCCTGTCTACCCACAACACCAAAATTCACATTATCTCCTGCTTCTTCTGCCAGTTTTCCTTCTGCCTTCCACACCCGTAGCCCTTAATGCTCTTCCCAGGCCTCCATGCCATCTGCCTCCACCTCTCCCACCTGACACTTGGACATTCAGGGACTTTTCGGGGCGTGGGGTGGAAGGAGCGTAGCGGCGGGTTCTGACTTTCTCCCAACCTTACTCCGCCCGCAGGCACCTACCAGGGCCAGTGGCAGGCTGGGAAGCGCCACGGCTACGGGGTACGACAGAGTGTGCCCTACCATCAGGCGGCGCTGCTGCGCTCGCCCCGCCGCACCTCCCTGGACTCGGGCCACAGCGACCCCCCGACGCCGCCCCCACCCCTGCCCCTACCAGGCGACGAGGGAGGCAGCCCAGCCTCGGGCTCCCGGGGTGGCTTCGTGCTGGCCGGGCCAGGGGACACAGACGGCGCGTCCTCCCGAAAACGCACACCTGCGACTGGTGGATTCTTCCGCCGATCACTGCTGCTCAGTGGGCTCCGGGCGGGCGGGCGGCGCAGCTCCCTGGGCAGCAAGCGGGGTTCCCTTCGAAGCGAAGTGAGCAGCGAGGTGGGCAGCACAGGACCCCCAGGCTCCGAGGCCAGTGGGCCCCCAGTCCCAGCACCTCCTGCCCTCATCGAGGGCTCTGCCACTGAAGTGTACGCAGGCGAGTGGCGTGCTGACCGGCGCAGCGGCTATGGCGTGAGCCAACGCTCCAACGGGCTGCGCTACGAGGGCGAGTGGCTGGGTAACCGGCGGCACGGCTACGGGCGTACCACCCGCCCCGACGGCTCCCGTGAGGAGGGCAAGTACAAGCGCAATCGGCTGGTGCACGGGGGCCGTGTTCGCAGCCTCCTGCCTCTGGCCCTGCGGCGGGGCAAAGTCAAGGAGAAGGTGGACAGGGCTGTTGAGGGCGCCCGTCGAGCCGTGAGTGCTGCCCGCCAGCGTCAGGAGATCGCCGCTGCCAGGTGGGTGTCCAGTGCAGAAACCAATGCTGGGCTAAAAGAAGAGGTTTCTAGGGCTGGGGATGTAGCTCAGTTGTTAGAGTACTTGCCTCACATGGACAAGGCCCTGGGTTCAATTCTCAGCACCACAAAGAGAAGAGGGTGCTGTGAGCTCAGGGAGAAGAGAGGAGACGCCTATAGGAGGGCCAAGACCCAAGGCCTATAACCTGTTGGGAAAAGCAAGGTAAAGGTTAGGCAGCTGTAGGTCTGGGATTTGGGGTGTTTGTATTTGAGGCTACAGGTGGATGTGGGTGTAACTGTAGGTGGCTGGGTATTTGAGGGAGGTGGTGTAAGACTGTAAGTGTGTCTTGGTGTCTTTTGTGTGGAGATGTGTATCTATGGAATCCATTGCTGTGTGTGGGAGTAGGATAAGCGCAGCTTTGTGCAGGCCCACAAGCCTCTTGGAACTCAGATACTCCCTAATCTTCCTCTAGCAGCCCTTCCAGCCTTCAGGCCTCAGGCTGAGAGCATGAGCCATAGGCAGAACAGGGAGTAGTCCCTTCCTGACTGGTCCTAGCTAGACACCATTTTACCTTTGGGCCTTGGATAGGTCTAGTTTGTACAGCTGGTCTATCAGCTGAAAAGCTAGTCTCTCCCAGCTTAGCCTCCTCCACCTCCTCTTACCCAACTGGTAAAGGTTTGGGGGGAAATTTTCTTTCTGTAAATCAGATTACTTTTCCATACATCAGGAACCTTGCTATGTAAAGCAGCACAGTTCAATAAGAATATAATGCAAGCCACTTAAAATCTTTCAGCAGATACATTAAAAACAAAAAGAAACAGGTGAAAAGAATTTTAATAATATATTTGAATCTAAATCAATACAGCCAAAATGTAATTTCAAATCATAATCAATATAAACTTATTGAGATATTGGACTTAGTCTTTGAAATCTAGAGTGTATTTTATACTTGTAGCACATCATTTTGATTCAGATTAGCCACATTTCAAGTATCCAATAGGCATTTATGACTAGTGACTTAGCACAGATATGAAAAAAGCCAAAAAGCAGCTGGGCTGAGTGGTCCACGATGATAATCCCAGCAACTGGGGAGGCTAAGGCAGAAGAACCACAAGTTTAAGACCACCCAGACAACTTAATGAGACCTTGTCTCAAAAAATAAAAAGGACTTGGGGTGTAGCTCTGGTAGAGTACCCCTGGGTTTAATCTCTAGTACCACAAAAAATAAATATATTTTTAAAATAAAGCCAAAGATCATTTTGTAGCAAGATATACAGGCTTCTGATTTATAGAACTTACATATTTGAATTTTTATATATTGAATTTTCTTTTAAATGGGTGGGGATATAGATGAGGGATTTTGTTGAAATTTGAAACTATTTCAGAAGGTCAACAATCAGGATATCTCCAAATGTGCTTCAGTGAATTTGTATAATGGGTGACAGGTTTTGTGTGTGTGTGTGTGTGTGTGTGTGCGCGCGCGTGCGCATGCATGCATGAGTAGAAACATGTCAAATACCGAACAGATGCCTGAGCCAGAGAATGTGCATCTGTAGATGTATCTGAGTGTCTAGATGTTAGAATTCAGGGCCTGAAGCCAGAAAAGGGGGAGGGCAGAGCACCAGGGAACATTTTGGGCTAGATAGGGTGGAGGCATGTGCAGGGAAAAAACTGATCTCAGTAACTAGAGGATTAGGCAGTGGGAGGAGGCTGGTTGGTCTCCCCAGCAACAGGCCTAGCAACCCTGATTGGCTGCTGGCTGCCATGGAAACAGCAGAGCCTCAGCAGCAGGTGCCTCTGACAGGTAGCCTGAGCCCAACCTGATGCCTCAGTAGACACTTAGACTTGATTATCCATGCCCTCCATATACAAAAACACAGGTCCTTGTCAGTTTCGTGACCATCAATAGAACTGAGTGCAACCCAAGACTATGCTCCTCATACCTTGTTCCAAACCCCGAGACAAGCTCAGCTTCAGGACAAATTTAGTCATATACAGTCTAAAAGCCCTAACACAAAAGACAGGGTTGTCTGAATCCCTCCAAGTAGGCTGCAAAGATCCTTGATTCGCCAGATTTAAAGGAAGGAGACTGACCATATATCCCAAAGTAGATAAATAAGAGGTAAAGACTAAGACTAAGACTGAAGTGGACCTCACCATCCCCCATACCCAGGTTGCCTTTCTAAGCCAGAGAAAATAGGCCTATTGTAAACAGGAGTCATGATCTTGATCTGTTTGAACCCATGGCAAGTACATGTGATAACCTCCATCTCTGCCCTTTTGTGCCTCGCCTTAAGATTACCAAACTAATTTTGTGATTACAAGGCATCTACAATTAATAGCAGACAGTGAAAAGGAAGGGGAACTTGAAGAAACATCTACATTAGAGGGAAAACTGAGAAACAACAGTGGGGCAAGGATTAATAATGCTTCAAGGTGGCCAGTACCTAGGGAGCAGACAGGATGGGATGGAGTATGGAAGGGAGACTAAGCTTACCCAGAAAGTATAATTGCCGTTGTGAAAAAAATGTGCATATTGGCAGGAAAAGGGATGTGATCATAGCAGAAAGGGGAGACACACCCTTATTCTGGTTCCAAAGCTGAGAGGCAGGGCAGGGGAAGAGTGACATTGACAGAAAGGGAAGACATTGTGATTAAAAAAAAAAAAAAAAGAGGCTAAAGAAAAGCAAGATGGAAAATTCTCATGCCAGGAACTCTGCACTGGAAGAGGATGAAATAATAAGGAGGTCTGACAGTGGGAAGGGGATTCAAGGCAAAGGGAAGGGGTGGCTGGGAACAAATTGTCACACACCAGGAGGTATGAGAGGGGTTGATAACAACAGGAGGTACAAACTGCCAAGAGGGCATTAGGCTAGTTGGTAAGCACCAAACAGGACCGCAGAGGATGTGTAAGAAAGGGAAGGCTCAATTGTCACTGGGGTAGGGAGCAAGAGAGAGATGGAATAACAGAGTTTGGGGAGGGCCAGGCCCCTGCAGCTGGAAGGAGGAAGTGTTACTACAGGACACAAGGATAGAAGGGTGTGAGAGGAGCAGGAGAGTGTGATAACAGCAAACACCCCAGGGCCAGGAGAGGAAACCAAAGCAGGAAGCTGTCCTGACCTGCCCAAGAAGGAGAGCAGCTGGCAGTAAGAGGAAGGGTGAAACTCCTGAGGGGAGCTCAGATGAGGGTGTGATATGGTAGGTACATGATGAGGTGGGTGGGGAATCTGAGCAGGGGCTAATTTGAAGTGGAGGAAGGCCTGCTAAGTCCCCATCCCTGGGACCCGACAGGGCAGCAGATGCCCTCCTAAAGGCAGTGGCAGCCAGCAGTGTCGCAGAGAAGGCTGTGGAGGCAGCGCGGATGGCGAAACTGATAGCCCAGGACCTTCAACCCATGCTGGAGGCCCCAGGTGAGATGTGGGCATCCTCAGGGAGGGGAAAGAGCCCTTTGGGGAGCTAGAGAGCTCAGATATGGGAAAAGGGGGTGGGAAGCCCACAGGATCTGGGAATGGGAAAGCCAAAGTACAAGCCAAGGGCATAGATGATAGAGACCAGGCCCATTTGTCTGGGGAGTGGGATTGAGAATTTATGAGGTACGTAACTAGAGGTTTGGGATCCAGTGGTGAGAAGCTAAGAGCCTGGGGATATCAATATCCCAGGAAGTGCCAGTCAGGGTCTCCAGCCAATAGCCAGTTAGACTCCACTGATTCTCAGCTATCCCTGCCCAGGTCGCAGACCCAGGCAGGATTCGGAAGGTTCGGACACAGAGCCCTTGGATGAGGACAGCCCTGGGGTGTGTGAGAATGGACTGACCCCTTCAGAAGGCTCTCCTGAGCTGCCCAGCAGTCCTGCCTCCTCCCGCCAACCCTGGCGACACCCTGCCTGCCAGAGCCCACTGCCTCCTAGAGGGGACTGGGGTCCCTTCTCCAGCCCCAAAGCTTGGCCTGAGGAATGGGGGGGGCCAGGTGAGCAGGCAGAGGAACTGGCTGGTTATGAGGCTGAGGATGAGGCTGGGATGCAGGGCCCAGGGCCCAGAGACGGTTCACCACTCCTCGGAGGCTGCAGTGACAGTTCAGGAAGTCTTCGAGAGGAAGAGGGGGAAGATGAAGAGCCCATGCCCCAGCTGAGGGCCCCAGGAGGCTCGGAACCTGACCCTGTTACCATGCCGGTCCTGAGGGGCCCATCTTCAAGGGGTCCTGATGCCGGGTGCCTGATGGAAGAGTTTGAAGAGCCTGCTGCGACTGACAGGCCTGCCCAGCGGGTGAGACATCCTCTGTTCCCACCCACTTAATGCCCTCTTCTTTTTAAAGCTTTGTCTTGTCCCACCCCTTTCTAGACCTCTGTCTGATTCCCTGAGGGGTTTTGATTTCAACTCAGCTTTCTTTCTGCCTAGCCAGTCTTGGACCATATCTCACCTCACAAAAAAAAAAAAATAGGTAACTTTCAGTCAGGCGAGGCGACACACACTTGTAATCCCAGTGGCTCAGGAGGCTGAGCCAGGATCTCGAGGATCTCGAGTTCAAAGCCAGCCTCAGGAATGGCAAGGTCCTTAGCAATTCAGTGAGACCCTGTCTCTAAATAAAATACAAAATAGGGCTGGGGATGTGGCTCAATGGTCAAATGTCCTGAGTTCAATCCTGGGTACAAAAAAAAAAAAAAAAAAAAGGTAACTTTCAAACAGATAAGAGCCTCAGAGACCTTTAAGTCGAACTCCCTCATTTGACAATTGGGGGAACTGAGGCCCAGAACACTTAAAGTAACTTCCAAGGGTTACAAACTAATAATTAATGGTAGAACCAGAACATTTTTTCCTGTTCTCCTTCCATATCATTTCCAGCTCCCAGTTTCCTACTCCACCCCCAGCCCCACCTCCGCACTTTCTCTCTTTGGTGCCCAGAAATAAAAAAAGAAAAAATTGTTCCCTCCCTACCCTCATTCTCCCTCCCTCTCCTGGGAAGAAGGGAAATAGGAAAAAAAAAAAAAGGAAAAAAAAAAGGCAAAAAACTGGGAGAGGTGGAGTTTCCCCAGAACCCTCTGCTCTGATTGGATTCCAGGCCTTCTCCTGTTTCCTAGCAACCACATCCTCACCCCTTCATCCCTTTGCCCTACTGCAGTACTGGCTGCTACTGCCAATTTCTGCTACTAAGGCCAGGCACCTTCTGCCTGGGCCATATGATATACTGGAGGGAGGGGAGGGGAGGAGATCGAGGAGGGGGGCGGGGCTGTTCCTGTCTCAAGAGTGCCAGAGCAAAGGTGGGGCCCTGCCTGGGAGAAGAAGGGTGTTTTGCAACACAAGACACAAAGGCTAGACATCCCCATGCTCCGCCCTGTGTAGGGAGGCGGCTGGGACCCTTGGCTTTGCCACCTGAAGGGAGGGCAAGGAGGTGGGATCAACACTGGACTTGGTATTCAGGGACTGAGCTTGCTTCCCGCTCTGTCTCTCTAGGGAGCTGCCAACCCCCTGGTGGTGGGAGCCGTAGCCCTCCTGGACCTCAGCCTGGCGTTCCTGTTCTCCCAGCTCCTCACCTGAGGCTACTTCCTGGCCAAGCTCTGGCTTTGGTTGCCTGCCTCTTCACCACTTTGACCTGCCTTTTTCTCTTTTCCTCCCCCTAGTTGTTTTTGTTCCTATATTTCCTTCTCCTTTTCCTTTCTCTTCTGTCCTACTTTAGTTTTGTTTCTTGCTTTCCCTCTCTTCTTTCAGCTTATCTCATTTACTCTAGATCTGTGTCTGTCTTCCTCACTCCCTTCCCCACCTCAACCTCCTCTTTCTCTAGATTGTTTACATATGAAGGGCTTTTCTCTCTCAGAGTTGCTATCTTCTCTGAGACACATAAATCTAAGTCAGACCATTGCCCCCACACCCTTTCCACCTTTTCTTTAAACCTAAATTTCACCAAGGGTGGGGATTTGGTGTCCTGAGGAGTCTCCTAAAAGCTGAGTGCAGAGGAGGAAAACAATGGAGAAGGGAGTGATTAAATGCTGGACAGGGTGCTGGCTGAGCCACTGTGGCTTCCTGGCCCAAGCTGAAAAGGCTGAAGGAGGTGCCACCTCCACCTGTCACCTTGGAGAATAGTGTCTCCCCTCCCAGCACCCAGTTAGGTTCTTGGCTCACTGATCCTTCCCACAGGGAGAAAAAGAAAAGTGAACAATAGAATAACTCCCTAGATCTCCCTCTTTCTTTCCTCAACAGCCAGCCTATCTTCCAACCCCCTGTAATGACATGCCATGTCATGCCAAGAACAATGTGTAAAGGAACAAAAACTATCCAATGCAGCCAAGCCCACCCCTCTCAGACCTTACCACTACCCTCTCTACCCTTCTGTGTTCCCCTAAAAGTTTATTTGGTTGGTCTGGACTCACTTGTGGCCTTTGATTAAATTCCTAAGGGGCCTAAAAGAAGACACTTCTACTGCAGAGTGCTAGAGGCATTTGAGCAAGGATACCACTCCCCAACTCTGACAGTTGTGGTGGGGGGAGGCACTTCTGGGGGATGGAAACAAAAGCTCACAGGGCAGTAGAAGCTGTGACAGTCTAGTAGGCCCCGTGGGTTTTGTCCCTTCCCCCATCACATCAGAATCTCCTGAAATGAGAAAACAACAGAAGGAGGGGATCCAAGGAAGCTGATCTCTCCCACACTTCCCAGGCAGGGCAGAGGTGGGAGTCAAATCCAGGGTGAGAGGTGGGTGGAGAGACCTGTTTGAGGTTGTGGCTGATCCCTGGTACTAGCTTTCCCCCTGGGGGTAGGAAGCCCTAGGAAGAGGGGAATGTGGGGTCCCCAGGGGATTTTTCTTCCCTCCCCTGCATGAGGCAGAGATAAGCTGCCTGCCAACCCCCCTCCCTTGAGAAATGGCCTTGCCCGGGAATGCCCACCACATATACCCTCTTCTTTTTTCTAGTCAAACTCTGTTTACTCCTTGGCCTGCCTCCCTCCTTCCTCCCCTCTCAACCTTTACTTCTGATTTCTATTTCATGGAATTTGGGATTGAAGTTATACAACAGTGCCGCCAACACCAAGTCTTGCAGGAAAAAAATACAAAGAAATTTAACAAAAAAAAAAATATATTAATAAAAAAGTTCAAAAAAGGGGGGGGATTGTCATCTCCTTTGGGGTGCGATGGCTGCAAACCCAAACTCTCTGAGGCTCTCCGGGTGGTGACAGGTAGAAGGAAGCCTCTTGGGGAACCGCGGCCCAGCTTACTGCCTAGCTGTCCTAGCTGGTAAGAGCTCCTTCCCCTACACTGCCGAGGTCAGAAGGCTCTCGGGCGGCCCAGGAGGGCGGGGTCCCGTAGTGGAGGCGGGGAGAGGGAAGGACCCGACCAGGCACCAACCCGGGTTCGGCCCTATACCAGGAAGCGTCTGGGGCGGAGAGGAGGACAATTGACTGAAGGCAGGTGAGGCTAGCGTCTTGGGGCGGGGAAGTTGAAGCCGCCAGAGATGGGAATGCGGGGAGGAATCTCGCGAAAAAACAACAGTGCAGGACCCTGAATGGAAAGGAATGGCATACCAGGTGGACTAGAAAAAGGGGAGATGGGCGGGGCTCTGGCGCATGCTCCGTAGGAACAGGTGCGGGGTGGGGCAGGGACGCATGCGTAGTAGGGAATCTCCTTAGGCGGCGCGATGGGGGTGGACTTTGGGGACCCAGGTGGGGAAAGGTAACTGCAGTAAGGTTTAGGATAGATGTAAGACCCAGGCCATTAGGATCTTGGAGCAGGGCAAACCTGGCTGCCGGCTAGAAAATATTAAAGACTTCCCCACTCCCGGGCTCTGCCCCCCAGGATGGTGGTGCCCTTGCTGAAGCTTCAGGACCTAATCGAGGAGATTCGCAGGGCCAAGACTCAGGCCCAGGAGCGGGAGGTGATCCAAAAGGAATGCGCCCACATCCGGGCCTCCTTCCGCGATGGGGACCCCCTGCAGAGGCACCGCCAGCTGGCCAAACTGCTCTATGTCCACATGTTGGGCTACCCTGCCCACTTTGGACAGGTATATCTGCCTCCAGAATTTGAAGAGGAAAGCTGTTGGGACAGGGTCGTGGATCTCTTCATTTATTTGTGCCCCGACTGTTTTCATTCTCTGGTTTCTGAATCATCTCACCATGCACTGGAAAAAACTTTTCCCATTACCCCATAGTCCTCAGCTGGGGTGAACCCTTCATTCTCTGGCCAACCCATTCAGGGCACCTCCTCTTCTTTTCTTCCAGCCTCCTCCACTCCTATGTTCTTTAATCTGCACACTAATGCCTGACCCTCCTAAGCCTCTTTGGTTGAAGAGAGGATGATGGGATATGATGCCCCAGAAGTTAATCTAATGATAAGAAAAACCCAGCTAAACATATAGATATGTGTGCCAATGGCAGAGAGGTGAAGGAGTAGCATGGAACTCTCTTGTTTCACCCCTGCCCTTCGGATCTGCCCTCTTCCCTGTAGATGGAGTGCCTGAAACTGATTGCATCCCCCAGATTCACAGACAAGAGGGTGGGCTACCTGGGGGCCATGCTTCTATTGGATGAGAGGCACGATGCCCACCTGCTCATTACCAACAGCATCAAGAAGTGAGAAGTTCTGGGGGAACTGCAAATCAGGGAGATGGGAGAGTGGGGAACTGGTAAATTCCAGGGGGCTGCCTGATGTAGTTACTGGGAAAGACTGGTTTCCTCAGAGGCTTGACTAATCATCCTCCCAACCCTGCAGTGACTTGAGTCAGGGGATTCAGCCGGTACAAGGCCTGGCTCTGTGCACTCTGAGCACCATGGGTTCTGCTGAGATGTGCCGGGACCTGGCCACTGAGGTGGAGAAGCTGCTCCTGCAGCCCAGCCCCTATGTGCGCAAGAAGGTGAGATGAAGAACTTAGCACTTGCCCCTTCAGAAACTGTCCCTCATCTGCCATGCAATAGAAGTGTGTGTGTGTGTGTGTAGATTCCATCCTCGTAGATACTTGCCTATCTGAGGCCCCTGACCTCCACAGGCTATTCTGACTGCGGTACACATGATCCGGAAGGTCCCTGAGCTCTCTGACATCTTCCTCCCACCTTGTGCCAAACTGCTTCATGAGCGCCACCATGGTAAGACCAAAAGGCTCCCCATCCTCTGTGTTTGGTCTGGCTATGAATGGAAATGAAAAACAGGAGAGAAACACCAGTTCATAGAACAATAGTAGTATATACACACAGACATGCTCACAGTAGATCCGCTTATGCCCTGGCCCACCATTCACTTCCCCACCCTGACCCCAGGCATCCTGCTGGGCACCATCACGCTGATCATGGAGCTCTGCGAACGAAGCCCTGCAGCCCTCAGGCATTTTCGTAAGGTGGGCTGGTGAAGGGGTAGGCCCTGGCCCTGACAAAGAGGGGCAGTGGGGGCAGAATGGGGCTAAAGCTGAGAGTACAAGGATAAGGACGGAATGCACAGACAACATTGTGCCCTCCCTCCAGGTCGTACCCCAGCTGGTACAGATCCTCCGGATGCTGGTGACAACAGGATACTCCACAGAGCACAGCATATCTGGAGTCAGCGACCCCTTCCTGCAGGTGGGCTGACCTTTCCCTCAAGTATCCCTGGAGGAAAGAAGGCTTAGCAGTGAGACTCCTGTAGTATACTCTGGCTTAGTCAGTGCCTTGGGCAAGAGGGTAGCAGACTGATTGCCCTGGTCATTCCAGGACAAAGACGGGGAGAGGATATGACTGAAGGTCGGAAATCCAGTTTGGTAATAACAACAACAACAAAAAGCCTGTCCTAAAATCCCTTGGCTTCATACACTTCTGATCCCCTCCCAGGGCCACGAGGACCTATGGAGGTGATGAAGGATGGGAGGCTCTAGGGTCTAACCAGATCCCTTACAATGAATGCTGTCCTCAGTGTTGGATTTTTCTCCTCAGTCCCATAAGTCCTTATCCTGTGAATCTTTCCATCTTTCAATCTTTAACCCAACCACAGGTCCAGATCCTTCGTCTGCTTCGGATCCTGGGCCGGAACCATGAGGAAAGCAGTGAGACCATGAATGACTTGCTAGCACAGGTGTGGGTTGGGGGGACATTGCTTAGGTATGTTGCTCTGGGATCTACTAGTCCTGGGCATCAGTCACAGGATTGCTCACCATGTAGCAGCTGTGTAATCACTCCTCTGTCCCCTCTAGCCAATGAACTACATGAAGGAGGGACATAGTATGTTGCAGTACTAATGTCCCAGTGCCCAAGCTGGCCCAGGCACATAGTGGGGTTTGGGAAACTTTGTTGGCTGGTTGAGGAATGGATGGATAGTAGAGAGCTTCCAGAGATCCTAGTGAGGAGAGAGGCCTTTGTGGATGTATCTCCTCTCCCATCCACTCAGGTAGCCACCAACACAGACACCAGTCGAAATGCAGGCAACGCGGTCCTATTTGAGACAGTGCTTACCATCATGGACATCCGCTCTGCAGCCGGCCTACGGGTATCTTCCCATATGCTCTCCCACTGTGGCCTACCCTCCACTCCCAGCCAGCCAGCAGGGCTCTGTTCACTGGCCTTTCCCCAACACCTGTCATCCTGTGTCATGTGGTCCCCACTCTTGAGTGAATAGGCTGCTACTGCCTGAGTGCCCACCCGCTTTCTCCCACAGGTTCTAGCTGTCAACATTCTTGGCCGCTTCCTGCTCAACAGTGATAAGAACATTAGGTAATGACTTATGTGTGGCTATACTCTGCCACTGGAGCCTGACCCTCTGTACTCTTCCCTCCAGAATCTCCTGATCCACTTACCTCTTACCCCTGTAAGGGCAAGGCTAATGGCCACAGCATGATAGGGCCTTTCCCACTCTGACCAGGTATGTAGCCCTGACGTCCTTACTACGCCTGGTGCAGTCTGATCACAGTGTTGTGCAGCGGCATCGGCCCACTGTGGTGGAATGTCTGCGAGAAACTGATGCCTCCCTCAGCCGGTGAGCATAAAGGGAACAAGAGGACAGGGTAGAGGATACAATGACTAGTGGCCAAGACCCAAACCAGCTCAGAGCAGCTGGAGTAAGAGGACTGTAGGAGCAGATCCTGGGGATGGGGCAGGCCAGAGGCATGGAGTTGGGTGATCTGGGCCACCTACATGGACCCTTTTCTCCTGCCAGGAGAGCCCTGGAACTGAGCCTGGCTCTGGTGAATAGCTCCAATGTGCGAGCCATGACACAGGAGTTGCAGGCCTTTCTGGAGTCCTGCCCCCTTGATTTACGGGCTGATTGTGCCTCAGGCATCCTGCTGGCCGCAGAGAGGTGAGGGGACAGGTTCCCAGAAATGGAGAGGGTACAGTCTGGGGAGGGACAGGGACAGTGCCAGGACTGATAAGCCATGTCCCTAGGCTTGCTCCAACCAAGCGATGGCACATAGACACCATCCTTCACGTGCTGATAACGGTGAGATGGGCTAGTTGGAGAGCTGGGCAGTAGTGGACAGAGTTAATCACACTGACTTGACAATGTCCACCCTTTCCAGGCAGGAGCCCATGTGCGGGATGATGCAGTGGCCAACCTGACGCAGTTGATTGGGGGTGCTCAGGAGCTACATGCCTACTCTGTGTGCCGACTCTATAGTGCCCTGGCAGAAGACATCTCCCAGGTGCCATTCCTACCTCCCCAAGCCCAGGGCTGCCTCCTATCTCTTTCTGGGCTTCCCTTCTTCACTGGACTCTGAACTGTTTTCCCCCTTAGGCTCACAGCTGTCTACTTAGTGCAGGAGATCCTTAAGAACAGAGCTTGCTGGGCTGGGGATGTGGCTCCAGTGGTAGCGCGCCCGCCTGGCATGCGTGCGGCCCGGATTCGATCCTCAGCACCACGTACAAGCAAAGATGTTGTGTCTGCCAAGTACTAAACAATAAATATTAAAAAATTCTCTCTCTCACTCTTTCTTTAAAAAAAAAAAAAAAGAACAGAGCTTGCCTTTTAGAACACCAGGGCTGCTGTTCTGGCCCTGGTACCTACTGGCTATGTAATCCCAGATGACTAATTTAACTTCCATTAGACTCCATGTACTCAGCTTTCTACCCTGCCTATCCCAGGGCTGTTTTTATAATCAAATGAGATAGATACAAGTTTTATGCATATATTATACTTTATTATTATTTCAAATGCTGAGTGCCAAAGGTGCCACCCAATATTAAACTGCCCCTTTGAATTTTCTTTTAGTTACACATGACAGTAGAATGCATTTTTATATATTCATGGCATAATCTCCATTTTCCTCTTTAGTAGGATGAGCAGAAACCATCACCCTGCTCTTCCTCAAGGGTGGGACCCTCTCACAGTTCCATCACGTGGTCAGGCCATGTACTTCTGAATCTGGGCCACCAGAGGGCAGTGGGAGCCCAGGCATCAGGACAGAAACTGCTCACAAATTTCCTTCCCTGCCCCACCATATTTGTGCTGCATAAGGGGATGTTTCAGAGTGTGGAAGAGAGGAGGGAACCCCAAACACTGACCTAGATATGATTCTCCCATACAGCAGCCACTGGTGCAAGTGGCAGCCTGGTGCATTGGAGAGTATGGGGACCTCCTGCTGGAGGGGAGCTGTGAAGAAGTAGAACCCCTTCAGGTAAGGCCTGCATGGTGGACACACTAATGATGGTCTTGTCAAGGGAGATAGGGTTAGATCCCAGGTCACTATTTGTACCCACACCTGAAGGTGGAAGAAGAGGAGGTGTTGGCACTCCTGGAAAAGGTGCTACAGTCCCAAATGTCCCTGCCAGCTACCAGAGGATATGCACTCACAGCCCTCATGAAGCTCAGCACCCGGCTTCGAGGGGACAACAAGTAAGAAGAGGTCTCAGCCCAGAGAAAAATGTCTCCTCACTTGCATACCATTTCTAAGCTCTCCAGATAGCTGCACTATCCCTCCCCACTCTTATCCCCCAATCTTGGGACTTGCTTTAGAGCTACATATCTTGGGTGTCTCCTCACTCTGTGGGACTGCTCCCTTCTCTGCCATATACTGAAGCAGAAGGGCAGGACAAATTGCCATTGCAACTCACACAACTCTGTGGCCCAGCCGCATCCGCCAGGTGGTGTCTATCTACGGGAGCTGCTTAGATGTGGAGCTGCAGCAGCGGGCTGTAGAATATAACACACTCTTCCGGAAGTATGACCACATGAGGTATGTCAAACATCAGCTCCAGTGTGGGACCCAGATCCCTGCCCTCTCCCAAATGCCCCCTTCTAGCCTCAAGGGTCTCATCCTCTCCTGTGTTGTTGTCCACTGCAAGAGCTTTCCACCCAGTTCATTGAAGCAAGCTGCCTCCTAACCCTCCCTGCTCATCTGAAAACCAGCAACAGTATGCCATCTTATCAGAAGGACACTTCTGATCCACTATGTGCCCAACATCTCCATGTTCTGAGCACTCTTTTTAGATGTCTCTTGTGAGAGGCAAAGGGTCTACCCAGAGAGACACCTACATTCCATCCTCTCAGGGCTGCCATCCTTGAGAAGATGCCTCTTGTGGAGCGAGGTGGCCCTCAGGTTGATGAGGAGGCAAAGGAAAGCAAAGAAGCAGTCCAGGTTTCAAAGGCAGCAGCCTCTGTCCCCACAGAGCCCCAGGTGAGGAGACTGGAAGCCTTGGGATGAGAAGGACTGGCTTGGGCTTCCATGCCAAGTTCTGACCCTTCTGCCCTTTCCCCTAGGCCTCAAAGCTCTTGGACCTGTTAGATCTCCTGGATGACACTTCTGAGGATGCCCAGCATCCTCCCCCTCTGGATCCATCCCCAGGAGGCACCTTAGTACACCTCCTTGACCTTCCCTGTGCATTGCCACCTCCAGGTAAGCCTCAGGAAAGAGTCTAGTCTTAGAGAAGGTAGGTGAGAATGTGCCATCTCTGCTTCTGTGCTGAGTGAAGCTCATAAACCCTTTCCCTCCTGTGTGCCCGTATCCTATCCCTTTTGGTAGGTAAAGGAGTTCACTCAGTCATGCCAGTCCTCTCCTGGCTGCAGTGTCTTCTTTGTTCTAGACTTCTAGCCCTGGCCAGCAGGGCCCTGCTTTCTCCCCACCCCATCTCATCCCACTTCCCCACTGGCCCCTCAAACCCTCCCGTCTTAAGCCTTGGCATTTCATGCTCTTTTTACACACAATTTATTTCCTTGGCACATCAAGTGACTGGCTTGGTTGGGGAAGGCACTCCAGCCTGAAATGTCAAATGCCTTTCCCTGCCACTACCATTTAAATTAGTTCTTCCCAGTTACTCTGGCTAATTTATTTCCCTCATAGTACCCATTCCATTATCTTGCTTATTTTCTCTGTTATTGTTTCTTTCCCTGTACTATACTGTCAGTTGTCCACTTGTCAAGCATCTTGGGCAGAACAGGGACAAGAGGTGCTCACTGATTTTTTTGTTGAATGAACGTGTTATCTCGAGCCTGCACACTGAGCTGCCTCTCTTTCCCTGCTATATAGCTCCCATTCCAAATCTCAAAGTGTTTGAGCGTGAGGGAGTACAGCTCAATCTGTCTTTCACTCGACCACCTGGATCCCCTGCTTTGCTTTTAGTCACCGTCACCACCACCAACTCCTCAGAGGGTGATGTCACCCACTTCATCTGCCAGGCAGCTGTGCCCAAGGTAAGTACCAGGATTCAGAGGTGGCCAAGGCACTCCAGGAAGGAGTAGAGGTGGGTGGGAGACAGGATGAGATGGGAAGGGAGTGACAGCAGAGACAGGTACCTGGGGAGTTGATGGGAAGAGGGTTTGGCACCACTGAGTGTGGAGGGGTTGCCTGAGCCTGGCCAGCTGCCTTACTGTGTTCTGCCCAAATCCCATGTTCAGAGTTTCCAGCTACAGCTGCAGGCCCCCAGTGGGAACACAGTTCCAGCTTGGGGCGGCCTTCCCATCACCCAGCTCTTCAGAATCCTCAATCCTAACAAGGTCAGTTCCAGGGCCCCATGGGTAAGAAAGACCTAGGAAAGGGAGAAGTCACAGGCACTAACTCTGGTCTCCACTCTCCCATTTCTAGGCCCCCTTGCGGCTAAAGCTGCGCCTGACCTACAACCACTTGGGCCAATCAGTGCAAGAGATCTTTGAGGTGAACAACTTGCCTGTGGAAACATGGCAATAACTCTTCATTCTGCCTGAAAAAATCCTGCATCCCAAAGCCTGTGGTCCTAGCAGTGGGGAACCAACTCTGAGGGCTACCAGCAGATGGCACCCTGGTTCTGCATTAATCACTGCAAAACTCTGGGTCTGCTCCCCTCCCCCACAAATAATGGCAGCCAAATAAAGCCCGAGGGGGGGCATAAAGCCATAATCTGGGTATGTTTGAGGTAGAAAAATATGTATAAATAACAGCAAGGGAAGAGGCTTCTCACACAGGAAGGGTCCCAGGAATCTTTCTGGGAACCTTGAGAATCAGTCTCAAGCACACTAGGGTTTTCTTCTGCCCCTCAAGGTTAGGGAGCAAATTTGCCCCTAAGCTGTCACAGGAAGCACTCTACTCTCTGGGCCAGAGCTGGACACAGTGGAAAAATCAAAGCAGAATTTCTGGATTTCTAACAGGAATTCCCAACCACTTCCCCACCCTGCTATTCCCCACACCCCAAAGCAGGGAAATCCCTGCAGCCTCCCCTCATCTCTAACTCAGCTGTAAGGCGGTTTCGGAGCCGCTGGCAGAATCAATGGCATCGACCAAGGGAGGGGGGGTGGCAAGGGATTTTCCTGTGCTTAACTACTGATCACGGCTAAGTGGAAATCCTATAAACACGAGCGGAAATCAATGGAGGCTGCTTAGCGGCCAGGGGAGAGGGGCGGCCCACAGATTGCATCTGACTGATGAGAGAGAGGAGGCAACCAGGGAGGGCTCAAGGAACAGGTTGTTGAGAACAGGGCGAAAGAACAGGCAGAGGTATAGGGAGAGGAGGTGGGAGGGAAAAGGCCCAGTGAGGCCAGGTGTGGCCCCTGCTGGACCAAGAGTTCCCTTTCTCTTCTAGGAAGTGACACCCCTAGCCCAGGCTGCTGTTGGGATGTTTAGTCCTCTGTGGAGCTGTTTACTTCTAGCAGGCGCCGATAGTCCTGAGGACGGAAATGCTGTAGGTACACGATGAGCTTGCCAGGTGCCCTCTCCTGTGCTGGCACACCTATAGACAAAGGACAGTGAGGAAAGAAGCAGACAGAACTGCCATACATGCTTTAACTTTCCTCCCTGACCACCCAGCCAGGACCCCCAAGTTGTTTTGAAGGTAGCACTGAGATTCTGATTGTCATCCAACTAGCTTCTTAATCTGCCCTCTACCTCACTGGACTCCAGAAGTGGGACCCAAGAGCCACTTCAGACTCAGGAATGCTGGGGAGCCACACATGAGCCTCTTCTCCAACCAGGGGAAATGGTGAAGAAGCACCCAGGTGCCATGAAGACAGAGGATCCTTCAATATGGACTCACTCTAGTTATTACCCCTGTCCCCCAATCAAGATGAAAACCCATCTAAGCAGGCAAAAGCTTGGTAATGAAGCACATACAGAGATTTACACATAGGAGAGAAACCAAAGGCTGTGGAAAGAAAAGGAAAAGAAGTTTTAGCTATGGGGTGGGATTCACATAGAATTCTCCCCTCTGGAGCTGGGGATATAGCTCAATACTGGAGTGCTTGCTTAGCATGCTCAAGGCCCTGGGTTCAATCCCCAGCAAACCAACTCCCTCCCTGCCCCCTCCAAAAAAGCAAGAATTCTCTCTAGAACTGCCACTGCCAGTTTCCATTGTTAGTGCCCAGCAGCATACTGAGCATACAGCAGGAAACAGGATGTATAGTTGCTAAGGAGGCTGAAACAGCATCCCAGGGCTGTCAGGCCCCATGGCGTGCACAACCCCAAACTAGTGGATGGGCTGTCTACTAAGAAACTGAGCATGGGAACAGAAAACCAAATCTGACCCAGACACAGTGGTACATGCCTATAATCCCAGCAGCTCCAGAGGCTGAGGCAGAAGGATCACAAGTTCAAAGCCAGCCTCAGTGAGTTCAAAGCCAGCCTCAGCAACTTAGCGAGGCCCTAAGCAACTCAGTGAGACCCTGTCTCTAAATAAAATATTTAAAAAAAAAAAAAAAAAAAAGAAACCAAATTTGCCAATGCTCCCCCAACCATCTCTCATAAATGCAATGTTCTTGCTTTTCACTGAAAGCCAAGACGTTGAATTAAATGAACTCTAAGAAACCATAAAAACAAAAGGACATCTGATCCCCAGCATGGGCAAAAAAAAAAAAAAAAGATTAGGGGAAAGAAGGGTTAAAGCAGAGAACTGACAAATAGAACTGAAAGAAATTTGGCAGAGGAATGAGACAGAATGGCTGGGATGAAGAATAGAGACTTATGAAAGGCTTAAATCCAAGTCAGACAGCAACTGTAAAAGAGAAAACTTGATAGAACTGTAGGCAAAACTGGGTCCTCTAGAAAATTGCTAAAATAATTACTGTTAAAGAAATAATCCAGAGACCCTCCCCCATTATATAGTCCAACTCCCACCAACTACTCTTGGTCACAGCCCGTGCTCCAGAAAAGGAAAATGTGGCTTAGTGGTGAGTGCTTGCCTAACATGATTAGGAGGAGGCCCTAGGCTCAATCCCAGCACTGCAAAAAGATTAAAAAGCCAGGAAAGGAAAGCTGGGATCAGGAAAACACAGAAGGTCCTGTCCCCCTCACCGAGCATGCTGCTGAGGCTATTGATCTTCTTTAGAGCAGTTGGTACTTCAGCCTCCTCCTGTACCAGGGCCTCTACTTCACCCACAGCATAGCCAAAGTCCGCTGTATCCAGGTCCACCTTAAGCACCGGCTCCTCTTCATTGACTCCAGGGAATACCAGCTTCCAGGAACTCCGTTTAGTCACAAAACTAGCTACTTCCTGCAGCCCTAGTGGACCCAGCACAGCAGCCATACTTCCATCCCCCAGACCCTTAGCTCCCAGCACCTCACAGAGCTGGGCCACAACTGCAGGTTCAGATGTAAGTTCCTTGTACTCCGTGTGGGGTCCCGAGATACCTGATGCTCCAGGGCATTTGAGCTCCCATCCACTACCCTCTCGTTGTCGCAGCCAGTGGTTAGACCGCATCAGGCTCAGCTCAGGGGTGTCATAGTAGGTGTCTCGGAAGGTGATCTGGTGCTCTAGGATGCCCCCCAACTCCTGCAGTCGTTCCTCTATGCCAGGCCCTGGAATGAACTTTCGCTCCACCTCAATCAAGCCCTGGGCCATGCTATCTGCAAGGATCATTTGCAACAAACATTTTCTTAGCGCCCAAAGGTGTTCAGCCTGCTGGGCAACGGCTAAGCAGAGACTCTAGCTCTGGATGAATTTACTGAGACGCATACAGACTCGCAGATCTTTGCCTCAGCGATACAGGGCTCTGTCTGCGAGATTTTAAACGTTCTGCTACAGTGATTGGTCTCCAGTTAAATCCATTCCACTACTGATGACGTTCTCAACCCAAAGATGTCCCTAGAAAGCAGGTCATGCAGCAAATTTCGTCTTAACACCCCACAGTACAACTTGCTACCCTAGGAGGCCAGGAGCTGCTACCTGGGATGACCTGCCATTTGCAGCCACAGCACCCGCCGGCTTTGCCTCGGGTCTCACCTCAAACCCAAAGGTCTCACTCTCGCAGGACCAGGAGATGGGGGGAGGGAGTCCACACCACACCCGCGAGGAATGCCGGGAGGAGTCCCAGGTCTCGGACCTCAGCCCAGCTCAACTGCGTGACAGGAGAGTACGAGCACCAGCAGCCATATTAGGACCATGGTAGCAGTGCCGAGGGCAGACCGGCCCGAGAGACCTGTTAGGTTATGGGCGATCGCGACTCCCGTTAGAGCAGAGGAGCGAGACCGTCCCCAGGCGCCCTGCAGCGTAACATCTATGCCTCCTGGCGTCCGGGGGGTCGACAGGGGTCCCAGGCCTCTGGTTGAGCGTGGCTTCCTGAGCCCGGTGGATGATGGGAGATGTAGTTCGGGGGAGGGGGGGATCTTCGCCATTTCGCCCCACCCATTGCTATAGTGACCTGAAAGCTGCAATTAGTGCTCTGGGGACTTACCTAAAGCTGAACTGGGGTTGCAGCTCTGTGGGGGAGTCGTGGGCAATGAACTTGAGACTGCACTCTCCAACCCCTCCCGAACTAGGTAGTGGGCCTGAAACACAAGTCACTCACTCAGACGCTGTCTGGCACATATTTAACTATTATGGTGGCTATTTACTGCAGGCCAGTGGCAATGGGCTGAGAAGAAGGAAAGGCAATTAAGTCCAATGTAGCTCTTCTGGAGTTTTGGAGGGGATCAAACACATTCTGGTAAGAATGTTAAGAGTACAAGTGAGCAAAAGACTTTCTGTTAGAGGAGAAAGTGAAATTTTGAATGAACTACAGATGTGGGATTTCAACGGGTAAAACCTAGGTGGAGACCTAACATGAGCAAAGACCCAGATACTGAAAAGTACCTGGCCTGTATGAGAATAAAGATGGGGCTGGAAATACAATTGAGGGGCAAGTTGGAAAAGCCCTTGAGTGAGTGCCAGACTGACGAGTCTGTCAATTCCAGCAGACCCTGAGCAAGTTTTGTTAGGAGTAGGAAAAATATTCAATGTTCAGTTAAAATAAAAGACATATGGAGGAGAGATGACCCTCTGGCTGCTTTAGAAGACTCTATAGAGAAAATGCCTCCTTGCTCCCTCTGAGAGTTTATATTATCTATAAACTTTGTATCTTACTATCTGGGTGAGGATATTGTCAACTCCTAGGCTTGCTTCTGAAATTATTGAAAAAAGTGCCAGGTTCTCCAGACACATACATATCCCTTGTATGTGTCTGGAAACACAAGTGAAGTAAAACAGTGGCAAAACCTGGGATGTCTTGGATGTATCCTTACCCCTACCCCATGTCAAGCACCACTGGACTGGGAGGGCCTGCATTTCCTTCTTCCTTTGCAGTCCCCGCCCCCCTCCCTCAAAGTTTTGTTGACCCAGGAAGAAGTCCTAGTATTTTTATGTTTAATGTCCACCCCAATGGGGTAGAGGCAGCAGCTTAATGGAATGGAAAGCCTAGATTTCAGCGACAGACCTGGAGTTGACTGAGTTTCACTTTCTAGATGGTTGGCCTTGGACAGGCTACTGTACCTAAGACTCTGCTTTTTTACTGATAAATTGTGAACTGCCTCACAATTATATGAGGATTCAGTAACAAACTGTCATTTGGTAGAAACCCAAAATCTAGTTTTTTTCTCCCCCACCCACCCCAGAACTTCAGGAGGTTTTACTTTGTTGTTGTTGTTATTTAAAACTAGGTTTTAGTATCCAGTGTGATCTCTGGAACAAGACTACTGAGGTTTAACCCTGCTGCTGTTGGTTTTTGACCATGCAACCGTGGGCTGGTTTAATCGTGCCTTAATTTTGTCACCTGTAAAAGGAATTAAAGTATCTGACTTATACAGTTGTATCAAATAAACTAATATATGTAAAAGTGATTAGAACTGTCCCTAGATACTCAATAAATGTGAAATTATTGTTACTACGATATAGTGGGCTTATGAGCAGATAAAACCGAACCTCCCCTCCCCAATTCAAAGGACTGTGTGACCGCAGGGAGGAAGCAGAAACTCAGAGACTTCAGAGTAATTGCTGTGAGAGAAGGTTTTCAATCGGAAAGAAGGGGAGATAAGGAAGCAAGAAGAAGGGAGTGAAAAAAGAAAGACTTCCGGGCAGCTCTGGCAAGCTAAACGCCACAGCTTGTTCTAGAGCTGATGTGAAACAAAACAACAAAACACATTCATGTTTTCTGTAGGCAAAAGGAAGAGGAGGGACAGGAAAGAGTTTAGGGACATACCCTCTTGCAGGAGGGAGGACCTGGCGCCAGAGTCAAGGAGGCGACAGGATGGACTGGCTGGCCCCATCGAGCCCGCCCCTGGGCAGGGTAGGGTTCCAGCGTCTAAGGAGGAGTGCGGACACTGCGCATGCGGGTTGGAGGGCGGAGGCGACGGACCACAAGTCCCGGCATGCGCTGCGGCGGGCGGGCCGCTGCACCTGCTCAGTGGGGCCGCCCCGGGCGCCTGGGTATTGATTATTCCATTGTGTGGGACGCTTCGGCTCCAGCCAGTGAATGAGGCGGAGGAGTGAGGGCGAGGAGGAGGAGGGCGAGGAGGAGGAGGAGGAGGAGGAGGAGGAGGGCGAGGAGGAGGAGGAGGAGGCAGGGAGCGAGCGAGTGCCCAGGGTGAATCAATGGAAACCCCCTCACGAAGCCGGGAAAACACTTCAGCCGCAGCCAAATAGCATTGATTATTTTCCTTCACTTCCCTCACCGCCGTGAATTTATTTATTTATTTTTTCCATCTCCGTCCCCGACGCCCCGGAGCGAGCGCTGGAGGGAGGGAGGAGGAGGGGAAAAAAAAGGAATCAACACATCGGAGAAGTCCCTTCCAAGAGCCGCCCCCTCCCCTCCCCGCCTCGCGCTGCTCGGCGGCCGTGGTTCGACTCCCGTCCCTGCTTCCAGCTGAGGTGTAAGTGCATCGATTTCCGATGCTGCTGGGTTGGTTTTTTTTTCTCCTCTCCCTCTCGCTCTTCTTCCCTTCCTTGCTCTTTGGAAGCTCGAGACGAGGGGAGAGGAGGCGTTCGGAGACTGCCGCTGGAGGGACGGAGAGGGATGGGAAGGGGCTGGGGGAGGGGACACGGACGGACTGACAGCCAGAGCGCGGGGAGAAGGGGAGCCGGGGTGTGGGAGAGAGGGCGTATGTAGGGAGAGAAATATGTAGGGGGTGGAGGGAGAGAATGGGGAGGGAGAAGCAGGGGCCAGCGGGACAGACGGAGGGTAACGAAAGCCTAGACGGACCGCGCCGAGCTGTACGGGGAGCGGGGTTCCCGGAGGGAAGGGGAGGCCGGGTGAGTTCGAGGGCTCAGAGCTGTCAGCCTGGAGGGGCCTGGGTCTCGGCGGCCCCCCGCCGGCTGAGGGATTGGGGAGGAACCGCGGCGGGAGGGCTGATGGATGGGTTAGCGCGCTAGGGTGCAAGATGGGAGGGACGTCTTCGTTTTGCCTGAAGTTGAGCACCCCCCCCCTCTTCTCTTTGAAAAGGTGTGAGTAGGTGAGGGGAAGCCTCACTGCCCCATTGAAGATGAAGCGTGTCTGTCCTGTTACCCCTGCCCCACATCAGCTCTTGTCTACCCCTGTCTGAGTAGCCCTATCATTTTGGAGCACTGGGCCATGCTTCAGCTGTGCCTGTAGTTCCCCTAATCTCTGTCCATATGTCCCTTCCTCTTGGTTTTGCCATTCTTCACCATGTCTCCCCACTTCATTCGTCTTCAGTTCTGTGTGTCACTGTCTCTGCTGTGACCCTTCCCATCTGAGTGATCTCCATATGTGTCCCTTTCACTATGTGTCACGCCTTGGCTGCCTGACTGTTCTGCCGTCTAGGACTCCATGCCCTCTCCTTCAGGGTCCATCTCAATGTCTGTGGCCTTTTCATACTACTTTGGAGTTAGCTTATTGACCAGAATTATGATAGTCATTGGTCAGGGGTCTGAAAAGTAGGGGGATGGAGCAGATGTGTCTTCCCCCAGACTCATGTGCCCTTTCAGCATTGCCAGGAGAGCCTTCTGTTCCACCTTCACCAGGGAAGCTTTGGAACTTCCTAGCATTGTTGACTGTCTCCTTTGCCATGTGCCTGTCTTCCCCATCAGGATCTCACGATCTGGTCTTCACTGTGTGTCTTCTGTCTTTCCAGGAGCTTTCCACCACAAACCTCTTCCCTGCTGACTTCATTTTCCTCCCTTCCCCCACTTTACCATTGTATATATTTTTTCATTTCCCCATTTTATTTCATACCTTCTTTTCTATCCTTGAATGCCCTGTTCTCCCTTATTTATTCACCATCTTTGTTCCAGTAATCTGCCTTCTTTCTACCTTTTCTCTTAGTCACTGTTTCTTTTATCCCTTTTCCCCTTACCCAACATATAACCTCAGCAGCAGAAGAAACCACAAGCAAGGGGCTGGGAGGGGTGGGGGATATGGTTTGTGAAGGCACATAAATAGGCCAAGAAATCAATTTAATGGGCTTCCAGGGGCATATAACCCCTTCATCAATCAGTGCCATTATGTCAGTTAACTGTCAACTTTGATTTCATAAGGGGACGTTCTCTAGGACTCTAAGCTCCACCCTGCCTGGTTAGCCTCCATCCTCAGTTCATTCTAGATATTAGTGGCTTTTTCTTCACTTTTTAATTCATTTTCCTCCTGGACCGCTACTATTATTTTATTTGGATTCAGCACCATTTTTTATAAGGCAGTTTTTATTATTGTGGGAGAAGCTATCTGATGCAAAGGACCAGATTTATCCAACCTAAAGAATGGTAAAGGTGGATAAAAGATCTGTAGTTTATCTTGGTTTTAAGCCCATCATTGTTTTTCCAGAACTCAGGAGCTTGGGAGGGTAAAAAGAGGAGGCAGATATGGGCAGATAATGGAAGATTTCAGAGGTGAACAGAATTATAGAAGGGAAGGGGAGGCCTGGTGCAGTAAACACATGGGGTAGAAAAATGTATGACATGGGGATGTGCAAAGGAAGTGAGGAAAATCTATGCGGAATGGGGGGAAGAGGAGGAACCGAAGGGTGATTAATGACAAGTTGAGAGAATGAAGTAAATAGTTAATAGTTACACAGAGGGAAGAAAATATCTCCTTTTTAGAATATTCCTAAAAAGGAGATCAACAAAAAAGCTATATGAAATGGATACAATGGCAAAGTGGTGTAAGGGAGGAATTGATGAATAGGAGGAGGTGGGAAAAGAATATATGGTACAAAGAAAGTAAATGGATGGCAAATGCAGGAGTGCTGAAGCAGATCAGAGCTGCACAGAGCTTGGTGGAGGAAAGGAAGAGATGATGAGGTCTCAAAGGAAACAAATACTTCTGGTGTAAGGAGGACACAGCATGAAGGATGCAAACAGTTTGCTTCAGGGGAGGGGGTGATTTGGAAAAAAAGGATAGCAGAAATACCACAGGCCCCAAAACAGAGAGCTGCCCAGGCAGGGATTGAAAGAACAGAGAGATCTAGTGGAGAGAGAGGAAGAGAAAACCTCGTGAGCATTCATTCCATTGGCTTCATCACTCACTACCCTACCAAAGGCCTTTACATTTCATTCCCAAGCCAGGAGAACACAAGCAATGAGATGAAAAAGTAGAATTCCCATTTACTTCAACTGACAGGAACTTGAATCTTCCTAGTCCCCTGAGAACCAAAGACCTCAAACCTCTGATGTCATAAATTGTTGGTGTTGCCTTGGCAACCTTACAGGATTCCTCCCTCCATGATGTCAGAGGCAGCTGTGTTACCTTGAGACCCTTGCAGGAACAACTTGCTGCTTTGCTGGGGGAGTTGTATGATATGTGGGCCGGGGCCCTGGGTAGAGGCAAATCTGTAGGATTCCTGGCACTGGTAGTTTGATCTTGCATCCTTGGAGCTGTTTGTATCTCAGAACAACAGTTGTCACAAGCCACTATTGTTTGAGTGTCCGAGGTTTCCTAGAGCCTACTGAAGCAAGACAAGGGACCTCCGGAGACAGGGGGCATTGAGGTTAGGGTGATGATACTGAAATGCAGGCTAAGAAGGAGGAGAACTGGAAATGGCAATTCCAAAACAGGAAAGGAAATGGAGGAGGGTGAATAGTTGAAAATGTCAGATGAATCTGACTTTGGGTTGAGGAATGGAAGCTAAAGCTGGAAATGCACAAGAGAGGGGATCAGAG
Organism: Callospermophilus lateralis; assembly: GCF_048772815.1. Taxonomy (NCBI): domain Eukaryota; kingdom Metazoa; phylum Chordata; class Mammalia; order Rodentia; family Sciuridae; genus Callospermophilus; species Callospermophilus lateralis. Next base: position 36,159,298 of record NC_135307.1, on the reverse strand, counting down.
CTGTGGTAGAGTACAAACTGATGCCTGAATAGAGAAAAGGGAGGGTTCTGAAATGCTAGAGAGCAGAGTGGAATTTGGCTATAGAGGAAGGAAAGAAGGTCCCTTTAAGCCAAAAAACTAAGCATCAGGTGGGAGATACAATATCGTTCTGAGCAGGGGCTGTGTCTGTTACTCAGAACAGACAATAAATATTTATCCAGCAAATGTTCATAGGGACTTAAAAGTTGCCCTCCCAGTTCTCACTCAAACTCCTAAACCTGTGTCTGCATAAATGGGCAAATTGGGAAATCAGAAACTGGAAGAATATTAACTAGCAATAGTGAAATATGAGGCAGAAATAGAGACTGGGTTAGAAACACTCTTGGAGGTTTGACCTGGGAATTCTATATAGAGATAATGGGCAGAAAAAATGAGTCCAAGACAAAAATATGGAAGAAGATAGAGAAAAGATGGTATCCAGAAAAGGTTCAGAGTTTTTTCCTTAGACAAATTTGAATTGAAAGTAGTATCCCCACCCCATTCTCAATCATGAAATAATTGCATCAGTCATATACACACACAAATGCACAGTGGTCACAAAGAATTCACAAATCAATACCAGACCCTTTCTGAACACCTGCTCAACTTGTAAACCCAGGTGTTTACAAGGAAGTCAGCATTGGCCACGTGGATCAAAAGGCAGGAGGAGGGAGGGATTACTAAAGCTGAGAAGAACCCTGTGAAGGATCACCTTGACATCTGACTGCCATTGTTGATAGAATCTAGAAGCATCTAGAAGAGGGGGAGGCAAGATACAGAGCTTACCACAGCTCGAAAAACAAAATCAGAGCCAAACACACAAAAGCCTTAGAAGAGAAAGGTGTACCCCATCAGGGATTATAGCCCACCTGTCCTGTTGTTTCAGTAAAGAGCCAAGAACGACCCTGAAGAGATTAAGAAATAGGGGAAAAAGACAGAGGGGAGAGTCTGGCTATAATAAGAAAGGCCAGGGCAGCAGAAGAGGCTAGGGGCAGGTGCCTGAAGGGAGGACAGTGGTGGCTATATGCACTGTCAGCAGCACCACAGACTTGGGCAGCTCATATTTTGCAGCAGGCGACAGGCTGTCGACACAGCGGTCCTTTACCTCACCGTTAGAAACTAATTTCATTGATTTTTCCATCTTTCTTTTCAGGCTTCTCATACAGCTCAGTCATCCCACCACCCATTTTCCCAGAGCCCCTTGCCTCTCTGGGGAAAGCCCCAAGGAACTAACTGCTTATGCATGCCTCCTCTACCCCAGGCCAGTGAGGCAGGGGTGAAAGATTTGGAGGTAACTTTCAGGGGGCTGAGATCTGCCCATGCTGTGGTAGCCAGACTATACCAGTGGTGTGGGGGCTATGTATACCTGGAGGAAGACAATTTTTTCTAATTCCTACCAAGACAGTTCTGCACCCCTCAACATTTTCCCCCCAAAAGTTAAATGCGAGAATGAGAGCCTTCCTGTGTTTGGGCAGCAATACGGGATTATATCAAAGCTAAAGTTCAGGCCTTGGAATTCACAGGAGGGCCATCCACTGCAATGGTGTGTGCATGGTGACCTGTGCATTCAGGACATGACTGGCTCAGGGTATGCAATAGCCTTTTGTAGTGAGAAGAAGGCATAGCATGTACGGTCTCGTCCTGTGTAACACGTTAAAGTGCAAAGTTGGTGGGGCAGGAAATTTTTACTTCATATGTCCCAGTGCCTCTTGCAGTCACAGCCAAATACCTCCACCTCTCCCTTTGGGGCTGGGCTTGGGCTAAAGGTCAAGAGTCAATTACCAGTTATTTGGCTTCTCATGGAAGGAGGGCAGAGGGTGGGACAGGATTGTTGGATTGTTTCCCTAGAGGAACTAATGGAGTAGAGCCATTTCCCTCCTTAATTTTTTCAGTACTTGTTTTGAGGGAGGAAGAAGCCCAAGCCCTCTGCCTCTGTCTTCCATTCCATTTTCTTGGGCCTTGGGTGTGATTCTAGGTTTTTCTGCCACTGCCGCCTCCAACCTCTCCTGCCTCTTTCATGGTTGGTTCCATCCTGTGTTTAGTATTACTGGCCTGCTTGGACCACAAATGCCTTTCTTCTGCCTCCACAGCTTCACCTTCTTCAGGCTGCATAGTTTCCAAAACCTAGAGATACATCCTGGTGCTTTAGAGAAAGAAATGTACTAGAGGTTAGGAAGAGAGAAGAGCAATGAAGGAAGGACAAGGAAGGTTCAGAATAGACTGGGCAGGAGGAGTAGGGAGAAGAGGGGAATGTGACTTGGAGATGGGAGGAAGCCCAAGAGATGGCCACAATTAAATGAAGGAGGGCAGGAGGCTGTAAGGACTAGGAAAGAACTTGGCAAGAAAGCAGGGAGCCTGACCCCTCCACAGGGATATGAAGACTGCTAAGGAGGAGTGGGGGCAGGGAGTGGTTGGTGAGACAGAGCTGAACAGCCAAGCTGCTGCCTCAGCCTCCCTGACAGTCCTGAGTTCAAGCCGTGCAGGCTTTGACCCTTGTGGGAGGAACTGAAGTGGCAAATTAATGATGATAATGAAGTCACTGCTCCTTGTTTGTCTTTGCTGGTTTCCCCTTGAGATTTGTCCTTTGGCCAGACAGGGCAATGTGGGGGAAGGGAGGGATAGCAGCAATGAAGGGCAGGGAAGGGGGAGTGGAAAAGAGGATGGAGAAATGGAAATGTAGAGGACAAATCAGTGGGGGGAGAAAGGGGAAGGTGCTAAATGAGGGAAAAGGAACCCAAGTATGGAAGAGAGAGGAGACAGAGGGAGACATGAAAAGAGAAGGTAAAAAGAGAAGCAGAAAGACAAGATAAGGGAAAGAACAATGGGGAACAGGGAAACCTGGAGGGAGATGGAGAGCTGGAATGGAGCAGTGGGGAGCCAGAGGGAGTGAACATAGCCAAGGCTGTGAAAGCTGCAGCTGGTGGGGCCTGTGGGTGGGGCCTCATCTCCATCTCTAATGGCTGTGAAATGAGGTTAGCTCCATTAGAGGCGGCGAGAGTGTAACGAGATCACACTCATTAGGGCCGGGCCATCCCAGTAATTACCACCACCCCAAACACGCCTGTGCCAGCCAGCCACCAAGCACATATAGGCATATAGCAACACACAGCACAGGACACCCTGATGCGGAATGGAAAGCAGAGAGCCCATACAGGTGTGACCAGAAAGCCTGGGGGAAACCAGCCCTCGGTAGCTAACTAGCAAGCACCTTCACTAACCCCAAAGAGATGTTTGGACAGAGGTTCACCCTGGCTATCAGCACCCCCCAACACACAAAGAGCAATAAATATACACATACCCACCAACTCAGGAGATAAGGCATGTGGATGGATAATTATTTTCATGTATTGATCACATCCAAAGTGCCATTCCCAAAAACGATTGTTTCAGTGGACACAACCCTAGCAGGTACTATTTCCCATTCTTTATGGAAAACTGAATTGAGGCTTTAATGACTCGGGAGTGACTTGGAAGGCTGAGGCAGGAGGATCACAAGTTGGAGGCCAGCCTCAGCAACTTAGTGAGGCCCTGTCCCAAAATAAAAATTAAAATGAAAAAGGCTGAGGCTGGGGATGTGGCTAATGAGCTGAGGTCATTTACATATTAAGGAATAGAACTAAAATCTGATTCCAGGTCTGTCTCTAAATGTTACGGATTTTTTTGGTTTGTTTTGGTGCTAGGAATTGAACCCAAATGGCCTCTTAAATGCAGTGCTATGCACAGATTTTATCACAGGGCTACCTTCCCAGCTAAGGCTGTGTTTTGTTTTGTTGTGTTTTGCAGTACTGGAACTTGAAAACAGTGGTCCTTACCAATGAGCAACATCCCCACACCTTTTTGTCTTGTAGGGTCTTGCTACATTGCTGAGGCTGTCTTCTAACTTGTGATCCTCCTGCTCAACCTCCTGAGTAGCTGGGATTTTAGGCCTGCACCACCACCTGTAGCCCAAGTCTGTCTTTAAATAATACCAGACTGCTTATCTGATGAAGTTCATATGCTAATATGAGGTACACATATAGACTTTCAGCTTTTAAGACATTATCACAAATGATGCACACTGATCATCCAAATAACCCTACCTGGTCTTCCTCCCTCTTTCTCTCTCTTCTCTCTCCCCACAAATACATGCCCACCCAGGGGCCAATAGCCCTCTATAGACTGCAAAAGGAATGGGTGCCCCTGGAGTTGCAGAGCACTAGTTTTGTTCTGCCCTTATATCAAGAAACAAAGGAATTTGAAGATGGCACATCCAGCACCTTCAAGCTGAGAGAGGATGACAGCATATATGCTCAAGGTGACAAACACAGGACAGGGTAACACACTCAAAAATGTCACTCAAAATGCACACCAGCCAGAGGTCAGAAGTTTACAAATTAACCCAAGAACAGAGGCCGTACATTCAGCCTATCTGAGTTCCAGTTTCTTTTTTTTTTTTTTTTAATTTTTTTTAATAAATATTTTTATTTTTTAGATATTGGACACAGTATCTTTATTTTATTTCTATGTGGTGCTGAGGATCAAACCCAGTGCCTCACGCATGCTGGGCAAGCGTTCTACCCCTGAGCCACAACCCCAGCTCCCCCGAGTTCCAGTTTCATTTCTACTTTTTTTTTCTTTTGTATTAGGGATTGAAACCAGGGACACTTAATCATTGAATCACAGCCCCAGCCCTTTTCATTTTAATTTTTATTTTGAGACATGGTCTCACTAAGTTGCTTAGGGCTTCATTTAGTTGCTAAGACTGGCCTCCAACTTGTGATCCTCCTGCCTCAGCCTCTGAAGTCACTTCTGCTTTCTAATTGGGAGACCTTAAAAATCATGTAATCCACTTAGTCTTTTTCCACATTTGTAAACTGGAAATGAATAACTGTATGTATTGCATCAGATTGTAATAGAGAATTATTGATGTGATGCTTGTCAAGGGCTTAGCACAATGATACATGGTAAACATTTAAAGGAATTGTCTATTATTTTATTATGACAACTAACTGGAGGTTCAGTAGCCCTTATCCTAAATACTTGAGATCAGATGTGTTTTGGATTTGGGGGTTTTGGGATTTTGTAATATGTATACATTATATAATGAGATATCTTTGGGAGGGAACCCCATTCTCACTGTGAAATTCATTTATATTTCATATACACCTTATACATATGGCCTGAAAGTAATTTTATATGTATTTTCAGAAGCAACTGTGTTTTGTCTACAACTGTAGACAGATGTGGAATTTTCTACTTATGACACTGGCACCATGTTCATACTAAAAAAGTTGCAGATTTTGACTAAGCACAGTGGCACACATCCATAATCCTAGCTATTTGCGAGGCTGAGGCAGGAGGATCACAAATTTAAACCAGGCTGGGCAATTTAGTGAGAGCCTGTCTCAAAGTAAATTTTAAGAAGTGCTAGAGATATAATTCAGTGGTAGAGTGTGTAAACTCTATCACCTGCCTAGCATGCATGAAACCCTGGGGCTGATCCAAAAGTCCAAAATCTGAAACTTTTTTTCCTTGCAGTGCAGAGGTCAAAACAAGGGCCTTATACATGCTAGGCCAGAGCTCTACCATTGAGCTATACCCTAAACCCAAGTTTTTGGGTTTTGAGTTTTCAGATTAGGGACACTCAACCTGTAGTAGTTGTTGTAATAGTATTTAAATTGATTCATTACATCACACAGGTTCACATGGAATCAAAGAACCAGAGAAAGAATCATGTATAATAGTATTCCAAATAATTATAGAAAAGTTGCCTGCAATTTCTTCCAAGCTCAGGGATATCAAAGTCTTCTATGGAGGTCCCCTATGCCAGGATCAGACAGGATCCTGAGTCTGAATTCAAGGGCACACACAACCCCCTACCCCTTCTCTCCTGTGGTGCTCGTGCAGAAGAAGGGTTCCAAGCTGGCTTCATGTGGTTGTCTAAGCCTGAGGCATGTAGAACATTAGTCCCTCCAATGTATTTACTATGAGATCACACAGGTCTGTGCAACATATCAGCTCCACGCTGCTGATCTAAAACATCTAACACATCAAGTCCCAGAGGTAGATGCCTGGGCAAGAGATTCCTTTTCTGGACACACCCACTCCTACCAGCAGCACATGGTACAGCACACCTCAACAAATCTATGCACAAGTGGTTGTGTGTGGTTTTAGCCCACTGCTTCCCTTCTACCTGTCTACTCCCTACCCACCACTGTCTTCTTCTGAGCCTCTCTTTCTCGCATCTTACTGGATTCCCTCATGTACCTTAAGCATTTGCAAAGTGTAACACAGCCTCCTTGCTGTCTCCCTCCACTGGGGATAGTCTACCTTCCAATCTGGTGCCTGAGCTAGGAGGCCTGGAAGAGATCCAATGTTTACATATTCAGATGAAGATCCAGCTCTACCCCACTTACTTCCCTACCTTCCCTTCTGGTATCTGCTTTAACTGTCTCTTTACCTTCTGAGATACCTCTCCTGCTTGTCTATTTCATTTCCTGCCATACTCAAACTCTCTCTCTTTTGGACAAAACCAATCTTATACAAAGTAAGCATTCTTTAAATATTTATGGGGGATAGGGGAAAAAGAAGAGTCAGAGAATTGACTCAGCCTTTTTCATGTTCTCCTATTATCTTAAGAACAAGAAGTAGGATTACTGTTTTGTTTTAAATAGAGAAGGTAAGATTTAGAGACCAAAAAAAAAAAAAAAAATGATAGTTTTAAATGCAAGGAGAGGCCACAATAGTTTTTTTTATTTGTTTTTGTACTGGGGATCAAAACCTGGGGCTTTCTACCCCTGAGCTACATCCCCAGCCCTTTTTATTTTTTTATTTTGAGACAGGGTCTCACTACATTGCTTAGGGCCTCACTAAGTTGCTGAGGCTGGCTTTAAACTCACAATCCTCCTGCCTCAGCCTACCAGGGTTCTGGGATTACAGGCATGGGCCACCACACCCAGCTCATGATAGTTTTGATCCAGGCATTAGCTGCTGCTGCACCCAGTTCAAGCATGAGCCTGAACAAAGCTTCCACTCTTTTGGGTGTCTTTCAGCGCAGGAACCAATAATTACATGAATTCTGCTGCTGGAAAGACTAGATTTAAATCCTATGTACCTATTATTCTGCCCTCAGTTGAAAAGGGCAGAGATCAGAGGATGGTTTGGTTCATCAAGAAATGGACAAAGTGGCACATGCCTGTAATCCCAGTGACTTGGAGGCTCTCAAGTTCGAGACCAGCCTTGGCTACTTAGTGAGGCTCCAAGCAACTTAGAGCATGACCCTGTGTGAAAATAAAAAATAAAAAGGGCTGGGGATGTAGCTCAATGATATAGCACCTCTAAGTTCATTTCCTAGTACCCAGAAAAGGTGGGGGGTGGGAAACAGCCTCTGTGCAAATACCTTGCCCCACTCCAGAGAAGAAGCCAGCCAGCTAGGAGAAGAGGAAAATAACCCACTTCACTGATGCCCAATATATGCACTTTTCACATGTTACTTATTCTGGTAAGGACAACTGAGGAAGAAAGGTATTATTATTCCCATTTTTCTAGCTAGGTAACTGAGGTAACTTCCAAAGTTGACAGCTAGTGACTGGTAGAGCTGGGATGGAACCTGATTCTGCATGGATCCAAGGTCCATATTCTTCTACTATCTTTTAAAAAAAAATTTTTTTTAATATATATTTTTTGGTTATCAGTGAACCTTTATTTTTATTTATTTGTATGTGGTGCTGAGAATCGAACCCAGTGCCTCACACATGCTGGGCAAGCGCTCTACCACAACCCCAGCCCCTCTTCTACTTCTTTTTTTTTTTTTTTTTTTTTAAAGTGAGAGGGAGAGAGGGAGAGAGAGAGAGAGAGAATTTTTAATATTTATTTTTTAGTTTTCGGCGGACACAACATCTTTGTATGTGGTGTTGAGGATCGAACCCAGGCTGCACGCATGCCAGGCAAGCGCGCTACCACTTGAGCCACATCCCCAGCCCCCCTCTTCTACTTCTTAAGAAATAAAGCTCGGGGGCTTGGGTTATGGCTCAGCAGTAGAACTCTCGCCTTGCACGTGCAGGACCCTGGGTTTGATCCTCAGCACCACATAAAAATAAATAAGTGAAATAAAGGTATTGTGTCCAACTACAACTAAAAAATAAATATAAAAAAAAAAAAGAAATAAAGCTCATGGGGCTGGGGCTGTAGCTCAGTGGTGGAATGCTTGCCTAGCATGTGTGAGGCACTGGGCTTGATTCTCGGAGCAGGTATGGTGGCACATGCCTGTAATCCCAGCTGTTCTGGAGATAAAGCAGGAGACAAAGGTAGGAGGATTCCAAATTCAAGACCAGCCTGGGCAACTTAGACTCTGTTTAAAAATTTAAAAAGGATGAGTTAACCCTGGGTTAAATCCCCAGTACTGCAAATAAATAAATAAATGAAACTGGGAGCTAGAGATGTAGCTCAGTGGGAGAGTGCTTGCCTAGCATGCATGTGGCCCTGAGTTGTATTTCCCACTACCATCAAAAAAAGAAAGAAAAAGAAAGCTCAACTAGTTTATTTGCTGTTTATTCCATTAAACCCCATTAGATAGGTACATTTATTCCATCTGTCTCTCTCTTTTCTCTCCATGGTGGCTTCCTCTTGAAAGCAACAGGTTGAGACAAAAAGGGCAGAAAGGCAAGGGCAAAATGAAAGTGAAGACAGCAATGCTAGGCAAGCTTCCAGAAGGAAAGAAGAAAGAAAGAAAAAGTCCTACAAACTGGCTCAGAGTAGGGACAAGTTGGTCAAACCATTAGAAAAGTGGAAGGCAGGGGCTGAGGTTGTGGCTCAGTGGTAGAGTGCTCAACTAGCACGAGTGAGGCAGTGGGTTTGCACCTCAGCACCACATAAAAATAAATAAATAAAATAAAGGTATTTTTTTTTTTAAAGAAAAGAAAAATGGAAGGCAAAAAACCTTTGGAAGGTTATGAAGTAGAAATCATCATATGCAAATTTTAAGCAAATGTGTTGCTTCCTTCTAATAGACTCGGATGCAAAACCTTTTGCCCTGTAGTTAGTTGGTTTTGGAGGAAAGGAGAGATGGATTTTGGAGAGGAACAGGACAGGAGAAAGCCAGTATGGCCTCCAACTGGCTTACCCCAGTTATGTTCTCTCTATAACCACCAGGGAGCAGTAATGTTTTTTTCCTTCTCCTGGTGGGTGTTAGGTAGGGCAGGGAGTCCTGGTCTTGCTGCACATTCGTAAAAGTGCCCCTGGTCCACTTCCCTTCACTTTAACCAGCCAGCCACAGCACCTGCCCTGGGGATCCTTGTCAGTGAGGGGCAAATTCTCTCCTTTTTCAGACTATTTGTTGGTCTTTCCTTTGCCCCCATGATTCTGGTTAAATAGCACTTGTTGTCTTGCTAGGACTCAGAGTCTGCCTTATAAGCTTTCAACTTGTTTCTGCAATTTCACGTCCAAGCCTGCCTGCTCTTTTCAGTCTCAGTGTCAAGACGTCTGTCGCTCTCTGACCTGTGTTATGTCTTGCTGCCTCCTGACTCCCTGGTGTCTTCCTTTTTCTAAATACTGGATCTCCACCCACCTCTTGCAGTTCAGTAATTATGACTCCGTTTGTTTGTAGAGCATAACTCCTGCTGAGGTATGAAAGTAACTTCCATCCTTCCCTACTCTGAGGAATAACCAATAATTCAGGTGTGGAAGGAGAAAGAAGGCAACACCAAGAAAGAAAAAGAAAAAATTCTCTTGTGTTTCTCTCATCTCCCCCTCCCTTCCCACCTCACCCTCTGAGAAAATGAAGTGTTAGAGAGGGAGGATGGAATGCAAGGGAGCATTGGAGACCAGGACCATTTTGGAGCTAGCAGATTCATCTCTGGGGACAACTATACCCTCAGAACTCTCCACCCTCCCTAGGCTCCAGTCTTCACTCCTCCCATCCCCCTCGGTGGCAGCAGCCTTGTAATTTAAAGCTCTCTCTGTCGCCTCTAATGTGATCCTCTCGTTTTATTGACTCTCTCTGCCGGCTGTGGCGCCCCTTCACATCAATCTCCACTCTAATCACACTGCTGCCACTGCCTGCTCAGCTCCCCTAACCCCTTTCTTCCACAGAGGCCCCCAGCCCTCTCCTCTACTCAGGTCCTTCCTTTGGGCTGTCCCCTACTTCCACTCTTCCAAACCTGCCTGCTTCCTCCTTCCAAGGCAGGAATGCTAGGACCTGTGCCGGTTGTCTTTTACTAACATCTGAGACATGTCCCAGGGGAGAAAAGATGCTCTTATGCAAAGCAGGACCTAAAGGAAGGTCCGAGGGTGAACAAGAATCTCAGCCTGGAGATGGTAGGCTGGTAGAGATGACTTTTAGGCCTGTCTTTCTGTGTCATCTCCAAGTCCAGGTAGGAAAGGCAAAGGAAGGGACATGGAGATTCAGAGAGGGAAGGAAGAAAAGAGGAGGAGGAGGTAAATAGAAGGAGGAAGAAAAGTGAAAAAAAAAAAAAAACAACCCTGTAGCTAGAGGTTTGTAATAAATAGTGGGTGATGAGAGAAGCACTGAGAAGAAAGGGAGAGGGGGAGTTGGTGGCAGTGGGGGGGCGCGGGTGATGCACTGAGGCAGAGACAAATTTGCAATTGAAATTCTTTCCTGATGAGGAGGAGGGGTAGATTGGGAGGTGGGGAAGGGATTTGCAATTTTAAACAGCTGTCTACCTACCCTGGGTAGATCTGGGTATTACCCACAAGGCTAGCTGGAAGCTTAGCTCCCTTGGTTTGCAGCCAAGAATCAGCACTTTTTCCAGGCCTGGGAACTAGACTCTTAGGAGAATGAGGCTTGGAATACCCATGGGATCTGGGGTTTTGGTCTACTTAGGTCTCCTCTGAGCTGTGATGCAGAATTGTAAGACTAGACCAGGAAGGAGCCATCAGAGTGGGCAAGAAGGTTCTTTGGTTGGACCAGCTGGAAGATAGCACCCACCACACTCTGCCCTCAGCAGCAGGGGGTTTGGCTCTTCCTACCTGGTGGAGTAATAAAGGGTGGAAGAGCCCAGCAGTTGGGGTTGATGGGCATGTCAGATCCTTACAAGCCAGCACACTATCCTCCACCCTACCCCCATCAAGGATATGTAGAAAGAACCTCCAACAACTTTTGGCTTGTATAGGAATCTACTCTCTTCAGTCCAATCCCTTCACTTGTGTTTTGGTTCTCTAACACTGGTCCCCTCCCTTCCCCTTCACCCCTTTCCCAGGTACTGATTTGCATTTTCATTGTCATGCTAATCCAGTCCCTCTCCAGTTCCTTAATTGCTCTGACTTCACGCCTGGCTGGACCCCCTTTGGAGGAGGAATGAAGTGAGAACTGGGGTCTGCTAGCTGGATGGGGCCAGACCAAAGATATTCCAAATCTAGGAATCTGGAGGTGAGGGTTAGAGGTGGCCCAAGGAAAAAGGTCATCCTTCTTAAGCCCTCCCTGAAGCATATGGCCTGAGTGTTAGAAATTTAATAATTAGAGATCTGCTGATAGGGATAGTGGGACCAGATGTAGATGGGATGGAAGAGGCATGAAAGGTTAGTCAATTTGAGGGGAAGATCATGGTTTAAATGTTGGGAGCCTTGATGGGCCTAGTAAGCTAAAGGCAGCTGAGGATTCCTGATTTCTAGTTCTTTGGAGGCACATTTTGCCTGTCTTATATCCTTTTCTAGTTTTACCACTGGAGCCTGGTGACCATCAAGCTGCTATGAGATTAAATGGGCTACCTGAAAAGCATTTAACATAGTGCCAGGACCATGGTGCATGTACTTTAATAGCTTTTAGTAACATTTCTATGACGTATTATTTTTCATCTCTTCAGAGAGGAGTTGTCCTTCAGTTGGCCAGGGAAACTCCCACCTATTCCTGACCAGAGATGGATCTGAAATCATCAGAGAGCAGCACAATGCCTGTGTGCAAGGGGGATCAATTACAGCCTGTTTCTGGCAAGAAAACCTTGATTTAGGAAATTTATCTCTTCAGGGCTTGGAAAAATCTAAGGGTCTTCTCCAAAGTTCATTCATTCAGAAGACACTGGCTAGCTGGGTGTGGTGGCACACAACTACCTGGAGGCTGAGGCAGGAGGATCACAAGTTCAAAGCCAGCCTTGACAACTTAGTGAGGCCCTAAGTAATTTAGTGAGAACCTGTCTCAAAATAAAAAAATAAATAAAAAAATTTAAAAGGGAGGGATTGGAGGTATAGCTCAGTGGTAAAATGCCCCCTGGATTCAATCTCCAGTACTGGGGGAAAAAAAACCTATGACAGGCACCATTCTCTGTACTAGTAATAGAACAGCTAGAACAAGGGAGACCCTGCTGTCATGCAAGTGGGAATGAACTTGGCATGTTGAGTAACAGAAAGACCAAAAAGAAAAGGCCAGTGGGCTAGAGCAAGGCAGCATGGAGTATGTTAAAATTCACCTTGGAGTGACCTGGTGCTAAGGCTAGAGGATCACAAGTTTGAGGGTAGCCTAGGCAATTTAGCAAGCCCCTAAACAACTTAGTGAAACCCTCACTCAAAATTTAAATAAATAAATAAAAAGGGCTGGTGATGTGGCTCAATGGATAAGCATCCCAAGTTCAATCCCCAGTACTAGGGGGAAAAAAAAAAAGTACCTTTGCCGGCAGGCCCTTCTATAGATCAGGTACTGGAGTCTGGATTTTAATCACAATGCAATGAGAAAACCTTGATGGGTTCTAAGCATTTAAGAATATAGTATAATTTACATGTTAGAAGACAATTATGAATTATGAGCTGGCATGATTGGCACACACCTGTAATCTTAGCAGTTTGGGAAGCTGAAGCAGGAGGATCACAAGTTTAAAGCCAGGCTCAGCAATTCAGCAAGACCCTGTCTCAACCTAAAAATAAAAATAAAATGATACATGAAAAGGTGGGCAAGTGGATGGGGACACAAAGAAAGTAGGCAGGTCATGAGTGGATGGTTGATGAAGTTGAATGATGGGTTTAAAAAAAAAAAAAGGGCTGTTTCATATAATCTGGTGTACTATAAATGTTTGGCACTTTTCATAATTGAGAATTAAATAAAAGATCATTCTGGCTGCTGGGTGGAGGAAGACTAGATGGGAAGGGGCAGTAGTAGAAATGGGAGGTTAATGTGGATGTGTCTGTTGCTTTAGTTCAGAAAGGATAATGGCCTGGACCAGGCTAGGTGCTAGTAGCAAAGATGATCAGTGTAGGGTTTGACACATTCTAGAGGTTGCTATAGAAATGGACACAGGGACAGGCAAGAGAGAAAAAAAGAAAAAAACTTTATGCTGTTAGTCTAAGCAACTAGATAAAAGGTACCATTTTGAGATAGGCAAGAGGAACAGGTTGAGGGAGAAATAATGAATTCTGACTTTGGACATGTTAATTTCAAAGTCTGTTAGACACTGAGTAAAGCTTCAAAGTTGGCAGGCAGGTGTCTGAGTCTGGTGTTTACGGAAGAGGATGAGGCTAAAGTATCCAGAGATTTAGCCTGGCTGGGGTCCCTGTGGCCTCACAGCTCTGTCTCTCCATGTTTCCTGCAGGGTACTGGCTGGCACGCTGAAATGAACCCCCAGCACGTCTCCGTCTACCATGGCCACCCTTAATTCAGCCTCTACCACTGGCACCACCCCCTCCCCTGGGCACAATGCCCTGTCCCCACCTCCGGACACCTCCTCCTCCAGCACCCCCTCTGATCCTGTCACCAAAGATCCCCCTGCTGCCCCCTCCACCTCTGAGAGCATGAGGCCCTCAGAGCCAGGGGGACAGCCTCTGGAGTCAGGCTGTGGCCTTGTCCCACCAAAGGAGCCCCAAGAAGAGCCTGGCTATGGTCACTTCCCACCAAAGGATGTGGGGGTGGGTAAAGACAAGGAGCAGGAGGAGGAAGGGCTCCCTCCCATGGACCTGAAAAACCACTTATTCTTCACAGCTGGTGGCGAGGCCTACCTAGTAGCCACGCTATCCCTGGCAGGCAGCAGTGAATTCCTGTTACCAAAGGGCTTCCCCTGGGGTGAGGCAGGCATCAAGAAAGAGCCCAGCCTGCCCCTCCTTGCCAGTCCACCCCCTGCACATCTTACTGCCCTTCACATTCAACATGGCTTTGACCCAATCCAAGGCTTTAGCTCTTCTGACCAAATTCTGTCCCATGATACCTCAGCGCCATCTCCGGCTGCCTGTGAGGGAAGGGATGGAGCCTTCTGGAGCTACCAGCTGGCTCCAAACCCACCCGGAGATCCCAAAGATGGCCCCATAGGGAGCAAAGGGGAAGACCACAGGGCATTTTTCTGGCTCTGCCTTCTGTGCCGCCTGGGTTTCAGCAGGCCCCAGGCCTTTATGGGGCATACACAGTCTCATGGGGTGAAGCTAACTCTTGCCCAACACCAGGGCCTGCTGTGTAGCCCAGCTGTGCTCCAGGAGGGGGAAGAAGGCTGCATGGCCCTCATAAGCTTTCTGGAACCAAAATCCCTCACTTGCCCCTCTCTTGAAAAGCCCCTTGACAACAGTAGCACAGCAAACATGGAGGAGAATGTAGCCCAGACCAAGGATGGCCCTCCTGAGGCAGAAGTCCAGGGCCTTGTCCTCCCTGCTGAAGAAGTCATGGCTCTCAGCCCACCCTCCCCACCTGCAACCCTAACCACC